>NC_054386.1:100999572-101602072 GCF_017654675.1 Xenopus laevis | reverse complement strand
TTTCTTTTTTTATAAAGATCTGCTCTCCAAATACCGCACATAAATCAGTTCTGTATTATCACTTTCACTTCCAAACAGCTGAGATTTATGGGATCTGAGAAATGTCTGTTAGTGAATTAAAATGTGCAGAGGGAAGTTTCTCTGGAAGGAGCGATGTGAGGACATCCACACATTTATTTGCACATTTCTACTTGTCTATTTCAGCTTTCACAGACTCACTATTATTTTACATTATTACCCTCCCAAGCCAAATCTAACCCCACATTGTTTTCATCTGTATAGACAGATATGGAGTCTACTTGCTCCCTAACTAAGCTTAGAGTAGCAATAACACTCAGCAACCCCAACCAGGACTGAAGAGACAACATCACTTTCATTTGCTCTAACATTTGGCCCCGAATATTTATCAACTGGAAGAGACATAAATAATCATTAAATGATAACTAAACCTTCTTTTATCAAAAGTACAGCGAAAGCAACTACGCTGGATCAGTTATGGGGAAAGACAAGTTGGGATTGGTTATACTGGAGAAGAGACAGTTAAGGGGGATATGATCACTATATATAAATATATAAGGGGATATGATCACTATATATAAATATATAAGGGGGATATGATCACTATATATAAATATATAAGGGGATATGATCACTATATATAAATATATAAGGGGATATGATCACTATATACAAATATATAAGGGGATATGATCACTATATATAAATATATAAGGGGGATATGATCACTATATATAAATATATAAGGGGATATGATCACTATATACAAATATATAAGGGGATATGATCACTATATATAAATATATAAGGGGATATGATCACTATATATAAATATATAAGGGGATATGATCACTATATATAATATATAAGGGGATATGATCACTATATATAAATATATAAGGGGATATGATCACTATATATAAATATATAAGGGGGATATGATCACTATATATAAATATATAAGGGGATATGATCACTATATATAAATATATAAGGGACAGTAATGAAATAGAGAAAGTACAGAGAAGAGCAACTAAGCTGATAAAGGGAATGGAAGGGATCAGTTATGGGGAAAGACAAGTTGGGATTGGTTACACTGGAGAAGAGACAGTTAAGGGGGATATGATCACTATATATAAATATATAAGGGGATATGATCACTATATATAAATATATAAGGGGAATATGATCACTATATATAAATATATAAGGGGGATATGATCACTATATATAAATATATAAGGGGATATGATCACTATATATAAATATATAAGGGGATATGATCACTATATATAAATATATAAGGGAATATGATCATTATATATAAATATATAAGGGGATATGATCACTATATATAAATATATAAGGGGATATGATCACTATATATAAATATATAAGGGGGATATGATCACTATATATAAATATATAAGGAGGGACAGTGATGAAATAGAGAAAGTACAGAGAAGAGCGACTAAGCTGATAAAGGGAATGGAAGGGATCAGTTATGGGGAAAGACAAGTTGGGATTGTTACACTGGAGAAGAGACAGTTAAGGGGGGACAATTCGGTCACAACAACATCAGAAAGGCCACAGTTCAATCCCATTGTGGATAAATAATGTCTGTGTTACCCTGGGGGGGGGGGGCGCCAATATTAAAGGCAGCAGCCACCAGGCCAGGCACTACTATTGTAACACGAGGCCACTAGCGTTGCAGGGAACAACCTGCTGTTTATTATGCGGTGATGCAACGTTTCAGGGACACTCCCCTTTGTCAAGCGCAACGCTAGTTGCCTCGTGTGCCGATATCCTTCTTCTATATCCAAGTGTGAGGTCGCTGACCCTCTAATATTGTGCACCCGCCGGATCTCTTTGAGGGTGTGTGATTTTTCTAAATTGCTTGTGTGAGACTTCTATTGTAAGTTGTGGTTTGCCTTTGATCTACACTAGAGTTTGTTTATTTCATCCAGATCTCACATAAAAAGTCCCAGAGATTTTGTGGGTAACATTTATTTGGGGGGGGGGGTGTAACATTTTATCCCAGACTTTATCCTTTTATCTGACTGTGACTCCCTCATGTGCCGCTCACATCTGTCTCTGCTCCCGACACTTTTCCTACTTATTGACAGTTGTGACTTCAGTCGGTTCCCTCGATTCCTTCTCAGATCCATTAACAGAAGAGTTTGAGTTCTCTCCTTCCCTTTGATCTTTCTTTCTTTTTCTCTTTCTTTCTTTCCTTCTTTCTTTCTTTCTCTTTCCTAATTTTCCATCACATTCACAAAACAATATTCTCTTGTCTTAAAGTCACATTGTCTTCTTTTGTTAATGTTTTCCTTTAAGCTTAAAGGGATACCGTCATGGGAAAACTGTTTTTTTCAGTTACCAGTGCTGCTCCAGCAAAATTCTGCAGTGAAATCCGTTTCTCCAAAAAGCTGTTTTTTTTTATTTAATTTTGAAATCTGACATGGGACTAGACATATTATCAGTTTCCCAGCTGCCCCCAGTCATGTGACTTGTGCTCTGATAAACTTCAGTCTCTCTTTACTGCTGTACTGCAAGTTAGAGTGATATCACCCCCTCCCTTTCCCCCCAGCAGCCAAACAAAAGAACAATGAGAAGGTAACCAGATAGCAGCTCCCTAAAGCTCCCCATAGACGCGACGATTCTTCTTGCAGAACGACCGATTTTAGGGAAGCCCGACCAATTATCGTGTGGTTAGTGGTATTCGAACGATCGTACATCTTACGATTTTTCGGCCGACATCTGTCGGGAAATTGATCGGCCAGGTCAAAAAATCTTTGTCGGTCCCAGTGCAATCTCTCTATGTTTGCAGGGCCAAGCAGGCAGCTCCCCTTTGTTTTCCTGGTAAATTGGTCTTTTTAGTTGATGGTAAATTCGTACGATCATACGATCGTTCTGAGAAGATCGTGGTCTCACGATCAGGATCTGATCTTTTAAAAATCTCAACATCTATGGCCAGCTTAACACAAGATAACAGCTGCCTGGTAGATCTAAGAACAACACTCAATAGTAAAATCCAGGTCCCACTGAGACACATTCAGTTACATTGAGTAGGAGAAATAACAGGCTGCCAGAAAGCAGTTCCATCCTAAAGTGCTGGCTCTTTCTGAAATCACATGACCAGGCAAAATGAGCTGAGATGCACCTACACACCAATATTACAACTAAATACACTTGCTGCTTCAGGAATGACATTTTATATTGTACAGTGAATTATTTGCAGTGTAAACAGTGTCGTTTAGAAAACTACAGCATAAAAATCATGACAGAATCCCTTTAAAGGGAAACTCCAGGCAAAATGTATATCCGCACACACTGAAACAAAATGCAATTCTCGTTAATATATATTAACGAGTGTCAATGTCTAACAATTGTAGGTGCAATTTCTACTAAAAACACTATATTGCTACAATAGTACATATAGTCAGGACCAGCAGTGCAGTAATCACTAATAGTGATGGGCAAATTTGCGCCGTTTCGTTTCGCTGGAAAATTCGTGAATTTCGTTTTTGATGCCGGTGCCCCTGTTTTTTTGACGCCGGTGCCCGTTTTTGCCGAAATTTTCTTTTGACGCCGGCGCAAATTCGCCGCAAATTCATCACTAATCATATGAAGTGCATATACCTTATTCCCTGGTGCAGATATGTGTGTCCTGCCCCATTGGGATCCCATTGAGACTAGTCAGTATCATTCAGCCTTTATACATAACATTGATGCCTCCCAGGGTGACAGTCACTTAAGAAATGAGCTGCTGGCGGCTGGAAGGGGCACACTTGACCCTTTTAACACCAGGAACATGAAAATAAATGTTCCTTACATTCTGGTTATCTTATCTGACTAATAAATCCTGGCTTTGTGCGGCTGATTTATTTGCTTGTTACATGGTCTATAACCAGCAGCTTCATTTGTCTCCATTTGAACTCCTGATTGTCTATTGATGTCTGAGCTGTTTCACAGGGAGAAAAACTATCAATAAAAACAAAGATGCTATCTGATCCCCATTGTAAGCAGCAGTCCTGTCCTGCTTTATGGCAGCTGAGATTCTAGCTATCTGTATAACAGAACATTCTGTCCCAGTGGCTGCACAGATCCTATCTGATCCCCATTGTAAGCAGCAGTCCTGTCCTGCTTTATGGCAGCTGAGATTCTAGCTATCTGTATAACAGAACATTCTGTCCCAGTGGCTGCACAAATCCTATCTGATCCCCATTGTAAGCAGCAGTCCTGTCCTGCTTTATGGCAGCTGAGATTCTAGCTATCTGTATAACAGAACATTCTGTCCCAGTGGCTGCACAGATCCTATCTGATCCCCATTGTAAGCAGCAGTCCTGTCCTGCTTTATGGCAGCTGAGATTCTAGCTATCTGTATAACAGAACATTCTGTCCCAGTGGCTGCACAAATCCTATCTGATCCCCATTGTAAGCAGCAGTCCTGTCCTGCTTTATGGCAGCTGAGATTCTAGCTATCTGTATAACAGAACATTCTGTCCCAGTGGCTGCACAGATCCTATCTGATCCCCATTGTAAGCAGCAGTCCTGTCCTGCTTTATGGCAGCTGAGATTCTAGCTATCTGTATAACAGAACATTCTGTCCCAGTGGCTGCACAGATCCTATCTGATCCCCATTGTAAGCAGCAGTCCTGTCCTGCTTTATGGCAGCTGAGATTCTAGCTATCTGTATAACAGAACATTCTGTCCCAGTGGCTGCACAGATCCTATCTGATCCCCATTGTAAGCAGCAGTCCTGTCCTGCTTTATGGCAGCTGAGATTCTAGCTATCTGTATAACAGAACATTCTGTCCCAGTGGCTGCACAAATCCTATCTGATCCCCATTGTAAGCAGCAGTCCTGTCCTGCTTTATGGCAGCTGAGATTCTAGCTATCTGTATAACAGAACATTCTGTCCCAGTGGCTGCACAGATCCTATCTGATCCCCATTGTAAGCAGCAGTCCTGTCCTGCTTTATGGCAGCTGAGATTCTAGCTATCTGTATAACAGAACATTCTGTCCCAGTGGCTGCACAGATCCTATCTGATCCCCATTGTAAGCAGCAGTCCTGTCCTGCTTTATGGCAGCTGAGATTCTAGCTATCTGTATAACAGAACATTCTGTCCCAGTGGCTGCACAGATCCTATCTGATCCCCATTGTAAGCAGCAGTCCTGTCCTGCTTTATGGCAGCTGAGATTCTAGCTATCTGTATAACAGAACATTCTGTCCCAGTGGGCGCTATCTTTGATCAGCAGAGTGACCTAAATAAATCTAATAAATAAAGAGAAACTGGCCCAATTTTTATTAGAACTAAAAAAATGTGACCTATTTGAGGGAAACTGAGAAATCATAACATCCCGTCCTAACCAGAGTCTCATAATGTGGCCCTAGGATATCTTGATCTAACACTAATCCTTCACTGAAATACTTATCTTACATTTAGTTTGTGTTTGTTTCCATCAGTAATGGCAAGCTTGAGTATCTTTTAGCTCTTGCTGAACTACACCCTCGTGCCTCCTACAACTGAAGGACTATAAGCAGCTGTTTGGCATATAAATAAAGCTATAAAATAAAATAGGAAGGCTTTAGAGAGGGGTACTTGAGGACAGGCAGTCATGGGGTTCAGATCAGATTTCAGTCGTGGGAAACAGAGGTTAGTGCTGACAGACAACAGGTGAGCTCACATCTGGTTTTCTCCTGGCGTATCCAGAGTATGAGCTGGGATGTTATTGCCACGGGGTAGTGTTACTTGCTAAATAGGGTTGCAGCACATTAGGACTTTCCAACATCAGCAGCCACTGAAAAAAAGTTGAGCTGACCAAAGGAGCTAACAATCAAAAAGTATACTTCATGTAGGAAACTGGTGTTTGCGTTGCAGTGGGAGAGGTCAGGTTCCTTGCACTGAGATGAAAAGCCCCAGGAAGTGCGGCAGGAAAAGTCATTTCCTAACTGTTCCCTCTGATCTCTTCCTCACATGGAAAGGTTTGGGGACGGGGGCGCTTGGTGGGGCCCACAGCTTTGTATCTGATTTAGAGGTGAGAGACGATAGGCTTGTATCCAGCCTTGGTTTGACTCTGATATTCTCCCATTACTCACATAATAATAATGATAATAATAATAATGGCTGATTTAAAGGAGAAGGAAAGGCTAAAAATAAGTAAGCTTTATCAGAAAGGTCTATATAAATACACCAGTAAACCCTCAAAGTAATGCTGCTCTGAGTCCTCTGTCATACATCACATTTCTTTCCTTCTATTGTGTACTCATGGGCTTCTGTATCAGACTAACTGTTTTCAGCTTAAACCTCCAGGGCTAGGGCTTGAGCATGCTCAGTTTGCTCCTCTCTCCCTCCCTGCTGTAATCTGAGCCCAGAGCTATGAGTGAGCAGGGAGAGACTCAGGCAGGAAGTGATGTCACACCAAGCTAATATGGCAGCTGCTATCCTAAACAAACAGAGAGAGCTTCTAGAGCTGTTTACTCAGGTATGGTAAAGCATTCTGCAGAATAAATATACTGTTATAGCCCCACTATTATGGCTAATCTATTGGCAATAAACTGCCTTGGTAGCTTTCCTTCTCCTTTAAGGGCACCGTTATGTTGTAATGTACCATTGGGTACAGTAGGTGTCTCCATACAGGTAGGCATGGGGCCTATTCTCTGGAGCAGGGACAGGATAACAGGATCATGTGCAGCCTGTTGGAAATCCCCCTACATTCTAGAACTCTCTTTGTGGCAGTCTTGCCCCAACCACAGACAATCCGTGGGCTGTGTGTCAGTGTTTCCATCCTCTGCCCTTACAGAAGGTTCTTTTTATTTAATGCTGTTTTGGCTTTCCATCGGGCTCATTTATTTCGGTTAGCAAATCAACTGCTTCTGTTGAGGCTTGGGGGAGGGCTCTTCCATTATAGCACCAGATTGTGAGCTCCTTGGGTCACGGTCTCCTGTCATAACGCTAGATTGCAAACACCTTAAGGCAGGTTTACTACTAGATTGTAAGCTCCTCTGCTAATGCAAGCTTCTAGGGACAGCATTGTATTGGCAGCTGGTCCTTATTTATATACATATGTTCCTTTCTAACTATTCCATATTAGCTCAGTGCAGCACATAGTGAAGCATTTATATATATATATATATATATATATATATATATATACACACACACACACACACAAAGGCTGGGGGAAGCAATGGCTTCTCCCCTGGGAATGGCTTAACCGGCAGTATTTAACGCATGAGTATTCTCTGCTGTACGTCTCTCTGCCAAGTAACTGAAAGCAGATCTGAGCGTTCTCTGAATTTGGCTGGAATTCTCCTTCTGTCCCAGTAACCCACTTCTCTCTCTCTCTAAAGGGAACATGCCTATTCAATTAGAGACAGGCTCTCCACGGCTCTTCCAACCATAACAAAGTCCTACACTGCGAGTCCTCTTGTAATGAAATGAGAGATGAAAGAGAAGCAACAGGAACAAAGAGAGAGAGAGAATTGGACCCCAGTGTGGGACCCTGTGTATCTCAGTGATAATGTACAATATGACTGATCTTGCACCCCGGGAAGGGACAGGAACCACACAGTGAAACTCCAGCACATGAACCAAAAACATCTTGAAAGGTTTCCCCAGAAAAATCTAGCAGTTTACCAAGATCTAAGGTGGAGCAGGTTACCCAGATCTAAGGTGGAGCAGGTTACCCAGATCTAAGGTGGAGCAGGTTACCTAGATTTAAGGTGGAGCAGGTTACCCAGATCTAAGGTGGAGCAGTTTACCCAGATCTAAGTTGGAGCAGGTTACCCAGATCAAAGGTGGAGCAGGTTACCTAGATCTAGGGTGGAGCAGGTTACCCAGATCTAAAGTTGAGCGGGTTACCTAGATCTAAGGTGGAACAGTTTACCCAAATCTAAGGTGGAGCAGGTTACCTAGATCTAAGGTGGAGCAGGATACCTAGATCTAAGATGGAGCAGGTTACCCAGATCAAAGGTGGAGCAGGTTACCCAGATCTAAAGTTGAGCGGGTTACCTAGATCTAAGGTGGAGCAGGTTACCTAGATCTAAGGTGGAGCAGGTTACCTAGATCTAAGATGGAGCTGGTTACCTAGATCTAAGGTGGAGCAGGTTACCTAGATCTAAGGTGGAGCAGGTTACCTAGATCTAAGATGGAGCTGGTTACCTAGATCTAAGGTGGAGCAGGTTACCTAGATCTAAGCTGGAGCAGGTTACCTAGATCTAAGGTGGAGCAGGTTACCTAGATCTAAGTTGGAGCAGCTTCCCCAGATCTACAGTAAAGCAGGTTACTTCAGATCTACTAAGGTAAAGGTTTCCCCATATCTGAGGTGGAGCAGGTTACCCATATTTATGTTGAAGCAGCTTACCCGGATCTAAGGTGGTTCAGCTTCCCCAGCTCTAAGGTGGAGCAGGTAATCCTAAATCTAAGGTGGAGCAGTTTACCCAGATCTAAGGTGAAGCAGGTTATCCACATCCAAGGTGGAGCAATTTACTCAGATCTAAGGTGGAGCAGTTTACTCAGATCTAAGGTGGAGCAGGTTACCTAGATCTAAGGTGGATCAGTTTACCCAGGTCTAAGTTGGAGCAGGTTATCTAGATCTAAGATGGAGCAGGTTACCCAGATCTAAGGTGAAGAAGGTTACCTAGATCTAAGGCGGTGCAGCATTCCCAGATCTACAGTAGAGCAGGTTACTTCAGATCTACTGTGATGAAGGTTTCCCCATATCTAAGGTGGAGCAGGTTACCCATATTTAGGGTGAAGCAGGTTACCCATATCTAAGGTGGAGCAGGTTATACAGATCTAAGGTGGAGCACATCACCAAAAGTCGGTCAGATGTCGATCAGCAGGGTTAAAATTCCCATGGGATCGTGAACGCATCTGTTCGTTGATACAGCCCATCGATCCCACCGCCCGTATTGGCTGCATTATGATCCAATCGTTGGGCCCTAGAGCTCATGATCGGATCAGCCTGATATTGCCCACCTCAATGTGGGTATATGGGGGAGAGATCAATTAATTTTTCCTGAAACTATACAACTTTGTCGTTGGCGCTGCAAAATATGTTGGTGCTATATAAATACATGTTAATAATAATAATAATAATAATAGTTTGACACTGTTTTTATTGAACAATAATGCACTTCCTTTCAATATGTGTCTGCCATAGACGAGTAAACATTTTTGGTAAATGTGACCCATGCAGCCAATTATAAATCAGAATCCGCTTGGATTTGTCAAGCTTCTAAGAATATTTTAAGACAATTTGTCGGCGTGAGCCGTCCATGTATGTGGCTGATAGTAGGAGGTGAGTGGTTCTCTAGGAAATAGTTGCTTCCTAGCAAGTCTAATCACGTCCTGGAATAGGAAGTCACAACTTCCCAATTCTGTGATACCAGGGTGTGATTCAGTCAGGGTGATTGGGTCAGGGGTGTTGGTCAGTAGTTGTTCCAGAAACTCCTACTAATACTTCTGCACTACACATCTGTAATATCCGTGATCAACTCAACTCCTGAGGGACCTACAGCCCACGGGTTAACTAATTATCTGCTAAAATGCACGGAAACAAAATCTGGCCCTAATTCATATTCATATGTTGCCATATTGATTCCCTTAGACAGTATGAGGGTATAGCTTATTGTGTGCCCAGAACATTCCTTCTCTGTATATTTGTATTTATACATATGGGAGGAGGAGGTGCCATATTGATTCCCTTAGACAGTACAGTATGAGGGTATAGCTTATTGTGTGCCCAGAACATTCCTTCTCTGTATATTTGTATTTATACATATGGGAGGAGGTACCATATTGATTCCCTTAGACAGTACAGTAGGGTATAGCTTATTGTGTGCCCAGAACATTCCTTCTCTGTATATTTGTATTTATACATATGGGAGGAGGTGCCATATTGATTCCCTTAGACAGTACAGTATGAGGGTATAGCTTATTGTGTGCCCAGAACATTCCTTCTCTGTATATTTGTATTTATACATATGGGAGGAGGAGGTGCCATATTGATTCCCTTAGACAGTACAGTATGAGGGTATAGCTTATTGTGTGCCCAGAACATTCCTTCTTTTTCTTTCTCTGTTTAAGCAATGACATAACCATAAATGGATAATTAGCCCTGCTTATACACAGGGTTTGTTTTCCCTTTAGGTGACTTACCCCTAGGGCCACAGTGAGCTGAGAGACAGGGCTAAACAAAACACATAAATCCCGTACCCTACAAACAGGGTTATTCTAAACAGAACCCGGGTCGGTGGCTGCGGCTGAACCGCATCTGCATCTGGAATAGATTGAAGGGATGCTCAGAACTCCAAGCATTTGTTTATATACATTTAAATTATGTAAAGGAGAAGTAAAGCCTCTAGGAGAAGTGTGCAACTCTACCCTGAAATGTGAAGCATGGTTAGCTGCATTGTTGCTATGGAAATATGTTGCTATGGAAATTTGTGTTCACGACAGAAAGTTGTACCTTTAACTTGCATTGGTGCATGTAAATCCATGCAATGGGAACGGCTGCTGAATAATAATAATAATAATAATAATAATAATAATAAAGGCCACATTCCCAGAACAGGAGAGTACAACCTGACCTCAGATTCACTGATAACACTGGCTCTGTAGGGACCCGCCTTACAAGTCTGTATCTAGTGAGAGGCCTCAATTGTGGTTTTCTATTACCGATTTGGACATTCCATTAAATCAATAAATAAAATAAACAAGACTATGAGACAGAGAGAGGGTGAAGTGGGACAGACGAGGGGGGTCAGTGATTTGCTGGATAAGCAGAGAAATACATTTGGATAGTTTAAAGGGATGTATTTATATAATACACAATAGAAGACAGTTCATTCTTTTCAACATGTAAAGCCCTCTACCTGTAGGCCGACATGACAGTGCTCTAGTCCCTCCCACTGATCTGACCAATTAATACTCAGCTATTTAGGGGTCAGCAGAGAGGCACCTCATTGCACCTCTGTGATAAGAGATAGAACTAAACACCCATAATTTGCAGCTAGTCTCCCCTCCACAAGAAACCTCCCATCAAATGCATCGTTCCCTTACCAATATCACACATGGGCCCTGGAGCAGCACCATAGGGAAAGAAGACCCTACTTGGGGGTCCCTGAAGTGTAGGGAGCACAGTGATGCCATACGAGATATTTAAATGCAGTATATTTATGTGATAGACATTATCTTCCCAGGATTATCTTCCCGAGTAGCTAATGTCACCCACAATAATTCTAGGGGTTGGGAAGGGATAGAATACTTACAAGGGGAGAGGCAACGAGTCCTTGACTCAAGCAGTGGGTGGGACTAGAACAACTAATAGCGTATTATAAAGGAAGGGCAGTGAGTCTGTAACTCAAGAAGTGGGTGGTACTAGAATACAGAGGGAGGGGAGAGTGGAGTCTGTGACTCAAGAAGTAGGTGGGACTAGAACACCCTGATGGCATTTATAGGACAGGGCAGTGAGTGTGTAGTTCAAGAAGTGGGAGGACTACAATACTCTGATGGAATCTTATAGAGCGAGGGGAAAGAGAAGTCTATGGGAGTTATTTATCAAAATCCGAAAACTTCTCATTATTTTCTGAAAACTACTCCAGCCAAATCTGCACTGACTTTTCCCCCCCATTTATCAATACTTTTTCACAAATTTTTCTTGTGCTCAAAAAGTCAAAATATATCGGGAAAAAATACGAATCGAAATTTCATTTTTCTATTTTGTGCCCGAAAACTACGATTTTTTTGTAAAATCGCCCAAAAGATATGATTTTTTTCAGAAACCCAGAGCAACTAAGAAAATCTTCCGATTGTTAACGGGACATCTGCCATTGACTTTTATCTGTTCTCGGCAGGGCTGAGTTGAAGTATTTTTTTATCGGAATTTTAACACCATCGGACACCATCCCCGAAAAAAAAATTATTTTCCCATTTAAAAGTCTGACTAGAAAAATTCAGTGTCTTAATAAATAACCCCCTATGACTCAAGAAGTAGGCGGGATTAGAACACTCTGATGAAAGTTCAAAGAAGGAGGGTAAAAGGTAGTTTGTAACTTAAGCAGTGGGTGGGACTAGAACACTCTGATGGAATGTAATAGGGGAAGGGCAGTGAGTCTGTAGCTCTAGAAGTGGGTGGGACTAGAACACTCTGATGGAATGTAATAGGGGAAGGGCAGTGAGTCTGTAGCTCTAGAAGTGGGTGGGACTAGAACACTCTGATGGAATGTAATAGGGGAAGGGCAGTGAGTCTGTAGCTCTAGAAGTTGTGGTGTGTTTACCCATAACTAATTGATCTTTAATAAGAGATTCAGTCAGTGCACCAAATTCACAGGAATGACTCTTTAACCTGAGGTCTGTCACATACTCATCAATTGTTTCATGTTCTTTCTGCAATCTAGAACTGAACACATGTCTCTCATAAGTGATGTTTTTTCTTGGAACACAGTAGTTCTCAAATTTTTTAAGCACTGCATTAAAATTATCCTTCTCAGCCTCTGCAAACTGAAAAGTATTATATACATCAATGGCTTCCTGCCCTGCTACTGTAAGAAACAGTGCAATTTTCTGTACATCTTCTTCTTCATGTGCCTTAATTGCTCTCTGATATAATAGAAATCTTTGTTTAAATCTGGACCAGTTCTGCTCTAAGTTACCTTGCATGCTCAGTTCAGGAGGCTGTTTCAGGAGATCCATGCTGACACTGTAATGACTGGAGCTGTAGCTTGTTCACAATCCCACTTCTGACACCATGTGTTATTTTGTAATTGTGAGTTTACAAAATAACACAGAAGTGGGTGGGACTAGAACACTCTGATGGAAGCTTACAGGAAGAGGTGACTGGAGCAGTGGGTGGGACTAGAACACTCTGATGGAGGTTTACAGGAGGAGGTGACTGGAGCAGTGGGTGGGACTAGAACACTCTCATGGAAGTTTACAGAAGGAGGTGACTGGAGCAGTGGGTGGGACTAGAACACTCTGATGGAGGTTTACAGGAGGAGGTGACTGGAGCAGTGGGTGGGACTAGAACACTCTCATGGAAGTTTACAGAAGGAGGTGACTGGAGCAGTGGGTGGGACTAGAACACTCTCATGGAAGTTTACAGAAGGAGGTGACTGGAGCAGTGGGAGGGACTAGAACACTCTGATGGAAGTTTACAGGAGGAGGTGACTGGAGCAGTGGGAGGGACTAGAACACTGTGAGGGAAGCTTACAGAAGGAGGTGACTGGAGCAGTGGGAGGGACTAGAACACTCTGATGGAAGTTTACAGGAGGAGGTGACTGGAGCAGTGGGAGGGACTAGAACACTCTGATGGAAGTTTACAGAAGGAGGTGACTGGAGCAGTGGGAGGGACTAGAACACTCTGATGGAAGTTTACAGGAGGAGGTGACTGGAGCAGTGGGAGGGACTAGAACACTGTGAGGGAAGCTTACAGAAGGAGGTGACTGGAGCAGTGGGAGGGACTAGAACACTCTGATGGAGGTTTACAGGAGGAGGTGACTGGAGCAGTGGGTGGGACTAGAACACTCTGATGGAAGCTTACAGGAGGAGGTGACTGGAGCTGTGGGTGGGACTAGAACACTCTGATGGAAGCTTACAGAAGGAGGTGACTGGAGCAGTGGGAGGGACTAGAACACTCTGATGGAAGCTTACAGGAGGAGGTGACTGGAGCTGTGGGTGGGACTAAAATACTGATGTGGCAGCTTACAGAGAGAGAGCGGCAGGAAGATTGTAAACCACATTAGAACATTCTGATGGCTACTTAAAGGGGCAGGAGGGAGGATTTAATAACAAACTGAGCCAAAATAGAAGCACTCAATTTAACAGTAAGCTTCTCCCCAATACACTGAACCACAGAGCTAGCAATCAATAAGCATTACTCTATTAAAATAAAAAGATGACCTGACCTTGTTGTACTTATTCAAATATTATGGCTGTTTGCAGAATATCTGCTATAAACCCCTCCTTCAGTGGAAGAATGAATAGCAAGGGGCAGGGTTGCAGAATATATATATATATATTGAGCCAACACAGATTAGTGAAGAGGGAGCAGCCAGCAGATTTTTTTGTGTAACAGCCATAAATATTGGAGAGATTTAGGGAGACCCTGGGACCTGCAGGGATCAGACTGCAGACAGACCATAAACAGCTTATTTGTGGCATTTCACAATCAATAAAATATGGAGGAAAGGGTCAGACATTATGGGTCCCCAGCGTACAGGCCAAAAAGGAAAGAAAAAAACTGAAATCCACAGGCTGTTTGTATATTTGGAGACATGTGAGGCCCAGTCATGTTGAACTGGACAAAGAATCACTTACTCTGAGACTGTACCGGCCTCCATTGCAGAATTTCACATTTTATAGGGGGGGGGGGAATGTTCCAAAGAATTCAGATGTTGGACTCACACTGGGCTGGAGACATATGAGTGTGAATACATGAGGCTGATCCATTCAGCTGTGTCTCCTGCAGGGCGAAGCAATATTATCAGCAATGAACTTTACTGCAACCTTACTGGACATCACATCATCTATAAACCCTACACTCTGAGATCATACGTTCAGTTCTTCCAGTAAGTCTCTTTTACAGCTGCAGCCCAAACAGAGATGTCAGATCTTCCCTTAAAGGGGAAGTAAAGTCTAAAATAGAATAAGGCTAGAAATGCTGTATGTTGTATACTACTTAACATAACGTAAACATGAACTTATTTATGCTTTCAAAGTTGCTTTAAAGACCAAGACTGTGCACATGCTCAGTATGGTCTGGGCTGCTTAGGGATCGTCATAAATGATAAAAACAGCACAAATAATATCTGCCAGAAGCCGATACAACAAGACTGATTAATAATTAGAATATACAGACTGCACTGGGTTCTGTGTTGTCATGTAATATAATGTGGATTTTATAGTTTTTATATTAATACAAACTTTCTCCAACTCTGCAGAACCAGCGGCTGCAGCAAAATAATCCTCCAAATAGAATCCCAGTTTATCTGTTTAAATCTGGCTCCATGATCTTTGTCCCTGCAGCTGGAGTTGGAAACAGTAAACGGGATGTAATGGCAAAAATAAAATCCAATACAAATCTCTACACAGTCGCCGACTGCTCTACAGGGAAACAAACAAAGCTGTTTGAGTTCTGCATGGCTGGGAAGTAAGGCGGGGGCTCCCCCTGCTGTTCATAAGTATGATTGTTTCCCTGCAGAGCAGTTAGGGACCGTCTGACAATTCCTATCCACAGCAGTAAATGAAGGGAGAATTTCACTGCATACAGTCAGGTTTCTTATAAAAACAGTACACATTTTTTAATTATAGTATATTGAAGATAGGTTTCTTTTTAATTTTTTTGCCTTTACATGCACTTTAAAGGGCATATAAATGGCAAAATAAGATCTTGTCTAATGAAAGAGAATATAATTCTAGCAACTTTCCAATAAACATTTATTACACGTGTGAAAGGGCCTTAAAGCTGTGTGTAAATGTAATTGAGATCGAAAGCAGCATGTGCTTAGCCTTTAAATTCTCCTCTTCTATCACGTGATACAATGTAGCCGGGTCTCCTAATCCGCTGCTTTCAGCTACATTGTTTCAGAAGTCACACCGATACTGTAATCAATAGCAATTAAAATGACAAATATCCCCAGAACCCCCAACTCGAGAGCCAATTAGTGTGAAATTCGGGGTGAGTGACTAATTGCTCTCCTAGATACAAACATTTGGATATGATGTATGGTAAACACTGACTTATCTAGAGATCAATATTGCAGTTCTGGCCGGATGCCTGATACACAGCATTTTCAGTAAAGGGCCCTGTTCTTGTTTTATTATTGACATTTTAGATGGGTTTCTCCTCTGCAGAAAACACTATTTGCCGTGTCATTGAATTAGAACCAAGAAGATGAAGTTCAATGTACATATTACAAATCTCCAATTTGCAACACAAGGGATGAGCAACCTTTGAGTAATGACGCCTGGTGGGACTAAATGTGCCCATAAATGTTATGATTTTTAAAAGATCTTCTCATTATGGTAAGAACAAGCTTATCCTGAACTGATCGTTTAAATGTACGATTTGTCCATCAACTAGAAAGACCATTTAAGCGATACCGTCTAGTTGAAGACTGGGTAACTGTGAATATAAGGAAGTGCTACTTTATAGAAAGGGGGATAGATACAGGGAACAGACTCCCAGCAGGGGTGGTAGGACTAATACAGTAAAGGAATAGGAGGGAGAGTGAAAGGGGGATAGATACAGGGAACAGACTCCCAGCAGGGGTGGTAGGACTAATACAGTAAAGGTATAGGAGGGAGAGTGAAAGGGGGATAGATACAGGGAACAGACTCCCAGCAGGGGTGGTAGGACTAATACAGTAAAGGAATAGGAGGGAGAGTGAAAGGGGGATAGATACAGGGAACAGACTCCCAGCAGGGGTGGTAGGACTAATACAGTAAAGGAATAGGAGGGAGAGTGAAAGGGGGATAGATACAGGGAACAGACTCCCAGCAGGGGTGGTAGGACTAATACAGTAAAGGTATAGGAGGGAGAGTGAAAGGGGGATAGATACAGGGAACAGACTCCCAGCAGGGGTGGTAGGACTAATACAGTAAAGGTATAGGAGGGAGAGTGAAAGGGGGGTAGATACAGGGAACAGACTCCCAGCAGGGGTGGTAGGACTAATACAGTAAAGGAATAGGAGGGAGAGTGAAAGGGGGATAGATACAGGGAACAGACTCCCAGCAGGGGTGGTAGGACTAATACAGTAAAGGAATAGGAGGGAGAGTGAAAGGGGGATAGATACAGGGAACAGACTCCCAGCAGGGGTGGTAGGACTAATACAGTAAAGGAATAGGAGGGAGAGTGAAAGGGAACACTGGAGGGAAGATATGAGAAGGAATTAGGTAATATTTCTATTTATAGGTAAATAAAGGGAGAACAATGGTTTCCACCTGCATCCCCACCCTTAGATTTTTGGTAGAGGAAAACAATTAAGGAACAGGAGGATGTTTGTCACCATAAGAGGCTACAAAGGACTGTGACAGAAAGAGACATCACCCGTGTGAGTCAACGGCCACAATAGAATGATCTAATTCTAGAAATTCTAGAAAACAAAGAGTGTGTTTAAGTGGCACAAGAACGTGAGCAAACACAACCAGCGGCCACATAATCAGGGGAATGTACAGAGAGGAAACCGTTAGATGTGAGGCTCTCAATAAAATCCAGGGTTTTGTCTCCCAGACACAATAAATCCTTTATCACTGTACGGCCTGGCAGGCAGCAAGAATTTTGGTCATGATACAAAATATTAAGCCTTTCAGTGGATAAACAATATATTCCTTTAATACCCTTTGTGCTTCAGGGAACGAGATGCGCTTGCGAAACATTAATGTTCCATGGGAGCAACGGAGCAGCCTCTGTGATTATGGTCCATGCACTTGGCTCTAACAAAGCATTAAAGAAAGGGCTAAGTGCATTCACCCCAAATCTTACTCTAATTCACCTTCAGACTGGGCCCCTTAGCTCATAACAAGGTTACAGATATATAGAAACATTGGGGTGTCACCCTGCTATAGTTCCAGGGGTACCCAGGGTACAAATAATCACTCACCCCAAATCTCCCCCTAACTGACCTTCAGACTGGGCCCCCTTAGCTCATAACAAGGTTATAGATATATAGAAACATTGGGGTAACAGTCACCCTGCTATAGTTCCAGGGGTATCCAGGGTACAAATAAGCAGTCACCCCAAATCTCCCCCTAACTGACCTTCAGACTGGGCCCCTTTAGCTCATAACAAGGTTACAGATATATAGAAACATTGGGGTGTCACCCTGCTATAGTTCCAGGGGTACCCAGGGTACAAATAAGCACTCACCCCAAATCTCCCCTAACTGACCTTCAGGCTGGGCCCCTTAGCTCATAACAAGGTTACAGATATATAGAAACATTGGGGTGTCACCCTGCTATAGTTCCAGGGGTACCCAGGGTACAAATAAGCACTCACCCCAAATCTCCCCCTAACTGACCTTCAGGCTGGGCCCCTTAGCTCATAACAAGGTTACAGATATATAGAAACATTGGGGTGTCACCCTGCTATAGTTCCAGGGGTACCCGGGGTACAAATAAACACTCACCCCAAACCTCCCCTAACTGACCTTCAGGCTGGGCCCCCTTAGCTCATAACAAGGTTACAGATATATAGAAACATTGGGGTGTCCCCCTGCTATAGTTCCAGGGGTACCCAGGGTACAAATAAACACTCACCCCAAACCTCCCCTAACTGACCTTCAGGCTGGGCCCCCTTAGCTCATAACAAGGTTACAGATATATAGAAACATTGGGGTGTCACCCTGCTATAGTTCCAGGGGTACCCAGGGTACAAATAAACACTCACCCCAAACCTCCCCTAACTGACCTTCAGGCTGGGCCCCCTTAGCTCATAACAAGGTTACAGATATATAGAAACATTGGGGTGTCACCCTGCTATAGTTCCAGGGGTACCCAGGGTACAAATAAGCACTCACCCCAAATCTCCCCCTAACTGACCTTCAGACTGGGCCCCCTTAGCTCATAACAAGGTTACAGATATATAGAAACATTGGGGTGTCACCCTGCTATAGTTCCAGGGGTACCCAGGGTGCAAATAAGCACTCACCCCAAATCTCCCCCTAACTGACCTTCAGACTGGGCCCCCTTAGCTCATAACAAGGTTACAGATATATAGAAACATTGGGGTGTCACCCTGCTATAGTTCCAGGGGTACCCAGGGTACAAATAATCACTCACCCCAAATCTCCCCCTAACTGACCTTCATACTGGGCCCCCTTAGCTCATAATATAGTTACAGATATTTAGATATTTTGCTCCAAATCTCTCCTCAGTTGAATGGGAGATACTTCTTTGTGGGACCCCTTGGTTGGGTCAGACCCACAGTTTTTGATGTTCCCCATATTCCTTCTATCAAGACATCTTGCAAATGGATAGTCTAACCAAATCTGTAATGTTATCTCCATTCTTGACCTGATCTGAAACACCTATCATCATCATCATCATCAGTCCTTCTTCAGAAAGGGTTATACCTCCACTGTTCAGCAATGATGAAATGCCAGTCATCCTCAGTCCTGCCCTAGAACATCTCATACCTCTGCCCTTCAGCTTAGAGTCCTGCGTGGAACCAATCTGTTAAACCGGAACCCGACCCACAAACCGTAACCCGGACCCGCAACCCGCATTCTTACCCGCTTGCACACGATACCCAACCCGCAAGCACCTTATCCGCAACCCTATCCTTGACCCGCTGACCAACAAGGAACAGGAAGTGCTGTCGTTGTAAACCGGTAGTGACATCATTAGAAGTAGGCGTGACCAGAAAAAAGGAGTAAAACTTGCTATTGAGAATAACTGCAACCCTACCTGCGACCCAAAAACCCACAGAACCGCTGACCCGCGTCTATTCCCACACCCGAAACTTCTACTCTCAACCTGCAGGTACCTGACCCGCTGCAGGACTCTACTTCTGCTGCTCCTAAACCAGTACTCTGCTCTAGAACATGTCCAAGTTCATATAAGAGACCTTGCCATGCTTAGCCAGATAGGAGGGTTGGTTCTTCCACAAAAGGGGAAGGAAGGCAAAAGGTTACCATCTCTATCTAAAGCAGACGTTTATAGTTTCAGCTCCCCTATTGAGGGGAAAGATTCAGTCAAGGTACCCTAACACTAAACAAATCACAGAACAAAGGTCCCCATACTGATATAAGCTGATTTAAGATATAAAAATTCCATTGGATCGAGGAACGCATTGGTTTGTAAATGTGGTCCTCGTTCCGACTGTCTGTATTCTGCTTGTTGTGATCCGATTGTTGGGCCCTCAAGGTGGGCATATAGGGGAGAGATCACCAAACGAATGGACCTCTGTGTGTACTATGGATATTCATAAAAGTAATCTTGAAAATCCACCATCAGATTTGTAGTGGATATAGGCTTCCTAGAAGATGACAGAGAATGATGGTTCTAGAATTAGAACATTTTCTGGAGCCCAGTGTTGGACCTTAGACCAGAGCCCCACTCTCAGTAGTATTATTCTTCCTCTCCTCACTCAACCTCTGTTCTCCTAGTCTCTTTTCCATCTATTTAGCCTCTTTGTTCTCATGGAAATAGGGAATGGCCATGAAATAGGCCAAATGTTTAGCAGCATGAGGGCCCACCATAAGTTTTCCTGGTATCCCAGTGGGCCAGTTCAACACTGCTGGAGCTCTTAAGGAGAAACAAATTGATTTCCTCCTCTTTCACTGCCTGGACATTTTTTTTCCTGTGAAGAACATTGAGGTTGGGCCCACCTAGATGAGCCAGCTCAGAATTTAGGAATAAATAGCCCAATAATAAAGTGCCTTTTTCTAGCTAGTGGTGGGATGCATGAACCAGTGAACTTTTTGCTTGTCCCATATTAAGATGGTGAAGGGTCTCTCATCTGGATAAAACAGAATCTATATTTTATGTTTCATTTCTCCTATTCTGCAGATATTGGTGCTGTCAACAGCTTCTCAACCACCCCATAAATATCATATAAGGGAGAGAATGAAAAAACTGAAACTGAAAACCCTACAAATGTAGAAATCTAATTTCCATCCCTGTGTGTGTGCCTTTTGGGCAAGTAATGAGGCGATGGAGAACCGGGGGCTGAGACTCACACAGACAGCCGGTGGGATTCTCTGATGTTCCGTGTCACTAAGATGAATGGTCTTGGAAAGACAAGAGCTGTTTATGAAGCCGGACGCCTTCTCCGGGCACGTTATTCCCTTTTATTTCTCTTCGAACTCTCCGAGGAGCCATTTCTTTAATCTTTTCCAAGAACGAACACAGTTTAGAATGATCCTTATGCAACAATATCCGCTGTTTCAGGAGAAAGTTGGAGATGATGAAATAAAGGGGAAGGAAAGCCAGTTAGTCAAATCCGTTGTGGTGGAATATCCCAGGTAAATCATTTGTGCAGAGGAAGCTCTCTACATGGCACATGGGAATAATATCTGAAACTGTAACCGAAAACTCTTCATGTGAAATATGCTCAGGGCCAACAGTCACATCCTTTGGGTTAAAGGGACACTTCTTACAACAAATGAAAAAGGTTTGAATTGCGCCTATAAACAATGGTAATTACCCATAAAATGGTCACCAGCCTGAATCCTGTTTTACTGCCAAATTCGCCACTTTCCTCAAAAAGGCAGACTTGGAATGCAAACGGCCATTAAAAGGGAGGTGCCGGAATTTATAATCTTTTTGGAGATAGGAAAACTGCAATATCCAGGGGCAGAGAAAAAGAGGCCATTAGAAAAGTGAGAAAGATAATAGTGTTTAGTGCAGAACAAGTGGAACTACAGTGTTTGACAGCAAGCTACCAGGGGTTTGGAGGTGATCAGGGGTTTAGAGGTGATCAGGGGTTTGGAGGTGATCAGGGGTTTGGAGGTGATCAGGAGTTTGGAGGTGATCGGGGTTTTGGAGGTGATCGGGGTTTTGGAGGTGATCAGGGGTTTGGAGGTGATAAGGGGTTTAGAGGTGATCAGGGGTTTGGAGGTGATCAGGGGTTTGGAGGTGATCAGGAGTTTGGAGGTGATCGGGGTTTTGGAGGTGATCGGGGTTTTGGAGGTGATCAGGGGTTTGGAGGTGATAAGGGGTTTGGAGGTGATCAGGGGTTTGGAGGTGATCGGGAGTTTGGAGGTGATCGGGAGTTTGGAGGTGATCAGGGGTTTGGAGGTGATCAGGGGTTTGGAGGTGATCAGGGGTTTGGAGGTGATCGGGGGTTTGGAGGTGATCAGGGGTTTGGAGGTGATCAGGGGTTTGGAGGTGATCGGGGATTTGGAGGTGATCAGGGGTTTGGAGGTGATCAGGGGTTTGGAGGTGATCGGGGATTTGGAGGTGATCAGGGGTTTGGAGGTGATCAGGAGTTTGGAGGTGATCGGGGTTTTGGAGGTGATCAGGGGTTTGGAGGTGATCAGGGGTTTGGAGGTGATCAGGGGTTTGGAGGTGATCAGGGGTTTGGAGGTGCTCCCACAGTGACAATTCGGAGGAGTGAGATGAAGCTGCGGCACCATTATGACACTGTGCGCCAGGAACATTGTCTTTAGCAAGGAGGATGGATAGCGTTACTGGTATTATACATGTACCACCAATGTACTAAATCTGTACAGGTATGAGACTTGTTATCCAGAATGCTTGGGACCTGAAGTTTTCTGGATAATTTGGATCTTCATACCTTAAGTCTACTAGAAAATCATAAATACATGAAATAAACCCATTAGACTGGTTTTGTCTCCAATAAGCATTAGTTATATCTTAGTTGGGATCAAGTGCAAAGCACTGTTTTATTATTACAGGTATGGGACCTGTTATCCAAAATGCTTGGGACTGTGAGTTTTCTGAATAACAGATATTTCCGTAAAATGGATCTCGATACTTTAAGGGTAGGACTACACGGACGTTTTCAGTGCGTTCTGACTGTGTCTGCAACCGACAGTCGCGTTGGATCAGCGCTGCGACTTCATCCGACATTTCTATCTCTTACCTTATTTCCGTTGCATGCGTTTTGTCGCAGCGCGTTGGATAATGCCGAAAACGTCCGTGTAGTCCTACCCTAAATGAGTGGTTTACCTACAAGTTAACTTTTAATATTTTATAGAATGGCTAATTTAAAGCAACTTTTCAATAGGTCTTCATTGTTTATTTTTTTATAGTTTTTTATTATTTGCCTTCTTCTGCTTCTTTTTAGCTTTCCAAGGGGGTCACTGACCCCGTCTAAAAACAAATGCTCTGTTAGGCTACAAATGCATTGTTGTTGCTTCTTTTTATTCCTCGTATTTCTATTCAGGCCTCTCCTATTCATATTCCAGTCTCCTATTCAAATCAATGCATGGTTGCTAGCGGAATTTAGGCCCTAGCAACCAGATTGCTGAAATTGCAAACTGGAGAGCTGCTGACTAAAAAGCTAAATAACTCAAAAACCACAAATAATAAAAAATTAAAACCAATTGCAAATTGACTCTGAATATTACTCTCTACATCTTACTAACAGTTAATTTAAAGGTGAACAACCCCTTTAAGTCTAGAAGAAAATCATGTAAACATTAAATAAACCCAATAGGCTGGTTTTGCCTCCAATAAGGATTAATTATATCTTAGTTGGGATCAAGTACAAGCTACTGTTTTAATATTACACAGAAAAAGGAAATCCTTTTAAGAAATGTGGATTATTTGATTATAACTGAGTCTATGGGAAAAGTTAATTCCGTAAATTGGAACTCTCTCTCTGAAAAATGGGTTTCCGGATAATGGATCCCATACCTGTATTATAAACGTACCACCAATGTACTAAATTTGTACAGATATGTGACCTGTTATCCAGAATGCTCAGGACCTGGGGTTTTCTGGATAGTGGATCTTTCCGTAATGTGGATCTTCATACCTTAAGTCTACTAGAAAATGATATCCCGCTCGACATCATACGAACAGTTAATTTAAAGGTGAACAACCCCTTTAAGTCTACTAGAAAATCATATAAACATGAAATAAAGCCAATAGTCTGGTTTTGCTTCCAATAAGGATTAATTATATCTTAGTTGGGATCAAGTACAAGCTACAGATCATTTTTTAAAATCTGGGAAATGTAATAAAATAGAGTCTATTAGGGGAAATTTACTATAAGGCGAAGTGGCTAACGCTGGCAAAAATTCGCCAGCTTGACGTCATTTGGGCACTTCGCCAATTTACTAACGGTCGATGGCGTAACTTCGCTAGAAGAATTTTCGCTCTGGTGAAAGAGCGTTACTACGCAAATTCACTAAGTTTTTTATTTTACTGACCGTTACCTCTATCGCAAGACTTGCCTTCGCCACCTCAGACCAGGCGAAGTGCAATAGACTTACTTGAAATTTTTCTAAGTCTCAAAAAACGCTAGCGTCTTTTCCTTTTTTCAGGGTGACAGGCTGCAAAAGTGCGTAATTATTTTTTAGGGTACCCGGCTTCCCCCCTACATTTCCTAACATATGGCACATAAACTATACAGTGGGCTAATATGTAGGGCAATATAACAACTCTATTTTATTTTATTAAGGTTCCCTGGCCTTGATTAATGTATTTGCTACAACATATACATCCTTTGTACTTTAATTGCACACCATATGCAAATTAACCAATGCTTCAAACTGCTGATCGTATTATCGCTAGCGTAGCTTCGCAAGTGTTCGGTACCCTGTGTGCAACTTCAGATCTATGAATTAGCGTTGTCCAGGTGAATTTACGCCTGGTGAAGTATTGCAATGTGCGCAAAGCCAGCGCTGGCGGATTTTTGAAGGTAAGTAAATTTACCCCTATGGGAGACAGCTTTTCCATAGTTCAGAGCTTTCGGATAACAGGTTTCAGGATAACAGATCCTGTACAGAGTAAAAGGAAATCTGGATTATTTGGATAAAATGGAGTCTATCAAATGGCCTTTCCATAATTTGGAGCTTTCTGGATAACGGGTTTCCAGATAACAGATCCCATACTTTTAATCACCAATCATTCCGCTGCCATGCACCAGCATAAGCCCCTCTTCCAGCTCACGCTCTATCCTTTGGCACCCTATAATATAAAGACTGGAACTAGGGGTAGGCAACAGACAATTGGTGGGGTACAATACCCCTCGTGCTGCCCAGAGTCTGCCCTGTCTTACTCGAAATTACTAGGGTGAGGGTGAGTGAAAGCAAGCAGGTGGACTGTGGTAGCAAGTGGGGGATTCTGGAGGTTATATATATATATATATATACAGTACATACAATATATGTGAGCATTGTCTGTGCACAAGCACTACTGGCATAAACTTTTAATCCGGCTTTTCTGATTTAATTGGCAGTTGCTGAAATAAATCCCAAATGAGAGATAAAAGGGGAGAGACATCTTGAAAGCAGAGGGATTTCCTGTGCAATGAAAGGCAGGCGCTCGTATGTGTGGGTTGAGGGTAAGACTATAAAATGATTGCGGGGCAATAATAATGCAAGGGATATAAATGTTTCGCATTCTCCCGGAGACCCACGCCAGGGAGCAGTTAAAATGTGGTTTAGGGAAACATAGGAAGCCAGTGAGTCAGTTGTAACGTTGGTAAAATCCGTTGCAAAGATAATGACAACTGCAGGCGCTGCTGAGAACTCCAGCTTTTTAACTGCCATGAAGAAAAAGGTGCATGTTTCAAAAATATTCATAGGAAACGCTACTTTACAGAGAAAAGAAAGTGGTGTGTGCATGGGGCAGCCTCCCAGCGGCGATGGTAGCACACAACTTTATAGCACTTTCTCTTGAAGCAAAAAGTACAAGCGCATTGTTGGAACAAAACAAAAATAACATTAAAGGGATTCTGTCATGAATTTTATGGTATAGTTTTTATTTCTAAATGACACTGCAAATAATTCACTGTACAATATAAAATGTCATTCCTGAAGCAGCAAGTGTATTTAGTTGTAATATTGGTGTGTAGGTGCATCTCAGGTCATTTTGCCTGGTCATGTGATTTCAGAAAGAGCCAGCACTTTAGGATGGAACTGCTTTCTGGCAGGCTGTTGTTTCTCCTACTCAATGGAACTGAATGTGTCTCAGTGGGACCTGGATTTTACTATTGAGTGCTGTTCTACCAGGCAGCTGTTATCTTGTGTTAGAGAGGTGCTATCTGGTAGGGATGCACCGAATCCACTATTTTGGATTCGGCTGAACCCCCGAATCCTTCGCGATTCAGCAGAATACCGAACCGAATTTGAATCCTAATTTGCATAAACCAAACCGAATTTGAATCCTAATTTGCATATGCAAATTAGGGGTGGGAAGGGGAAACATTTTTTACTTCCTTATTCTGTGATAAAAAGTCACGTGATTTCCCTCCCCTCTCCTAATTTGTATATGCAAATTAGGATTCGGATTTGGTCCGGCCGGGCAGAAGGATTTGGCCGAATCCGAATCATGCTGAAAAAAGCCGAATCCTGGCTGACTCCAGCGCATCCCTACTATCTGGTTACCTTTCTTTTGTTCTGTTGTTAGGCTGCTGGGGGGAAAAGGAGGGGGTGATATCACTCCAACTTGCAGTACAGCAGTAAAGAGTGACTGAAGTTTATCACAAGTCACATGACTGGGGGCAGCTGGGAAACTGACAATATGTCTAGCCCCATGTCAGATTTCAAATTAAATATAAAAAAATCTGTTTGCTCTTTTGAGAAATGGATTTCAGTGCAGAATTCTGCTGGAGCAGCACTATTAACTGATGTGTTTTGGGAAAAAAACATGTTTTCCCATGACAGTATCCCTTTAATAGGATAGACCCAAAACAATTTGTATTGGGAAGTGAATGGCACACCTTCGGTTTCAAGTTGCCCACTTTGGGGGTGTTCATTTTCTTTTGAGGTCCAGGAAATAAGGAGGACAGCTCTGTACCTGAATGGACCTCTTCTAGGCACTGTATCAGTGGTGGAACTGCTGGGGGCAACTGCACCAGGGCCCGCACCCAATCAGGGCCCACTGGAGGTTCTCACGCTTGCGAATACACCCCAATCTTGGCTTCAGGAATGAGGTGAGGGAGCCTGGCTTCATAGCCTGCATTGAGTTGGGTAGTTCCTTTACTGCACTGTGTATTCCAAATCACATGGGCCACATTTAGGCACTTGGGTCTTTGATTTTGGCCCTGTAAGAAACACCAAAGATCTGGTTGCCAGTGGGACTAGTAACTATAGACAGCAGTGATTCCCATTATGTGGGATGGCCCCATATTGCTTGAAGCACTATTGGAACATGGGCTTCAACTGGGGATAAAAAAGCTGGTGCTACTAGGCCACCCATAGAATTTTGCTGATTCTGTGCCATTCTCCTGATATCTTTGCATTTACGTTTTTGTATATCACTTCCCATAAAGTGTTTTGGGTCTCCCCAGTGGGCGTTGTAGTTGAACAGTAGCCTGAGAGATACAAGTGGGACCTTAAACCTCAGCCTTTTCTATGTTGTTGGACACAATGTACTTCTGGTTCTGGTTTGGGGACTTCCAAACTGCAATGTAGAACTTGGAACATTAGGGGACAGTTTGGCTGCAGGCAATGTAATGCCATTTATCCTGCTTTCTGCAGATATGTCAATTGTAGGTATTCGTATACAGGTATAGGATTCGTTATCCGGAAAACCATTATCCATTATGGGAAAGCCATCCCCCATTGATTCCATTTTTTTTTAGAAATGATTTCTTTCTTCTTTGTAATAATAAATAGTATTTTGTACTTGATCTAATCCTTATTGAAGGCAAAACCATCCCATGGGATTTATCTAAGTTTATTTAGACATGTATGTAAGTATGGAGATCCAAATTACGGAAAGACCCCTTTATAATTTTAACCTGATCATGCGGCCACCTCATTTCTGCCCGATAGAGCGACATCAGACCATTCTTCTGTCTGGCTTTAAAGAAGTTGCACCCATATGCCAGTTAAGGAACCCCCATTCCCAGATCACAATTCCCTTCAAGACTTGTTCCCCTTTAAATTCATTGTTAGTGTGATGGAGACACTGATATTTTCAAAAAGACTTTGCAATTGTTTTCCTTCTTTTTTTTGTGTTTTTTTTTTAACTTTTTGCGTTGCTGGGGTTTCCCTGCTCCCCTTTCCCTTCCACAAAGATTATAGTTCACTAAAGAATTTCCATTTAACGCAAGAGAATGCAGCAGCTTAATCGGGCATCATGGCGGGAGAATGCTCGTTATGGGAAGAATGAAGTGCAGGGCCCTCAAACAGTTGTCGGATATTTGATAGCAGCTGGTGGTTTGGAGGCTTATGGCATATAAATGAAAAGAATTTGGTTTCACATTAATAATTCTTGGTTTGTTCTATTACCATAGAATTCCTTAGCCATGCAAAGGATGCTGGGAAATTCCAGAGAAAATTGATTTTGTAGGCCATGGTTTGGCAACACAATATTTGCGGATACAGAGTTTAGACGGAGAAGTATCATTGAAAATTCTGCTTCAGTGTCAGTTCGTTTCTAGTGAGGTATATATTATTTTCAGGAAGGAAGGAAACCTCCAGTCCTAATATGTCAAACCTTTCTTCAAGTTCTAGTTGGAAGCTTGACCATTCTTCATTACAGATACAGTGTCTCTATTTCTAACCCATAGTGGAACTTTAGACTGTTCTTCTATATACTGCTCCATTCTTCAGCAAGGAATGTCTCGTCCTTTTCAGGTGCAATGTTGTTGGACCATCGTGGTGGTCCAAGATGAAATAGAGAAGGACCATATGTCAGACCTTCCCATCAAAGTTGATTAAGGATGATATCTGTTGATTCTAAAGAAAGGGAGAATTGCTTGACTTCATCTCTACATAAAATGTAGTATTAGTGGTATTTTGGGGTCTCTTAGCGAGATAGAGTAAGGTAACTAAGCAAGGCAACAAAGTTCCTACCTAGGACTCTAGACTTTGTGGTAAAGTCTTGCGCAGTCCATTTTCTTAGACCTGTACCCGACTCATACCTGCAACCCCCACTGATCCACTATCTGATCCTATCCTGATGAAGGGTGGGTGTTTCCCCCCCGAAACGTTGATGTTTGGTGGCTGAATAAAAGGGGATAATCCCCGACTGCACTAATCGGTGTGTGTGCGGATCCGTTTCTTTTACACGTTGGTTGCTAAGGGACCCGACTGGGTCAACGGAAGGAACGCACCACTAGCTTGCAGGATTGGTGAACTACAGGTGTGCGGTAGGAGAATTACATTGTAACCAGCCTGCAATAGGCCAACTTACCTACTGGACACACGAAACAGGAAGTGCCATCACCGTGGACCAGAAGTGATGTCACTCCTGTGCCAAATCTGCATGCAAATTTAAGAAAGCTACCAAAACCACAAAGGAGGTTGGGAGGGACCAAGCCTGCACCTTTGACAGGTACCCAGTTTTTGGAAGGGCTGCCCAGGTGAAAAGTTCCTGTCCGGATCTCCAAATAAGGAAATCCCAAAAGGACATTGAAGTGAATGACATGGCAATAACCCAATCACTGATCACCACATGATCAGTCCCACCCCTGACGTCACCCACCCCCCTGACACCACTGGCTTGCCCCCTACGCCACTGGCCTGCCCCCTGGTGGCAACCCTACCTGACGACTGCCCCCATGCCCAGGGATTTGGGGACATTTTGCACGAAAAATTTCCACTTTGCCGGTATTCCTCAGGTACCCGACCCGGTGCCAGACTCTACTTTGTGGCTCTGTAACATGTTAAAGGTTGTCAGTTCAGTCTCATTCAGGAACACAACAAAATGTTCCCCTTTCCTAATGTAATATTTTTTTTTTTTGCTGGCGTCCCATCCACTTGTACAATCCTTATTCTGTCGCCCTCCTGCAACTCAAGGCCCAACTATTTAATATTTGAAACCTGTCAAATCTCTCATGTTGACTTAGAAAGTCAAATATTAAAGTGCTGATTTTTCAGCTGTCTTTATACCAGAAACATGTGTGTAATTAGCACGGAGATTAATATGAAACACATGAACACTTCAGTTTCTTTGTTATTGCTCATTGAAATAGAAGTCTTTTTCTTGGGTCTTTCCTTTTTTTCCAGTATTCAGTCTAACTCTAAGCCAAAAGGTTTTAGTCTTTAGAAGTTTCCTACTTCCTACGTTGTGCTCCAGCACTTAGTCAGGGTTCCCTAAGCTCATGATTACAACTGTATAGAATCATTGGGGTAACAGTCACCCTGTTATAGTTCCAGGGGTACCCAGGGTACAAATAAGCACTCACCCCAAATCTCCCCCTAACTGACCTTCAGACTGGGTCCCCTTAGCTCATAACAAGGTTACAGATATATAGAAACATTGGGGTGTCACCCTGCTATAGTTCCAGGGGTACCCAGGGTACAAATAAACACTCACCCCAAATCTCCCCCTAACTGGCCTTCAGGCTGGACCCCCTTAGCTCATAACAGGGTTACAGATATATAGAAACATTGGGGTGTCACCCTGCTATAGTTCCAGGGGTACCCAGCGTACAAATAAACACTCACCCCAAATCTCCCCCTAACTGACCTTCAGACTGGGCCCCCTTAGCTCATAACAAGGTTACAGATATATAGAAACATTGGGGTAACAGTCACCCTGCTATAGTTCCAGGGGTACCCAGGGTACAAATAAGCACTCACCCCAAATCTCCCCCCTAACTGGCCTTCAGGCTGGACCCCCTTAGCTCATTACAAGGTTACAGATATATAGAAACATTGGGGTGTCACCCTGCTATAGTTCCAGGGGTACCCAGGGTACAAATAAACACTCACCCCAAATCTCCCCCTAACTGACCTTCAGACTGGGTCCCCTTAGCTCATAACAAGTTTACAGATATATAGAAACATTGGGGTGTCACCCTGCTATAGTTCCAGGGGTACCTAGGGTACAAATAAGCACTCACCCCAAATCTCCCCCTAACTGACCTTCAGACTGGGCCCCTTAGCTCATAACAAGGTTACAGATATATAGAAACATTGGGGTAACAGTCACCCTGCTATAGTTCCAGGGGTACCCAGGGTACAAATAAGCACTCACCCCAAATCTTCCCCTAACTGACCTTCAGACTGGGCCCCCTTAGCTCATAACAAGGTTACAGATATATAGAAACATTGGGGTGTCACCCTGCTATAGTTCCAGGGGTACCCAGGGTACAAATAAGCACTCACCCCAAATCTCCCCCCTAATTGGCTTCAGACTGAGCCCCCTTAGCTCATAACAAGGTTACAGATATATAGAAACATTGGGGTGTCACCCTGCTTTAGTTCCAGGGGTACCCAGGGTACAAATAATCACTCACCCCAAATCTCCCCCTAATTGGCTTCAGACTGAGCAGCTGTTGCTTGGTATCTCTGCTCATACATTCCTGTAACCCTGTGTAAACCAAGCTATTGTTTTCTTTTTATATATTTAATTTAACAATGCCCTGAGGGTAATTTGAAAGGATTATATCAATTTATTTTTTTATCCTCATTGTGGTTTACTAATTAAGTCACTACTTTGGAAACTAAAAACAAATAGAAACATCCAGGCAATCAATTCGCTGATCACCCGGCTATCAGTGCAGATAACCAAGTAATTGGGCTGGATGTGGCTTTATTTAAAGGGATTCTGTCATGATTTTTATGGTGTCGTTTTTATTTCTAAATGACACTGTTTACACTGCAAATAATTGACTGTACAATATAAAATGTCATTCCTGAAGCAGCAAGTGTATTTAGTTGTAATATTGGTGTGTAGGTGCATCTCAGCTCATTTTGCCTGGTCATGTGATTTCAGAAAGAGCCAGCACTTTAGGAGAGAAATGCTTTCTGGCAGGCTGTTGTTTCTCCTACTCAATGTAACTGAATGTGTCTCAGTGGGACCTGGATTTTACTATTGAGTGCTGTTCTTAGATCTACCAGGCAGCTGTTATCTTGTGTTAGGGAGCTGCTATCTGGTTACCTTCCCATTGTTCTGTTCTTAGGCTACTGGGGGTGATATCACTCCAACTTGCAGTACAGCAGTAAAGAGTGACTGAAGTTTATCAGAGCACAAGTCACATGACCGAAGACAGCTGGGAAACTGACAATATGTCTAGCCCCATTTCATTTCAAAATAAAATATAAAAAAAATCTGTTGAGAAATGGATTTCAGTGCAGAATTCTGCTGGAGCAGCACTATTAACTGATGTGTTTTGAAAAAAAACATGTTTTCCCATGACAGTATCCCTTTAAGTCATCTAATTTACTTTACTTTCAGAAAATAGTTATTAAAATGTGGTAAAGGTAAGTTAACTTTTAGCATGTTTTAGAATGGCCAATTCTAAGCAACTTTTAAATTGGTCTTTTTTTATAGTTTTTAAAGTATTTGCCTTCTTCTTCTGACTCTTTCCAGCTTTCAAATAGGGGTCACCCCATCATAAAACCAAATTCTCTGTATGGCTACAAATGTATTGTTATTGCTGCTTTTTTTTTACACTCATCTTTTGATCCAGGCCTCTCCTATTCATTTCCAGTCTCTTATTCAAATCAGTGCATGGTTGCTAGGGTTATTCAGAGCCTAGCAACCAGACTGCTGAAATTACAAACTGGAGAGCTGCTGAATAAAAAGCAAAATAACTCAAAAACCACAATTAATAAAAAATTTAAACCAATTGCAATTTGTCTCAGAATATCCCTCTCTACATCATACTAACAATTAATTCAAAGGTGGATGGGGGGGACCCCATTTAGCTTAGCTACTGTTACTAGGGATGCACCGAATCCAGGATTCAGCCAGGATTTTAGCAGGATTCAGATTCGGCCGAATCCTTCTACCTGGCCGAACCGAATCCTAATTTGCATATTTAAATAAGGGGCGGGGAAATCACGTCACAAAACGAGGAAGTAAGAAATGTTTCCCCACCCCTAATTTGCATATGCAAATTAGGATTCTGATTCGGTTTGGTATTCAGCCAAATCTTTCCGGAAGAATTCAGGGGTTCAGCCGAATCCAAAGTGGATTCAGTGCATCCCTAACTGTTACACAAGTAAAAGTGCATATAAAGGTATAGGACCTGTTATGCAGAATGCTTGGGACCTGGAGTTTCTGGATAATGGATCTTTCCGTTATATGGATCTTCATTCCTTAAGTCTACTAGAAAATCATGTAAACATTAAATAAACCCAATAGGCTGGTTCTGCCTCCAATAAGGATTAATTATATCTTAGTTGGGATCAAGTACAAGCGACTGTTTTATTATTACACAGAAAAAGGAAAAACATTTTTAAAAATGTATATTATTTTCAGGATGACGGGTTTCCGGATCACGGATCCCATATCTGTACCTTATATTGCATAATGTGTGTCTTCTCTCGGCAGGAACAGGACGTACGATGCAAAGCAGAGGGTTACAATTTTGATGTAGGGAAATATTTTAGAAAGTTCTGAATTTTTATTGTGCAAAAAGTAAATTGAAAACACAATATGTGGATGACTCCTGGAATTCCAGCATTTTCACTATTTAACCAAAACCATAGCAAGGACTGTCCTGTTTCATTAAAGCTTGGCAGCTCAAGTTGTCTGTCTGTCCCAACTTCCCCACGTTACTGATCAGGACATTTTGTCACAATGATGTCGAAACACGTCCCCGATGTTTCTTTTTTACTCGTGACGCAGAGTTTTTAAGGCTTTTTTTGAGCAATTACTCGCGGGGGACACTCGGCTCCCGTCAGTCTGGAAATCTTCCAGATGCAACATCTTTAAGAATGAATGGGGAGGATCGGGAACGTCGCCAGGATTTGTACGGCAGGACTTGTAGCGAGCACCGGGATACGCTGGGAAAACACGGCACGCAATCCCTGAGAAACGAAAGCATGTCGTAGGAACTGAGAACAGGACATTAACTGGTGACGTCTGAAAGAAGTGTTGTTTGGATTTATTAGAGAAATGATGGGAAATGTATAGTCTTCTCTGTGAAATCCCACTTTCATATCATAGACCTACTGAACTAGGGGATGCCCTTGTGTCCTCTACACACATCTAGTGAATAAGTCTGTCATCATTTCCTCCTTTTAATTACTTAATTACACCAATCCCAACTTGTCTTTCCCCATAACTGATCCCTTCCGTTCCCTTTATCAGCTTAGTTGCTCTGCTCTGTACTTTCTCTATTTCATTACTGTCCCTTATATATTTATATATAGTGATCATATCCCCTTATATATTTATATATAGTGATCATATCCCCCTTATATATTTATATATAGTGATCATATCCCTCTTATATATTTATATATAGTGATCATATCCCCTTATATATTTATATATAGTGATCAAATCCCCCTTATATATTTATATATAGTGATCATATCCCCTTATATATTTATATATAGTGATCATATCCCCTTATATATTTATATATAGTGATCACATCCCCCTTATATATTTATATATAGTGATCACATCCCTCTTATATATTTATATATAGTGATCATATCCCCCTTATATATTTATATATAGTGATCATATCCCCTTATATATTTATATATAGTGATCATATCCCCCTTGTATATTTATATATAGTGATCACATCCCTCTTATATATTTATATATAGTGATCATATCCCCCTTATATATTTATATATAGTGATCATATCCCCTTATATATTTATATATAGTGATCATATCCCCTTATATTTTATATATAGTGATCACATCCCCCTTATATATTTTATATATAGTGATCACATCCCTCTTATATATTTATATATAGTGATCATATCCCCCTTATATATTTATATATAGTGATCATATCCCCTTATATATTTATATATAGTGATCATATCCCCCTTGTATATTTATATATAGTGATCATATCCCCCTTGTATATTTATATATAGTGATCATATCCCCTTATATATTTATATATAGTGATCATATCCCCTTATATATTTATATATAGTGATCATATCCCCTTATATATTTATATATAGTGATCACATCCCCCTTATATATTTATATATAGTGATCATATCCCCCTTATATATTTATATATAGTGATCATATCCCCTTATATATTATATATAGTGATCATATCCCCCTTGTATATTTATATATAGTGATCATATCCCCCTTGTATATTTATATATAGTGATCATATCCCCTTATATATTTATATATAGTGATCATATCCCCTTATATATTTATATATAGTGATCATATCCCCTTGTATATTTATATATAGTGATCATATCCCCTTGTATATTTATATATAGTGATCATATCCCCCTTATATATTTATATATAGTGATCATATCCCCCTTATATATTTAGATATAGTGATCATATCCCCCTTATATATTTAGATATAGTGATCATATCCCCCTTATATATTTAGATATAGTGATCATATCCCCCTTATATATTTATATATAGTGATCATATCCCCCTTATATATTTATATATAGTGATCATATCCACCTTATATATTTATATAGAGTGATCATATCCCTCTTATATATAGTGATCATATCCCCCTTATATATTTATATATAGTGATCATATCCCCTTATATATTTATATATAGTGATCATATCCCCTTATATATAGTGATCATATCCCCCTTATATATTTATATATAGTGATCATATCCCCTTATATATTTATATATAGTGATCATATCCCCTTATATATTTATATATAGTGATCATATCCCCTTATATATTTACAGTATATATAGTGATCATATCCCCTTATATATTTATTTATAGTGATCATATCCCCTTATATATTTATATATAGTGATCATATCCCCTTATATATATATATATATATATATAGTGATCATATCCCCTTATATATTTATATATAGTGATCATATCCCCTTATATATTTATATATAGTGATCATATCCCCCTTATATATTTATATATAGTGATCATATCCCCTTATATATTTATATATAGTGATCATATCCCTCTTATATATTTATATATAGTGATCATATCCCCCTTAACTGTCTCTTCTCCAGTGTAACCAATCCCAACTTGCCTTTCCCCATAACTGATCCCTTCCATTCCTTTTATCAACTTAGTTGCTCTTCTCTGTACTTTCTCTATTTCATTACTGTCCCATGAGAGCACTGCAGACTTGCAGACTAAAACTACAGAACTTATTCTAGAGGGGGCATTACCAGTGCTCTGAACATTTAAACTCATTATAATACAGGACAATACCTTGCTGATTTGGGTTTAGGGCTGCCACCTTTTCGGCAGGGGTGGGGCCTTGATACAGACGAGGCGGGGCTGTGATGCGGCGTGGCCAGTGATGTTAGGGGGCGGGGCTATGACACTATGATTAGCAATCATGGGGAATTGGCAATCATCATCATAGGGAATTCTGCCGGGTTTTTCTAATTTGGAAAACCGTGCAGGACGTTTGACCTGGGCAGCCGTTCAAAATACCAGGCTGTCTGGGTCAAAACAAGACAGTGGTAACCCTACTGGAGTTGCTTGCTACAGCTAACATTATTGTCCACAGTAATCTTCTTTACACTGAATTCCCCTGACTTCAGTTATGGTATGTTTAAAGGGATGGTTCACCTTTGAGTTAACTGTTAGTATGATGTAGAGAGGGATATTCTGAGACACTTTGCAAATTTTTTTTGTGGTTTTTGAGTTATTTAGCTTTATATTCAGCAGCTCTCCAGTTTGTAATTTTTTGCCGTCTGGTTGCTAGGGTCCAAATCCCCCTAGCAACCATGCACTGATTTGAATAAGAGACTTGAATATAATTAGGGGAGGGACTGAAAAGCAATGTGAGTAATAAGAAGTAGCAATAACAATACATTTGTAGCCTTACGGAGCAAATGATGGGAAATGTATAGTCTTCTCTGTGAAATCCCACTTTCATATCATAGACCTACTGAACTAGGGGATGCCCTTGTGTCCTCTACACACATCTAGTGAATAAGTCTGTCATCATTTCCTCCTTTTAATTACTTAATTACACCAATCCCAACTTGTCTTTCCCCATAACTGATCCCTTCCGTTCCCTTTATCAGCTTAGTTGCTCTGCTCTGTACTTTCTCTATTTCATTACTGTCCCTTATATATTTATATATAGTGATCATATCCCCTTATATATTTATATATAGTGATCATATCCCCCTTATATATTTATATATAGTGATCATATCCCTCTTATATATTTATATATAGTGATCATATCCCCTTATATATTTATATATAGTGATCAAATCCCCCTTATATATTTATATATAGTGATCATATCCCCTTATATATTTATATATAGTGATCATATCCCCTTATATATTTATATATAGTGATCACATCCCCTTATATATTTATATATAGTGATCACATCCCTCTTATATATTTATATATAGTGATCATATCCCCCTTATATATTTATATATAGTGATCATATCCCCTTATATATTTATATATAGTGATCATATCCCCCTTGTATATTTATATATAGTGATCATATCCCCCTTGTATATTTATATATAGTGATCATATCCCCTTATATATTTATATATAGTGATCATATCCCCTTATATATTTATATATAGTGATCATATCCCCTTATATATTTATATATAGTGATCACATCCCCCTTATATATTTATATATAGTGATCATATCCCCCTTATATATTTATATATAGTGATCATATCCCCTTATATATTTATATATAGTGATCATATCCCCCTTGTATATTTATATATAGTGATCATATCCCCCTTGTATATTTATATATAGTGATCATATCCCCTTATATATTTATATATAGTGATCATATCCCCTTATATATTTATATATAGTGATCATATCCCCCTTGTATATTTATATATAGTGATCATATCCCCCTTGTATATTTATATATAGTGATCATATCCCCCTTATATATTTATATATAGTGATCATATCCCCCTTATATATTTAGATATAGTGATCATATCCCCCTTATATATTTAGATATAGTGATCATATCCCCCTTATATATTTAGATATAGTGATCATATCCCCCTTATATATTTAGATATAGTGATCATATCCCCCTTATATATTTATATATAGTGATCATATCCCCCTTATATATTTATATATAGTGATCATATCCACCTTATATATTTATATAGAGTGATCATATCCCTCTTATATATAGTGATCATATCCCCCTTATATATTTATATATAGTGATCATATCCCCCTTATATATTTATATATAGTGATCATATCCCCTTATATATAGTGATCATATCCCCCTTATATATTTATATATAGTGATCATATCCCCTTATATATTTATATATAGTGATCATATCCCCTTATATATTTATATATAGTGATCATATCCCCTTATATATTTACAGTATATATAGTGATCATATCCCCTTATATATTTATTTATAGTGATCATATCCCCTTATATATTTATATATAGTGATCATATCCCCTTATATATATATATATATATATATATAGTGATCATATCCCCTTATATATTTATATATAGTGATCATATCCCCTTATATATTTATATATAGTGATCATATCCCCCTTATATATTTATATATAGTGATCATATCCCCTTATATATTTATATATAGTGATCATATCCCTCTTATATATTTATATATAGTGATCATATCCCCCTTAACTGTCTCTTCTCCAGTGTAACCAATCCCAACTTGCCTTTCCCCATAACTGATCCCTTCCATTCCTTTTATCAACTTAGTTGCTCTTCTCTGTACTTTCTCTATTTCATTACTGTCCCATGAGAGCACTGCAGACTAAAACTACAGAACTTATTCTAGAGGGGGCATTACCAGTGCTCTGAACATTTAAACTCATTATAATACAGGACAATACCTTGCTGATTTGGGTTTAGGGCTGCCACCTTTTCGGCAGGGGTGGGGCCTTGATACAGACGAGGCGGGGCTGTGATGCGGCGTGGCCAGTGATGTTAGGGGGCGGGGCTATGACACTATGATTAGCAATCATGGGGAATTGGCAATCATCATCATAGGGAATTCTGCCGGGTTTTTCTAATTTGGAAAACCGTGCAGGACGTTTGACCTGGGCAGCCGTTCAAAATACCAGGCTGTCTGGGTCAAAACAAGACAGTGGTAACCCTACTGGAGTTGCTTGCTACAGCTAACATTATTGTCCACAGTAATCTTCTTTACACTGAATTCCCCTGACTTCAGTTATGGTATGTTTAAAGGGATGGTTCACCTTTGAGTTAACTGTTAGTATGATGTAGAGAGGGATATTCTGAGACACTGTGCAAATTTTTTTGTGGTTTTTGAGTTATTTAGCTTTATATTCAGCAGCTCTCCAGTTTGTAATTTTTTGCCGTCTGGTTGCTAGGGTCCAAATCCCCCTAGCAACCATGCACTGATTTGAATAAGAGACTTGAATATAATTAGGGGAGGGACTGAAAAGCAATGTGAGTAATAAGAAGTAGCAATAACAATACATTTGTAGCCTTACGGAGCAATTGTTTGTTTAGATGGGGTCAGTGACCCCATTTGAAAGCTGGAAAGAGTCAGAAGAAGAAGGCAAATCATTCAAAAACTATAGAAAATGCAGTTGTGCGGATTTATGGAGAGGCCACCAAGGCCCGGGCCTAGGGAGACAGGATTTTAGGGGGGCTGCCCAACCACACCCACATTGGTTCAGAAACACTGGGGATGCGCAGGTGATACGGTTTTTTAATCTGTTGTGCGCCAATCCCCATTGCTCTGGTCTCGATAATAAAATTTTGAGCGAATAAAAGGGAGGGGATGGTTGCGGCAAATGACAGCGGGCTTAGGGGCGCCTGCTATGTAAATCTGGCCCTGCACAAACTACCCAAATGACCCTGATGAAAAGTTTACATACCCCAGTTCTTAATACCGTGTATTGCCCTCTTTAACATCAATGACAGCTTGAAGTATTTTGTGGTAGTTGTGGATGAGGCTCTTCATCTTCTCAGACGGTAAAGCTGCCCATTCTTTCAGCCAAAAAGCCTCCAGTTCCAGTAAATTCTTGGGCTGTCCTGCATGAACTGCACGGGGTTTGAGGTCTCCCCAGAGTGGCTCAATGATATTGAAGTCAGGAGACTTTGACATGGCCACTCCAGAACCTTCACTTTAGTTTGCTGTAGCCAATGACAGGTTGACTTGGCCTTGTGTTTTGGATCATTGTCATGTTGGAATGTCCAAGTACGTCCCATGCGCAGCTTCTGGGCTGATTTTTTGGATCTCATTTAAGTTATTTATGGCAAACTATTTTTCTGGCAGTTGTGGCTGAAATTTTAGTTGGTCTACCTGACCGTAGTTTCAATAGAACCCCCTAATTTTCCACTTCTTAACTAGAGTTTGAACACTGCTGATTGGCATTCTCAATTCCTTTGATATTTTCTTATATCCGTTTTATAGAGTTCAACTACCTTTTCCCGCAGATCCTTTGACAATTCTTTTGCTTTCCCCATGACTTCGAATCCAAAAAACATTGGTGCAGCACTGGATGAAAGATGCAAAGGTCTGTCAGGAGTCCAGAAAGTCATTGGGGCAAATTCAGTAAGATTCGTAGTTGCGCCAGGCGTAACTTTGCCGCACTTCGCCAGGCGTAGTTTCGCCAGCGCTCCGCAAATTCACTAAAATCCGAAGTTGCGCTCAGGGGTAACGTAAGGTTGCGAAGTTGCGCTAGCGTTGATTCGCTAAGTGAAGCGAAGTTACGTTAGCGAAGGTTAATTTGCATACGGCACCAAATTCAAATTTCAATGGAGGAATACGTATCAGCACTACAAATGCCTGGGAAACCTTCAAAACATCAAATAAAATTTTTATTTTGCCCTACACATGTGCCCACTGTATAGGTAAGTTGCCATGAGTCAGGAAATGTAGGGGGGAAGGAGGGGAGCCCCAAAAATATTTTCGATATTTTTCAGCCTGTCACCCATAATGTAGAAAACACGCCAGCGTTTTTTGGGACTTAGAAAAATTTTTGACTTTTTTTGAAACAATCCCTATCTACTCTATTGCGCTTCGCCTGGTCTGAGGTGGCGAAGGAAGTCTAGCGTAAAAGGTAGCGTTCAGTACACTGCGCGCGTTAGTGAATTTGCGTAGTTACGTCCGTAGCGAAAATTCGCCAGGCGTAAGGGTGGGAAGTAACACTAGCGAATCTACGCCAGCGTTCGTTAGTGAATTTGCGAAGTAACGAAAATGCCAAACGCTAGCGAATTAACGCTAGCGTTCGGCGCTTAGTGAATTTGCCCCTTTGTGTCAAGTTGTGTGCAGGTTATCAGGCCAAATCACCAGGGTGTGGAAACTTTTGATCAGGGTCATTTGGGTAGTTTATGATTTAATAAGAGTAAACACAGTTTAAAACACAATAAATGGCTTCAGCCAACCACTAACCATGAGTGAAAGATAGGTTTTTTTGTGTTATTATTCATTTGCTCTGAAAAATGGTTAAGAAATCATAAATTCTGCCAGGGTATGTAAACTTTTGAGCACAACTGTAAATCACGAAGACCAATTGAAAACTTGCTTAGAATCGGTCATTCTATAATATAGTAACATTTAACTTAAAGGTGAACTACCCCTTGCATATTTATGAACACAAATTTAAACGCAAACACAAGTTTCAAGTAGGGTGTTCAGTAGGTTGGTTACTGTATATTGAATTATCTGTCCAAAGATATATGAGCATTTATTTATTATGAGAGGGAGGAACCATGTAGCAAGGCTTTATCAAGCAGTAACAACAAGGCCGAAGGAACACACACGCCCTCAGCTATTATCAGCTGGATGGAACATCCTTTCTCTTTCTCTCTCTGAACCATCCAGCTGTTTTCCTAATTTACAGCCAGGAGAAGAAAAGTCCAAACCTTTCCTCTCCCCACATCCTCTGCCTCGACATGGGGTTCTGATTAAAACTTGCTGGTTCATTTCCAACTAGGGCTAAGAGCAGGCGAGTGGGGGGAGAAAAATGGATGGACTCAGGAGCAGGGCCGCCATCAGGGGGGGACAGGGGGGACAAGCGTACCAGGCCCGGGCATGAAGGGGGGCCCGGCAGCGCTGCATTTTTTGAAGTTCCGGGCCCCCCTTACGAGCGCCCGAGCCGTACGTCCTCCCTCTGCGCTGCCGAATGCGGAAGTGCCGAAAAGCCGAAGCCGATGCATCGAAAAGACCCGAAGTCCCGGAAAAAGCCGAAGTCCCGAAGCGCCGAAAAGACCCGAAGTCACGAAGCGCCGAAAAGACCCGAAGTCACAAAAACAGCCGAAGCCGAAGTCCTGAAGCGGCGCAAAGACCCAAAGTCACGAAAGGAGGCGAAGTTGAAGTACTGAAGCCATGAGTTCAATTCTACTGAACACCAGTTTGTGTATTTTTTTTTTTTAATCCCCTGGCCACCAATGTATTATTTTAATATTCTATAGGCCCCTGCCACCAATCTTTTTGTAAAACATTTTTTTTGGGGCCCCAATTTGTTTTTAACTTAAATGGGGAGCCTGCCACCAATGTTTTGTTTTTTTCAGTTTTTTTTTTTACATTTTTTTTTTGTTGGGGGCCCCAAGTTTTTTTTAACTTATAAGGGAGCCCCTGCCACCAATGTTTTTTTAAAAAAACATTTTTTTTTTTTGGGGCCGCAATTTTTTATAAGGGGGCCCTGACCATCAATAGCTTTTTAAAACTTGTGTGGGGGGGGTTACTTTTTTAGCGCTGATGTCTGTGTGGTCTTTTAACTGCGATGTGGAGTGGGCGGCATATGGGGTGGAGCTTGGTCGTCAGTGTGGGCGGGGCCCAGGGGGCCCCAAAAATGTTGTTGTACGGGGCCCCGTGATTTCTAATGGCGGCCCTGCTCAGGAGTAGCCACTATAAGGCAAGAGCGTTACTTTTATCAGCAGTGCATATTAAACGGGTTGTTCACCTTTAAGTTACCTTTCAGTAGGTTATAGAATGGCTAATTATAAGCCACTTTTCAATTGGTCTTTATTATTTATTTTGTATAGTTTTGTAATTGTTTGCCTTTTTTCTTCTGACTCCTTCCAGCTTTCAAATGGGGGTCACTGACCCCATCTAAAACACACATGCTCTGTAAGACTACTAATGCTACTTTTTATTACTCATCTTTTTATTCAGGCCTCTCCTATTCATATTCCTGTTCTTATATAAATCAGTGCATGGTTGCTAGGGTAATTGGGACCCTAGCAACCAGAATTGCAAACTGGGGAGCTGCTGAATAAAAAGCTGGGGCCCAACGATCGGATTACAATAATATGAATGAGCTCTGACGGGTCGCAGGACCGCATCAAGTAGCCGATCCTGCATCATACAAAAAATCAAACTTGACCGATCGACATCTGCCCGATTTTTGGCCTGATATCGATCGGGAGGACCTGTCGGGAGCCCCCACACATGGGCGGATAAGCTGCCGAATTGGTCTAAAGGACTGATATCAGCAGCTTTAATCCGCCCATGTATGGCCACCTTAACATGTAAAGTCTGAGCCACCAGAGCAGAGAATAGAAAGGGACAGACACTGCTTTCAATAGCAATACATATACAAATAACTTAATAATAATTGTAACTAATGTACCTAAATTGCTTAGAATGATGGTTACTTTTATTACTCAAAAAAAAACCCTTCTTTTAGGTTGACATTGCCTTTAATTATTTCCCACGACCCGCAAGCTACTCAGCAGCAGCCAGAGCACACTGAGCATGTGCGGTGCCACTGACACACAAAAGAAGGCCTAACCAGATCCAAGATGGAGAGCTCCTGTGAACAACTTGGAAGGCGTGGATCATTACAATAAGTTCAATGTATAAAATAACATTGAACCCATAAAAATGTATATGGAAAACGTATTATTATTATTATTATATCTCATATAAGTCATTCTAAAATCATAGTCTTATTATTATTATAAATGTATTTTATTTGGCAAAAACAGTTTGTGGGCGGCGATTCCCTTTATTTTTCTTTGTCTTCAAGAGGGTCATTTTCAGATTCCAAGCCTCCTGCAGAGCATTCCTTAGTTTTACTGCCTTTGCTGGGGCTGCAGAACTCCCAAAATCCAAAGGAAGAACTGCTTGCCCAGCACTAACCTTGAATATTACAGAAGGCATCCGAGGACCGGGAAGACAAGAACCATTTGGGTGGGCCATAATGTCCTTATCCGCTTTCAGCCTCCAGTCCTGTCTCCAGTCAATAACAACCACAACAAGACACATATATAAATACAGATATATCAATCTGCCAAACACTTTTTATTATTCTGTTATCTCGTCGGATCAATTCAGACCAGCTCCGAAGGGCAAGTTTAACTAGAACAAGATGTGTTACGGTAAATAGGCTTTTTATTGACACAGCCCCATTGCCGGAGGTGTGTAATAGTGATACTGCCTTAAAGGATACGTAAACCTTTAAAAAAAGTGAATGTAAATTTGATTAGGGGCTATTCTAAGCACTCTTGCAATGTACATTCATTATATATTTTTTTCTCATTGCAAGATATTAAAGGATACATGTACAGTTAATAGGAATGACTTTTGTTCCAACAGCGCCACCTGCTGGTCAGTTTCCCACCAGTCTGACCAGCAAGTAGTCAAGGAAGTTGTCAGGAGAAAGAAAGAGACTGATGTTCTTCTGCTTAGGAAAGATGTGAATAAGGTTTCTAATTTTATTCCTAAGCAGAAGAACATCAGCCACTTTCTTTCTCCTGACAACTTCCTTGACTACTTGTTGGTCAGACTGGTGGGAAACTGACCAGCAGGTGGCGCTGTTGTAACCAAAAATAAAATATATATCATGTAGTGTTGCCCTGCACTGGTAAAACTGATGTGTTTGCTTCAGAAACACTACTATAGTTTATATAAACAATCTGCTGTGTAGCAATGGCGGAAATTGAATAAAGACTATATGGCACAGGATAAATAGTGGATAACAGATAACACCATTATGTTCTACAGAGCTTTTCTGCTATCTGCTGTGTGACCTGCGCCTTTTCTCTTTGAATAGCTGCCCCCATTGCTACACAGCAGCTTATTTATATATAAACAATAGTAGTGTTTCTTAAGCAAACACCGCAATTTTACCAGTGCAGGGCAACACTACATTATATTTTTATTACTTTTATTTTCTTATATTTTTTTATGTTACTGGTCCTTTAACACATACATGTATCCCTTGGATATGTGAAAAAACTAAATGATGAATGTACATTGCAAAAAGTGCTAAGAGTAGCACCCTCATCAGTTTTACATTCACTTATTGTAAAGGTTTACTTATCTTTTAAAGAAAAGTCAAATAAACAGAGAAAAAGAACCCAAACATGCAGAGCTTTTTACTTGGAGACGCTAGATATTAAAGGAAAAGCAACATGTCACTCTAAGCCACTTCTCACACATGCACATTTATATATATATATATATATATATACAATTTCATGATACAAATAATATGTGGAGAACCCCTTTACACAAGGCAGTCAGAGACCTATATCCTCGCACAGCAAAAGCCGCCTTTTAAACTCTGTGGGTAGGTTTGGAGGTCAGTATATGGTTAGACACTGCTTTTTGTGGCCAACACCAATTTGTCTCGACTTTGTAGCCCTGAGGGCTAGTAATGTGGATTGTGTGGGGCACAGTAGGACATTGCAGTCCCCTCCGTGGTTTTTTTCTTAGCTAGTTCTGTGGTGAGGGAACCAGGGTCTGGTGTTGATAGAACAGTGTTAGTTGTAATCCTTACCTTTCATCTGCTCTCCCCCTGTATAATCCTGAGACTGCATTTATATGCTGCTGACAGGCCCATAAGCCTTCCCCATGATTACAGTCCGACCCTGCAAAATATCAAACAAATAGGACGCTTGAAACTGGAAACCCTACCCCGACCTCCAAAAAAACAAAAAGCATTGTCACGGGAACATCTGCAAATGTTAAAGGGTAAGTAAACCTTTAAAATAAATGAATGTAAAATTGATGCGGGGCTATTCTTAGAACTTTTGTCATTTAAACTCATTATTTATTTTGTTTTTATTCCAAGATATTAAGGGATACATGTACTGTTAATATGAATGAATTTTGTTACAACAGCGCCACCTGCTGGTCAGTTTCCCACCAGTCTGACCAGCAAGTAGTCAAGGAAGTTGTCAGGAGAAAGAAAGAGACTGATGTTCTTCTGCTTAGGAATAAAATTAGAAACCTTTCTCACATCTTTCCTAAGCAGAAGAACATCAGCCTCTTTCTTTCTCCTGACAACTTCCTTGACTACTTGCTGGTCAGACTGGTGGGAAACTTGATATCAAGCCTTTTTCAAGCTTTCCAGATGTATTTAGGAGCTTTCAAATAGGAGTCACTAACCCCATCTAAAAAAAAACAAATGCTCTGTAAGGCTACACATGTATTGTTATTGTTACTTTTTAATTACTCATCTTTCTATTCAGGCCTCTCCTATTCATATTCCAGTCTCTTATTCAAATCAACACTTGGTTGCTAGGGTAATTTGGACCCTAGCAACGAGATATTGCAAACTGAAGAGCTGCTGAATAAAAAGCTAAATAACTCCAAAACCACAAATAATAAAGAAAATGAAAACCAATTGCAAATGGTCTTGGAATATCAGCGTCTGCATCATACTAAAAGTTAAAACAGCCCCTTTAATAATTACAGAGCATGCCTAAGCATATTCACATCATTTGGCAGCTCCCACTCATATTTAGAATTAAAAATATACAAAGGAGAGATGTCCTGTGCATGTACTGTCTTAGAAATGGATGATAAGATTTATATCTAGCGTATACTTCCCCTTTAACCCTGAAATGGTATTCCTCAGTTAACCAACATACCAAACATCTGCAATCACAGTCGTCCCAGAGATGTGTATATATAATTTATCTTCTTTTTAAAGCCATAGCCCCAGACAGAAGTTTGGGAAATGTGGTGGAGACTGTGCAGAGCCTGCAATTCATTAGCCATGTCTGATGTGTTGAGTTTTCTGTGGTCCTTTCCCACTTCTCCAGGCAAGGTCCCTACTGGGTAAGAGGTGATGGAGTCAGATGGAGACTGACCCTGTAGGTTTTATACTTTAACCCTAACTCTTCAGCAATTTTGTTGCGTCCCTTTCCTCCATCATCATATTCATATTCTCCAGCAGTAGCCGAGGTTCTAAAAAGTCCCAGCCATGATGTTCAAACTAGTTGCCTTCTAGCTGATCCAACGGAAGCTTCTCCTTCCACTGAAAGTCCTCTCCAGTTTGCCCCAGAAGGGGAATAAAGCCCACATTAGGGGGGTTATTTATTAAAGTCCAAATGCCAAAAACCAGAAAAATTCTTGTTCCTTTCCTAAAAAATCCTTTAGTCCGCGATTGGAAAACGTGATTGAAAAAACTAGAATCCAAAAATCCAGCATCTCAGACCAGCCAAGGTTGCATATAAGTCAATGGGAGAAGTCCCGAAAATATCTCGGTTTCATGCAATAATCCGAAGATTTCGTGATTTTCGTGCAAAAAAATAAATAAATAAATAAAAGATTTTCAGGTGGAAAATCTGAATAATTTGTACGATTGGTCTTTTTCATGATTTTTTGGGGGTTTTTCCCCGCACAGGAAATTTTCGGGAAAATGTATTGATAAATAAGGGAAACAAAACAGTGCGGATTTGGTCAGAGTGGTTTTCAGAAAATAAGGAGATAAATTCGGACTTTGATAAATGGGCTTCTAGATGTATTCCTCCATATTAAAGGGGAAGGTTGGAGCACATGGAAGTGTTAAAGGAGAAGGAAAGCTACTGAGGCAGTTTATTGCTAATAGATTAGCCACAATAGTGCAGCTATAACACTATATTTATTCTGCAGAATGCTTTACCATACCTGAATAAACAGCTCTAGAAGCTTTCTCTGTTTGTTTAGGATAGCAGCTGCCATATTAGCTTGGTGTGACATCACTTCCTGCCTGAGTCTCCCCCTGCTCATTCATAGCTCTGAGCTCAGATTACAGCAGGGGGGGGAAGGGAGGGGGAGAGGAGCAAACTGAGCATGTTCAACCCCAAGCCCTGGAGGTTTATGCTTAAGGACTCAGAGCAGCATTACTTTACTGGTTTACTGGGGTATACTGGTGTATTTAAATAGACCTTTCTGATGAAGCTTACTTAATTTTAGCCTTTCCTTCTCCTTTAAAGGAGAACTAAACCCTAAAAATTAATAGGGCTAAAAATGCAATGTTTTATATAGTGAACTTATTGCACAAGGCTAAAGTTTCAGCTTGTCAATAGCAGCAATGATCCAGGACTTCAAACTTGTCACAGGGGGTCTCCATCTTGGAAAGTGTCTGTGACACTCACATGCTCAGTGGGCTCTGATTGGCTGTTGAGAAGCTAAGCTTAGGGCTCGTCACTAATTATCCAGCAGAAAATGAGCTTCCCTGGCTGTAATATAAGCTGATGCTACAGGTTTGCTGATTATTCAATTCTGATGCTAATTGCACTGGTTTCTGTGCTGCCATGTAGTAATTATGTGTATTAATTACTAATCAGCCTTATATTGTGACATTTCTATTCTATGTGTACTGTATATTGTGAGTGGGTCCCTAAGCTCAGTAAGTGACAGCAGCACAGAGCATGTGAATCAGTGAATCAGCAGAAAAGAAGATGGGGAGCTACTGGGGCATCTTTGGAGACACAGATCTTTACTGCTAAAGGGCTGTGGTTGCCTTGGGCTGGTACAAAACATCATGTACAACATTTCTACCTACTTCTTTAGTTTAAATTTCCTTGTCCTTTAAGCAGACGTGAAACAGTTGGGAGAGAGATGTTGGCTTCCGGCTTCATCAGTACAGCTGCAAAGGATTTTGGGATTCCGAGGGTTTGCACCCTTAAGTCTGCACTTTGTGATTACATCCAGAACAACCCCACAGACAAGAGCAGAGGTGGCTGGTAGTTCCCCAGGCTGGAGATACCTGATCCATAAAGATATTTATTGATGCCAGATGATGGCACAGAGAACAAAGGAAGTTTATCCCCCAAACCTGACCCTGGCGTCTTGTAATGACGTGAGTTTCATTTGTGGGTGTTTATGCCGTTTATCCCTTCCAGGCAGCAAGTGAGACGCTGTCACATATCCCCAACCACTACTGCACAGACTGCTTCGTTCCCCCAGTTGCCTGTGTGCAGGATGCAGTGAAAATTGTTTCAATTATAAATTGAATTTAGGTTGTTCCTCCTCTGTTGTACCCTCTCTATTACCCCTCCTATTGCCCCATAAGTCACACCATAGAAGTCGGACTTCTTTCAGTATGCATTAGGCACGGATATTTGAAGACAGTTCTCAGGTTTGGAATTTAGACTACTATCTGGTTGATCAAGTTTGTTGCAAGGACCAGTGTATTAGTCATCACGGTCTATCCAGAACGTAACTGGTGTTTCTTTGCATAAATGGTAGTTCTGCAAGAGCCTTCATGTGGTTTGGGCTGGACCGTGTCATGTGCACATCCCAAATCCTGTGGGATTCCACTCAGTCCTACTCCTACATACACAAACCATTGGAGGCCTGTGGGATGGGGCACCCTGTGTCTCAATGGGGAGTTTGGGAGAAAAATTTTGGGGGTTCTGTGACCATACTGAGGGGTTCTGTGACCATATAAAGGCACAAGGCTGCAGGCTGAGTTATACAGGGAACTCTGAGTATCACTCATGTATTATAAGGGATAATGTACCCCCTACTGTAAATGATAAGGATATTAGAAGTCACTGAGGTGTTGTTCTGTGACCATATAAAGGCACAAGGCTGCAGGCTGAGTTATACAGGGAACTCTGAGTATCACTCATGTATTATAAGGGATAATGTACCCCCTACTGTAAATGATAAGGATATTAGAAGTCACTGAGGGGTTCTGTGACCATATAAAGGCACAAGGCTGCAGGCTGAGTTATACAGGGAACTCTGAGTATCACTCATGTATTATAAGGGATAATGTACCCCCTACTGTAAATGATAAGGATATTAGAAGTCACTGAGGGGTTGTTCTGTGACCATATAAAGGCACAAGGCTGCAGACTGAGTTATACAGGGAACTCTGAGTATCACTCATGTATTATAAGGGATAATGTACCCCCTACTGTAAATGATAAGGATATTAGAAGTCACTGAGGGGTTGTTCTGTGACCATATAAAGGCACAAGGCTGCAGGCTGAGTTATACAGGGAACTCTGAGTATCACTCATGTATTATAAGGGATAATGTACCCCCTACTGTAAATGATAAGGATATTAGAAGTCACTGAGGGGTTGTTCTGTGACCATATAAAGGCACAAGGCTGCAGGCTGAGTTATACAGGGAACTCTGAGTATCACTCATGTATTATAAGGGATAATGTACCCCCTACTGTAAATGATAAGGATATTAGAGGTCACTGAGTTCTGTGACCATATGAAGGCACAATGCTGAAGCATTATTGTTTTTTATGCAGGGTGGGTTGGACAGCTGTAGTCTAGTTACACACACCCTTATCACTGTGTGAAATACATCCTTCCTCGCCATTTCCAAGGTGAAAAAGAGCCAAAGAGCAGGAACAATCTTAGGAAGGGGCAGAACTGCCTTGTTCCCTTTCTCCTTCAGTATATGTCAGTGCTGTTGCCGTGTTCTTCCTGAGGAAAGCTGAATTACAATGTAATGACTTAACATGCCAGACACCCTCCCTGTCCCCTAATAGCACTTACACGGTGCAACATGGTGCTAAACCTCTTGACTGGGAGGAGGGAGGAAGCAGAAGTTAATAAGGAAGAGGCAATGTTTGATGAAAGAATTAAAATGAATTGCCTTCCCTGACTCAGAACTATATAGAAATAAAATAATATTGTGTGTGAGGAGTGTGTAACAAATTATTCAAACTGTTCCTTCTACGTAGAAGCGCCTGAGACAGAAACCCACCAACACAAAAACAACTTAGCACAGTAGTGTTAAGTTGGCCATACACGGGCAGATATCGATATCGGTAAGGAGTTCCTTACCAGAGACCATCTTCTGTCCACTGGATACTTTTCGGGTCCAAAGGAGGGTAGTTAAAGAGGTGTTTTGTTATAGAATGGATAATTCTAAGCGACTTTTCAATTGGTTTTATTTTTCATAGTTATTTTCCTTTTTCTTCTAACTCTTTGCAGGTTTTAAATAGGCGTCGCTGACCCCTTATAAAAAGCAAATGCTCTGTAAGGCTATAAATGTGTTGTTATTGCTACTTGGCATTTCTCACCTTTCTATTGAGCCCCTCTCCTATTCATATTCCAGTCTCTTCTTATTCATATCAATGCATGGTTGCTAGGGGAACTTGGACCCCAGCGACCAGATTGATAAAATTGCAAACCAGAGAGCTGCTGAAAAAAAAAAAAAACCACAAATAATAAAAAAATGAAAACCAATTACAAATTGTCTCAGAATATCCCTTTTTTACATCATACTAAAAGTGATCTCAAACGTGAACAACCCCTTTAAGGGGGGCTGTTGTTTCTAAGGGGGTTTAGTTCTCCTTCAATCCTACACACTATAAACTGCAAAAACGGCACAAAGTTTAACTGCCGACAGTCAGTGGAAAAAGAAAACAGAAAACAGAAAGTCAGGGGATTCTCATCCACTGGAAAGAAAGACGATCCCATCTCTGTGCCAAATAAAATTACAGTGTTTCACGATCTCGTTTAACCGCTGTTATGTGTGCCCAGTAAATAGTTTTGTGGCACCGCAGCAAAGACGGGATTTATTTCTCCGCAGAACGAGACAGAACTGGGGTAGAATGTCTCCGGGGAGAGGGGTCACTAACAGGCTCTGACCCTTGGAGGGTACTGTCTGGGTCCATTTATACAGTATATATATATATATATTAAATACATAATAAAATATATAAAACGTGTCTCTGATTGACTTACTTATCCATTACAAGAGAAGTCATAGTAAATATGGAAAGAGACCAAGATAAAGGAAAAGAGATACTAAAAATATAGCTGCAGTAAAATTACCCAAGAGGGAGAAGAGTAACAGCATTTCTCTTGCCTTTCAACACATCAGCAGTTAATTGGGATTCATGCTGCAGACTGCACTGATTCTTATTTTTTTTTTTTTTTTGCATGTAATTCATGTTATACCAGATCTGGATTTCATATGCAATAAAACCAATGCTCAAATAAGACACTAGGACCATGTGACAAATAGGCTTGCTATCTGGCCAGAACAATACATGGAAGGTGATTTTTTGGTTAGAGAAATGGTAATTAAATACATTTTATACACAGATTGCTTCATACTATTACAGGGCAACTCCACATATATTACCCCAGAATACATGGCAGGGTGAACAGAGTGCCAATTCCATGTATAATATCCCAAAACAGATAAATACAGGGCCAATTCCATGCATAATACCCCAGAACACACAGCAGATAAATACAGGACCAATTCCATGTATAATACCCCAGAACACACAGCAGGATAAATACAGGACCAATTCCATGTATAATACCCCAGAACACACAGCAGGATAAATACAGTGCCAATTCCATGTATAATACCCCAGAACACACAGCAGATAAATACAGGGCCAATTCCATGTATAATACCCCAGAACCCACAGCAGGATAAATACAGGACCAATTCCATGTATAATACCCCAGAACCCACAGCAGGATAAATACAGAGCCAATTCCATGTATAATACCCCAGAACACACAGCAGGATAAATACAGGGCCAATTCCATGTATAATACCCCAGAACACACAGCAGATAAATACAGGGCCAATTCCATGTATAATACCCCAGAACCCACAGCAGGATAAATACAGGACCAATTCCATGTATAATACCCCAGAACACACGGCAGATAAATACAGGGCCAATTCCATGTATAATACCCCAGAACCCACAGCAGATAAATACAGTGCCAATTCCATGTATAATACCCCAGAACACACAGCAGGATAAATACAGTGCCAATTCCATGTATAATACCCCAGAACACACAGCAGATAAATACAGAGCCAATTCCATGTATAATACCCCAGAACACACAGCAGGATAAATACAGTGCCAATTCCATGTATAATACCCCAGAACACACAGCAGGATAAATACTGGGTCAATTCCATGTATAATACCCCAGAACCCACTGTAGTATAAATACAGGGCCAATTCCATGTATAATACCCCAGAACCCACAGCAGATAAATATAGTGTCAATTCCATGTATAATACCCCAGAACACACAGCAGATAAATACAGTGCCAATTCCATGTATAATACCCCAGAACACACAGCAGGATAAATACAGGGCCAATTCCATGTATAATACCCCAGAACACACAGCAGATAAATACAGGACCAATTCCATGTATAATACCCCAGAACCCACAGCAGGATAAATAAAGGGCCAATTCCATGTATAATACCCCAGAACACACAGCAGATAAATACAGGACCAATTCCATGTATAATACCCAGAACACACAGCAGATAAATACAGTGTCAATTCCATGTATAATACCCCAGAACACACAGCAGATAAATACAGGGCCAATTCCATGTATAATACCCCAGAACACACAGCAGATAAATACAGTGCCAATTCCATGTATAATACCCAGAACACACAGCAGATAAATACAGGGCCAATTCCATGTATAATACCCCAGAACACACAGCAGGATAAATACAGGGCCAATTCCATGTATAATACCCCAGAACACACAGCAGATAAATACAGGGCCAATTCCATGTATAATACCCCAGAACCCACAGCAGATAAATACAGTGCCAATTCCATGTATAATACCCCAGAACACACAGCAGATAAATACAGTGCCAATTCCATGTATAATACCCAGAACCCACAGCAGATAAATACAGTGCCAATTCCATGTATAATACCCCAGAACACACAGAAGATAAATACAGTGCCAATTCCATGTATAATACCCCAGAACACACAGCAGGATAAATACAGTGCCAATTCCATGTATAATACCCCAGAACACACAGCAGATAAATACAGGGCCAATTCCATGTATAATACCCCAGAACACACAGCAGATAAATACAGGGCCAATTCCATGTATAATACCCCAGAACACACAGCAGATAAATACAGTACCAATTCCATGTATAATACCCAGAACACACAGCAGATAAATACAGTGTCAATTCCATGTATAATACCCCAGAACCCACGGCAGGATAAATACAGTAAAATGTAATATTCTGTCCCTTTTTCCCTCCATCTGCTCAAATTCTATCCTTTTCAGCTTCTATTCGTTTCCATTATGACCTGATTAATGTCCCCTTTATTGGAGCTCACCTTAGATCCGCTATGGTCCCTGTCTGTGTCTCAAATAAGATGGGAATATCCTAATGCTTCTTGCCAGCACAATTAGAAGGGGGTAGCCAATTACAGCTCTGCATTCACACAGGCTTCAGTTCCCTATCAGTTGCCATTTGGTTCCTGTCCTACAGTGCAGTGTGCTGATTTGAACATAACATAATGACAGACAATTAAAATAGACATATATATATCACTCAAAATGTTATTTATCCTGAAGGGAAAGGGTATCTCCCCAATGGAGAGGGGATATTGATATATCTGATACATTGATATTTCCCCAATGCTGGTTCTGACTCCTGAAACAATGTAGCAGAAGCCAGATGATTAATAGGCCTGTAGGGAAAGACCAATCACTCAGGGATGCTGAAGGTACTCTTCCAGAGTTATTTATCTCCCTTCTGCAAGTCAGAGACTCTAATTCCATCAGCCTCTCCTGATGAGTGAGGTGAGCACTAACACTTGTCAGCTTCAATAAAATGTGTATAAATCCCTCCAAACTACACATTCCTTCAAAAACGTCTTTAAATGCAATACTGGCAAACATGTTACCTTGCCAATAACCTTATCCATCGTTTCTAGATTGCAGGGTTCCTCTTCTTGTCTCCCCTAAACTCCCCTATCTATGCAACCAAATCTCTCAACCTCTGCCATAAGGGGTCTCCTCAGATCTTTTATAAGTAAATAGACCAGACCACCAGCTCCATTAAGCCTCTGACATTTGTTTTGTTAGACTAGAAACTCTTAAAAATATGCTCAAAGAGCAAAATCTCACAAGTGTGGGAGTTGGTGAGCTTCTAAAGACAAATTTTATTCTGACTCAGCCCTAGTTGGTCATCTAATATGAGTCTCCATCCCAGCTGCTCTGTCCAACCCCCCTCAGACTTTCTCAGAAAGAGAAGAGGAGGGCAGCCAAGAGACAAGAGACAGCTGGACTTCAGGGAGAGAAACGAGTAGGCCTGTTCCAAGAAGATTTGTATACATCCCAAGCCACAGAAGGACCACCAGAGGCAAATGTTCATGTTTGAATCCATCTAGAGGTCATGTTCAACCTCATGGGTAATTAAGCATCAGTTAAGGACAAGCTATTATCTCCCACACAATCCTTGACATTGCTTTGTCTTAAGTCCCTACAAGAAGAGCTTTCACAGCAGCATCCAGAGGTGTTGCACACAATTTGAGATGATTCATGGATCAGACTGGAATGGAAAAGCCTCCTCAGTTCAACCAAACAAACTTAGATTTTTTCGGTTAACATCTTGAGTAAAAACAGAACAGCTGGACAGTGACTCATCCAGAAACCAGGTAATGACACACAACCCAACCGTGAGACCAACAGCCTCTGACCAAGAGCTTCAGATCTTCTGGGATTGATCACTGATTTGGGGACAGATGTCTAGGACCTCTTGGCTAAAGAGAGGAAACGTTAATAAGATCTATAGCAAAAAGCTGGATCCATCTTTAAAAACAAAACATGACTATGGTGCGAACCTATATGGAAAAACATTTAAACAGCATATCTACGGATCTCCAAGGAGAAAATAATGAACAATCCATAGAGAAGAAAGGAAACAACATTCCACGGCAGATAACATTAACATAACATATTTTCCTTGACCCAATCTCAATTAAAAGGGATTTTTTTTGGTGATTCCTCAATTTTCTTGCATATATTCATCTGGGAGGTGACAGTAGGGTTGGCTCTTCACGATGACCTACATGTCAGCACTTTGGCAATTGGTAACCAATCAGCAGCTTGCTCTATGGTAAATATTAATAGTAAACATCTTATTGGCTGTATACCACCTCCTGAGCCTCATGTAATATAGGCAAAGATATGCAGCAGTTACACAGTATATGTATCTTTTATTTTTATCTACGCCTACCCCAAAGCTAAATCTGTACAGCCCTTGGTTAAGCAGCAGTTAACCAATAGAAAATAATACTAAGTTAGTCAAATGAGGTTTACAAAGTCTTTTAAGGGCTCACTAGACAAACCATCCCCGTGATACAAAACACTGATGCATCACACTTGGCATAAACCATGTGGTTAAGCTGGGAAAGCCAATGGTCTATACTTGAATCCAAAACAACTCGGAAAAAAGATGATGATTAAACAAATGGGTTTCACATTACAGAGTCTCTTAGTTTCTCTGAAGAGTCTCTCCAAGCTCCGCCCAAGAGGAACACATTAAGAGTGCACCATTTTATCTTTCAGAGTTTGAGGTTAGAACAAGGTTCACCCAAGCAGAATTTGCTGCCAGAGGATGTTCAAGCCCCATTACTTTTGTTGTTAATGTTGGATTTTTGCTGGAGGGGCTGGTTTTGTTGCCTACAAATAATTAAAACAGAAGAACAGCTGTTCTGATGTCTTGTTTGTTTGTTTTTGACTGGTTGGCAAAATTTCATAAAACCTTTTTTTTTTCCAGCTCTGATGTGGGGGACTGGGAATTGGCTGTAGATCTGGGAGTAAGGTGACCATGTCATTTGAGGTCAGTTTATTTTTTTATAGAAAGTAGGACAGTCCATTGGCTGTGTCCAAGATGGGAAAACAGAGAGGATTTGTCTCTTGGGAGAGTCCAGGGCTCTCAGCTTGGCCAATCTCTCAGTGGGATTGGATGTTCTCATGTCCAGATTCTCCCGGGAAGTCAGAGGCCTTGGGTCTATGGAAGAGCCTCAAATTAAATCCACATATCAGACAACGCCAGCACATTTCTTCCCAATATTATGACAAAGAAACCCGTCAACCCCTGACACTTCATTAATAAACACATTGGAGATTGACACAAACAGGAGGGTTTTTGGGGGGACCCCGGAGTGATTGATAGTGTGAAACGGTTAAGAACACTTAAGAGTGAGCCGTATTTAAAACATAAATATTCATCTTGTCTGTGTAATGGCTGACTCCTAGGTTGCTTTATAATTTAAACCACATGTCCATATATTTTACATTTTCCATGCATTTTTTTTAAGCTGAAGGGGCAATGTTTTCAGGTTGGGATGTGTAAGAAAGAAAAAGTCTGTTTTCAGGGATTTGGATTTCCCAGGGATGTGGTTCTGTCTGGGACTTGGAGAAGAAAATGATTTCTCTGTATCTTCTGATATGATTCACTTGTCCCTAGCAACCGGCGCTGACCATATTCATTAGGAACCCTTGCTACAGAGGCCCTGTTCTTTTGGGAATAAGCCCCATAACATTATTAATAGGGAAGTACAACCTGCAAAGGTATCCAGCAATGGGAGTTGTAGTGGGACAAGAGCTGGAAGACCACAGGTTGTGTTATCTAACCCATACCCAATAAAGAACCAAAAACATTTTATCCCACCCACCCCTGGAATCCCCTAACAGGAACCACATGTGAACAATGATACCTAGACACAACGGGGTGAATTAAGGACAGTGCCGTGGTCTTTATGTTAAGCCCCTTGGTGTTTGTGGGATTTTTTTTTTTGCGTTCTGACAATATGTGTTTCTCTGGCCAAACTCCTGCTGAAAGTTTGTTTTTAGATATATTCAGAGGTGGAATCCTATTTTGCTTGGTGTTCCCCACTTTTGTTTTATAATATTCATTTTCACAATGGGCACAGCTTCAACAATGCCCACGTGCACTGCTAAGAGGAGGAATATATATTCCAGGGTGCATGCAGGGACAGCAGGGTGGGGTGGTAGGACTTTTGCATGGCAATAAGCATTGAACAAAATGTGCAAGCTAACAGAGATCTCTGCTATGAACCGACTGTTGCTACATGCCATCGGCAGCATGGTAAGAAAGGCTTACGAAACCGGGGGCCTGTGATGAATTTGTGTAGAAGGTCAATAAATTGGTCTCTCAAGCTAATTCTTTATTCCCAGAAGAAAGAAAGACTTAAGACCCTCAATTAAAAGAGAAGAAATGAAGATTTAAAGAAGAAGGAAAGCTACCGAGACAGTTTATTGCCAATAGATTAGCCACAATAGTGCAAGCTCGACCGCTATATTTATTCTGCAGAATGCTTTACCATACCTGAGTAAACAGCTCTAGAAACTCTGTTTAGGATAGCAGCTGCCATATTAGCTTTGTGTGACATCACTTCCTGCTTGAGTCTCTCCCTGCTCACTCATAGCTCTGGGCTCAGATTACAGCAGGAGGGGAGAGAGGAACAAACTGAGCATGCTCAAGCCCTAGCCCTGGAGGTTTAATCTGAAAACAGGAAGTCTGATACAGAAGCCCATGAGTACACAATAGAAGGAAAGAAATGTGATGTTTCTTTTTGACTCAGATCAGCATTACTTTGAGGGGTTACCTTTTCTTCTCCTTTATTAAGCACCAGCAAAGAAAGGGGAGGTTAGCTATAGTCAATTAATAGTGGTATTCTGTCTCCCTATGGTTTACTGCTAATCACAAGTTTTCATGCATTGTCATCAGCAGGGGAGTAATATGATTGGTCAGGAGGTGTAAATTGTGCCTTAGGGATGCTGGGAGCTGCAGGTAAATCCTGGTATGGAAGGAGTATCCAGGAGGTGTCTAGATTTGGTGCACAAAACAAGGTTGGCTGCGGAGAGCACAATTGTAATGTAACAGATAAAGAAGGTGTGGAAGTTGGACACCTTTGGTCAAGTGGTAATGGCTTGGCTACAATACAACTTGGCCCTGCTCTGTTGGTCACATTCCTTGCTGCAGTCTCAAGTAGGTGATAATAGAGACTGACAGAAAGGGTGTTAGGACAGCTTGTTAGATAGAAATGACCAAGACTATAAGCTTTGGGGCGAGATGGACTATAAGCCTTGAGCGAGATGGAGGAGTGGGCATGGTTGAGGTCAAACCAGGCATGTTGCCTTTAAGAGGCGACAGATATGTTTACCATGTTCATAAGGTAAATATTGGCCATATTACTCACATAGCCAGCCTGCAGCCTCTTACTGTTCCTAAACCACAACTCCCTGCAGCCTCGTTTTTTTCTGAGTGGTGCTTGACAGATTTCTCTCTCAAAGCTGTTCCATCTGAATTTGCCTCTCCCTAGCCCCATGGTGGACATAGAAACCAGCTGCAGGCTGAGCTCATGGCCGTAAACCCCTGACTCACAAAGGTATTTTCCATAGCAGTGAATGGTGAGTGACAGCCCGGGGCCCTAAGGGGGATACTCAACCTATTTTTTCCCAAACCCTTCATTGTTTCACTCCTCTTAGTGCTGGGAATCATATCTGATATAAAACCTTATTTTTTCCCACCACCAACAACCTCCCCCTTATTATATCCTTTTATTGTACAGGATCCCCCCATCCATAATATTATTATTACTTAATTCTTTGTTCATGTTACATTGAATTTGCTGACACAGAGCAAAAGGCACAGCTGGAAACAATTCCTCTTGTAAATAGAGATAATTCCTCCCTTTCCAACATGGTTAGAGTCAAAGGGAGAGGATACACACAGGGTGCTCCTATAACAAATGAGTTTGGATACATACAAGGGCCGGCTCGGAGACGGTCCCACTAACTGTGCCAAAAGAACGCCGAGTTATGTGCCCTCCTGCCTTTTCACTCAAATACAGGGCTAATCAGAACTAATCTGCATTTTGCATCAGCTTTTGGCATCATGAAATATAATTATCAGCAGTAACAATGTCTTTTGTCAAAACAAAATGGCTGCCAAGTGTTCCAGGCCAATAGGAAATGGCTATATTGTCAAGAGCAGATGCTGAATGCTTGAGATCCTAATAAGTTCCTAATAAACTTTGCAGATGTAAGTGCAGTGGATGACAGACATCTGACATTGGACAAATCAGTGTTGCAAAGGCAAAATACACTTTTGTTGAGATATTTTCTTATAATCGCATTAAAATAAAAACAAAATGGATGCGTTACTCAACAATATCTACTGAATTGTCCTGCACTGGTATTAGTTTAGAGATTGAACCTCAACCTCTATTCAACCATGGCAAACTAATATGGCTGCAGTACTTACTGATATCCATTCCACTGTCCTGTTCTAGCATTGAATAGCTCGCTCTTCAGCTATTAGTGCACTGCTTCAGCCAGGGATAGGTTTTCATCATCAACACAATTGCTTCTCAGGGATCTGCAGAGAATAAACAACACACACTGTCAGAGCAGCACTTGGAAGGTTAGTATAGGGCAAAAATGGCAACAATAATTAAAATGCAGATTAATAAGACTTTACTGTGCAGAATAACCCACATTTATTCACATTGGGGTAATGGAAGTCAACACCAAGTACCTGGTATTTTCAGAGGAACCTGGGACCATTTCAGCCCCTATAATTCACAAACTGTGATGATAAACTAAGGACTTTTTTTAAACCCATACCCACTATATGTTCCCGCTACGCAACCCTCAATGGGCCAACTAACCTTCCGACCCGGGGGACACCGAAACTGGAAGTGACATCACATTTGCCCGGAAGAGCCGCCTCTCCAGTGATGAATCTTCCCAAAAAAGTGTAAAAACTGGAAGAACCACAAGGGTGGGTGGGATCAAGCCTGCACCAGTTGGGTACCCAGCCGGGTTACATGCGGACTGAGGAATCAGAGGCCAAGGAATCAAGGACTTTTTGCCTGAAACCCGACCACTTTGCGGGTATTCCACGGGTACCCAACCCGATGCAGGTCTTTTCTCTGGGGGGAAAAGTAGAGCCCTAAAAAATAATCTTTAGTTGGGCTTGATAGCTGCTGTTTAGGCCACTGATTCCAAAAAGCAATGAAAAAAGATATTTCTAAGGTCTCAGCATAGTGTGGGAATCAGGGGAAACAGATCCTGCAAATGGGGGTATCCTGGCAGTATAAGGGCCCTTATTTGGGTAAAACAGTTTCAATACATGTAAATATAGCCAATTTTTAGGGGGGAGCTAAAATATTTGTGCCCTGGGGCCCAATAGATTCAATTGGGCCCCAGGACACTGCAGGGGATCATTTTTCCATTTAATAATTGTCAGTTCACTGCCATCAGCCCCCTTCTTCCCCCCCAAGGGAATGAATCAACTCTAATCCTGATAATGTTGCACATTATCCCCGGGAACATGCAGGCTTCCTTCTGTGAATTATTTGTTTATTAGGAATGAAGCTCCGGATATCCATTAATAATGCTACAGAAGACAGGATGTCCCCAGATCTGCCATACAGACTGTGCTGTGAATCAGGGGCAGATGTGGGAGCTGCGCTTCAGCTGGATCTAAGAAAGGAGGGATTATGGGAGAGAACCCCTGTTATGTATCAGTGCTTGTGGCTGTCTCTGTCGGCTGGGGAGCTGACCATTACCTCCCAACCAGGTGACATGTGTGGGGTACAGACAGGAACCTATATTTTAATTTAAAGGGTGGGACCAAGAAAATGCTCACCCTCTTTCAACACTACAGGACATAGAAATGTAAGAGCAATCGACTAAACCCCATCTCTATCCCACAGAAATCAGTTCAGACTTCACCATCTTGTCCTACTATCTCCACTTTGTCCTACTATCTCCATCTTTCCCTAGCCTCTCCATCCTTTCCTACTATCTCCATCCTGTCCTACTATTTCCACCTTGTCCTACTGTTTCCATCTTGATCTACAGTTTCCATCATGTTCTACTTTCTCCATCTTGTTCTGCCATCTCCATCCTGTCCTAATGTCTTTATCCTGTCCTACTGGCCCCAACTTGTCCTACTATCTCCACGTTGTCCTACTGTCTCCATCTTGTCCTACTATCTCCACTTTGTCCTACTGTCTCCATCTTGTCCTACTATCTCCATCCTGTCCTACTATCTCCATCTTGTCCTACTATCTCTATCCTGTTCTACTATCTCCACCTTGTCTTACTATCGTCACTTTGTCCTACTATCTCAATCATGCTATCTGCATTCTGTCCTACTATCGCCATCTTGCTCTACTGTCTCCATCCTGTCCTACTATCTCCATTTTGTCCTACTATATCTATCCTGTCCTACTGTCTGCATTATTTCTACTGTTTCCATGTTTACCTTATATCTCAGTCTCCATCTTGCCAGGGCCACTTCTGCCATGTGGCAAGGTGAGACCCTTGCCTCAGGCAGCATTGAGCCGCCTCTTGTAACTTTAAGAGCCGAACTTCCGGGTTTTAACCCAGAAATACAGCTCCGCTAGTGCAGAAAGTGCCATAGCGCTTACTGCACTAGCGATACTGCCCCCTTAGACCCGCTACAACGCTAATTTTTAAGCACGGATCGGGAGAGGAGGGGGGCGGCATATGGGCTGCTGCCTCAGGCGGCAGCAGCCCCAGGATCGGCGCTGCATCTTGCACTACTATCACCAAGTAACCCATCCTGTTCTAATGTCTCTGTCTTGCCCTATTGTCTCTATCTTTCCATACTGTCTCTGTCTTCAACTTGACCTAATGTCACCATCTTGTCCTATTGTCTTCAGCTTGAATTCTAGTGCCATTTTGCCTTACTGTCGCCATCTGGCACACATATCCTGCTCTCCACCACTCTTATTATCTAGAACTCCAGCTCTGTTCATGTTCAGTGTACTTGATATAAAGCTACAGTGCTTAAGCACTTCTGCCAAAAACAATAGGAACTTTTAGAAAGCTAATGTGGGTGAAGTGCAGAGGGGGCATTAAGAAAGCCCTTTGGTCTGTGCTGTAAAAAACATCTTTATTCTGCCCTAATTGTACTAAGTTGGGTAGCCTGGTGGCATCCCCTGCTTACTATAGAGAGGACAACGTGATTGAACCCAAACCTTCACCCATTTGCCCCCTTTCCCACTTCATGTAGCATTTATTTTATTGAATTATTCTTATCCTTTATGTATATAGCACAGACAAGTGAGGATACTAGGAGTTGCAGTTTTACAGCAGAAAAAGTTTTCCTTTGCTGCCAGAGTTAAAAAACACATGGGATTCTCAGAAAACAAAGAGGGGGGGGGTATGAGAGCACAGACTCCTTTATCTACTTTAGATCTTGACTCTAATTGCTGTTGTGAGGGGGGGTTATAGGGGAAACTACGGCTTCGTACCATATGATCCACCGAAGCAATGGCTTCCCAAACAGTGAAAAGATTTTTATGGCTGACGTTGGGATCTGACCTCCCAGCAATGGTGTGAGGAAGCCAAAGGCCACCTTTTTTGCCAGTTTTCTGCCGAGTGCCAATGTGCCAGCTGCATTCACCTGCGTGCAAAGTACAACATACATGGCCCACGGGAACACTGTTACATGCCGGCTACATTTAGGGGGCAGATTTATTAAGGGTTGAAGTGAAAATTTGAAATCGATTGAAATTTATGTTCAGAAACTGTCAAATTCGACTAGTGAGTTATTCAAATTCGATTTGAGTTTTTTTTAAAAGTTAAAATTAGAGTTTGAGATTTATCATACTCTGACCCTTTGATAATTCAGCTAAAACCTGACAAAATACTGTATAAGTCAATGGGAGAGGTCCAGGGACACAATTGAGTTTTTTTGGAGAAAAAACTCGAATCAAGTTTTTAAAATTCAAATCGAATTGGGTTTTCGGGTTGATTACATTTATCAGAGTTTAAAAAATTTGATTTATTTTTTAATAATTTTCGAATTTCTGGGAGTTATGGGGAGTTTCGGCCTTTGATAAATTGATTAGTGTGTTGCACCCATGCATGTGCACCTAGTGAAGCACACACCAAGGCCTGGGCATTTATTTGATTTACAACAGTTTAAATTGCGGAGCTGCCATGCTGGATGTTGGGAGCTGTAATTTGACCACAGCTGTGGGTAAGGGCATCGGCTGGACATTTGTCATTAACTTCAGTTTATCACCTCACTTTTTTTGCACTGCACTGTGCCTCCTCTGCTCTAACTCTGCTGTTAAACTCTGTTTCCCAGCATCCACAGCTAGGTGTGAGCATCTGCATTCCTGGAAGAGCAGCACCCTCCCAATTTCTGCTGGTTTAAGCCCTTTTCCAAGCATCTCTCAACCATGGAAGTCTCTTCACAGTTACTACAAGAAGGTTTCCAGGGTTCAAGTGCACAGCTGGAAGAGAGAATAACACACAGTCATAAAGAAAACAGATTGCACTGAAAAAGCTCTTTGGGAGAGAGCAAATTGCCTTGGGCTGATTATTCTTGGTGAATTAGCACCTCCCAGAGGAGGAAAAGTAAACTACAACCAAATCAAAATAGCTGGTAATCTTAGACATGGAGTCCAGTAACTACTCTCCTCATTTCTCCATTTCTAGTCTCTCTTCTGTTAGAATTTTATCTTCACTTCTCTGCCTACTACTATCTGCCCTATTCCATCTTTTCATTCAGTTCACTTCACCCTCTTTATTGTATTTCACACCTTCTTGCCTGTTCCTATACTCCCCAATGATTTGGCATTACTCTTCCTCATCCTTCTTCTTCTGTCCCCTTCTATATTTCTCCTCTGCATTTGTCCCTTCTCTTCTCTCCTTCTCTCTGTCATCCCCTCTCCTTTTCTTTTCCCCCCCAGCTCTTTGGCCTTACACTCCCCCATTCTCCCTCCTCTCCCCTTCTATATTTCTCCTCTCCCCCATTTGTCTCTCTACTCCCTAACCCCCTTTCCCTTCTCTCCTTCTGTCTCTCATCCCCTCTCCTTTTCTCCCCCAACTGTTTGGCCGTACTCTCCCCCATCCTCCCTCTTCTCTCCCCTTCTATATTTCTCCTCTCCCCCATTTGTCTCTCTACTCCCTAACCCCCTTTCCCTTCTCACCTTCTGTCTCTCATCTCCTTTCCTTTTCTATTCTCCCCAACTGTTTGGCCTTACTCTCCCCCATTCTCCCTCTTCTCTCCCCTTCTGTATTTCTCCTCTGCCCCATTTGTCTCTCTACTCCCTAACCCCCTTTCCATTCTGTCTTGCATCTCCTCTCCTTTCCTATTCTCCCCCAACTGTTTGGCCTTACTCTCCCCCATCCTCCCTCTTCTCTCCCCTTCTATATTTCTCCTCTCCCCCATTTGTCTCTCTACTCCCTAACCCCCTTTACCTTCTCTCCTTCTGTCTCTCATCCCCTTTCCTTTTCTCCACCAACTGTTTGGCCTTACTCTCCCCCATCCTCCCTCTTCTCTCCCCTTCTATATTTCTCCTCTCCCCCATTTGTCTCTCTACTCCCTAACCCCCTTTCCCTTCTCTCCTTCTGTCACTCATCCCCTCTCCTTTCCTTTTCTATTCTCCCCAACTGTTTGGCCTTATTCCACCTCCATCCTCTCTGTTCTCTTCCCTTCTATATTTTTGATCCTCTTCCCATTTTTCTCCAGAACTCCCTTCCCTTCTGTTTGCTTCTTGTATATGTTATTCCCACTGATTCCCAGTCTGCCCCTGTTCAATTTTTTCATCCTCCTCTTTCCAATCTCACTGTTTTGTTTCTGACTCTGTTCTCCCTTCCCAGCCATAAGAAGGTTACAAGGTGAGCACATACAATGCAATAGTTGCACAAATTGCTTTAAAACAACCAATAATTATTTTGTGTGTGTCAGATCAGGCCTCCAAGATACAATCTATGCTTGGGCCATGAATGCAACAAAATTCCAATTCAGATATATGATGAATAGGATAATGAATGAATGATAATGAGCTTGTAGAAGCCATCTTTCATGCATATTCACACAAAATGTTTTCATTATTCTAATGTAATTTGAAGCAATATCTGTATTGGTATCCATTTATGTTTTTTGGTTCTGATCACCCAAAAACTATTTTTAACAAATGATATAATTTGCATGGAGCTTCCCTGCATGGAGCTCAGTTAGGGTGATATGTAGGGTGAAATTGTACTTTACCCAAGATACCCTTGGAATCATTGCAATGATTTATATATAAATGATGTTATGAGCAAAGAGGGCCCCTGACCAAAGGCTGGCACCTCATTTGCAGACATGTAGAGGGGCAGCATTTCCCAGCAGCACTGTGGGAAGAAAGGATATCTGCAATTCCCAGCATGATTGTGGGTATGAGGGGGGTTGCCAGCTGCTGTTTGTCTGGGGGGCTGTAGAACCACAGATGTGACTCCCCACTCATTTTCTTTACAGAGTTAAGTTCTGCTTCGTTGCTCTTCTGACTACTCCCCGTTGAAAAGAATTTTATGGAGGAATATCCCAGAGCGTTTATAAATGCACTTGCTTTGGATTCCTTCATCCCTGATTGCATCAGCTGTGCTCCTTTTTGGATACATATATTGTATTTCCTGTGTATTATTTGTATTACCCCTACACTGACCTGTAGTATATTTATAATGTGCTACTATACTGCAAAATCTCCCAACCCCCTTTTCTCCAGAGGGATTTAGCCCCAAATAAAATATCTGCTCTGTTCTATTTATTCACACTGTTATTTTCTGATCCCCAGCCAAGATGGAATTCCTGGGACTTTTCCCAATGCTTCCCTGGAATTCAAGCACATTTCAGATGGAGACACTTTAAAAACGGCTGTGAGAAAGGAGTAGCCCCCACACTGAATACTATATTTAGGGAACAATGAAAAAAAACGATATTTATGGGCTGCTGGGAGTTTGAGTTCCTAATGTACAGTTTCAGATTACAAACTTTAGTAACCAGTTAACTTACAGTATATTATATAACATCTGATTTCTAGCATCTAAGCAATTGGTCTTTTTTTTATTTTTATAGTTTTTTCACTATTTGCCTTCCTCTTCTGCCTCTCTTCAGCTTTCAAATAAGGGGTCACTGACCCCAATAGCCAAAAAGCAATAGTTTTATTGTTGTTGACCCTTGTCTATTCATAATTCACTCTGTTATTTAAACTGCTGCCTGGGTGGTAGGGTAAATAATTCTAAATAGCTGAAGAACTACAAAAAACAAAAAACAAAGACCAATTGCATATTGTCTCAGAATATCAATGGTTACATCATAACAAAAGTGAATTTAAAGGTAAAAAGGGTGGGGGGTGTACAGTTACTGTGCCAAGGACCAATCCCTGAAGCTGCCATCCTATTTCAATGGAACATTCAGGGAACGTTGTCCAAAAGGAAAAAAACTCTGTTTGCTAAAACTGATTGTAGTGATTGCAATCGTGCCAGGCTGAAATGGGGGATATAAGCCCCTTTCAGGTACTGATACTGTAACCAATTTTTTGAGTTTGCTTAAATGCTTTCTAAAGGGGCTCCCAAACCCAAGGAATGGTCAGTTTCTAACACATTTAGGGCCAGATTTTTCAAGGGTTGAATTGAAAATTCGAATTTTTTTTATCATCAAATTTAATTAGGGAGATATTTAAATTTCGATTTGAGTTTTTAAATACATTTTTATTTGATTTTCAAGAAGTATAATACTCTGGCCCTTTAAGAACTCGAATTTGACTATTCGCCACCTTAAACCTGCCGAATTGCAGTCAATGGGAGAGGTCCAGGGATCAATTCTGAGTTGTTTGCAGCTTTCCTGACATTCAAGATTTTTTCTAATCGAGTTTTTTAAATTGAAATCGAATTTGATTCAAATTAGATTCGAGTTTTCGGGTCGATTCTATTCATCCGAGTTTTAAAAACTCAATTTTATCAATACATTTCGATTGGTCGAATTTCGAGTTCATGGGAGTTTTAAAAAACTCCCATGAATTTGAAATTCGGCCCTTGATAAATGTGCCTCTTATTGTTCTGCAGTCACAACCCCACTAGACCTGCTATACATTAGAATGCCCCAACGGTAACTACCCTAAATGAGAATTAACGCCAGTAACAAAAGCCGACATGAAGCCTGCGGGAGCATGCGTAGCTGAAGCTGATTCCTGACTAGGCCCAACTGAGCATGCTCCTGCAGGATTCGTGTTGGCGAAGAGATCCGAAACAATACAAACGGGCAGAAGATGGTTCCCTGGGAACTTCACTGCGCTAATCTACATTTTAGGGTCAGTTTTTTTCCAGGGGCTTCTTTTTGACTAATATACAGTGCCGGGAGGTGGGGCAAGCCATGCGCTCGTGTGCTCACAGACTAATTTTGAGTGCGCACAAGAAATTTTGTATAAATTTTGACCTGAGCACACAGTTTTTAAAAGCTACGCACACAAGTTTAAAGGGGACCTGTCACCCAAAAAAAATTGTTCAAAATCCTATTTTATCACATTAGTCAAGCAAAATTAACTTTAATTACACTGTATAAATTATTTGAATCTTGTTTCCTTCAATCTGGAAATTCATAATTATAACAAGCAGGCAGCAGCCATTTTGTGGACACTGTAAGCCTTAAGCAAATGACTGAAGTCCCTCACAAAATGACTTAACTCTCTGACAGAATAAGTGAACAGGGCAGCTTTACAACATTAGTGTTTCCACTGACTGCATGCAATTGATTTTCTAAGAAAATAACCTTTTTACCGCACAAAATAAAGGTATTTAAACCAATGGATGACGACATTACCTGACAGAATGGCTTAAATAACTCACAATATTACTTAAAAATATAAACTTCACCAAATTTTCTCACAGAATAATTTAAATACCGCACAAAATAATGTAATGCCCCCACAGAAAGACTTTAATACCTTGTAGAATAGCTGAGACTGGTGGTTTTATAATATTAGTGTGGCACTGACCTCATTCACTTCATAATAACCTGATTACCTCACAAAATGAACATATTCACATTAGAGAACGACTAGATCACCTCACAGAACGACTGGGACAGAGACTGGAGGTTGTATAATATTAGAAAAGCCGTGCCCACATGCAATATGTCTCCTCGGGATTCCCTGACGCGGAAGTAAGTCAGCGCGCCCTTTCCCGCTTTAAAGATGGCGGGCGATTAAGCACTTTTCTTTATTGGCGTGAAGGCACTGGCCTCTCCGGAAGTTCCCAGCTGGCAGTTCGCCTGTGCTGTCAGGAAAAATGGCGGCGCTCAGAGCACTTGGAAGGCTGCGGGCACCTTCAGGGCTGTTAAGCGGCCGGTGGTTGAAGCTTCCCCAGTCTGTCAGGTGAGAGGAGTCAGAGAAACGGCCTGTGGCCCATGTGTCATGGAAAGGTAGAGAGTTGGCAGGGCCACAAGGTCCTTTGAGAGGTGACTCCAGTGTGTATGTGTCAGTGTATGTGTCAGTGTATGTGTGTGTCAGTGTATATGTGTCAGTGTATATGTGTCAGTGTATGTGTCAGTGTGTATGTGTGTCAGTGTATATGTGTCAGTGTGTATGTGTGTCAGTGTATGACAGGGGCAGTGTATGGGCAGGTTCCACAGACTGTCACCACTTTAGAGCTGGAATGATCATTCTTTTAAATTCATGCTGCAGACTGTACTGGTGTATTGTGCAGCCCTGTCTAGTAAGGGTATACGTCTCATTTCTTGCCCCTGTTGTCAGCTGACCAGCCCAAGTGGGCCCCGTTATTTTCTCTGGTCTGGAAACCCCCATAATCTGTCTTCCTTATAGGGTCGTGCAGTCATTAGAGAACCCCTCCCTTTATATGGTCATGAAACGCTAAGAGACTTCTAATTATTATAACCTAGGAGTTTTAGTGAGTCATGTGACGGAAATGACATCACCGAGCACCAATTATAACCGATGACATCACTAAAGGATCTAATTTACAGGATATCCATTGTGGGTCTTTGACAGCTCGGGAACAGTGTCCTGGGGACTTATGAAAGGTTCTTCGACCCAGGTGCTTGGCAACTGGGCTATTTAATGGTGTTTAGTCGTATGACTCAGTACCAGACTAGGGCTATATTTATATATAGGCACCTGAGCTGGGGTGTGGGCTACAGGGCCCGTTAATGACATCATGGGAACATCATTCTGTACATTGGGGGCGCAGACTTAGTGTAAATGCAGCCCTGGAGGGCACACAAAATAAAGGGGTCCCTAAAGATGGATATTAAATTAAAACTGCACAATGACCCTGTTACTTATGCCTGGTGTTATATTTAGTAGAGTAAGTAGACTGTAAATCATGGGAAGCCTAAACTTCTCCTCCCGTCAAATTGCCTTTATTATGTGTGCCTTCTGGTAGACTCTTGCACGGAACCAATTTTTGAAACTGGACCCGCAACTTCCATTCTTACCCTCTTGGATCCGTTACCCACCCATATCCGACGACCCGCTGACCACCAAGAAACAGGAAGTGCTGCCATTGTAAACCAGAAGTGACATCATTACAAGTGGGCATGGTCAGAAAAAACTTTTTAAAATATGCATAAAGGAGTAAAACTCGCTATTGAGAAGACCCACAACCCAATCCGCCGACCCGCGTCTATACCCACACCCGAAAGTTGTACCCGCAACCTGGAGGTTACCCACTTTTTTGCGGATAACCTGCGGGTATCTTACCCACTGCAGGACTCTACCTTCTGGTGCAGTATTGGGGCGCACATACAGGCTAGCTGGCAGTGGGACAAGTGGAGGGAGCACCTTTCTATCCCCATCAACAGTTCCAAACTGTAATAGGAGGTGCAGTTTACTCCAGGCAAGTCTGTCTTACACACGGCACCAGGTTGGTTTGTAAATACTTTTATATCTTTTGTTATATTTGATGCTCCTCAAAAGTTAAGCAGTAGATCCTCACCCCTAACTAAGCCCTTGGCCAATTATTAGATGGTATGGAGGGTCCATTCTAGAGTCCTGCGAGGAACCAATTTGTTAAACCCGCAACCCACATCCGCAACCGGCATAATTATCTGCTTGGACCCGCTACCTGACTCAACCGGCATGTACCTTATCTGCAACCTAATCTGCGACCCGCTGAACGCATTGGAAGTTGGCGTGATCAGAAAAAAAGGAGTAAAACGGGAAGTGCTGTCATCGTGAACCGGCAGTGACATCATTGGAAGTAGGCGTGATCAGAAAAAAGGAGTAAAACTCGCTATTGGGAAGACCCGTGACCCAAACTATGACCTGCAAACCCGGAGAACCACCCACCAGTGTCTATACCTGCTCCCGAAACTTCTACCTGCAACTCGCAGGTTTTTGCAGGTAACCAGACCCGCTGCAGGACTCTAGTCCATGCAGCTTGAGTAGTGACCAGATAGTAAGTATCCAACTCAGTGCAGTCGCTAGCCAGCAGGAATATCTGCTGATCAGTATTGGAAATATCAGCTGGTAACTGGGGTCCCATACACATTATTTGTTTAGGAGAGAGAATCCACGCTAATTATCTGGCTGTGTAAGTACAATTTATACTCTTATAATCCACAAGAGCCAAGAAAATCCTGTAAATTATATCCTTATAATACACAAAAGCCATGAATATCTTGTAAATTATATCCTTATAAACGGTGAGTTCTGATGTCATTTCTGTCACATGACTCACAAATTTGTGTATTATAATAAATAAAGTACCCCCAATTGCAAAATATGAGGATATTAGAAGTTACCTCGGAGTTCCATGACCTGTATAACTCGGCCTTCGGCCTCGTGTTTTTATATGGTCATGAAACTCCTCGGTAACTTATAATATCCTTATATTTTACAAGAGGGGGTACTTTATTCACTATATAATACACAAGCTATGAATATCTTGTAAATTATATCCTTATAAATGTTGCTTAGTGATGTCATCCGTTATCATCAGAGCTTAGTGATGTAATTTCTTTTGCATGACTCCCTGACGCTTGTGTATTGTAATAACGTTCCCCCTGTTGAAAAATACGAGGATAGTAGAAGTCACCTTGGAGTTCCACGGCCACTTGGCCCCGTACTTTTACATCGTCGTGGAACTCCTTGGTGGCTTTTAATATCCTTATATTTATATATATATATATATATATATATATATGATATTCTCACCTGTAATAATAAAATGAATGAAATCTGTCTTCCTGTAGAGGAAAACAATGGCAGCCAGATGTGGAATGGACCGAGCAGTATGCGGGCGCTGTCATGTATCCCAGCACCATCACAGAGAAATGGGTTCCGGCTCCCTGGAATGGTAATACGCATAAACTGGGCATATAAATACAATATTCTTTTATTTGGCAAAAAAGGGACAGTGCAAGGGTTCCTATGGGGAGGGGATGCCAGACACTAAAAATAGTTTTTATCTACCACTGCATAGGCATTGTATTCTGAGGGAGATGGGCATGTACCTTCTGAGTATTGCATTTAAAAGAGAAGGAAAGTAATGTTATACTTGGCGTGCCAAATGTCAGGCACCCCAAGTGATTGTATTTACTTACCTGACATTCCCGGCCAGTGCTCCTATCGGAAGAAAACTGCACCGGCTCAGGGTCCTTCCAGCAAACACCTCGGAATGATCCTTTTCCTGCTTCTTCTTTGTGCAGTAGATCGAAAAGCCAAACTTTAAAGGATAACTAAACCTTTGAAATAAGTGAATGTAAAATTGATGAGGGGGCAATAATAGGCACTTTTGTGTACATTCATTATTGTTTCAATTCCAAGATATTAAAGGATACATGTACTGTTAATATGAATGAATTTTGTTACAACAGCGCCACCTGCTGGTCAGTTTCCCACCAGTCTGACCAGCAAGTAGTCAAGGAAGTTGTCAGGAGAAAGAAAGAGGCTGATGTTCTTCTGCTTAGGAATAAAATTAGAAACCTTTCTCACATCTTTCCTAAGCAGAAGAACATCAGCCTCTTTCTTTCTCCTGACAACTTCCTTGACTACTTGCTGGTCAGACTGGTGGGAAACTGACCGTAACAAAATTCATTCATATTAACAGCACATTAATATCTTGGAATGAGAAAAAAAAAATATTGAATGTAAATAAAAGTGCATAGAATAGCCCCCTCATCAATTTTACATTCACTTATTTGAAAGGTTTACTTATCCTTTAATGAGCAAGCCAGCTCATTCTACTGCGCATGCGGTTGCACTGGAAAATTTTTAGGAGTGAAAATGCAGATAGAGGATCACTCTGTGGTGCTCACTGGAAGAACCCCGGGCCGGTGCAGTTTTCTGCTGATAGGAGCACTGGTATGTAAATACAATCACTTGGGTGTGCCTAACTTTTGGCACCCCTAGGTATAAAAACACTTTCCTTCTCGTGAAGACTGTTGCACAGAATGGGCCAGAAAATTGGATATTTTGTAAGCAAGAACTGTTTTATTTCCAAACAGATAAGGACCCGCCAATTCAGAAAGCTGTTTCAAACCTCACCATCAATTTCGGACCCCAGCACCCTGCAGCTCACGGTGTGCTGCGACTTGTGATGGAGCTGAGCGGGGAGTCTGTGAAACGTTGTGACCCTCACATTGGACTCCTGCACCGGGGCACTGAGAAACTTATTGAGTACAAGACCTACCTCCAGGTATCCTCCCCATGGGCTTGCATTTAAAGGAACAGTTCAGTATAAAAATAAAAACGTTGTAAATAGACAGGCTGTGCAAAATAATACAAGTTTCTAATATAGTTAGTTAGACAAAAATGTAATGTATAAAGGCTGGAGTGAGTGGATGTGTAACATAATAGCCAGAACACTACTTCCTGCTTTTCAGCTCTCTAACTCTGAGTTAGTCGGTGACTATAAGGGGGGCCACATGGGACATAACTGTTCAGTGAGTTTGTAATTGATCCTCAGCATTCAGCTCAGATTCAAAAGCAACAGTTAAGACCCATGTGCCCCCCCCCCCCCGATTGGTTACTGCCTGGTAACCAATCAGTGGAAACCAAGAGAGCTGAACAGGAAGTAGTGTTCTGGCTATTATGTTACACATCCACTCACTCCAGCCTTTATACATTACATTTTTGGCTAATTAACTATATTAGAAACTTTTTTTTGTTTTGTACAGCCTCCCTATTTACCCAGTTTTTATTTTTATACTGAACAATTCCTTTAAACGTCACTCTGATTTCTGCAAGGTCATCTACCAATGAATTTTCTCATTGATCTCCTTCGTCCTCCAGGCGTTACCTTACTTCGACCGCCTAGACTATGTATCCATGATGTGTAATGAGCAGGCTTATTCCCTGGCCGTAGAAAAACTGCTGAATATCCAACCTCCGCCCAGAGCTCAGTGGATTCGAGGTAACCCTATCTAGGCCTTCGATTAGGTTCTTGTGCAGTCTGAGACATCTGTATTCTCCTTCTCTCCAGGGTCAGAGATAAATGTTAAACATATTGTAACAGTTCATGCTTTACAGTCTTGTAAATTTATGAAATATATATATATATATATATATATATATATATATATATATATATATATATATATATATACAAATACAAGATTCCTCTGCACTCAACCCATTATCAATATATTTAAGACAGAGACATTTTGTGCATACTGCTACTGAAAAATGCCTTACCCTTTAAACAAAACAGGGATTGTTTGTCCATATATTGCAATATATTTAAGCTGGCCAACTACGTCAAAGCCATCCCATATCTGGCCAGTCCTATGCTCAATTTTCATCTGATTCATTAAGAATTCTATGGTTCAATTATACATTTTATAAAAGGGACGAATACGTTTTACCTGCAACTTACTAGCTGCTTTCAAAGTAAAACTCCCAAACTTGGCTGCCCTTTTATTAGACACCAGTGGGATCACCTGACTATAGTTGGAGAGGGTGGGAGCTACAACATGGAGCTGGTCACTGCTCTTGTAGAACTATAACAAACAAGGGAAAGTTGTGCTCACCACTAATGATTTTAAAAACTAGTGGTGAGCACAACTTTCCCTTGTTTGTTATAGTTCTACAAGAGCAGTGACCAGCTCCATGTTGTAGCTCCCACCCTCTCCAACTATAGTCAGGTGATCCCACTGGTGTCTAATAAAAGGGCAGCCAAGTTTGGGAGTTTTACTTTGAAAGCAGCTAGTAAGTTGCAGGTAAAACGTATTCGTCCCTTTTATAAAATGTATAATTGAACCATAGAATTCTTAATGAATCAGATGAAAATTGAGCATAGGACTGGCCAGATATGGGATGACTGTGACGTAGTTGTTCAGCTTAAATATATTGCAATATATGGACAAACAATCCCTGTTTTGTTTAAAGGGTAAGGCATTTTTCAGTAGCAGTATGCACAAAATGTCTCTGTCTTAAATATATTGATAATGGGTTGAGTGCAGAGGAATCTTGTATTTGTCTATATGTATTTTGTGGTCACACCCTCATTGCACCCCCGCCTAATGATTTTAAAAACTAGTGGTGAGCACAACTTTCCCTTGTTTGTTATATATATATATATATATATATATATATATATATATATATATATATATATATATATATATATATATATATATATATATATATATATCTATATCTATATCTATATCACACAGCAGTACAGACACGTGTGCGCCAGACATCACTTTCCTACTTTTAGCACAAAGAGCAGGATGATTAATCATTGACCTTGTCAGAGTTATTAATGGATGTAGGTAAACGGTGCTCCTCCAGAGATTCAAATCGTACAGGTGTTTCCTTATGTTGGATATGGTTTTTATGTTTCTAGTTGATAATGGTTAGCTCTTGTGAACTTAACTGAATGTGAACTTAACTTGAGTTTTTCCTGCTGCAAGCAGCTCACTTATGCAGATTTACATTCTAGCTGGCGGGAAGGCATTTAGGGGAGATTATTCGTCCAAAGAAGAAGCGATTTGTCGCTGGGCGACTGTTCTCCCCCAGTAGCCGCGTCTGCCACCACCTTTAGACTTCATTTTAATCAGTTAAATTAATTACATTTATAGTTAGTTACATTTTTTTAAATGATTTCCTTTTTCTGTGTAATAATAAAACAGTCGCTTATACTTGATCCCAACTAAGATGTAATTAATCCTTATTGGAGGCAAAACCAGCCTATTGGCTTTATTTCATGTTTAGTAGATTTATAGGATAAGTAAACCATTGAAATAAGTGAATGTAAAATTGATGAGGGGGCTATTATAAGCACTTTTGTTATTCACATTCATTATTTATTTTTAATTCCAAGATATTACCGGATACATGTACTGGTAATATGAATTAATTATTTTCCAACATCGCCACCTGCTGGTCCAGCTTGAAATTAGGTTGCCATTTAGTGGACAGACCTTGACAATGGGAGGCCTGATGTATTCTAATGGGAGCTACAGTAGCAGCCAATCACCAATTAGTTTTAATCAGTCAACTGTGATTTCCAAAATAAAGATTCGGAAAAAGTAGCTGCCGTGGGTAACTGCTTTGGTGCCATTTAGCATCTTTGTCAGCAAATCAGCCCCTAGATTGGCATATAATAGTAAGTTAAAATAAACATTTAAATTGTGACAGTTCAAAGTAGGGATGCACCGAATGCACTATTTCGGATTTGGCCGAACCCCCGAATCCTTCGTGAAAGATTCGGCCGAATACTGATCCGAATCCTAATAAAGGGGAAAATATTATTTACTTCCTGGTTTTGTGACAAAAAGTCACGCAATTTCCCTCCCCACCGCTAATTTGCATATGCAAATTAGGATTTGGATTCAGTTCGGCCTGGCAGAAGAATTCGGCCGAATCCTGCTGAAAAAGGCCGAATCCTGGATTCGGTGCATCCCTAGTTCAAAGTTACTTTAGTTGGTTCTGTCTGCTGCTTTTTTAAAAGGTGATTTAATGATGAGATTTTAGGGAAATCGCACACAGCGCAAGTTTTCATTACATTTAGTTGTCCAAGAGACTTCACCAAATCAGGCACAATCACCCCATTGACTCCGGTCGCACTTGGTTTATGCAGTGGCTTCCAGAAGATTGGGTTGAATAGCCCTAATAATATGTTGTGTAGGACCATGGGGCAGCAAAAACTGTTCATCGCATCTTAATGGGGGTCCTTGGTTCTCTGATCATTTTGAAACTGATGCAATGTTGACTCGTATTGAAATGCCATCTCTTCTGTTGATAAGTTTCCCATGCTGATTATTTTCTAGTGCTTTTTGGGGAGATTACTCGAATTCTGAATCACATCATGGCCGTCACTTGCCACGCATTGGACATTGGGGCCATGACTCCCTTCTTTTGGATGTTCGAGGAGAGAGAGAAGGTGAGTTTGATCTTTTCTGTAGCAGATTTGTACATATTTGTGCTTTTCATGCAATAACAAATTTTCTTATCTTTCCAAACTCTAGATGTTTGAGTTTTATGAACGTGTCTCGGGCGCTAGAATGCATGCTGCTTACGTTCGTCCTGGGGGAGTACACCAGGTGAGGCAATGGTTAAATATTAACATTATTAAGAAATCCACTACACATATGTAAAAAAACAATGAATCATTCTGACTCCAAACTTTCTGGATATTATAATATGCTATTATTCTATGCTGATGAAGCCTGTTGGAGGCTCAGCTGAAGCAGCGGCTGATAGAGTCCTGCACAGAACCAATTTCTTAAACCCAAACCCAACCCAGACTTAACCGCTTGGACCCGCTACCCGACCCGCAAGTACCTTATCCGCAACCCGATCCACGACCAGCTAGCCATCAGAAACAGGAAGTGCTGACATTGTAAACCGGAAGTGACATCATTAGAAGTTGCCGTGGTCAAGGAAAAAATGAGTAATCGGATCGGGTTGCAGATAAGGTACGTGCGGGTCCAAGCGGTTAAGTCTGGGTTGGGTTCAGGTTTAACAAATTGGTTCTGTGCAGGACTCTATCACCCGCGTATAGAGTCCAGCTGATAGAGTCCTGCACAGAACCAATTTGTTAAACCCGAACCCAACCCAGACTTAACCGCTTGGACCCGCTACCCGACCCGCAAGTACCTTATCCGCAACCCAATCCACGACCAGCTGGCCATCAAGAAACAGGAAGTGCTGACATTGTAAACCGGAAGTGACATCATTAAAAGTTGCCGTGATCAGGGGGAAAATGAGTAAAACAGGAAGTGCATCATTTGAAGTGGGCGTGATCAGAAAAAAAAGGGAATGAAACTCGCTATTGAGAAGACCCTCAAACCCGGAGAACCACCCGTGTCTATACCCGCTCCCGAAACTTCTATGTGCAACCCGCAAGGTTCCGTAGGTTTTTGCGGATACCCGACACACTGCAGAACTGATACGTATAGGGAGCCCTAGTTACTAGCACACTGCCTATGAGTATGGATAATTACACTGCACTATACCCAGTCTGTTCTGTGTGTTTATGAGTGCATAGAACATTCCCAAAGGATGCAGTATACATAAGGTATTGAAGGTATTGCTGAAGTATATTAAAGAATAACTGGGAAGGAAGAGTGCTCAGTTAGGGAATTATGGAGACTGTTCCAGTCGATTACTTCATTACTAACAAGCTGCCTGTCCTGTCAGTAAATCATTTAGGCTACAAGGTAAAATCATCCTAATATCACTCCTAAAACAAGCAGCAATTTTTAAAATGGTATAAAATTGTCTTATAGATTATATTGGAATGTTGTTTTATTGTGAATACCCTCTTATGGTAAATAATTGACTTTGACGACCCCTGTAACGTGGGTTCCCAACCTTTTCCATCCATGAGCCACATTCAAATGTAAAAAGAGTTGGAGATGAACACAAGCATGAAACAAAGTCCCTGGGGATGATTTATGGGGTCTGATTGGCTATTGGGACTGTCAGATTATTGGAGGCTCTACTTGCGAATACACCGTTTTTTATGAAATTTAAACTTGCCGCCAAGCCTGGAATTTGAAGAGGAACTATCGCGAAAATGAAATTTTAATATAAACTTCAGCATACAGAAAAAAAGAAACTTTCTAAATACAATCAATTTAATATTCTGTACCGTTTCTGAAATAATCAAGTTTATCTTCACTATTCCTCTCTCAGCATCTGTTTCTCTTCATTCTCTCTTCATGCAGCAGTTGGGTGTCAGATATTCATTGACAGTTAGATCCAATATATCTTATAGGGGGGCTCCTTTTGCCTAGAAGATGTATTTTGTTTTTGTTTTTTTAAAGATTTTCTTTATTGATTTTCAATTAACATAAGATAGAAGAAGAAGGAAAGAAAAGGAAGAAAGGCAAGCAAGATGAGCTCCTCCATTTACATAGTTACATCCCTGTCAAGCCACCCAAAAACTTACATGTGCTCAACCACCGACTAGTTATCGTAACCATTTAAGGGATAGCCAGCCATTTGTCCCAGAGTTTCCCAAATTTCTCAGGGCAACCTCTGGCAGCATACGTCAGTTTTTGCCTAGGGAGGGTATCATCAACCAATCTTTTCCAGAAGCCAAGAGTAGGAGGTTCAGGAGCTTTCCAAGTCAAGAGAAGGGCTTTCCTGGCATAGTGGAGCAACTGCTGCAGGCATAGTCTATCACTAGAGGGTAGAGGCAGACCTTCAAATAGTCCAAGGAGACAAAATTCCGGAGACCTAATGTTAGGTAGTCCCAAAAATGTAGATATAAATCTAAGTATTGCGGCCCAGTACTCCTGAATCTTAGGACAGCCCCAGAAAACATGCAAGTAGGTGCCAGCTTCGGCATTGCACTTAAGACATACATCCGGATGCCCCTGATACATACGTATAGACAAATACAAGATTCCTCTGCACTCAACCCATTATCAATATATTTAAGGCAGAGACATTTTGTGCTACTGCTACTAAAAAATGCCTTACCCTTTAAACAAAACAGGGATTGTTTGTCCATATATTGCAATATATTTAAGCTGAACAACTACGTCAAAGTCATCCCATATCTGGCCAGTCCTATGCTCAATTTTCATCTGATTCATTAAGAATTCTATGGTTTAATTATACATTTTATAAAAGGGACGAATACGTTTTACCTGCAACTTACTAGCTGCTTTCAAAGTAAAACTCCCAAACTTGGCTGCCCTTTTATTAGACACCAGTGGGATCACCTGACTATAGTTGGAGAGGGTGGGAGCTACAACATGGAGCTGGTCACTGCTCTTGTAGAACTATAACAAACAAGGGAAAGTTGTGCTCACCACTAGTTTTTAAAAACATTAGGCGGGGATGCAATGAGGGTGTGACCACAAAATACATATAGACAAATACAAGATTCCTCTGCACTCAACCCATTATCAATATATTTAAGACAGAGACATTTTGTGCTACTGCTACTAAAAAATGCCTTACCCTTTAAACAAAACAGGGATTGTTTGTCCATATATTGCAATATATTTAAGCTGAACAACTACGTCAAAGTCATCCCATATCTGGCCAGTCCTATGCTCAATTTTCATCTGATTCATTAAGAATTCTATGGTTCAATTATACATTTTATAAAAGGGACGAATACGTTTTACCTGCAACTTACTAGCTGCTTTCAAAGTAAAACTCCCAAACTTGGCTGCCCTTTTATTAGACACCAGTGGGATCACCTGACTATAGATCCCACTGGATGGCCAGATATGGGATGACTTTGACGTAGTTGGCCAGCTTAAATATATTGCAATATATGGACAAACAATCCCTGTTTTGTTTAAAGGGTAAGGCATTTTTTAGTAGCAGTATGCACAAAATGTCTCTGTCTTAAATATATTGATAATGGGTTGAGTGCAGAGGAATCTTGTATTTGACTATATGTATTTTGTGGTCACACCCTCGTTGCACCCCCGCCTAATGTTTTTAAAAACTAGTGGTGAGCACAACTTTCCCTTGCCTGATACATACGTGCCAGCCTGTGTGGGGTTAAATACACCCTATGTAAGAATTTGATGTGAATAAAGCGATCTCTGGTACATATATTCGTTTCTGGAATCTGTTCAAGTATATCTGCCCATGTTTCTTCATCTAGTGATGGGAAATCAGAGGCCCATTTCCTACACACCTGACGTATGGGATTAAAGTTCTCTTGGAGCACAATTGCATAGAACCAGCTAAGGGGCTTTGTTAAGTCGGGTTTACGGAGGTAGCGTTCAAGGGTAGACTCAGTTACCCGTGGGGACCCCTCTGGAAATTGTGCCCGAAAAGCGTGTCTTAACTGTAAGAATCTAAAAAACATCTGGTTATGGATGCCATATTCCTCCTTGAGCTGAACAAACTGTTTCAGCCCACCAGCACCAATTATATCCCCTAAGTATTTCACCTTAGCATTAGCCCAGAAACTAACTTCAGGCAAGGTTCAGGCAATTCTCCTAGTGTACTGTTACCCCAGAGAGGGGTCCATCTGGACCAGGCGTGAGATTTTTTATGCCCTGACACTACAATCTTCTGAAATACCTGGATTACTGTTTTCATGGGGGGGGTTATTGGATACAAAGCGGGTAGACCTCTATAGAGCTGGTTGGCTAGAGCTTCGAAGGAAGAGATTACAGCCGCCTCTACTACTTTAGCTTGGTTACTGGGGTCCGGATGGAGCCACCACCATGCATAAACCAACTGGCTAGCATAAAAATAATGTTGGAGGTCAGGAAGCGCTAGTCCCCCTTTCCTAACTGGAGCCTGCAACATTTGCATGCTGACCCTAGGCCTCTCCCCTGCCCAAATAAAGTCCCTGATACATGCCTCAGGCTGCTTAAACCAGGCTTTCGGGAGCGTAAGTGGTGCATTGTGGAACGCATAAATGAACTTTGGGAGGAATATCATTTTAAGGATATTGACCCGACCTGGAAGGGATAAGGGTAAATTAGCCCAATGCTGTAATTTAATTTTCAGGGAACCAATAATCGGGGCCATGTTCAGTTCTACATATTTCTTAGGGTCATGGTGGATTCTGATCCCCAGGTAAGTGAATGAGGATACCCATTGAAGTGGCGTGTCTTGGTCTCTTTGAACACTCGAATCTATCGGGAATATGATTGACTTCCCCCAATTGACCCTGAGACCTGAAAACTGTCCGAACGCAGTAATTTCTTGCAACAGTACTGAGAGGGAATTTTTTGCGTCGGCCAGGTACACCAGCATGGCATCCGCATAAAGCGAGATTTTCTCTTCCAGCCTCTGTAGTTTAAGTCCCTCAATATCAGGGTTATTCCGAATTATAATGGCTATTGGCTCTATGGCCAGCGCAAAGAGCAGAGGCGAGAGCGGACACCCCTGTGCCTAGAAGATGTATTAGAGCTCACTCTATTAAACTCACCAGACATCATGTCTCTCTACATGCAGAATTTGTGCAAAAGGCAGTTATTTTGTTAGATTTTTTGTTTTGTACTGGAATCAGTTATTTGAGTGAGCTCTAATACATCTGCTAGGAAAGGAGCCCCCCAATAAGATATATTGGATGTAACTGTCAGTGAATATCTGACACCCAACTGCTGCATGAAGAGAGAATGAAGAGAAACAGATGCTGAGAGAGGAATAGTGAAGATAAACTTGATTATTTCAGAAACAGTACAGAATATTTAATTGAAGAAATACACAGGCAATTCTCATTTCCTCAGCTCACAATCTGATCTTTATTTGGGGGTAGGGTGAACAGATAACTATTTTCATTTATATTTTTTGGTGATTCCCCACAGGACATGCCTTTAGGTTTGATGGACGACATTTATGAATTCATAAAGAATTTCTCCATCCGAGTGGATGAAGTGGAAGAGGTAAGCTTTGCTTTTGAGGGGGGTACATGAGGATGCTGGGGGTTGTTTGGTGTTTAACAATATTAATAAGAGCAGAGATTGTGGGGTGCAATTTTTGTAGTTTTTTTCCTGGTGTTTTTTGTCTTGTGTTTCGTTTTTTGTATTAATGTGGTAATGTGTTTTGTTGTCCTTTAACTGTGATTCACAGACTATTAAGGTTTAGGTTATTTTGTACAGTGAGCCACATTTTCATATTTGCCATCAAAACCTAATCAAACATTTTTTTGGGTGAGGGGATCCATATTATTCACCTCCTAAGAAAAAAATTGGCACTAATGTAGTTCCAAGGGTGTTCAGGGCAGCAAATTAATACTCACTCTAACTGGCCTTCAGGTTGGGCCCCTTAGCTCATAACAAGGTTACAGATATATAGAAACATTGGGGTGTCACCCTGCTATAGTTCCAGGGGTACCCAGGGAACAAATAATCACTCACCCTAAATCTCCCCCTAACTGGCCTTCAGGCTGGGTCCCGTTAGCTCATAACAAGGTTACAGATATATAGAAACATTGGGGTAACAGTCACCCTGCTATAGTTCCAGGGGTACCCAGGGTACAAATAAACACTCACCCCAAATCTCCCCCTAACTGACCTTCAGACTGGGCCCCCTTAGCTCATAACAAGGTTACAGATATATAGAAACATTGGGGTGTCACCCTGCTATAGTTCCAGGGGAACCCAGGGCACAAATAAGCACTCACCCCAAATCTCCCCCTAACTGGCCTTCAGACTGGGCCCCCTTAGCTCATAACAAGGTTACAGATATATAGAAACATTGGGGTGTCACCCTGCTATAGTTCCAGGGGTACCCAGGGTACAAATAAGCACTCACCCCAAATCTCCCCCTAACTGACCTTCAGACTGGGCCCCCTTAGCTCATAACAAGGTTACAGATATATAGAAACATTGGGGTGTCACCCTGCTATAGTTCCAGGGGTACCCAGGGTACAAATAAGCACTCACCCCAAATCTCCCCCTAACTGACCTTCAGACTGGGCCCCCTTAGCTCATAACAAGGTTACAGATATATAGAAACATTGGGGTGTCACCCTGCTATAGTTCCAGGGGTACCCAGGGTACAAATAAACACTCACCCCAAATCTCCCCCTAACTGACCTTCAGACTGGGCCCCCTTAGCTCATAACAAGGTTACAGATATATAGAAACATTGGGGTGTCACCCTGCTATAGTTCCAGGGGTACCCAGGGTACAAATAAGCACTCACCCCAAATCTCCCCCTAACTGACCTTCAGACTGGGCCCCCTTAGCTCATAACAAGGTTACAGATATATAGAAACATTGGGGTGTCACCCTGCTATAGTTCCAGGGGTACCCAGGGTACAAATAAACACTCACCCCAAATCTCCCCCTAACTGACCTTCAGACTGGGTCCCCTTAGCTCATAACAAGCTGCATTTGATATCAGTTTTGAAGTGTCTCCTGCTCTGGGGGTTGAACATTTATATTTCAAGCAAGTAGTTAGGAGTAGCTGCCGCTGTGCTTGACATTAATCAGGTGTCATTACTCTGTGGGGGAATTCACAAAAGTGGAGAGAGTCAATTTCTGGAGTAAAAGTGATGCTAAACTGGAGTAAAATACTTTCTCCATATTCACAAACAGAAATCCGCCTAAATTCCGAATTAACCGCCACTTTTGATATTTTAGTGAAAGAAAGACAATTTACAGACACTTTTATGAATTTGTCTTTCAAACAACATAAAAAACAACATTTCCTCCCGACATTTTAAAAACGGCGTAAAGCTCAATATAATTCTTCCCCTGTGCGTCAGATCAATTCTAATATAATCTGCTCTGCTTTGGTTCAGCCAATCTGATTTCACCCCTCTTGTAGGTGCCCCATTGGGGAATTATTCTCATATTAATAGGGATCAGCATTTTATAGTCAGGCACAAGTTTGTGTCTAACCCTATAGGTGGAAAATCGTCATTAACAAAACAAGTAAAACACTGATTACATACAAATATGTGTATTTTATACAATTTGATATGTAAAAAGTTTATAACTCGCACTTGTGTTATTTTACTAGTAATGAACGAGGCAAAATATTAGCAATTAGAGTGAATATATTATCTAAAGGAAAAGTAAAGCCTCCCAGACAATTTTATAGTTTAAGCAGCAATTAGACACTTGAGCTAAGATAATAAAACCTATTTCTGATACAAATCCCTATATTATGCAAAATAGCATTTCTTGTATTTAGTCCCTTATATCTTGTTACAGTAGTGGAATTACGCAAGTTTGGGCAGATTTAGAAAGCCCGGGTTATCCTGAAAATAAATGGGTGTATAATTTTCCTAGGTAAAATAAACCCCTCCCCAAAAATTCCAATTTAATGGCTGACTGACTGGTGTAGTAAGAGCTAAAGACAAATTCAGAAAAAAATGTCTCAATATCAGCACTTTTTTGTGAATTCCCCCGTATCTACATCTTTTCTGTGCATTACAGATGCTGACAAACAACAGGATCTGGAAGAACAGAACTGTGGACATTGGAGTGGTTTCAGCTGAGGACGCTTTGAACTATGGATTCAGGTAAAGTTAAAGGGATACTGTCATGGGGAAAAGATTTTTTTCAAAATGAATCAGTTAACAGTGCTGCTCCAGCAGAATTCTGCACTGAAATCCATTTCTCAAAAGAGCAAACTGATTTTTTTATATTCAATTTTGAAATCTGACATGGGGCTACACATATTGTCAATTTCCCAGCTGCCCCAAGTCATGTGACTTGTGCTCTGATAAACTTCAGTCACTCTTTACTGCTGTACTGCAAGTTGGAGTGATATCACCCCCCTCCCTTTCATCCCCAGCAGCCAAACAACAGAACAATGGGAAGGTAACCAGATAGCAGCTCCCTAACACAAGATAACAGCTGCCTGGTAGATCTAAGAACAACACTCAATAGTAAAAACCCATGTCCCACTGAGACACATTCAGTTACATTGAGAAGAAAAAACAGCAGCCTGCCAGAAAGCATTTCTCTCCTAAAGTGCAGGCACAAGTCACATGACCAGGGGCAGTTGGGAAATTGACAATATGTCTAGCCCCATGTCAGATTTCAAAATTGAATATAAAAAAACCTGTTTGCTCTTTTGAGAAATGGATTTCAGTGCAGAATTCTGCTGGAGCAGCACTATTAACTGATGTGTTTTGAAAAACGTTTTTTTTCTTCCCATGACAGTATCCCTTTAATAAAGTCCCTGTTTGGGGCTGCACCAGAATATGTCAGCAATATTTAAACTTGAATTTTCATCAGGTTAAACAGCTACAGGCGACTACATTTCCCACTTGCTACTTCTATTTTATCAGGAATGCGATTGGTAGTTGATCATAATCCCTCCTTCTCTCTCACCAGTGGAGTCATGCTTCGTGGCTCTGGAATCCAATGGGACCTGAGGAAATCTCAGCCTTATGATGTTTATGATCAGGTGGAATTTGATGTTCCGATTGGTTCACGGGGAGACTGTTATGACAGGTGAGATGAATAACATGCTGTGTGTTACCCAGGGGCGTAACTACAGAGGAAGCAGACCCTGCGGCTGCAGGGGGGCCCAGAGGTATAGGGGGCCCTATGAGGTCCTCATTATTGAGCAATCTCAACATATACTGGTAAAACAGGGCAACCTTTGGATATGTTGGGGCCATAAAATTAATTTGCTGTAGCGCCCAGTTATAACTAATTATGCTAACAAGTGCTTTATTGTGCGTCCACACAACATGTTTCGGGCAGCAAAAAGGCCCTTTTTCACTTGAAAAAGGGCCTTTTTGCTGCCCGAAACATGTTGTGTGGACGCACAATAAAGCACTTGTTAGCAGGTATTCTGCTGTTTGCCTCTGATTTCCATACCCATGATTGAAGTACTTTTGTGGTGACTTGACGGAACACCAGAGGGAATCAAGGCTTGCAAATAATGCTGGGCGATTTGTGTGTTACCCTGTGAGTGATAACTAATTATGCCACTGGTGTTACCGTTAAGTTATTCAGGGTGCTATGGAAGGTGAGAGTTTTGTTGCGTCTATCTAATTATTAGGGTTGAGATACGTGCAGGAGACGGGGATCACCTCTGATTCCTCCTGTATAAATGTGTGTGTGCAATAGGGGGCGCTGCATTGTCTCACTTTTTGCTACAGATACCTGTGCCGCGTGGAGGAAATGCGTCAGTCACTACGGATCATCCTTCAGTGTCTGAACAAAATGCCAGAGGGAGAGATAAAAGTGGACGATGCAAAGGTGTCTCCCCCGAAGAGATCGGAAATGAAGGTTAGAGCAGTTCTGGGGTGAGCGTTGAACTCGGTGGGCAGCCTGGGAATTGAGATCATGTCATGAGGTTTTCCATTCACATAAAATGGAACGGTTCCTGCTCAGTGAGACTACAGCTCTAGTCTATAGTGTTTATCTGTTATTCATGCCATAAAGCAAAGAGGTAAAGTAGTAATCGGCCCCTGCTGTAATGATCTCTCTGTCTGCAGCACTCCATGGAGAGTCTGATCCATCATTTCAAACTTTACACAGAAGGATACCAAGTACCCCCAGGGACCACTTACACTGCTATAGAAGCACCTAAGGTAAGAGGCAGCCTGTAGAATTCCTCTGTATTAAAGGGTTGCTCAGGTTAGTATGATATATAGAGAGTGTATTGTGAGACAACGTGCTATTGGTTTTCATTTAATAGTAATTGTGCTTGTCATTTAGTAGTATTTAATTTATTAGTATTATTTGCTAGGGTCCAAATTACTAGGGATGCACCGAATTCCGAACCGAATCCGAATCCTAATTTGCATATGCAAATTAGGGGGGAAAGAGGAAAACATTTTTTACTTCCTTGTTTTGTGACAAGGATTTCCCTCCCCACCCCTACTTTGCATATGCAATTAGGATTTGGTTCAGCTGGCCAGAAAAATGCCGACTCCGGAACCGAATCCCTACAAATTCCCCTAGCAACCATGCACTGATTTGAATAAGAGACTGGAATATGAATAGGAGAGGCCTGAATAAAAAGTAACAATAACAAGACATTTGTTGCCTTACGGATCGTTTGTTGTAAGACGGGGGTCATTTGAAAGTTGGAAAGCGTCAGAAGAAACAGACACATGATTAAAAAAAACTGTAAAAATGAAGACCAACTGAAAAGTTGCTTAGAATTGCTAAACGTTAACTGAAAGGTGAACACCCCGTTAAAATGACTGTGGCTATAATTAAAATCATGTGTTTGTTCAAAGACACTCCCACTTCAGTATTGTATGTCATGGGGCATCTACTTTAATATGCGGAGCACTGACCTGACAGGGAACTGGGAAAGCTGTATCCTACACCATTTGATGGAAGCCCCTCCCTTTAATGAGATGAATAGCCAATCACAGCAGAGTTCTCCTCTCCTGTATTATAAGCCTTGCTTTTATTTCTGTTAGTTTGTCGTGGGTTTTTAAATTAAAACTCGCAGCACCCTCTGCTAGCCCAGATGTGGGGATGATGGTTGAGAATTTTACATTTTTGTTGCTGGTTCTGTTCCATATCTGAACAGAAGTTTTTAAACACGGGTCTGGTCCCTCATGCTAAAAGTCTGCTGCAGAAGAATGCTTTGCTTTTGGAAAACCTACCCCTTTGTATAAGTGACAGTTGCTGGTACCGTTTGCTTTGTCTTTACTAGGGATGCACCGAATCCAGGATTCAATTCGGGATTCGGCCTTTTTCAGCAGGATTCAGATCAGGCTGGATCTTGCTGGCCGGCCAAACCAAATCCTAATTTGCATATGCAAATTAGCGGCAGGGAGGGAAATGGCGTGACTTTTTGACACAAAACAAGGCAGTAAAAAATAGTTTCCCCTTCCCCACCCCTAATTTGCATATACAAATTAGGATTTGGTTTCGGGGGTTCGGCTGAATCCAAAATAGTGGATTCGGTGCATCCCTAGTCTTTGCTGTAGGGACCAATGAGGATGTAGAGAACTGATGATCACTCCTTATATACATTCTAGGGGTAGTAATGATGAACTTATTGCTCACTACATTACTATATGATTTGCTGCTCCCCAGGGTGAATTTGGTGTCTACCTCGTATCTGACGGGAGCACTCGCCCGTACCGCTGTAAGATTAAAGCTCCCGGATTTGCTCACCTGGTAAGGAAATTCGTTTTCTCCCAAATGTCTCCTTGCAGCCGTGTATTTGCTAGTACAGAATACGAAGGGCTTCACGTCCCATACACTTGGAGGTATAAGATGCTGACTCCACCCCTTCAGACCCTGTGTGCAGCTTATTGGTCCATGTATGAGTCCTGCCTGACTGATATTTGACTGAGAATAGGCCACATATATCTGTTGAGAAGGATCTGATGAGGACTGAATAGGTGCCCTCTCCAGGTGACTCTCCCAAGTTAATTGCTGGTCATTAAAGGATAAATAAACTTTTAAAGGGGAACCTCTTTCTTTCTCCTGACAACTTCCTTGACTACTTGCTGGTCAGACTGGTGGGAAACTGACCAGCAGGTGGCGCTGTTGTAACAAAATTCATTCATATTAACAGTATATGTATCCCTTAATATCTTTCAATTAAATAAATAATAAATGTACATTGCAGAAGTGCTTAGAATAACCCCCTTATCAATTTTATATTCACTTATTTTAATGGTTTACTTGAACCTGTGAGCCAAATCATTGGTGCCCCAATATTCGGCCCAGCATGTGATGTCACCGTGTCACTCAAACTTGCTGAATAGAGTTTTGCTCTACTAATATCTGTATGGAGGAAGTCATGTGATGTTCTTTAAAGCTATTGGTCTATGTGCCTTCTTGTCTACCCTGTTGTCTAATAATACGTTCTCTTTATCAGGCGGGTTTGGATATGATGTCTCAAGGCCACATGCTTGCAGATGTTGTTGCTATTATTGGTAAGATTTGTTTCACTTTAATATCCCCTTTAACTGGTTTGAGTTGTCTGTGTGGTGCCACTGATCTCCCAAGCTCACAATCTATATTTTCCCTGCAGGAACTCAGGATATCGTGTTTGGAGAAGTGGATCGATAATCTGATTGGCTCACACCAAAGAATAACATGACCGGATTGGCTGGGAATCGGCAAAGCTCTTGCCCCGATATGACCATGTGATGGGTGTGGTTTCTTCCATCCAGTGTCGATGTAACAAGTCCGTGTATTTAAATTCCCACATCTTTGCTTTGAATATGAATAAATATTACACTTTCTCTGCGAGATCCCCTGTACTTTTATTCTACACATACCACCATGTACCTACGCTGCATATTAGGGAAGCTCTTTATTACAGTCGGTCTTTGTTTTTTGTGATTTTTCATCATTTTTTCTGCAGCTCTCCAGTTTGGCAGCTATGCGGTTGCTAGGGTCTTAGTCACCGTAGCAACCAAGCAGTGGTTTCAGTAAGAGACTGGTAAATAAATTGTTGAGGGAATAAACCGAAGGATCAGCAATAAAAATGAAAGGGGTGGTTCACCTTTAAGTTAACTGCTGATTAATTGCTGATTCTAAGAAACTTTTCAATTGGTCTTCATTATTTATTTATTTTTATAGTTTTTTGCCTTCTTCTTTTGACTCTTTTCAGCTTTCAAATGCTCTGTAAGGCTACAAATATAATGTTATTGTTACTTTTAATCCTCATCTTTCTATTGAGGCCTCTCCTATTCATATTCGTCTCTTATTCAAATCAATGCATGGTTGCTAGGGAAATTTGGACCCCAGCAACCAGCCTAAATTGCAAACTGGAGAGCTGCTGAATAAAAAGCTAAATAACTCAAAAACCACAAATAATAATAACCTGATAAACAATTGCAAATTGTCTCAGAATATCCCTCTCTACATCATACTAACAGTTAACTCAAAAGTGAATGACCCCTTTGATAAAATTCTGGCTGCTGGGGTCAGTGACCCCCATTTAAAAATCGGGAAGAAAAGAGGAAGGCAAATAATTCTTAAGCTATATAAAATAAATAAGACCAATTGCAAAGTTTCTAGGAACAGGACATTGTATAACACACTAAAGTTAATTTAATTGTACGGCAAGTTTATTATCCAGCTAAATGTTTAAAGGGAAAGTCAAGCTGCAGACAGGTTATGTACAGAATGTCTTTTTTTGCAGCCAGTTGAGATGTTGTACTTTACCCTTTGCAGGACGGCCTGATGCTTCTAATGTTATGGCCTAGAATTAATTAAAGTTATGACATAAGATTAAATAAAGTTATGGCCTAGGATTAATTAAAGTTATAAATTATGTACAGTGCTATGCAATATGTTGGCACAATATAAATACATGTTAACAATAAAATTATGGCCTAGGATTAATTAAAGTGAAGGCCTTAGAATTAATTTTTGCAGCCCGTTGGGATGTTGTACTTTACCCTTTGCAGGACGGCCTAATGCTTCTAAAGTTATGGCCTTGATTTAATTTAAGTTAAGGCCTAGAATTAATTAAAGTTATGGCCTAGGATTAATTAAAGTTATAAATTATGGCCTAAGATTAATTAAAGTTATGGCCTAGATTTAATTTGTTATGGCCTTAGGATGGCCTAGAATGAATTAAAGTTATGGCATAGGATTAATTAAAGTTAAGGCCTAGAATTAATTAAAGTTATGGCCTAGGATTAATTAAATTTATAAATTATGGCCTAGGATTAATTAAAGTTATGACCTAGAATTAATTAAATTTATGGCCTAGAATGAATTAAAGTTATGGCATAGGATTAATTAAAGTTAAGGTCTAGGATTAATTAAATGTATGGCCTAAATTTACCTGCTGGTCAGTTTCCCACCAGTCTGACCAGCAAGTAGTCAAGGAAGTTGTCAGGAGAAAGAGGCTGATGTTCTTCTGCTTAGGAATACAATTAGAAACCTTTCTCACATCTTTCCTAAGCAGAAGAACATCAGCCTCTTTCTTTCTCCTGACAACAGCCAGAAAAAGATACATTTCTGAACCAATTGGCAGAGAGCCTAGAATAGATACTTATATACTTTTGTAACAAATATAGATAAGCAAAGAAACAATTGTAAAAATTTAAGATAAGCAAAGAAACAATTGTAACAATTATAGATAAGCAAAGAAACAATTGTAACAATTTAAGATAAGCAAAGAAACAATTGTAAAAATTTAAGATAAGCAAAGAAACAATTGTAAAAATTTAAGATAAGCAAAGAAACAATTGTAACAATTTAAGGTAAGCAAAGAAACAATTGTAACAATTTAAGATAAACCAAGAAACAATTGTAACAATTTAAGATAAGCCAAGAAACAATTGTAACAATTTAAGATAAGCCAAGAAACAATTGTAACAATTTAAGATAAGCCAAGAAACAATTGTAACAATTTAAGATAAGACAAGAAACAATTGTAACAATTTAAGATAAGACAAGAAACAATTGGCAGGCTGTAGTGCAGGAGATGAAAGAGAAAGTCGGGACATTTCAGTAACAATCCTGGGACTGCGAGTTGAGCTGTCAAAATTGGGACTGTCCCACGAAAAACAGGGGTGACATCACTGTGCGATGATGCAGCACTCGGCTATATTTGCCCTGCAGCTGGTATTAGTGATGTAGTTCCGTAAGGTGAGCAGCAGAGGTCAGTATGGAGCAGAGAGGAGTCATTGCTATTGCCCCAGTAGGAACTTTATTTTTATTTTTGCTGCTTCGACGGTGCCACAAACACACAATCTTGCCTCATAGAGCAGAGACACTATTACTGCAGAAATTGAATTGGGTCAGACTTCCAATAACCTGTTCCATTATACTGTGTATGGCAGCTCCCACCCTATCAATAGAAAAACACAGAGAATAAGCTGCACCCTCTAATGAGCAGCTCCTATATATATATATATACACACACACAGTTATTGTGTTCTAGATACAGGGCGGAACTACAGGCGAAGCAGACCCTGTGGCTGCCCCATGAGGCCCTAATTCATGTGCAATTTCAATAAATATTGGTAAAAGCTCTGTACAGAAATCGAATTAACTGTGGGTCCCAGGAATATCTAGTGACAAGTGGAAGCAGACTGTGAGTTCAGAGGAGGAAGTGTCTCCTGCAGACACAATGGGGTTTGTTGCAAAACTCCTTGAATAGGAAAAAGAAGTAAAGAAAGAAGTTGAGCTGTAGCTGAAGAAGCGAGTGGTGAGTGGGAGGGAGAGGCCCAGAGGCAGAAGCAGCTTCCGGTGCAGTTTTGGACATAACTCGTCTCTCCAAGTGTCAGGCAGCAACACAGGCTTGTAACCAGCAAAGAGTTCACTGACCCCGACACCCAGCCGACCCCCCAACTTCTCTACCATCAGCAATGTGGATTCCTACAGTCGTCGTGATCCTTCTCAGCGTCAGAGGAGCAGGTACGACCCCCATTTCAAATAATTCCGTTATGAGAAGAGAAATTCTGGGGCCCCCAATGAACATATTAAATTCCTATTGGTGAATAGATATTATATAGATCTGGGGTGTCCAATTATATAAAAGATATTAAACTCCCTAGACTTAACTAAACCTACATATTCATTATAAAAGAAAAGGTCATATTTATTAATTATACCTTTAATCAGCGTAATCCGCCGAACCCATAAAAATAAAGACAATCCAGATTAGATTGAGGGGCCCCTTGTATATATAATCCCATTCAGATATAATAAGTGAATACCGATGTCAATACATTGCAATACAGTTTGTCCATTAATTGATCACCAAAGGCAAGTAGTAAATATATATATATATATATATATATATATATATATATATATATATATATATATATACACTATTACTTATTTTAATCTTGGCATCTGACTTCTTTATAATGATATAGGGGTAATTATGTGCTTCGTTTTTTAAACTCTGTCCACCGGTGCTAATTACCATCCAAATAATATGTATAAACAAGTCTAATGTGCTGTAGTTGATGGAGCAATTAGGAAACCTCTGTTCCCATATACAATTAGTACAAACTCCAATATTCAAGTATTCAAATATATTAATTGTTTGCCAATAAAAAATGTTTTTTTATATATTACATGTACCTGGGATCCCTTTCAGTTTCAGTTTATAGTTCATCCGTAGGCAGAGGATCATTTTTGTATTTGGGGAGGTTAAATAATACAGAGCCAATTCCATGTATAATACCCCAGAACACACAGCAGATAAATACAGGGCCAATTCCATGTATAATACCCAGAACACACAGCAGATAAATACAGGACCAATTCCATGTATAATACCCCAGAACACACAGCAGATAAATACAGGGTCAATTCCATGTATAATACCCCAGAACACACAGCAGATAAATACAGGACCAATTCCATGTATAATACCCCAGAACACACAGCAGATAAATACAGGGCTAATTCCATGTATAATACCCCAGAACCCACAGCAGATAAATACAGTGCCAATTCCATGTATAATACCCCAGAACCCACAGCAGATAAATACAGTGTCAATTCCATGTATAATACCCCAGAACCCACAGCAGATAAATACAGTGCCAGTTCCATGTATAATACCCCAGAACACACAGCAGGATAAATACAGGGCCAATTCCATGTATAATACCCCAGAACACACAGCAGGATAAATACAGGACCAATTCCATGTATAATACCCCAGAACACACAGCAGATAAATACAGGGCTAATTCCATGTATAATACCCCAGAACCCACAGCAGATAAATACAGTGCCAATTCCATGTATAATACCCCAGAACCCACAGCAGATAAATACAGTGTCAATTCCATGTATAATACCCCAGAACCCACAGCAGATAAATACAGTGTCAATTCCATGTATAATACCCCAGAACCCACAGCAGATAAATACAGGGCCAATTCCATGTATAATACCCAGAACACACAGCAGATAAATACAGTGCCAATTCCATGTATAATACCCAGAACACACAGCAGATAAATACAGTGCCAGTTCCATGTATAATACCCCAGAACACACAGCAGGATAAATACAGGACCAATTCCATGTATAATACCCCAGAACACACAGCAGATAAATACAGGGCTAATTCCATGTATAATACCCCAGAACCCACAGCAGATAAATACAGTGCCAATTCCATGTATAATACCCCAGAACCCACAGCAGATAAATACAGTGTCAATTCCATGTATAATACCCCAGAACCCACAGCAGATAAATACAGTGTCAATTCCATGTATAATACCCCAGAACCCACAGCAGATAAATACAGGGCCAATTCCATGTATAATACCCAGAACACACAGCAGATAAATACAGTGCCAATTCCATGTATAATACCCAGAACACACAGCAGATAAATACAGTGCCAATTCCATGTATAATACCCCAGAACCCACAGCAGATAAATACAGGGCCAATTCCATGTATAATACCCAGAACAAACAACAGGATAAATACAGGGCCAATTCCATGTATAATACCCCAGAACACACAGCAGATAAATACAGGGCCAATTCCATGTATAATACCCCAGAACACACAGCAGATAAATACAGGGCCAATTCCATGTATAATACCCAGAACACACAGCAGATAAATACAGGACCAATTCCATGTATAATACCCCAGAACACACAGCAGATAAATACAGGGTCAATTCCATGTATAATACCCCAGAACACACAGCAGATAAATACAGTGCCAATTCCATGTATAATACCCCAGAACACACAGCAGGATAAATACAGGACCAATTCCATGTATAATACCCCAGAACACACAGCAGATAAATACAGGGCTAATTCCATGTATAATACCCCAGAACCCACAGCAGATAAATACAGTGCCAATTCCATGTATAATACCCCAGAACCCACAGCAGATAAATACAGTGTCAATTCCATGTATAATACCCCAGAACCCACAGCAGATAAATACAGTGTCAATTCCATGTATAATACCCCAGAACCCACAGCAGATAAATACAGTGCCAGTTCCATGTATAATACCCCAGAACCCACAGCAGATAAATACAGGGCCAATTCCATGTATAATACCCAGAACACACAGCAGATAAATACAGTGCCAATTCCATGTATAATACCCAGAACACACAGCAGATAAATACAGTGCCAATTCCATGTATAATACCCCAGAACCCACAGCAGATAAATACAGGGCCAATTCCATGTATAATACCCAGAACAAACAGCAGGATAAATACAGGGCCAATTCCATGTATAATACCCCAGAACACACAGCAGATAAATACAGGGCCAATTCCATGTATAATACCCCAGAACCCACAGCAGATAAATACAGTGCCAGTTCCATGTATAATACCCCAGAACACACAGCAGGATAAATACAGTGTCAATTCCATGTATAATACCCAGAACACACAGCAGATAAATACAGTGCCAGTTCCATGTATAATACCCCAGAACACACAGCAGATAAATACAGAGCCAATTCCATGTATAATACCCAGAACCCACAGCAGATAAATACAGGACCAATTCCATGTATAATACCCCAGAACACACAACAGGATAAATACAGGGCCAATTCCATGTATAATACCCCAGAACCCACAGCAGATAAATACAGGACCAATTCCATGTATAATACCCAGAACACACAGCAGGATAAATACAGGGCCAATTCCATGTATAATACCCAGAACCCACAGCAGATAAATACAGGGCCAATTCCATGTATAATACCCCAGAACCCACAGCAGATAAATACAGTGCCAGTTCCATGTATAATACCCCAGAACACACAGCAGGATAAATACAGGGCCAATTCCATGTATAATACCCCAGAACACACAGCAGGATAAATACAGGGCCAATTCCATGTATAATACCCCAGAACACACAGCAGATAAATACAGAGCCAATTCCATGTATAATACCCCAGAACACACAGCAGATAAATACAGTGCCAGTTCCATGTATAATACCCAGAACACACAGCAGATAAATACAGAGCCAATTCCATGTATAATACCCCAGAACCCACAGCAGATAAATACAGTGCCAGTTCCATGTATAATACCCCAGAACACACAGCAGGATAAATACAGTGTCAATTCCATGTATAATACCCAGAACACACAGCAGATAAATACAGAGCCAATTCCATGTATAATACCCAGAACCCACAGCAGATAAATACAGGACCAATTCGATGTATAATACCCCAGAACACACAGCAGGATAAATACAGGGCCAATTCCATGTATAATACCCCAAAACCCACAGCAGATAAATACAGGACCAATTCCATGTATAATACCCAGAACACACAGCAGGATAAATACAGGGCCAATTCCATGTATAATACCCAGAACCCACAGCAGATAAATACAGGGCCAATTCCATGTATAATACCCAGAACCCACAGCAGATAAATACAGGGCCAATTCCATGTATAATACCCCAGAACCCACAGCAGATAAATACAGTGCCAGTTCCATGTATAATACCCCAGAACACACAGCAGGATAAATACAGGACCAATTCCATGTATAATACCCCAGAACCCACAGCAGATAAATACAGGGCCAATTCCATGTATAATACCCAGAACACACAGCAGATAAATACAGTGCCAATTCCATGTATAATACCCCAGAACACACAGCAGGATAAATACAGGGCCAATTCCATGTATAATACCCCAGAACACACAGCAGGATAAATACAGGGCCAATTCCATGTATAATACCCCAGAACACACAGCAGATAAATACAGTGCCAATTCCATGTATAATACCCCAGAACACACAGCAGATAAATACAGGGCCAATTCCATGTATAAAACCCCAGAACACACAGCAGATAAATACAGTGCCAATTCCATGTATAATACCCCAGAACACACAGCAGATAAATACAGGGCCAATTCCATGTATAATACCCAGAACACACAGCAGATAAATACAGAGCCAATTCCATGTATAATACCCCAGAACACACAACAGGATAAATACAGTGCCAATTCCATGTATAATACCCCAGAACACACAGCAGATAAATACAGTGCCAATTCCATGTATAATACCCCAGAACACACAACAGGATAAATACAGGGCCAATTCCATGTATAATACCCCAGAACACATAGCAGATAAATACAGGACCAATTCCATGTATAATACCCCAGAACACACAGCAGATAAATACAGTGCCAATTCCATGTATAATACCCCAGAACACATAGCAGATAAATACAGGACCAATTCCATGTATAATACCCAGAACACACAGCAGGATAAATACAGGGCCAATTCCATGTATAATACCCCAGAACACACAGCAGGATAAATACAGGGCCAATTCCATGTATAATACCCCAGACCACAAAGTGGGATAAATACAGTGCCAATTCCATGTATAATACCCAGAACACACAGCAGGATAAATACAGGGCCAATTCCATGTATAATACCCCAGAACACACAACAGGATAAATACAGTGCCAATTCCATGTATAATACCCCAGAACACACAGCAGATAAATACAGTGCCAATTCCATGTATAATACCCCAGAACACACAACAGGATAAATACAGGGCCAATTCCATGTATAATACCCCAGAACACATAGCAGATAAATACAGGACCAATTCCATGTATAATACCCCAGAACACACAGCAGATAAATACAGTGCCAATTCCATGTATAATACCCCAGAACACATAGCAGATAAATACAGGACCAATTCCATGTATAATACCCAGAACACACAGCAGGATAAATACAGGGCCAATTCCATGTATAATACCCCAGAACACACAGCAGGATAAATACAGGGCCAATTCCATGTATAATACCCCAGACCACAAAGTGGGATAAATACAGTGCCAATTCCATGTATAATACCCAGAACACACAGCAGGATAAATACAGGGCCAATTCCATGTATAATACCCAGAACACACAGCAGATAAATACAGGGCCAATTCCATGTATAATACCCAGAACACACAGCAGATAAATACAGAGCCAATTCCATGTATAATACCCCAGAACACACAGCAGATAAATACAGTGCCAATTCCATGTATAATACCCCAGAACACACAGCAGATAAATACAGGGCCAATTCCATGTATAATACCCAGAACACACAGCAGATAAATACAGTGCCAGTTCCATGTATAATACCCCAGAACACACAGCAGATAAATACAGGACCAATTCCATGTATAATACCCAGAACCCACAGCAGATAAATACAGTGCCAGTTCCATGTATAATACCCCAGAACCCACAGCAGATAAATACAGTGCCAATTCCATGTATAATACCCAGAACACACACAGCAGATAAATACAGTGCCAATTCCATGTATAATACCCCAGAACACACAGCAGGATAAATACAGGACCAATTCCATGTATAATACCCCAGAACCCACAGCAGATAAATACAGGGCCAATTCCATGTATAATACCCAGAACACACAGCAGGATAAATACAGGGCCAATTCCATGTATAATACCCCAGAACACACAGCAGATAAATACAGGGCCAATTCCATGTATAATACCCAGAACACACAGCAGATAAATACAGAGCCAATTCCATGTATAATACCCCAGAACCCACAGCAGATAAATACAGTGCCAGTTCCATGTATAATACCCCAGAACACACAGCAGGATAAATACAGTGTCAATTCCATGTATAATACCCCAGAACACACAGCAGATAAATACAGTGCCAGTTCCATGTATAATACCCCAGAACACACAGCAGATAAATACAGAGCCAATTCCATGTATAATACCCAGAACCCACAGCAGATAAATACAGGACCAATTCCATGTATAATACCCCAGAACACACAGCAGGATAAATACAGGGCCAATTCCATGTATAATACCCCAGAACCCACAGCAGATAAATACAGGACCAATTCCATGTATAATACCCAGAACACACAGCAGGATAAATACAGGGCCAATTCCATGTATAATACCCAGAACCCACAGCAGATAAATACAGGGCCAATTCCATGTATAATACCCCAGAACCCACAGCAGATAAATACAGGACCAATTCCATGTATAATACCCCAGAACACACAGCAGATAAATACAGGGCCAATTCCATGTATAATACCCCAGAACCCACAGCAGATAAATACAGGACCAATTCCATGTATAATACCCAGAACACACAGCAGGATAAATACAGGGCCAATTCCATGTATAATACCCAGAACCCACAGCAGATAAATACAGGGCCAATTCCATGTATAATACCCCAGAACCCACAGCAGATAAATACAGGGCCAATTCCATGTATAATACCCCAGAACACACAGCAGATAAATACAGGGCCAGTTCCATGTATAATACCCCAGAACACACAGCAGGATAAATACAGGGCCAATTCCATGTATAATACCCCAGAACACACAGCAGGATAAATACAGGGCCAATTCCATGTATAATACCACAGAACACACAGCAGATAAATACAGGGCCAATTCCATGTATAATACCCAGAACACACAGCAGATAAATACAGAGCCAATTCCATGTATAATACCCCAGAACCCACAGCAGATAAATACAGTGCCAGTTCCATGTATAATACCCCAGAACACACAGCAGGATAAATACAGTGTCAATTCCATGTATAATACCCAGAACACACAGCAGATAAATACAGTGCCAGTTCCATGTATAATACCCCAGAACACACAGCAGATAAATACAGAGCCAATTCCATGTATAATACCCAGAACCCACAGCAGATAAATACAGGACCAATTCCATGTATAATACCCCAGAACACACAGCAGGATAAATACAGTGCCAATTCCATGTATAATACCCCAAAACCCACAGCAGATAAATACAGGACCAATTCCATGTATAATACCCAGAACACACAGCAGGATAAATACAGGGCCAATTCCATGTATAATACCCAGAACCCACAGCAGATAAATACAGGGCCAATTCCATGTATAATACCCCAGAACCCACAGCAGATAAATACAGTGCCAGTTCCATGTATAATACCCCAGAACACACAGCAGGATAAATACAGGACCAATTCCATGTATAATACCCCAGAACCCACAGCAGATAAATACAGGGCCAATTCCATGTATAATACCCAGAACACACAGCAGATAAATACAGTGCCAATTCCATGTATAATACCCCAGAACACACAGCAGGATAAATACAGGGCCAATTCTATGTATAATACCCCAGAACACACAGCAGGATAAATACAGGGCCAATTCCATGTATAATACCCCAGAACACACAGCAGATAAATACAGGGCCAATTCCATGTATAATACCCAGAACACACAGCAGATAAATACAGAGCCAATTCCATGTATAATACCCCAGAACACACAGCAGATAAATACAGGGCCAATTCCATGTATAATACCCCAGAACCCACAGCAGATAAATACAGTGCCAATTCCATGTATAATACCCCAGAACACACAGCAGATAAATACAGGGCCAATTCCATGTATAATACCCCAGAACACACAGCAGATAAATACAGGGCCAATTCCATGTATAATACCCAGAACACACAGCAGATAAATACAGTGCCAGTTCCATGTATAATACCCCAGAACACACAGCAGATAAATACAGAGCCAATTCCATGTATAATACCCCAGAACACACAGCAGATAAATACAGGGCCAATTCCATGTATATACCCCAGAACACACAGCAGATAAATACAGAGCCAATTCCATGTATAATACCCCAGAACACACAGCAGATAAATACAGTGCCAGTTCCATGTATAATACCCCAGAACACACAGCAGATAAATACAGAGCCAATTCCATGTATAATACCCAGAACCCACAGCAGATAAATACAGGACCAATTCCATGTATAATACCCCAGAACACACAGCAGGATAAATACAGTGCCAATTCCATGTATAATACCCCAGAACACACAGCAGATAAATACAGGGCCAATTCCATGTATAATACCCCAGAACACACAGCAGATAAATACAGTGCCAATTCCATGTATAATACCCCAGAACACACAGCAGATAAATACAGGGCCAATTCCATGTATAATACCCAGAACACACAGCAGATAAATACAGAGCCAATTCCATGTATAATACCCCAGAACACACAACAGGATAAATACAGTGCCAATTCCATGTATAATACCCCAGAACACATAGCAGATAAATACAGGACCAATTCCATGTATAATACCCAGAACACACAGCAGGATAAATACAGGGCCAATTCCATGTATAATACCCCAGAACACACAGCAGATAAATACAGTGCCAATTCCATGTATAATACCCCAGAACACACAGCAGATAAATACAGGGCCAATTCCATGTATAAAACCCCAGAACACACAGCAGATAAATACAGGACCAATTCCATGTATAATACCCAGAACACACAGCAGGATAAATACAGGGCCAATTCCATGTATAATACCCAGAACCCACAGCAGATAAATACAGGGCCAATTCCATGTATAATACCCCAGAACCCACAGCAGATAAATACAGGGCCAATTCCATGTATAATACCCCAGAACACACAGCAGATAAATACAGGGCCAGTTCCATGTATAATACCCCAGAACACACAGCAGGATAAATACAGGGCCAATTCCATGTATAATACCCCAGAACACACAGCAGGATAAATACAGGGCCAATTCCATGTATAATACCACAGAACACACAGCAGATAAATACAGGGCCAATTCCATGTATAATACCCAGAACACACAGCAGATAAATACAGAGCCAATTCCATGTATAATACCCCAGAACCCACAGCAGATAAATACAGTGCCAGTTCCATGTATAATACCCCAGAACACACAGCAGGATAAATACAGTGTCAATTCCATGTATAATACCCAGAACACACAGCAGATAAATACAGTGCCAGTTCCATGTATAATACCCCAGAACACACAGCAGATAAATACAGAGCCAATTCCATGTATAATACCCAGAACCCACAGCAGATAAATACAGGACCAATTCCATGTATAATACCCCAGAACACACAGCAGGATAAATACAGTGCCAATTCCATGTATAATACCCCAAAACCCACAGCAGATAAATACAGGACCAATTCCATGTATAATACCCAGAACACACAGCAGGATAAATACAGGGCCAATTCCATGTATAATACCCAGAACCCACAGCAGATAAATACAGGGCCAATTCCATGTATAATACCCCAGAACCCACAGCAGATAAATACAGTGCCAGTTCCATGTATAATACCCCAGAACACACAGCAGGATAAATACAGGACCAATTCCATGTATAATACCCCAGAACCCACAGCAGATAAATACAGGGCCAATTCCATGTATAATACCCAGAACACACAGCAGATAAATACAGTGCCAATTCCATGTATAATACCCCAGAACACACAGCAGGATAAATACAGGGCCAATTCTATGTATAATACCCCAGAACACACAGCAGGATAAATACAGGGCCAATTCCATGTATAATACCCCAGAACACACAGCAGATAAATACAGGGCCAATTCCATGTATAATACCCAGAACACACAGCAGATAAATACAGAGCCAATTCCATGTATAATACCCCAGAACACACAGCAGATAAATACAGGGCCAATTCCATGTATAATACCCCAGAACCCACAGCAGATAAATACAGTGCCAATTCCATGTATAATACCCCAGAACACACAGCAGATAAATACAGGGCCAATTCCATGTATAATACCCCAGAACACACAGCAGATAAATACAGGGCCAATTCCATGTATAATACCCAGAACACACAGCAGATAAATACAGTGCCAGTTCCATGTATAATACCCCAGAACACACAGCAGATAAATACAGAGCCAATTCCATGTATAATACCCCAGAACACACAGCAGATAAATACAGGGCCAATTCCATGTATAATACCCCAGAACACACAGCAGATAAATACAGAGCCAATTCCATGTATAATACCCCAGAACACACAGCAGATAAATACAGTGCCAGTTCCATGTATAATACCCCAGAACACACAGCAGATAAATACAGAGCCAATTCCATGTATAATACCCAGATCCCACAGCAGATAAATACAGGACCAATTCCATGTATAATACCCCAGAACACACAGCAGGATAAATACAGTGCCAATTCCATGTATAATACCCCAGAACACACAGCAGATAAATACAGGGCCAATTCCATGTATAATACCCCAGAACACACAGCAGATAAATACAGTGCCAATTCCATGTATAATACCCCAGAACACACAGCAGATAAATACAGGGCCAATTCCATGTATAATACCCAGAACACACAGCAGATAAATACAGAGCCAATTCCATGTATAATACCCCAGAACACACAACAGGATAAATACAGTGCCAATTCCATGTATAATACCCCAGAACACATAGCAGATAAATACAGGACCAATTCCATGTATAATACCCAGAACACACAGCAGGATAAATACAGGGCCAATTCCATGTATAATACCCCAGAACACACAGCAGATAAATACAGTGCCAATTCCATGTATAATACCCCAGAACACACAGCAGATAAATACAGGGCCAATTCCATGTATAAAACCCCAGAACACACAGCAGATAAATACAGGGCCAATTCCATGTATAATACCCCAGAACACACAGCAGATAAATACAGTGCCAATTCCATGTATAATACCCCAGAACACATAGCAGATAAATACAGGACCAATTCCATGTATAATACCCCAGAACACACAGCAGATAAATACAGTGCCAATTCCATGTATAATACCCAGAACACACAGCAGATAAATACAGAGCCAATTCCATGTATAATACCCCAGAACACACAACAGGATAAATACAGTGCCAATTCCATGTATAATACCCCAGAACACATAGCAGATAAATACAGGACCAATTCCATGTATAATACCCCAGAACACACAGCAGATAAATACAGTGCCAATTCCATGTATAATACCCAGAACACACAGCAGATAAATACAGAGCCAATTCCATGTATAATACCCCAGAACACACAACAGGATAATACAGTGGCCAATTCCATGTATAATACCCCAGAACACATAGCAGATAAATACAGGACCAATTCCATGTATAATACCCAGAACACACAGCAGGATAAATACAGGGCCAATTCCATGTATAATACCCCAGAACACACAGCAGATAAATACAGGACCAATTCCATGTATAATACCCCAGAACACACAGCAGATAAATACAGTGCCAATTCCATGTATAATACCCCAGAACACACAGCAGATAAATACAGGGCCAATTCCATGTATAAAACCCCAGAACACACAGCAGATAAATACAGGGCCAATTCCATGTATAATACCCCAGAACACACAGCAGATAAATACAGGGCCAATTCCATGTATAATACCCCAGAACACACAGCAGATAAATACAGGGCCAATTCCATGTATAATACCCCAGAACACACAGCAGATAAATACAGGGCCAATTCCATGTATAATACCCCAGAACACACAGCAGATAAATACAGTGCCAATTCCATGTATAATACCCCAGATTTAGGGATCTATTACCATCCATAAGTAGCAGCTAGAAATATTGTGTCCAGCATATTAAAGCCACACTTGGCTACTACATACAACATGGCTAAGACATAATATTTTGCCAGCTGAGACGACATGTCAGGGCGTTATAAGCCAGTGCTACATGTTGTGTGTTATTTGTATAACAATAAACAACGCTGTTGTTCCCCTTTTTTCGACAACTTTAATATCGTTATTTAGCAAGAGCTATTTTTTTCTGTTTGGGGGTACATTGAACACTTCCCCTTGTGCATCTCTATACACAGAATTTTATTTCTCGTTTATAAATTTATTTTTACACGATGGTGAAAATGTCAGGAAATATATTGCGCCATTATTTGTCGTTATAGAGAAAAACATTTGGGGCACAAGTTTGAAAATTTGGCAACATTTTGACAAATCCCTAAAATAACCAAAATACCCTTCGTGAGTTTGTTACATTTGTGACACTTTTTCCGATTTGGCGGAAACTGAAATTCATTTTTAAATTGGTGGAAGATGAACATTATGATACATTTAAATAAATATACTGAGCCCGTAGCCTGTGCAACTGAATTTGGGGATTTTTTAAATAATTTGGTGGAGAATTGCTCAATGTGCTCCATTGTGTTAATCGCTGCTTAGATTTTAGATGAATTTTGGTGTAAAGCTCTGCCGATGTAGATTTTATTTAATGGGAAGGACCTGTAATCCAGAATGCTTGGGACCTGAGGTTTTCTGGATTAGGGATCTTACAGTAATTTGGATCTTCATACCTTAAGTCTACTAGAAAATCATATAAACATGAAATAAAGCCAATAGGCTGGTTTTGCCTCCAATAAGGATTAATTATATATTAGTTGGGATCAAGTACAAGATACTGTTTTATTATTACACAGAAAAAGGAAATAATTTTTAAAAGTGTACATATTATTATTATTATTATTATTATGAATAACATGTACATGTATGGGACCTCTTATCCAGAATGCTTAGGACCTGGGGTTTTCCGGATAAGGGATCTTTCTATAATTTGGATCTTCATTCCATAAGTCTACTAGAAAATCATATAAACATGAAATAAACCCAATAGGCTGGTTTTGCTTCCAATAAGGATTAATTATATCTTAGTTGGGATCAAGTACAAACTACTGTTTTATTATTACACAGAAAAAGGAAATCATTTTTATAAATGTATATTAATTGGATAAAATGGAGTCTGTGGGAGACGGCCTTTCCGAATAATGGGTTTCTGGATACTGGATCCCATACCTGTGTGTGTATATATATATATATATATATATATATATCTCCTGTATCCATCTGTATGTGATTTGTACATTTCCTGTGAACAACCTTCTATTGTACAGCGCAGTGGAATATGTCGGTACCTTATACATGTGATGATAATAATGATATACATTATGGTCTCCTTTATTCTAAGAAGCTGCTCTAAAGGAACCTGAGATCTGCTACATCCTGGATGCAATACTCTTCCTCTATGGCATTGTGCTCACTGCTCTCTACTGCCACCTCAAGGTGAGGGCAACACATCCACTAGCTGAAATCTCACATTATTATATATTAGGTACCTATCTAGTGTTACCAATCCCTATTTCTGTAGGGAAATGAGAGAGAGCAGACAGTAACCCTTCCAACACTTTCCTCTTGTCTCTATATATTAGGTACCTATATAGTGTTACCAATCCCTATTTCTGTAGGGAAATGAGAGAGAGCAGACAGTAACCCTTCCAACACTTTCCTCTTGTCTCTATATATTAGGTACCTATCTAGTGCTACCAATCCCTATTTCTGTAGGGAAATGAGAGAGAGCAGACAGTAACCCTTCCAACACTTTCCTCTTGTCTCTGTCTCTATATCTTATTGTGGTATAAGGGGGTAGATTGTTGCTAATATGTATGCAATGCATGTAGGTTGTATTTTTTTATTGAGGTTATATCAGATTCTTGAGAATTTCTTCTGTACATTCTTTCCTAAAGATACAGACAAAAAAAGCCCAGAAGAGCAAACCAGCCGGGGCTATTTATGAGGTAGGTCATCTCTGCCTTTAAGTACTTCTGTTCTATCCTTTATATGTTTCCATTTCCTATAGTAAATGTGACCTCTATCGATTTGCCCTACCTGCCCATTCCCCTGTAAACTTTGATCTGAGTGTTCTAGTTCCACCCACTGCTTGAGTCACAGACTCCCTGCCCCTCCCCCTGTAAGTTGAATGTTCTAATATTGTTTTGTTTATGTGCAGCACCTAAACTACCCTGAAAAACAGATCTATGAGAAGATTGGTGAAGAGGCCCAGGTAAGGCTTTCAGTCTGAGTTACTGTTGCTGGATATTAGTATCATGTCATAGTTCCCCTAGCAACCAGGCAGCGGTGTGACTTTTAGAAGAGAGAATGAACAGAGGAGAATAATAGGCAATAAAATAGAAGAATATCATATCACACGTTCCATCTCATGAATACAATAACAGGGTTTGATGTTCACACGCTTCATATAAGCACACGCACTGCTATCTCTATATCTCACTATTTCCTGAGCAGCAGAACAACTACCAACACTTGTCCAGTTGAAACCACATGTCACTACTAGGAACAGGTTAATATGGTCACATGGTATTCCCTCCAACCAGAACTTCCTATTTATGTGTCCAGCCATAAAGCAGGACAGGACTGCTGCTTACAATGGGGATCAGATAGGATCTGTGCAGCCACTGGGACAGAATGTTCTGTTATACAGATAGCTAGAATCTCAGCTGCCATAAAAGCAGCGACAGGACTGCTGCTTACAATGGGGATCAGATAGGATCTGTGCAGGCCACTGGGACAGAATGTTCTGTTATAACAGATAGCTAGAATCCTCAGCTGCCATAGTAAGGCAGTGACAGGACTGCTGCTTACAATGGGGATCAGATAGGATCTGTGCAGTCACTGGGACAGAAATGTTCTGTTATACAGATAGCTAGAATCTCAAGCTGCCATAAAGCAGGACAGGACTGTGCTTACAATGGGGATCAGAATAGGATCTGGTGCAGCCACTTGGGGACATGGAATGTTCTGTATAACAGATAGCTAAATCGTCAGGCTGCCATACAAGCAGGACAGGGACTGGCCTGCTTACGAATGGGGATTCAGGATGAGGGAGTCTGGTGCAGCCACTCGGGACAGGAACTGTTCTGTTATACCAGATAGCTAAGGATCTCAGCTGCCATTAAAGCAGGACAGGACTGCTGGCTTACATGGGGATCAGGATAGGATCTGGTGCAAGCCACTCGGACAGAATGTTCTGTTAAATACAGATAGCTAGAAATCTCAGCTGCCATAAAGCACGGAACAGGACTGGCTGTCTTACAATGGGGATCAGATAGGATCTGTGCAGCCCACTGGACAGAATGTTCTGTTATACAAGATAAGCTAGAATCGGTGCAGCTGCCATAAAGGCAGGGGACAGGACTGCTGCTTACCAATGGGGATCAGATTAAGGATCATGTGCAGCCTCACTGGGACCACGAATGTTGTTCTGGTTATACAGATAGCTAAGGTAGGACTTCAGCTAGCTGAGTCAGCCAGCATGGAGCAGAAGATCAGATCATCTTACTGGGGACAGACGATGTCACTCTGTGGCGTACAGAATTCAGCAGCCATACTGCTTGCTACTGACATAGATAGGGGATAGACTCACGATCAGCTCAGCTGCATCAGCTGGAGGCCAGATAGCGGAAGCACCTGGGACAGGAATGTTCTGTTATCCTCACGCTTACCAGGAATCTCAGCTGCCAATACGCAACAGGACTCAGTACAATGGGGATCAGATAGGATCTCTGCTGCACTCACAGCCACAGAACTGGACTAGATAGCTGAATCTCACTGCCATACAAGGGCAGGACTGCTTGCTTAACAATGGGGATCAGATAAGGATCTGTGCAGCCACTGGGACTGTCTGTTATACAGATAACGTATGAATAGCTCAGCTATAGCACAAGAGCAGCAGGACTGCTGCTTACAGGGGGATCAGATAGGATCTGCTCAAGCAGCCACTGGGACAGATGTTTCTGTCTATGTACAAATAGGAGGATATCTCAGCTGCCATAAAGAGGACAGACTGCTGCTTACATGGGGTACAGATAAGATCTGTGCAGCCACTGGGGGACAGAGTTCTGTTATACAGATAGCTAGAATCTCAGCTGCCATAAAGCAGGACAGGACTGTTGCTTTACAATCGGGATCAATAGGACTGTGCAGCCACTGGGACAGAGATGTTCTGTTATACCGATAGCTATAGAATTCAGCTGCATATAAAGGCAGGACAGGACTGCTGCTTACAATGGGGATCAGATAACGATCTGTGCAGCCACTGGACAGAATGGTTATACAGGATAGCTAGAATCTCAGCTGGCCATAAAGCAGGACAGGACTTGCTTACAATGGGGATCCAGATAGGATGTGCAGCCACTGGGACAGAATGTTCTGTTATACAAGATAGCTAGAATCTCAGCTGCCATAAAGCAGGACAGACTGCTTGCTTACAATGGGGATCAGGATAGGATCTGTGCAGCCACTGGGACAGAATGTTCTGTTATACAGATAGCTAGAATCTCAGCTGCCATAAAGCAGGACAGGACTGCTGCTTACAATGGGGATCAGATAGGATCTGAGTGCTTTGCTGTACAAGTGAGTGCAGGTCCCGGGTACATTACAATATAAGTTAATTCCCATATAGTTGCTAAAGGACTTATCACTTTGGTACCAGGGGCAGAGGGTGGAGAGAGTTTAGGAAATCTCATGATTTCCCAGACCCGGGGGGTGGGTTGGCCGGTGATGTGTTTTTTTTCTGGGGAAACATTTCTTCTGCTTTTTACCAGCATGTGATGTTGTAAATAAACTGAAATCCCTGAGTGTTGCACAAAGCCATGTAGTAAATATAGAGGATAGAGTGTGATTAACTATAATAATAGCCAGAACCCCCCCCCATGGGTTGTTTTTTTGTGCGTTTCTCATTCTTTTGTTAATTTCCCCTTTATTCTTCTGTCCCTTCCCCACTAGCGCAGCACTATCTCCATTATTCACCTCTTCTTCTCACTCTTCTCCCCATTTCTTGCTGCACTTATCACTTTGCTCCTGTTGTGCTCAACTCCCACCTCTTCATTTTCCTCTGTTCCCTCAATTTCCAGCTTAATTGTTTTTAGTCAATATATACGGACCCCCCCCCAAACTAAAGCCAAACACTAAACAGGGGTCATAGAACCGCCAGGCACAGTTGACATGGGACCCTCTGAGAAGTCACTTTTGGAGATCGTGACCTCTCTGTTACTTTGACTGGAACGATGTGGAGAACTGAAGAGTAGGATTTAGTGAGACTTCTAGTGATGGTTGTGGGGCAATAAAGCATCATGGGATGGAAGGGTGGTGGGTGAAGTAGGAGAGGAGAAAAGAGTTCCTTGAATTCTAAATGGGATGTTGGTGGAGCTGAGTAATCCAGAAAGGATTATCATTGCATTAATCCAGAAATGAGCTGGTGGAGGAGAGGAGGAGTAGGTACCAATGAGGGGATGTTGGAGTAGAGTTGGGAAGGGGATAGTGGAGGAGAGGAGGAGTAGGTACCAATGAGGGGATGTTGGAGTAGATGTAGCAGATTCTAACTATCTGGATAGTGGAGGAGAGGAGGAGTAGGTACCAATGAGGGGATGTTGGAGTAGAGTTGGGAAGGGGATAGTGGAGGAGAGGAGGTGTAGGTACCAATGAGGGGATGTTGGAGTAGATTTGGGAACGGGATAGTGGAGGAGAGACGGTGTAGAAGGTGAGTTGGAAAGTGGGTGCTGGAGAGTACAATGTGTTGGGAAGGGGATAGTGGGGGAGTAGGGTGAAGAGGAGATTAAAAAGATGAGTTGGTGCTGGAGAAGTTGAACAATAAGGTACAGTCATTAGGAAAAGGAAGTGGAACATGAGAGCAAGGCAGGCATTTCTGAGGGAGATGTTTAGTCGTTGTGTGTAATTATCCACAATGAAATAGAAAGCAGGTGGTGGAGTAAAAAAAGGAGGAATAAGTTGTAGCAGAGGAGGAGTAAGGTCTTATAGGAACAGATGATAGAGGAAAGAGATACTAGGGATGAGTCAGGATAGTGGAGGAGAAGCAGTAGGATCTAATGAGTATCTCCTAATTCACCACCAGCAGGCTCTGTAATTAGATACTGTGTATAACAGATACCTGCCCCATCTCTCCCTACAGACCTACCCTTATATTTATCTATATTTCTGTTGTAATGGTTTATACTAAATGTGTTTTTACACACACACATATATATATATATATATATCCTAACACAAAGGTACAGCTTCTTGTATATACAGAGCCCCCCTCCCTCTCTATAAACACTTAGCATTTTATTATCTCCCTTGTCCTTTACACCCCCACCTCATACACACACTTTATACAGGAACCTGCAGTACAGTCTGCGTCTTGTCAAACCGAAAGAAGGAACAGGAGTTTTTTAGTGACCAGCGATCACTGACCACTTCCCCCTGTGGTGCCATCAAGTCTCTCTCCCCCTCCCTAGCAACACAGTCCAGCCCATATATATTTATATACTGTGTATAACACGAGCAGCCTGGGCCCTGACCCACAGTCACCTTTAAATAAAGGGATTTTATTTATTGTGCTGTTGGTTTGTGTATTCCATAGGGGGAGCCTCCATGATACCCCAATAATGAATCTGTACAGCTCTAAACTGGGCAGGGTGTTTGAGCCATAATGTTCTAAGACTTTGATTGGCTACAGAACAGGAGGTATGAGCCATAATGCTCTTAACCTTTATTGGCTACAAAACGGGGGATATGAACCATAATGTTCTAAGGCTTTGATTGGTTACAGAGCAGGGGGTATGAGCCATAATGTTCTAAGGCTTTGATTGGCTATAGAGCATGGGGTATGGGCCATTATATTCTAGGGCAGTGATCCCCAACCAGTAGCTCGTGAGTAACATGTTGCTCTTCAACCCCTTGGATGTTGCTCCCATTGGCTTCAAAGCAGAAGCTTATTTTTGAATTCCAGGCTTGGGGACAAGTTTTGGTTGTATAAAAACCATGTGCACTGCCAAACAGAGTCTCAATGTAGGTTGTCAGTCCACATAGGGGCTACCAAATGGCCAATCACAGCCCTTATTTGGCACCCCAAGAACATTTTTCATGCTTGTGTTGCTCCCCAACTCTTTTTTCTTCTGAATGTTGATCACGGGTTCAAAAGGTTGGGGATCCCTGTTCTAGGGCTACAGAACAGGAGGTATGAGCCATAATGTTCTAAGGCTTTGATTGGCTACAGAGCAGGTGGTATGGGCCATAATGTTCTAAGGCTTTGATTGGCTACAGAACAGGAGGTATGAGCCATATTGTTCTAAGACTTTGATTGGCTACAGAGCAGGGGGTATGAGCCATTATGTTCTAAGGCTTTGATTGGCTACAGAACAGGAGCTATGAGCCATAATGTTCTAAGGCTTTGATTGGCTACAGAGCAGGAGGTATGAGCCATAATGTTCTAAGGCTTTGATTGGCTACAGATTGGTCCAGCCTTGTCAAGGTTCTGAATGCTCTGATTGGCCTGGTTGCTCCAGCCTTGTGAATGTCTATAGAGTATATAGGAAATATGCCCAAGTGACAGTGTGAGTATAAAATTCAAGTAATAAACCAGTCATTAACATTTCTTTTATTCCCCCCATTTTTTTTAGAAAAAAGGAGAGGAGGGCGAGTACACGGTGAGTATGGCCTTTATTGATGAATGTTATTTAAAGGGATTGTTCACCTTCAAATTAACTGTTAGTATGATGTAGAGAGGGATATTCTGAGACAATTTGCAGTTGGTTTTCATTCTTTATTATTTGTGGTTTCTGACTTATTTAGCTTTTTATTCAGCAGCTCTCCAGTTTGCAGTTTCAGCCATCTGTTGCTAGGGTCTAATTTCCCCTAGCAACCATGCACTGAATTGAACAAGAAACTGGAATATCAATAGGAGAGGCCTGAATAGAAAGAGGAGGAAAATAAAAGCAGCAATAAAACTACATTAGTAGCCTTACAGAGTATTTGTTTTTTTAGATGGGTTCAGCGACCCCCATTTAAAAGCTGAAGGAGTCAGAAGAAAAGGGCAAATCATTTTAAAAACTCTAAAAAAATAAAATAATGAAGACCAATTGTAAAGCTGCTTAGAATTGGCCATTCTATACCATGTAAAGAGTTAACTTAAAGGTGAAGCACCCCATTTAACCCCATCCTGGGCTTTCTGTCCCTGACCAGTGGATATATAAATCTGCATCTCTGTGTCCCCCCCACAGGGTCTGGAGTCTGTGGATAAAGGGACGTACGAAACCATAAAGGGTGAAAGCAAGAAGAACTAATGCGCTGGCTTTGGGTGCCCCGCCCACTGTATTCAGCCAATCAGTCAATATTTGCACTTTGCCCCATTACCCCCGGCACATAATGTTTCTCCTGGGCCGTGAGTTACTTACCCTGCCTCCAACTGACCGACCCTGTGGGTACACAAAGCATTCTGGGAAATATCTCAAACACACACCCCCCCAGCTCACCAGCCACTTAAATAAAGCTATAGGAACTTATATGTAAAACCTGTAATGACATCACAGCATGATGTCACACCCCCAACTGATGTCACTGAAATGACAAAATACAATTTCCCCAATTTAATTTAGTTGAAGCCCTCGCACCCCGATACCCCAGCCAAGTGCAGGGGGGTCTATATCTCCACGTACATCACATATCCGACATGTGCCCCCCCTTACTTTAATGCTGGGAGTGGGGCGAGGGGGTGGGATACATTCTCACAGGGGCCCATCTTAAGGACTTTTTGCTTTGCTTTTTTGTTAAAATTAGAAATTGTCAGGAAATTGATTTTTTTTTAAAGATTAAGTATTTAATAACTTGCTGATCAGCCAACTGGCCTGCCATTAAGCCCCCCAAAACTGCTTATATATAACACCCCGTGTCCCTGTAATAAGAACCCTCTTCCTTCTCTGCAGAGCTTCACCCCACACCCATATTGTACCAAATAACTGTGTCATTAAACTGTCCCGAGTCTCAACTGCCTCCAGCCTGTTCTTCATTATCTGTCAATTAAAGGGGAACATCTCCCCTGAACTGTTCTTAGCGTATCAAAATTCTAAGCAATTTCACTGCATTCATTCATTCCTTGTTTTCACTGGGTTTATAGTTCTGTGTAACTGTCATTGTGTCTGTCCCTTTCTCTTCTCTGCACTGCTGCTTCTGACTCCTGATACAACTTCCCAATATCCATTCATTCCTTGTTTTCACTGGGTTTATAGTTTTGTGTAACTGTCATTGTGTCTGTCCCTTTCTCTTCTCTGCACTGCTGCTTCTGACTCCTGATACAACTTCCCAATATCCATTCATTCCTTGTTTTCACTGGGTTTATAGTTTTGTGTAACTGTCATTGCAGTTGTCTGTCTTGCCCTTTCTGTTCTCTGCACTGTTGGTTCTGACTCCTGAAACTGGGTTTATTGTTTTGTGTAACTGTCATTGCAGTTGTCTGTCTTGCCCTTTCTGTTCTCTGCACTGTTGGTTCTGACTCCTGAAACTGTGTTTATAATTTTGTGTAACTGTCATTGCAGTTGTCTGTCTTGCCCTTTCTGTTCTCTGCACTGTTGGTTCTGACTCCTGAAACTGGGTTTATAGTTTTGTGTAACTGTCATTGCAGTTGTCTGTCTTGCCCTGTCTGTTCTCTGCACTGTTGGTTCTGACTCCTGAAACTGGGTTTATAATTTTGTGTAACTGTCATTGCAGTTGTCTGTCTTGCCCTATCTGTTCTCTGCACTGTTGGTTCTGACTCGTGAAACTTGGTTTATAGTTTTGTGTAACGGTCATTGCAGTTGTCTGTCTTGCCCTGTCTGTTCTCTGCAGTGTTGGTTCTGACTCGTGAAACTTGGTTTATAGTTTTGTGTAACGGTCATTGCAGTTGTCTGCCTTGCCCTTTCTGTTCTCTGCAGTGTTGGTTCTGACTCGTGAAACTTGGTTTATAGTTTTGTGTAACGGTCATTGCAGTTGTCTGTCTTGCCCTGTCTGTTCTCTGCACTGTTGGTTCTGACTCCTGAAACTGGGTTTATCGTTTTGTGTAACTGTCATTGCAGTTGTCTGTCTTGCCCTTTCTGTTCCCTGCACTGTTGGTTCTGACTCGTGAAACTGGGTTGATAGTTTTGTGTAACGGTCATTGCAGTTGTCTGTCTTGCCCTATCTGTTCTCTGCACTGTTGGTTCTGACTCCTGAAACTGGGTTTATAATTTTGTGTAACTGTCATTGCAGTTCTCTGTCTTGCCCTATCTGTTCTCTGCACTGTTGGTTCTGACTCCTGAAACTGTGTTTATAATTTTGTGTAACTGTCATTGCAGTTGTCTGTCTTGCCCTTTCTGTTCTCTGCACTGTTGGTTCTGACTCCTGAAACTGGGTTTATAATTTTGTGTAACTGTCATTGCAGTTCTCTGTCTTGCCCTATCTGTTCTCTGCACTGTTGGTTCTGACTCGTGAAACTGGGTTTATTGTTTTGTGTAACTGGCATTGCAGTTGTCTGTCTTGCCCTTTCTGTTCTCTGCACTGTTGGTTCTGACTCCTGAAACTGGGTTTATAGTTTTGTGTAACTGTCATTGCAGTTGTCTGTCTTGCCCTTTCTGTTCTCTGCACTGTTGGTTCTGACTCCTGAAACTGGGTTTATCGTTTTGTGTAACTGTCATTGCAGTTGTCTGTCTTGCCCTTTCTGTTCTCTGCACTGTTGGTTCTGACTCCTGAAACTGTGTTTATAGTTTTGTGTAACTGTCATTGCAGTTGTCTGTCTTGCCCTTTCTGTTCTCTGCACTGTTGGTTCTGACTCCTGAAACTGGGTTTATAGTTTTGTGTAACTGTCATTGCAGTTGTCTGTCTTCCCCTATCTGTTCTCTGCACTGTTGGTTCTGACTCCTGAACCTGGGTTTATAGTTTTGTGTAACTGTCATTGCAGTTGTCTGTCTTGCCCTTTCTGTTCTCTGCACTGTTGGTTCTGACTCCTGAAACTGGGTTTATAGTTTTGTGTAACTGTCATTGCAGTTGTCTGTCTTGCCCTATCTGTTCTCTGCACTGTTGGTTCTGACTCCTGAACCTGGGTTTATAGTTTTGTGCAACTGTCATTGCAGTTGTCTGTCTTGCCCTTTCTGTTCTCTGCACTGTTGGTTCTGACTCCTGAAACTGGGTTTATTGTTTTGTGTAACTGTCATTGCAGTTGTCTGTCTTGCCCTTTCTGTTCTCTGCACTGTTGGTTCTGACTCCTGAAACTGGGTTTATAGTTTTGTGTAACGGTCATTGCAGTTGTCTGTCTTGCCCTTTCTGTTCTCTGCACTGTTGGTTCTGACTCCTGAAACTGGGTTTATTGTTTTGTGTAACTGTCATTGCAGTTCTCTGTCTTGCCCTTTCTGTTCTCTGCACTGTTGGTTCTGACTCCTGAAACTGGGTTTATAGTTTTGTGTAACGGTCATTGCAGTTGTCTGTCTTGCCCTGTCTGTTCTCTGCACTGTTGGTTCTGACTCCTGAAACTGGGTTTATAGTTTTGTGTAACGGTCATTGCAGTTGTCTGTCTTGCCCTTTCTGTTCTCTGCACTGTTGGTTCTGACTCCTGAAGCAATGCAATGGCAGCCAGCTAATTGAAGCGTGCTATGCTGACTTCTGCTACATTGTTTAAAGAGACATGACGAAAGAATAGAGATGATAATAATGATCATTTCTACCCTCCCCCTCCCATCCCCCCATCCGAGTGTTTAATAGAGATACTGATCTCTGTATAAACAGCTTCTGCTTTGCCTCAAGTGTACAGATATCAAGGAATTAAAGGCACATTATTATGATTATCATGATTGCTCTGAGAATGCAAAGGAGGTGGGATCAAATATAAAAATGAACCTTTAGAGGCTCTCTGGTTGCTATGGTCACAGACGTTAGCAACTTGAAAGCTTTTATAATTAATAAATTAAAAGGCATTATCTTTTGCACGCAGGCCCCGTCATATTTATAGCTTTTCCTGACATCCGACTTCTTTATAACATTTATATAATGCTTATCTTGCCCTTTAAACTGCTGATGTTGTTCTTTTGCAAATGGGGGTTCCGCCCAATGTGTTGTACTTGGGGAAATGTTTTAGGGAACTGTGGGACTCGGACTCTGGCATCAGAGGGGCCACTGGAAAGCAAACATATAAGATGAAATTTAAAATGATACAAACTAGTTCAAGCAGGTTGGGGGCCCCTTCTGTAAGTGTGGCCCCTTCTGTAAGTGTGGCCCCTCTCAGCCCAGCAGGGCCCATCCTCCCCCAGTGGAGCTGACCATTGTACCACAGACACTTCCTGTTCTACTTCCTGCCCAGAGCTCTAACACTAAGTGGGTCAGGGCCAAGCTGGGGAATGAAAGTTACGCAGAAACGCTCAGCTTGTCCTTTACGCCCCCCTCCTGACGCATTTTCCACAAATAAATCTCACAAGGTGATACTTGCCTCTACTTGCAACATTATTATTAACATACAGTATTAAATGTATGTTTATAAATGCAATGAGTCTGACTGGTAAAATGGGAGAGCTGGAGGGAAAATATGATGTGATTGGCCGAAACATGTCTGAATGAGTCACATGACTGGGCAGTAAATATCAGTGGCTATACTTTGTTTCGGAGGGACAGAGGCAATAGAAAAGGAGGAGGGGTATGTCTGTATGTTAGGCAGGATTTAAAGCTCATATAAAGGAGGAGGTTATGTTAGAAAATGAGGGGGGAGAAGTCGTATGGGTGGAGTTCTTCACCAATTGTAAAGAATCCAGCAAATTAATTGTAGGAGTCACTATAGACCCCCTAATGTAAGTGACAAGGATAAGCTCCTGATGCAAATAGAAAAGGCTGCTAGTTTGGGTAAAGTAATGATAATGGGGGATTTTAATTAGCCAGATATTGACTGGAGCAACAGTACTGCCAGATCAGTTAATGGGAACAAGTTTATAAACTGGTACATGACAATTTCATGGCACAGGTTGTTGAGGAGCCAACCAGAAAAAATGCTATTCTGGATCTAGTGATCTCTAATGAGCCAGAACTTATAGCAAATGTGCAAGTCATTGAACCCCTGGGTAATAGTGACCATAATGTTATATTATTTAATGTCTGGTGCAAAACACAAATATATACTGGGGCAACAAAAACCAGGAATTTTGGAAAAGCTCATTTTAGTGCCTTGAGGGCTGCCCTACAGAGCATTGATTGGGGCATTAGGGTTTCAGCTAAAAACACAGAACAGAAATGGTTGTCCTTTAAAATGATATTAAATCATTACTGTTCTCAATTTATTCCCTTAAGGAGTAAACGTAGAAGCTCTAAGAATCATCCTGTGTGGCTTAATACAGAAGTAAAGGAGTTAATGGGAAAGAAGAGAAAGGCATTTAATAACTACAAATCTGTAGGGACAGAAGCTGCATTTAATGAATATAAACTCTGTAATAAATGTTGTAAATCAGCAATCCGGAAGGCAAAGATTGCTTTAAGCAAGTGAAGGAATACAGAGATATGGGAGATAGCTCATAGTACAGGCTGATACATTAGATAGGTACAAGGAAGGGTCAGATGCTTTATTCACCAGTAGCTCCTCCCAGCAGACAGGAGGGAGCCAATGAGATTAGAGGAGGGAAAGGGGTGTTACAGGGAGAGCTGGGAAGTGAATCAGGGGTACAGGCTGATACATTAGATAGGTACAAGGAAGGGTCGGATGCTTTATTCACCAGTAGCTCCTCCCAGCAGACAGGAGGGAGCCAATGAGATTAGAGGAGGGAAAGGGGTGTTACAGGGAGAGCTGGGAAGTGAATCAGGGGTACAGGCTGATACATTAGATAGGTACAAGGAAGGGTCAGATGCTTTATTCACCAGTAGCTCCTCCCAGCAGACAGGAGGGAGCCAATGAGATTAGAGGAGGGAAAGGGGTGTTACAGGGAGAGCTGGGAAGTGAATCAGGGGTACAGGCTGATACATTAGATAGGTACAAGGAAGGGTTGGATGCTTTATTCACCAGTAGCTCCTCCCAGCAGACAGGAGGGAGCCAATGAGATTAGAGGAGGGAAAGGGGTGTTACAGGGAGAGCTGGGAAGTGAATCAGGGGTACAGGCTGATACATTAGATAGGTACAAGGAAGGGTCGGATGCTTTATTCACCAGTAGCTCCTCCCAGCAGACAGGAGGGAGCCAATGAGATTAGAGGAGGGAAAGGGGTGTTACAGGGAGAGCTGGGAAGTGAATCAGGGGTACAGGCTGATACATTAGATAGGTATAAGAAGGGGTTGGATGGTGTTTAGCAAGTGAGGGAATACAGGGATATGGGAGATAGCTCATAGTACAAGTTGATCCAGGGACTGGTCCCATTGCATCTTGGAGTCAGGAAGGAATTGGAGTTGGGTCAGGAGGATTTTTCGCCTTCCTCTGGATCAACTGACAGTTAGGTTATATATAGACTTAAGGTTGAACATGATGGACGTGTGTCTTTTTTCCACCTGATTTACTGTGTTACAAAGGAGCTAGGACTGAGCTGGGGCCCTCTATTGTATGATCTCAGCATAAAATACTGAATAATCTATTTCTGCATCAATGCTCGGTCTTCTTGTGGGAAAAACAAGTAGCACTGGAACGTGGAGTCATATCCTGCTGTAACTTCCCCTTTAATTAAGGAAATGAGAACTGGATGTGCTTATCTGCCTCTCTCATTACTGGAAACCTAATGGGCCAACATAGACAATTTCACAAAGAAAACTGCCCCATCTTGCGCCTCTATATGCAGCCCCAAAAAAGGTCCAAGGTGATTCCTATACACACACTAATGGAGATACTCTGTACTCATCATGCCCACAGCCCCCCCAGGAATGCTGCACCTCTAAATATAACTCCAGTTCTTGTTTTTTGGATTGAGAAATACACTGCGGGGGCTCATTGCAACACGAGTTCCTAAGGGCAGAGCATTGAAGAAACAAGAATTGTGGCAATTCATCTAATATGCTGCTCCCTGATAGGGTGCAACCTCAATGACATCACTAAACACAGATTAGAACTGATGACATCACTTGACAGTACAGAGTCGCATTATGATGTAACAGAACTGGCTCTGTGTTAAAACAAATGGTCCTTATAATAAAGAGGGTCAGTGATAGGTTGATGGGAGTACATAGGGCCCCGGACCCATTTCAGTATATATGTTCCTATTGGGGGGCTGTGAATACACTTTGCTCTGTTTCACTTTGTAAGATTATAATGAGGGCAAATTTCCCATAATACACTGAATCATTAGACACAAGATGATATATACCCAATGCTTTATATGTTTACTTCTTCTCTCCTTGATTAAACTGTGACCTGCAGCCTCATACACACACACACACATATATATATATATATACACATACACATATACACAGGATGTGCAGCCAGGTCAATGGTCACCCCCACACACTTACATTTATTTATATCTATGGCCGGTAGTGGTCAGGGATTCTGTACGTTCTCTTTCACTTCTGCTCAATCTATTTCTCTTTCTTACAAACACTACGGCAAGATGGAGACAGTAGGGCAAGATGGAGACAGTAGGGCAAGATGGAGACAGTAGGGCAAGATGGAGACAGTAGGGCAAGATGGAGACAGTAGGGCAAGATGGTGACAGTAGGGCAAGATGGAGACAGTAGGGCAAGATGGTGACAGTAGGGCAAGATGGAGACAGTAGGACAAGATGGAGACAGTAGGACAAGATGGAGACAGTAGGACAAGATGGAGACAGTAGGACAAGATGGAGACAGTAGGACAAGATGGAGGCAGTAGGACAAGATGGAGACAGTAGAACAAGATGGTGACAGTAGGGCAAGATGGAGACAGTAGGACAAGATGGAGGCAGTAGGACAAGATGGAGACAGTAGGACAGTATGGAGACAGTAGGACAAGATGGAGACAGTAGGACAAGATGGAGACAGTAGGACAAGATGGAGACAGTAGGACAAGATGGAGACAGTAGGACAGTATGGAGACAGTAGGACAAGATGGAGACAGTAGGACAAGATGGAGACAGTAGGACAAGATGGAGACAGTAGGGCAAGATGGAGACAGTAGGACAAGATGGAGACAGTAGGACAAGATGGAGGCAGTAGGACAAGATGGAGGCAGTAGGACAAGATGGAGACAGTAGGACAGTATGGAGACAGTAGGACAAGATGGAGACAGTAGGACAAGATGGAGACAGTAGGGCAAGATGGAGACAGTAGGACAAGATGGAGACAGTAGGACAAGATGGAGACAGTAGGACAAGATGGAGACAGTAGGACAGTATGGAGACAGTAGGACAAGATGGAGACAGTAGGACAAGATGGAGACAGTAGGACAAGATGGAGACAGTAGGACAAGATGGAACAGTAGGACAAGATGGAGACAGTAGGACAAGATGGAGACAGTAGGACAAGATGGAGGCAGTAGGACAGTATGGAGACAGTAGGACAAGATGGAGACAGTAGGACAAGATGGAGACAGTAGGACAAGATGGAGACAGTAGGACAAGATGGAGGCAGTAGAGCAAAATGGAGACAGTAGGACAAGATATGAATTAGGGCCTCATGTGGCCCCTATACATCCTGGGCCCCCCTGCAGCCGCAGGGTCTGCTTCCTCTATAGTTCCGCCCCTGAGCGCAATAAAGATATGTTCAACACATGCGATATATCCTACGTCCCATTTTGGTTGTGGGCATCCAGCACTACATACGGTTACTGTGCTGTTGTGCCGATTTCACGTAATCCACCTGCGACTAGAGGCAGAGTTTGTGAATAGGGAATCAGTGTGGATTTGAAAGATTCTTTAGCTGATTGTGATCCCGATCGGATGCCCCTGAGGAAGTCATGAAGGAGTAATGAAACGCATTGAGTGGGATTATTACTGTTACACTGGTAACTAATGAGCCTTTGATATTCGTTAAATTGTAAGTGCAACACATTTTAATAAAGACACTTAGAAGAAAGGATAACACTGGGGGAGCGCCCCCTTCTTTCACTTATCAGGGCCACTATAAGGGCTTCTGTTAGGGGCCCAAATAGGAGTGTGAACCAAACCCCTCACAGCAATTTAAAAGAATAAACAACATTCTGTATCAGGATGAAAGTGCCCCTGTCCCGGCACCGGAAGTTCCCTTTGCTACAGGCGACACCTACAGGCCACACAGCTTTAAATAGTCAGTATTTTATTTATTTTAAATCATAAGTCACAGTAACAATACTTTGTCCCTATGGCATTTATATATTGTGCAGCTGTAACCAATGCAAATGTCTGGATTATGTTTATGGAGATGCCCCGTCCCAGCCTGTGTCCCTTCTGTGCTGTAACGTTACCCAACAAGAAGTTTCCGTACAGCACCAATAGATTAAAATGCCTTTATTGGTACATTACACGGCAAACAGCCTGGTCCGTGACGTTTCATTTTATCTTTTATTAAGCTCTAAAATCACCCTCTAGAAACAGCCCTTTTATACAGGGGAGATTTTCGCCATCTACTGGTTACATGATAGTGATACATGATAGTAATCGCAACAAATTACATACACATTGTTATAATAGTAACAAAATTGTGACACCTAAGTGCCACCTATTGGTTACATTTTAGTATTAAAGAATCCAGCTGACTCAAGAAAACACGTAACATTACCCAACACGGACACACAGTCCCAAAATATACAAGCGACAGGGGCATTAACATTGTGCTGTATAATCTGTAACCTGCACACACACAGCTGTCCCACATACAGATATTGGCCACTTATTCAGAAGTGTAAGGGTCTCATTGTCAACCAAGTCTACTGTCTACTTCCTGGGCTGTTCTCTTTCCCATGGTCAGACAGGAACCTCCCCCTGGGTAAGTGAATCCAATCTCCCCCAGTACTTACCCAGGTACAGAGCTCTGATTCTCTGTACTTCCTGCTCCTGGGCTGTTCTCTTTCCCATGGTCAGACAGGAACCTCCCCCTGGGTAAGTGAATCCAATCTCCCCCAGTACTTACCCAGGTACAGAGCTCTGATTCTCTGTACTTCCTGCTCCTGGGCTGTTCTCTTTCCCATGGTCAGACAGGAACCTCCCCCTGGGTAAGTGAATCCAATCTCCCCCAATACTTACCCAGGTACAGAACTCTGATTCTCTGTACTTCCTGCTCCTGGGCTGTTCTCTTTCCCATGGTCAGACAGGAACCTCCACCTGGGTAAGTGAATCCAATCTCCCCCAGTACTTACCCAGGTACAGAGCTCTGATTCTCTGTACATCCTGCTCCTGGGCTGTTCTCTTTCCCATGGTCAGACAGGAACCTCCCCCTGGGTAAGTGAATCCAATCTCCCCCAGTACTTACCCAGGTACAGAGCTCTGATTCTCTGTACTTCCTGCTCCTGGGCTGTTCTCTTTCCCATGGTCAGACAGGAACCTCCCCCTGGGTAAGTGAATCCAATCTCCCCCAGTACTTACCCAGGTACAGAGCTCTGATTCTCTGTACTTCCTGCTCCTGGGCTGTTCTCTTTCCCATGGTCAGACAGGAACCTCCCCCTGGGTAAGTGAATCCAATCTCCCCCAGTACTTACCCAGGTACAGAGCTCTGATTCTCTGTACTTCCTGCTCCTGGGCTGTTCTCTTTCCCATGGTCAGACAGGAACCTCCACCTGGGTAAGTGAATCCAATCTCCCCCAGTACTTACCCAGGTACAGAGCTCTGATTCTCTGTACATCCTGCTCCTGGGCTGTTCTCTTTCCCATGGTCAGACAGGAACCTCCCCCTGGGTAAGTGAATCCAATCTCCCCCAGTACTTACCCAGGTACAGAGCTCTGATTCTCTGTACTTCCTGCTCCTGGGCTGTTCTCTTTCCCATGGTCAGACAGGAACCTCCCCCTGGGTAAGTGAATCCAATCTCCCCCAGTACTTACCCAGGTACAGAGCTCTGATTCTCTGTACTTCCTGCTCCTGGGCTGTTCTCTTTCCCATGGTCAGACAGGAACCTCCCCCTGGGTAAGTGAATCCAATCTCCCCCAGTACTTACCCAGGTACAGAGCTCTGATTCTCTGTACTTCCTGCTCCTGGGCTGTTCTCTTTCCCATGGTCAGACAGGAACCTCCCCCTGGGTAAGTGAATCCAATCTCCCCCAATACTTACCCAGGTACAGAACTCTGATTCTCTGTACTTCCTGCTCCTGGGCTGTTCTCTTTCCCATGGTCAGACAGGAACCTCCACCTGGGTAAGTGAATCCAATCTCCCCCAGTACTTACCCAGGTACAGAGCTCTGATTCTCTGTACATCCTGCTCCTGGGCTGTTCTCTTTCCCATGGTCAGACAGGAACCTCCCCCTGGGTAAGTGAATCCAATCTCCCCCAGTACTTACCCAGGTACAGAGCTCTGATTCTCTGTACTTCCTGCTCCTGGGCTGTTCTCTTTCCCATGGTCAGACAGGAACCTCCCCCTGGGTAAGTGAATCCAATCTCCCCCAGTACTTACCCAGGTACAGAGCTCTGATTCTCTGTACTTCCTGCTCCTGGGCTGTTCTCTTTCCCATGGTCAGACAGGAACCTCCCCCTGGGTAAGTGAATCCAATCTCCCCCAGTACTTACCCAGGTACAGAGCTCTGATTCTCTGTACTTCCTGCTCCTGGGCTGTTCTCTTTCCCATGGTCAAATGAAGGGAGGGGCTTAGTCCCACACTTGGCCAATGCACTCATAAAAGGAATAATCAGAAATAATAATCATATGCATATGACTTGAGGTCATAGAAAGATGAGAGAAAATGATGATGTAAGCAGTGACATCAGAGATGGCAGAGGTGTACTAAGGAACAGCCTATTATAGACAAAATAACTACTTGTGACATCACCAGGGTGACATCAGACAGATACTGATCTCTGTGCAAGAGATATAGGCCCCGCCTACAGTCGGATCCGCCTTCCACTCAGTATTTTAAGTCCATGGACTATTTCTGCTGCTGCTGCTAGTGATCAGTCTCATACTCGCCAGTATGCTGTGTGACGGCTCCCAGAGCGGAACTGGGAATTTATTAATTTAAATCAAAATTCTTTTTTTGTATTAAAAAAAAGACGAACTATAAATCCTTCTCAATATTTTCTCGCTGCCAGTCTGCCCATTAGCAACATGGCGGCCACATCCCTTGAGGTGGATAGCGCTGAAGCTCACGCCTAGTACCGGATGTTGACCTGACGCCGCCCTTAGTTAAGGTGGCCGCCTGCTCGCTGTCTTTCCTATGGGACTGAAGCCGAAGTACAGAAAGCGCGAAGGACCAATTATTAGCCAGGACTCCTCCTCTTCCAACGGCTCTTCCTCTCCACCCCGGCAGCGGTGCCCGGATGTTCCCGACTCCCTGTACTGTTGCTGATATTGAAGCTGACGGATCTATAATGGCTGCCCCGTCCTGAGAGCAGAGAGACACCCGGACCTGCCCGTGGGGCGGGAGTTGCAGCCGGAGAGGTAAGAGACCCTCGTGTTGCCTCACAGCCCTGTCTCTCCCACCAGCCAGTCCGTTCTGCCTCCTCCCTCTGTGTCCTGAGCCTCCCCTGTACTGATCCTACTGCCTCACTGCCCCGCCCCTCCCCCAACTACTGCCCCGCCCCTCCCCCAACTACTGCCCCTGACTGGGCCCCTGAGCCTCACCAGTCCTGCCCCCTGAATTGTCTGTCCCTTCCCCAGTGTTGTCCCCACAAACCTCTCCCTCCCTCAATATTGTGTCTGTATCCCAGCAGTCCTGTCCTGCTTTATGGCAGCTGAGATTCTAGCTATCTGTATAACAGAACATTCTGTCCCAGTGGCTGCACAGATCCTATCTGATCCCCATTGTAAGCAGCAGTCCTGTCCTGCTTTATGGCAGCTGAGATTCTAGCTATCTGTATAACAGAGCATTCTGTCCCAGTGGCTGCACAGATCCTATCTGATCCCCATTGTAAGCAGCAGTCCTGTCCTGCTTTATGGCAGCTGAGATTCTAGCTATCTGTATAACAGAGCATTCTGTCCCAGTGGCTGCACAGATCCTATCTGATCCCCATTGTAAGCAGCAGTCCTGTCCTGCTTTATGGCAGCTGAGATTCTAGCTATCTGTATAACAGAACATTCTGTCCCAGTGGCTGCACAGATCCTATCTGATCCCCATTGTAAGCAGCAGTCCTGTCCTGCTTTATGGCAGCTGAGATTCTAGCTATCTGTATAACAGAACATTCTGTCCCAGTGACTGCACAGATCCTATCTGATCCCCATTGTAAGCAGCAGTCCTGTCCTGCTTTATGGCAGCTGAGATTCTAGCTATCTGTATAACAGAACATTCTGTCCCAGTGGCTGCACAGATCCTATCTGATCCCCATTGTAAGCAGCAGTCCTGTCCTGCTTTATGGCAGCTGAGATTCTAGCTATCTGTATAACAGAACATTCTGTCCCAGTGGCTGCACAGATCCTATCTGATCCCCATTGTAAGCAGCAGTCCTCAAAACACTAAAGGCAACTGCACCTGTCTGGATATTGGTGAAATTGATTCAAATTCTATTTGAGTTTTCGGGTCGTTTACATTTTATCTATGTTAAAAAAAAAATTATTTTTTTTAAAATAAAGTTAGATTGGTAGAATTTCGAATTCATGAGAGTTTACTGGAGTTTTGAAATAAATGTGCCTCTAAGTGTCTCTATGGGAGGAGGTGCCATATTGATTCCCTTAGACAGTACAGTATGAGGGTATAGCTTATTGTGTGCCCAGAACATTCCTTCTCTGTATATTTGTATTTATACATATGGGAGGAGGAGGTGCCATATTGATTCCCTTAGACAGTACAGTATGAGGGTATAACTTATTGTGTGCCCAGAACATTCCTTCTCTGTATATTTGTATTTATACATATGGGAGGAGGAGGTGCCATATTGATTCCCTTAGACAGTACAGTATGAGGGTATAGCTTATTGTGTGCCCAGAACATTCCTTCTCTGTATATTTGTATTTATACATATGGGAGGAGCTGTCATATATAAATGTACATGTTGTTTTTACTGCACCTTTAATTCTTCTCTTTCTCTCCGTAGGTTGCCGATAGGCTGGGAGATACCATTAGCACGCTGGGAGGGGAGTGGGAGGGGACTGGGAGGAGCTGTTGAACTCTTGTTATGGCCAATTTGAAGAGGAGTCGGGAGGAGGCGTGGCCAGAAGAGAACGGGGATCGGGAGCATGGACTGTACAGTCTTCATCGCATGTTTGACATTGTTGGGACTCACTTGACTCACAGGGACGTGCGAGTTCTCTCCTTCCTTTTTGTGGACGTTATTGATGACTATGAGAGGGGGATGATTCGCAGTGGGCGGGACTTCTTGTTGGCCCTTGAAAGGCAGGGCCGTTGCGATGAGACCAACTTCCGGCAGGTCCTTCAGCTCCTGAGGATCATCACGAGGCACGACCTGCTGCCCTACGTCACGCTCAAGAGAAGGAGGGCGGGTGAGTGGAAAGAAAGCTGCCATATTGTTTGCTAGGCAGTTCTTACTTATTGTGACTCAGTGTAAGTTAGTACCTGCTGAGGAGCCTCCCTCCCAAAACTGCCCCATCAGAAAGTGCAGAGCCATGGAGCAGGGTCGTTGCTACTTAATCTTCTCTTGGCAACCGGAAGCATGCTCAGAATGAACCCGGTTTAACTGTGTAACTCCTGGTGGGAAGATCAGGTGCCCCGCCCCCTCTAATCTGTTTAGGAAAGATGTGAGAAAGGTTTCTAATTTTATTCCTAAGCAGAAGAACATCAGCCTCTTTCTTTCTCCTGACAACTTCCTTGACTACTTGCTGGTCAGACTGGTGGGAAACTGACCAGCAGGTGGCGCTGTTGTAACTAAATTCATTCATATTAACAGTACATGTATCCCTTAATATCTTTTGGAATAAAAACAAAATAAACTATGTTTAAATTACAAAAATGCTTAGAATAGCCCCCTCATCAATTCTACATTCACTTATTATAAAGGAGACATATAGGATAAATGAAATATACGTAATTTTGTAGGTAATTATGAGTGATATATGGTGTTATTTTACATGGTGCTAAAAATTAATATTGTCTTTAATGAGGGGTTCACGGTCCCTGGCAGAAGCACAGTAGGAGGGGGACAGCCAATCACAGCCTTGCAGTCACACAAGCACAGACAGGCTTCAGTTCCCTATCAGGTCCTGCTAGCTGCTGATTGGTTCCTGTCCTACAGTGCAGTGAGCTGAGAGCACAGCCTGGGAAAGCAGGAAGAGAAGGGATTATTAGGGTTTTTTGCAGAAATATTCAATAAATGAAACCCATTAAGCAGAATTCTTCTACATCTAAATGAGTATAACGCACTGGTACATTCTTATTTTATTACACTAAATGTCTCCATTAAAGGTAAACTTATCCTATAGAATTGGATGTCCCTCCTGTTGGCTGATTGGTCAGATACCAGCCCAGTTAGTTGTACCTGCCACATTATATCTTATCAGTCCATGACACCCGGGGACTCCTCGCCATACGTTGCATGATGGACAGTTACCCAGAATGCTCTGTAACAATGCCATAGATATGATTGGCTGTGAAGGCAGGCGGAGGTGCAGGTGAGCTGATATTCCCTGAAATAAAGTGACAGTTCCACAGCAAACTGCACCTCGTGTTCTCACTAAAGGATAATGCCTCTCAATATTACAATAAAATATCCCAGGCTACCCATGATTTCAAAGGGTAAATAAACCCTACACTTAGAGGAGCCGAAGTTGTTTCAGGTTGAAAGAGCAACCGCTGCAGCTGTATCAGCCGTCCATTGTGGGTCATTAGCAAAGTCCGATTGGGTTGAGCACCAATACCCCTATTGCTTGTGTTCGATCCTCACCCGAAAACACTGACAATCAGTGTAGATGTAAATTGCCTGTGTGTGGTACCAGGTCCTTATACTCTGACACAATAGAGGAGGAGCTTGTCTGCTCCAATTCCCCTCTATAGCTGATCCAGAAAAGCTGACGGTCTAATACTGAGAGATCATTGGCTGGATTTACATTGGGTTGAAAAAAGACAAAAGTCCATCAAGTCCAACCCCTCCAAATGAAAACCCAGCCCCATACACACACCCCTCCCTACTGTCACATAAATGATATATACCCATATCTATACTAACTATAGAGTTTAGTATCACAATAGCCTTTGTATTATGTCTGTCCAAGAAATCATCCAAGTCCCTCTTATAGTCATTAACTGAATCATCACCCGGCAGTGCATTCCCCAACCTCACTGTCCTGACTGTGATGAACCCCCTACTCTGTTCCTTTAAATGAAACTTCTTTTCCTCTAGTCTGAAGGGGAGGCCTCTGGTACGTGATTCTCTTTATGGGTAAAAAAGTCTCCTGCTATTTGTCTATAATGTCCTCTAATGTACTTGTAAAGTCTAATCATGTCCCCTCACAAGCGCCTTTTTTCCCCCAGAGAAAACAACCCCAACCTTGTCAGTCTCCCCTCATAATTTAACTCTTCCCTCCCTCTAACCAGTTTAGTTGCACTTAGTCTCTGCACTCTCTCCAGCTCATTTATATCCCTCTTAAGGACTGGAGTCCAAAACTGCCCCCATACTCCAGATGAGGCCTCACCAGGGACCTATAAAGAGACACAATTATGTTTTCATCCCTTGAGTTAATGCCCTTTTTTTTATACAAGACAGAACTTTATTTGCTTTAGTAGCCACAGAATGACACTGCCCAGAATTAGACAACTTGTTATCTACAAAAGCCCCAAGATCCTTCTGTGTGGCACTGTATCAAATGCTTTAGCAAAGTCTAAGTAAATCACATCCACTGCCATCCCAGAATCAAGGTCCCTGCTCACCTTCTCATAAAAAGAAATTTAGTTAGTCTGGCAAGATCTATTACACATAAAACCATGCTGGCACACACTCATAGTATTATGATTTGCTACAAAGTCCAGTATCTTATCCTTTATTAACCCTTTGAAAAGCTTTCCTACCACTAATGTCAGACTAACTGGCCTATAGAGGCTGAGAACGGGATCCTTTTTTGAATAGAGGCACCACATTAGCAATTCGCTAGTCTCGCGGCACTATGCCAGACCTCCATTGCCTAAAGAGGTTTGGCAATCACAGAGCTAAGCTCGCTAAGTATCCTGGGATGAATACCATCTGGCCCTGGACCTTTGTTTATCTTAACATGTTCTAGTCTCTTTTGAATTTCCTCGTGTGTGAACCATGCATCATTCGTTGTATTACTAGAATTGGAACTATCAAGAAGGAAACCTTCATTAACTGGTTCCTAATCTGTGTAGACAGACGAAAAATATGAGTTCAAAATCTCAGCTTTTTTTTTGCTCTCGTCAACCAGCTGACCCTCATCTGATTTAAGGAGAAACATAAGCCGAGCTTCCCTAAATGAGTGAGCAGCCAATGAGAATGAAGGTAGCAATGCTTGTGCTGCCGCATAGTTTTTGTGCATGTTTCTCTGCATGTGTGTAATGTCCGTGCCAGGGGAGGGGCAAACAAAAGTGGGCAAAAGTAGTTGTCCTTTAAAGTAGTTTATGTATAAACACTATCCCTGGCCCCAGTGGGCCCTTATTCTGTGTTTGCCACAATGAGAGTGTGGTCCAGTCACTGCACTTGGGAGTGGTCATAACCCAGTGATTTGAAGTGTCATATGCCCGTGGGATTGTTGTAGCGCCCCCTAGCCTAGTGTAGTGGTACCTACAGGTATGACCCTGGGGTCGTGTGTCTACTGCTTTATATTGGGTGTATTATAAATAATATCCACAGCGCTCTTGTAGTTCAACATATGCTGATCGTATCTGTCTGTCCTTCCCATCAGTGTGTCCGGACCTGGTGGACAAATACCTGGAGGAGACGTCTATTCACTACGTCACGCCGCGGGGCCACGGCAGCACAGAGACAGACAGTGAGCAGCCGCGCACGCCAGGTAACGAGTATTACTCAGCCACAGGATAATGGGAGGGGCAATGTCTGCTTCTTGACTGATGGCAACCAAGCGGCCAGTAGCATTTGCTGTTTGAAGGCAAGCATCTGGTTGCTATGGGTTACTAGACTTAAAGCTGGTGGTTCACCTTTAAACTAACTGTTGGTATGATGTAGAGAGTGAGATTCTGAGACAAGCTACAATTGGTTTTCATTTTTAATTATTCGTGGTTTTTGCTTTTTTTTTTTTTTTTTTTAGCTTTTTATGCGGCAGCTCTCCAGTTTGTAATTTCAGCCATCTGGTTGCTAAGGTCCAAATGACTCTAGCAACCATACATTGATGTTAATAAGACTGGAATATGAATAGGAGAGGGACTGAATGAAAAGACGAGGAATAAAAAGTAACAATAAAAATAAATGTGTAGCCTTACAGAGCATTTGTTTTTTTACATGGGGTCAGCGACCCCCATTTGAAAGCTGGTAGGATTCAGAAGAAGAAGGCAAATAATTCAAAAACTATAGAAAATAAATAATGAGGACCAACTGAAATGCTGCCTAGAATTGGCCTAAAAGTTACCTTAAAGATGAACTACCCCTTTAAGCCTAGCTAGTGAATAATAGAAGTGTCTGTGCTACTTAAAGGACCAGTAACATCAACACTTTTTAAAAATAAATTCGTTAGTATACATTTGAAAAAAAAAAAAAAAAACAACCAAGACAAATCACACTTTAAAATCGCAAAATAACTTGCCGAAACTCCGCTTGCGCTCCTCTTCAGAAAAGGCGGCGATCCATTGTGCGGCACTCGATTTCTCCTCCCTGCTTTCCTTATAGGAGATAGTCAGGGAGGAGAGATCGAGTGCCGCACCATCGATCGTTGCCTTTTCTGAAGAGGAGCGCAAGCGGAGTTTCGGCAAGTTATTTTGCGATTTTAAAGTTTGATTTGTCTTGGTGGGTTTTTTCAATGTATACTAACGAATTTTTTTTAAAAAAGTGTTGATGTTACTGGTCCTTTAACCCTTTCATCGTTTCCTTTGCTTTCATCCCCTTTACTCTTCTCCGCGGCACATGGGGGCGTGGCCATGGAGCTCCCCAGCTTATTATTAATGTCACCTTTTCTATTGCCCCTCAGCACCCCCTCACCACCCTGTCGTCTGCTCCTCCCCGTCTGGACCCCAGATCTGCACAAAGCGACCCACCCGCGGCCGACCCCCACTCAGCAGCCAGCGGAAAAGGAGGAAGTCCATCACCCCTGACCCCAAGGAGAAACAGACCTGTGGTAAGGACCCCAGCGCCCCCCACAGGCTGAATGTTCAAATACAAGTGTAACAGTCTCTGGTTGCCACACTTGCCAGGTTGGTGGGCTACTAATTTAAAGCCCAGGCGGGTTTTGAAAGTACAAACTTACCAAGATTTGGGCTACTTTTTGGCCTTTTGTCTGGTTTGTACTTTGGAAACCAGACAAATTTTTTTCCTTCCCGTAATGTGACGAGCCTGTGTCTCCCAATGCATGTTGGGTAATGTAGTCTTTGTTTAACCTTTTGCCAAGCTTAATGTAAGACTACAAAACCCAGCATGCAATGGGAGTTACCAGATTTTGGACTCTGTACCCCAGTCTCTGGTCCCATTCAAACATGTACCCGGTGACTTTCCTCAATTTTGAGGCAAAAATCTGTTATCTACGAAAATGTCCAGAGGTTGAGTTGTTTTACTAATATTTATTGAAATTGTATAGAAATTAGGCCTTATGGGCCCCTATACCTCCTGGCCCCCTCTGTAGTTACCCCCCTGGTGACTGGTGAATCTGTAACATTTTGCTTCATGGAAAAATTTAAAAAACTTATTTTGAAGTGACTCTTGGCTAGTTTTGGGCTGGTATTGAAGTGTCTCTTGGCTAGTTTTTGGCTACTCTTGAAGTGATTCTTGGCTAGTTTTGGGCTGGTTTTGAAGGGACTCTTGGCTAGTTTTGGTCTGGTTTTGAAGGGACTCTTGGCTAGTTTTGGGCTGGTTTTGAAGTGACTCTTGGCTAGTTTTGGGCTGGTTTTGAAGGGACTCTTGGCTAGTTTTGGGCTGGTTTTGAAGGGACTCTTGGCTAGTTTTGGGCTGGTTTTGAAGGGACTCTTGGCTAGTTTTGGGCTGGTTTTGAAGGGACTCTTGGCTAGTTTTGGGCTGGTTTTGAAGTGTCTCTTGGCTAGTTTTGGGCTGGTTTTGAAGTGACTCTTGGCTAGTTTTGGGCTGGTTTTGAAGTGACTCTTGGCTAGTTTTGGGCTGGTTTTGAAGGGACTCTTGGCTAGTTTTGGGCTGGTTTTGAAGTGATTCTTGGCTAGTTTTGGGCTGGTTTTGAAGTGACTCTTGGCTAGTTTTGGGCTGGTTTTGAAGTGTCTCTTGGCTAGTTTTGGGCTGGTTTTGAAGGGACTCTTGGCTAGTTTTGGGCTGGTTTTGAAGTGACTCTTGGCTAGTTTTGGGCTGGTTTTGAAGGGACTCTTGGCTAGTTTTGGGCTGGTTTTGAAGGGACTCTTGGCTAGTTTTGGGCTGGTTTTGAAGTGATTCTTGGCTAGTTTTGGGCTGGTTTTGAAGTGACTCTTGGCTAGTTTTTGGCTACTCTTGAAGTGACTCTTGGCTAGTTTTGGGCTGGTTTTGAAGTGTCTCTTGGCTAGTTTTTGGCTACTTTTGAAGTGTCTCTTGGCTAGTTTTGGGCTGGTTTTGAAGTGTCTCTTGGCTAGTTTTGGGCTACTCTTGAAGTGACTCTTAGCTAGTTTTGGGCTGGTATTGAAGTGTCTCTTGGCTAGTTTTGGGCTGGTTTTGAAGTGACTCTTGGCTAGTTTTGGGCTGGTTTTGAAGTGTCTCTTGGCTAGTTTTGGGCTGGTTTTGAAGTGACTCTTGGCTAGTTTTGGGCTGGTTTTGAAGTGTCTCTTGGCTAGTTTTGGGCTGGTTTTGAAGTGACTCTTGGCTAGTTTTGGGCTGGTTTTGAAGTGACTCTTGGCTAGTTTTGGGCTGGTTTTGAAGTGATTCTTGGCTAGTTTTGGGCTGGTTTTGAAGTGACTCTTGGCTAGTTTTGGGCTGGTTTTGAAGTGTCTCTTGGCTTGTTTTGGGCTGGTTTTGAAGTGACTCTTGGCTAGTTTTGGGCTGGTTTTGAAGAAACTCTTGGCTAGTTTTTGGCTACTCTTGAAGTGACTCTTGGCTAGTTTTGGGCTGGTTTTGAAGTAACTCTTGGCTAGTTTTTGGCTACTTTTGAAGTGTCTCTTGGCTAGTTTTGGGCTGGTTTTGAAGTGTCTCTTGGCTAGTTTTGGGCTACTCTTGAAGTGACTCTTAGCTAGTTTTGGGCTGGTATTGAAGAAACTCTTGGCTAGTTTTGGGCTACTCTTGAAGTGACTCTTGGCTAGTTTTGGGCTGGTTTTGAAGAAACTCTTGGCTAGTTTTGGGCTACTCTTGAAGTGACTCTTGGCTAGTTTTGGGCTGGTTTTGAAGTGACTCTTGGCTAGTTTTGGGCTGGTTTTGAAGTGTCTCTTGGCTAGTTTTGGGCTGGTTTTGAAGTGTCTCTTGGCTAGTTTTGGGCTGGTTTTGAAGTGACTCTTGGCTAGTTTTGGGCTGGTTTTGAAGTGTCTCTTGGCTAGTTTTGGGCTACTCTTGAAGTGACTCTTAGCTAGTTTTGGGCTGGTATTGAAGAAACTCTTGGCTAGTTTTGGGCTACTCTTGAAGTGACTCTTGGCTAGTTTTGGGCTCTTATTGAAGTAACTCTTGGCTAGTTTTGGGCTCTTATTGAAGTAACTCTTGGCTAGTTTTGGGCTTGTATTGAAGTGACTTGGCTAGTTTTGGGCTGGTTTTGAAGTGACTCTTGGCTAGTTTTGGGCTGGTACTGAAGTGACTCTTGGCTAGTTTTGGGCTTCTCTTGAAGTGACTCTTGGCTAGTTTTGGGCTGGTTTTGAAGTGACTCTTGGCTAGTTTTGGGCTGGTTTTGAAGTGACTCTTGGCTAGTTTTGGGCTGGTTTTGAAGTGTCTCTTGGCTAGTTTTGGGCTGGTTTTGAAGTGACTCTTGGCTAGTTTTGGGCTGGTTTTGAAGTGACTCTTGGCTAGTTTTGGGCTCTTATTGAAGTAACTCTTGGCTAGTTTTGGGCTTGTATTGAAGTGACTTGGCTAGTTTTGGGCTGGTATTGAAGTGACTCTTGGCTAGTTTAGGGCTTCTCTTGAAGTGACTCTTGGCTAGTTTTGGGCTCTTATTGAAGTGACTCTTGGCTAGTTTTGGGCTTCTCTTGAAGTGACTCTTGGCTAGTTTTGGGCTCTTATTGAAGTGACTCTTGGCTAGTTTTGGGCTGATTTTGAAGTGACTCTTGGCTAGTTTTGGGCTGGTTTTGAAGTGTCTCTTGGCTAGTTTTGGGCTGGTTTTGAAGTGACTCTTGGCTAGTTTTGGGCTGGTTTTGAAGTGTCTCTTGGCTAGTTTTGGGCTGGTTTTGAAGTGACTCTTGGCTAGTTTTGGGCTTGTATTGAAGTGACTTGGCTAGTTTTGGGCTGGTTTTGAAGTGACTCTTGGATAGTTTTGGGCTGGTTTTGAAGTGACTCTTGGATAGTTTTGGGCTGGTATTGAAGTGACTCTTGGCTAGTTTAGGGCTTCTCTTGAAGTGACTCTTGGCTAGTTTTGGGCTCTTATTGAAGTGACTCTTGGCTAGTTTTGGGCTCTTATTGAAGTGACTCTTGGCTAGTTTTGGGCTTCTCTTGAAGTGACTCTTGGCTAGTTTTGGGCTCTTATTGAAGTGACTCTTGGCTAGTTTTGGGCTGATTTTGAAGTGACTCTTGGCTAGTTTTGGGCTGGTTTTGAAGTGATTCTTGGATAGTTTTGGGCTGGTTTTGAAGTGACTCTTGGCTAGTTTTGGGCTGGTTTTGAAGTGTCTCTTGGCTAGTTTTGGGCTGGTTTTGAAGTGACTCTTGGCTAGTTTTGGGCTGGTTTTGAAGAAACTCTTGGCTAGTTTTTGGCTACTCTTGAAGTGACTCTTGGCTAGTTTTGGGCTGGTTTTGAAGTAACTCTTGGCTAGTTTTTGGCTACTTTTGAAGTGTCTCTTGGCTAGTTTTGGGCTGGTTTTGAAGTGTCTCTTGGCTAGTTTTGGGCTACTCTTGAAGTGACTCTTGGCTAGTTTTGGGCTACTCTTGAAGTGACTCTTGGCTAGTTTTGGGCTGGTTTTGAAGAAACTCTTGGCTAGTTTTGGGCTACTCTTGAAGTGACTCTTGGCTAGTTTTGGGCTGGTTTTGAAGTGACTCTTGGCTAGTTTTGGGCTGGTTTTGAAGTGTCTCTTGGCTAGTTTTGGGCTGGTTTTGAAGTGACTCTTGGCTAGTTTTGGGCTGGTTTTGAAGTGTCTCTTGGCTAGTTTTGGGCTGGTTTTGAAGTGTCTCTTGGCTAGTTTTGGGCTGGTTTTGAAGTGACTCTTGGCTAGTTTTGGGCTGGTTTTGAAGTGACTCTTGGCTAGTTTTGGGCTCTTATTGAAGTAACTCTTGGCTAGTTTTGGGCTCTTATTGAAGTAACTCTTGGCTAGTTTTGGGCTTGTATTGAAGTGACTTGGCTAGTTTTTGGCTACTTTTGAAGTGTCTCTTGGCTAGTTTTGGGCTGGTTTTGAAGTGTCTCTTGGCTAGTTTTGGGCTACTCTTGAAGTGACTCTTGGCTAGTTTTGGGCTACTCTTGAAGTGACTCTTGGCTAGTTTTGGGCTGGTTTTGAAGAAACTCTTGGCTAGTTTTGGGCTACTCTTGAAGTGACTCTTGGCTAGTTTTGGGCTGGTTTTGAAGTGACTCTTGGCTAGTTTTGGGCTGGTTTTGAAGTGTCTCTTGGCTAGTTTTGGGCTGGTTTTGAAGTGACTCTTGGCTAGTTTTGGGCTGGTTTTGAAGTGTCTCTTGGCTAGTTTTGGGCTGGTTTTGAAGTGTCTCTTGGCTAGTTTTGGGCTGGTTTTGAAGTGACTCTTGGCTAGTTTTGGGCTGGTTTTGAAGTGACTCTTGGCTAGTTTTGGGCTCTTATTGAAGTAACTCTTGGCTAGTTTTGGGCTCTTATTGAAGTAACTCTTGGCTAGTTTTGGGCTTGTATTGAAGTGACTTGGCTAGTTTTGGGCTGGTTTTGAAGTGACTCTTGGCTAGTTTTGGGCTGGTATTGAAGTGACTCTTGGCTAGTTTTGGGCTTCTCTTGAAGTGACTCTTGGCTAGTTTTGGGCTGGTTTTGAAGTGACTCTTGGCTAGTTTTGGGCTTGTTTTGAAGTGACTCTTGGCTAGTTTTGGGCTGGTTTTGAAGTGACTCTTGGCTAGTTTTGGGCTCTTATTGAAGTAACTCTTGGCTAGTTTTGGGCTTGTATTGAAGTGACTTGGATAGTTTTGGGCTGGTATTGAAGTGACTCTTGGCTAGTTTAGGGCTTCTCTTGAAGTGACTCTTGGCTAGTTTTGGGCTCTTATTGAAGTGACTCTTGGCTAGTTTTGGGCTTCTCTTGAAGTGACTCTTGGCTAGTTTTGGGCTCTTATTGAAGTGACTCTTGGCTAGTTTTGGGCTGATTTTGAAGTGACTCTTGGCTAGTTTTGGGCTTCTCTTAAAGTCACTCTTGGCTAGTTTTGGGCTGGTTTTGAAGTGTCTCTTGGCTAGTTTTGGGCTGGTTTTGAAGTGACTCTTGGCTAGTTTTGGGCTGGTTTTGAAGTGTCTCTTGGCTAGTTTTGGGCTGGTTTTGAAGTGACTCTTGGCTAGTTTTGGGCTGGTTTTGAAGTGACTCTTGGCTAGTTTTGGGCTCTTATTGAAGTAACTCTTGGCTAGTTTTGGGCTCTTATTGAAGTAACTCTTGGCTAGTTTTGGGCTTGTATTGAAGTGACTTGGCTAGTTTTGGGCTGGTTTTGAAGTGACTCTTGGCTAGTTTTGGGCTGGTATTGAAGTGACTCTTGGCTAGTTTTGGGCTTCTCTTGAAGTGACTCTTGGCTAGTTTTGGGCTGGTTTTGAAGTGACTCTTGGCTAGTTTTGGGCTTGTTTTGAAGTGTCTCTTGGCTAGTTTTGGGCTGGTTTTGAAGTGACTCTTGGCTAGTTTTGGGCTGGTTTTGAAGTGACTCTTGGCTAGTTTTGGGCTCTTATTGAAGTAACTCTTGGCTAGTTTTGGGCTTGTATTGAAGTGACTTGGCTAGTTTTGGGCTGGTTTTGAAGTGACTCTTGGATAGTTTTGGGCTGGTATTGAAGTGACTCTTGGCTAGTTTAGGGCTTCTCTTGAAGTGACTCTTGGCTAGTTTTGGGCTCTTATTGAAGTGACTCTTGGCTAGTTTTGGGCTTCTCTTGAAGTGACTCTTGGCTAGTTTTGGGCTCTTATTGAAGTGACTCTTGGCTAGTTTTGGGCTGATTTTGAAGTGACTCTTGGCTAGTTTTGGGCTTCTCTTAAAGTCACTCTTGGCTAGTTTTGGGCTGGTATTGTAGTGACTCTTGGCTAGTTTTGGGCTGGTTTGTGCTGACCCTGTTCCTCGGGCAGAACTTCCCATCATGCCCTGTGAGTGGGATGTAGTTGTGCAGATGAATAGGGTGTGACGTTCCTATTTGTGACCCCCAGATATCCGGCTGCGAGTGAGAGCAGAATACTGTCAGCACGAGACCGCCCTCCAGGGAAACGTCTTCTCCAACAAGCAGGACCCTTTGGAGCGACAGTTTGAACGTTTTAACCAGGCCAACACCATCCTCAAATCCAGAGACCTCGGCTCCATCATCTGTGACATCAAATTCTCCGAGCTCACCTACCTGGACGCCTTCTGGCGCGACTACATCAACGGCTCCTTATTGGAGGCCCTCAAGGGCGTCTTCATCACGGACTCGCTCAAGCAAGCCGTGGGCCACGAGGCCATCAAACTGCTGGTCAACGTGGACGAGGAAGACTATGAGATCGGCCGCCAGAAACTGCTGCGAAACTTAATGGTGCAAACGGCTTTGTGAAAAAAAACACTTACAAAGGCGCATTTACGGGGCAGGGATAAACCACAGCTTAGTAAATGGTGCCCTTAACCATCAATTCACCCCCTTTATTTTTCAGTACTTTTTTTTTTTTTTTTATAAATAAGTAAAAAAAAAGGAAAATAATCCAAATCTATAAATCTATTGAAGGGGAGCACTGTGTTGCTTGTGAGGCCGCGAGGAGTTTGGCGCTACAACATTATTATTATACGAGTAAATATATATATATTTATGTACAGATATAGAGATCAATATGGAGCCTTCTCATGGCGGCCCACCTTTGTGCCGCTCAATAACCTCCCCTCCGGCATTGTGTCACTTTTTTTCATTTTTTTTGTGTGTAATTTATAATTATGGACAATATCCGCCCAGATCTGGGGCCCATCATCCCAAAACCGCGTCCCGGCCCTTTAAGTGTCCGACTCACTTTCGTTTTGTCCCTTTTGCTCACATGTCTCGTCCCTGGGGGGGGGGGAGCGAAAATAGAGGGAAAAAATCCTAAAATGACACTTTTTAGTTGTCAAACTTCCAAACTGTAAAGAAACCTGTAGCAGTGATAACGTTGCCTTAAATCTCCCTACGTTTTTTTCTTTTTTGCAACTTTCGTATTTATCTCCGACCCCCAATTGTTTGTTTTTTTCTTGTTTTGTCATCAGAAAACACCAGTTTACATTGGACTTTGTTATTGTCACATTTACCTCCATCCGACGCCATTTCCTAAAGGGGAAGTTCACTTTTACTTTAACTTTTAGTACGACATAAAAATCTAAGATTCTTGTTTTTTGTTTTTTTTTTAAATAGTTTTTGGGAATTATTTTCAGTTTTCAAATGGGGGGTCACTGACCCCAGCAGCCCAGAAAACAATTGCTCTTTGAGGCTACGTTTGTTATTGTTTAGGCCCTTCTCCTATTCATGTTTCAGCCTCCACTTCAAACCTCCACCTGGTTACTAGGGTAAATTGCACCTTAGCAACCGGAGCTGATTTCATAATAAAAATGATAAAAAAAAAAGATATTTCGGAATTAATGGAAGTTAAATTACAGGTGAACTAGCCCTTTAAAAACAGCAAGCTCAAATCTTAATTGTTATTTTTAAAAAAATTCTGTTTAGGGTCAAAAACTGAATACAGATATGGGACCTGTTATCCAGAATGCTCAGGGCCTGAGGTTTTCCAGATAAAGGGTCTTTCCATAATGTGGATCTTCATACCTTAAGTCTACTAGAAAATCATATAAACATGAAATAAAGCCAATAGGCTGGTTTTGCCTCCAATAAGGATTAATTATATCTTAGTTGGGATCAAGTACAAACGACTGTTTTATTATTACACAGAAAAAGGAAATATTTTTTCAAAAATTTGGATAAAACCAGCGATGCACTAAATCCAGGATTCAGTTCAGGATTTGGCCTTTACAGCAAGTTTTGGATTCGGCCGAATCCTTGTGCCTGGCCAATCCGAATCCTAATTTGCATATGTAAATTAGGGGTGGGCGGGAAATCATGTGACTTTTCATCACAAAAGCATTTTTTCCTTTTCTGCCCCTAATTTGCACATGCAATCATTTTGGTTCGGTATTCGGCTGAATCTTTCACCAGGGATTCGGCCGAATAGTGGACTCGGTGCATCTCTAGATAAAAAGGAGTCTATGGGAAATGGCCTTTCCGTAATCAGGAACTTTCTGGATAACGAGCTTCCGGATATCAGATCCCATACCTGTATATTTAAAAAAAAAAAAAAAAAACTTTGACCCAAAAAAGACTTTTTAAGAAATGACATTTTAAAAATGTACTCATTGTTTTTAGAGGGCAGGTTCATTTATCCGGTAACACAACCAATAGTTGACTCAGAATGTGTCTTCAGCCTAGTGGAATTCATTTAAAGGTTAATTTACCCTTTAAAAACGCTTATTATTATTTTAAAATCTGTTTATGTTTAGCCCTTTCAAAACATGAAGCCAAAAACCTTCCTTTTCATTTAAAAACATTAGGGATGCGCCTAATCCACTATTTGGGATTCGGCCAAATCCTTGGTGAAAGATTCGGCCGAATACCGAACTGAATCCTAATTTGCACAAGCAAATTAGGGGCAGAAAAGGAAAAAATTCTTCTTTTGTGATGAAAAGTCACGTGATTTCCCTCCCTGCCCCTAATTTACATATGCAAATTTGGATTCGGTTTGGCCAGGCACAAGGATTCGGCCGAATCTGAATCCTGCTGAAAAAGGCCGAATCCTGGATTCGCTGCAGCCCTAAAAAAATTTGTTTACGTTTTTCAGGGCAAAAAATTTAAACAGAATTTAAAAAAATTAAAAGAGGAGACTGTTTTTAAAGGGCCACAGTAGATCATCTTTAGATCTGCGATCTCTTTACTGAATTGCTATTGGTTAAGTTACAGATGAACTGGCCCTTTAAAAACCGTCAGCTGCGTTTTTAAAAAGAAATAATTCTGTATACGTTTTTTTTTTGCCAGAAGAATGTACCCGCAGTTTTGCCCAAAATCAGCTGTTTATAAAGGGATGAATCCGCTGGAACCAAAAAACGGCCATTTTTTTTTCTTCCCAGCATTCTCGGGCACTCAGATCATGTGACTAGGCGTAGACTGCGGCAGAACTGCGTCCTCGTCTGATAATAACCAGGAATACAATAAGGTCCTCGTGGAGGAAAAAAAAGAAACAAAAAAAGAACTTGATTGTATGTGAATGTCCCGGATGTGTGCGCAAATAAATGTTGACATTACTGGAGCATTTTTAGGATAAAAACCGCCATTATTTGGACTCTAGAGAAGTTCATGTCTGTGATCTGTCGCCGCCAGTCTGTCCGTGTCCCTGTGGAATTCCTACAAGTCTTTATTTTCTTTCTTTGCAGGGAAAAAACAGTAAAAAAAAAAATAGAAAGAAAAAACCTCCTTGAGTCAAAGGTGCTTTTTGTTGCGACTCCTGAGTCCGATCTCGCTTTTAAATACGTTTTATATTTTTCCGCTCTGAGCAGGGACTTCTGGGAAATTGAGTGTTACCCATAAACTGATGTTGAGAAGAGAGTGTGGAATTGAGAACCTGCCCAATAAAGGGTCCTCACTGGAGTCAGAGGTTTATTTCTATACGGCGCCACCTTCTGGTGACTCTTCCACCTATGGGTCCCTATAGAAACATGGCCTGGCCCACAGCATGTCCAGTCGGGGCTGACAGATTGCACTATGGGTAGGCTAAGGTCCTTTTCAACTGATTGGTTGCCCCATAGCAACCAACCAGTGATTAGATTTCTTACAGCCAGCTGACTGGTTACCATGGGTTACTGCCCTGGTGCAAATATGCCTTGTGTTTTTTAAATGGATTGTTCACCTTTAAATTAACTGTTCGTATGATGTAGAGAGGGATATTCTGAGACAATTTGCAATTGGTTTTTATTATTTCTGGTTATTTAGCTTTTTATTCAGCAGCTCTCAATTTCAGCCGTCTGGTTGCTAAGGTCCATATTCCCCTAGCAACCGTCCACTGATTTGAATAAGAGACTGAAATATGAATAGGAGAGGCCTGAATAGAAACACAGGCGATAAAAAGTAACAACAACAATACATTTGTAGCCTTCCAGAACATTTGGTTTTTTTCTAGATGGGGTCAGTGACCCCCCCCCCCATTTGAAAGCAGAACAATTAATGAAAAAACTAAAAAATAAATAATGAAGACCAATTTCAAAGTTGCTTAGAATTGGCCATTCTATAACATACGAAACATTAAATTAAAGGGGAACCTCCCCTAATGACCCCGATTATTGTAGCCCACTTAGTACCTCCCTTGTACAAATTAGGGAGATATGATTCTCCCCGCCCCCCAATATCTGCACCAATGATTTACAAATTAAATTTGCCCAGGTTTGCTGTGATTGGCTGTTGTGCTCAGTCCCTTTGTTTTCTGTGTAGGAAGCCCCTCCCACCAGGAGCACCAATTATCTGTATAAGTCCTTTTCTCTGCCAATAAATAGAACCATCCCACCAATCCTATCGCTTCCCAGCAGTAGAGCGCACCAATCACATTTGACATTATTTAAACCCATTTTATTTGACTTTTTTTGTCCATGTCCCCCCCAAGATATGTTCCCCTAAAGTGAAGATGGCACTAATCCATGCCAACCAATCAGAGTTGTGGTTTCCTTGTTGTACCTGCAGCTAAATAAACAAAGCTAATGCCTAATTGGTTGCATGACAGGTACAAACTTGCCTTGGCCAATCAGAAGCAGCTTCCTGCAGCACATGTGCCCTTCTTACTGTGCAAGGAATCCAATGACAGCTGTGACTGGCTGGTCTGCATTGATATTATGCAGGAAGCCCCTCCCACGAGGAGCAGCAGCTGAACATGTTTCTATATTACCCTTTATACAATATCAATATAATTACACAGACAGTGTTCAGCATTCACATTGGCTTCTTAGTCGTTAGTCTGTTTCCTCTGATTAAGGTCCATTTGATTCAGTTAATTTGTTGGAAATTCCTAGAGCACAAGTATAAGTACCGACTGCCAATTAAATCACGACTCCCCCGGCCTGTAATTAAAATAAATCCACAAGTACCAGTAACAACCCCGTATGTCCCAATACCATTTGTGCTAAACCATAAATAGTTTTTTCTATGTATACAGGTTTTTTTTAACCAAAGAAATTAAACTAGTTATCTCCTCTGTTTCTTGTATATCTCACCCACAATTCAATTCTAACGCTAACATTCATGTAATAAACCGGGAAATTTATATGGTCACAGAACAACCCCTCAGTGACTTCTAATATCCTTATCATTTACAGTAGGGGGTACATTATCCCTTATAATACATGAGTGATACTCAGAGTTCCCTGTATAACTCAGCCTGCAGCCTTGTGTCTTTATATGGTCACAGAACAACCCCTCAGTGACTTCTAATATCCTTATCATTTACAGTAGGGGGTACATTATCCCTTATAATACATGAGTGATACTCAGAGTTCCCTGTATAACTCAGCCTGCAGCCTTGTGCCTTTATATGGTCACAGAACAACCCCTCAGTGACTTCTAATATCCTTATCATTTACAGTAGGGGGTACATTATCCCTTATAATACATGAGTGATACTCAGAGTTCCCTGTATAACTCAGCCTGCAGCCTTGTGTCTTTATATGGTCACAGAACAACCCCTCAGTGACTTCTAATATCCTTATCATTTACAGTAGGGGGTACATTATCCCTTATAATACATGAGTGATACTCAGAGTTCCCTGTATAACTCAGCCTGCAGCCTTGTGCCTTTATATGGTCACAGAACAACCCCTCAGTGACTTCTAATATCCTTATCATTTACAGTAGGGGGTACAGTATCCCTTATAATACATGAGTGATACTCAGAGTTCCCTGTATAACTCAGCCTGCAGCCTTGTGCCTTTATATGGTCACAGAACAACCCCTCAGTGACTTCTAATATCCTTATCCCACACCTCATTAGTGGGAATTGTTACGCACTATTAAACTTTTAAGCAAGGGCTTTCACCCTGCCAGCAATACCTGTGTGCCGGTGAATTCTTTTCTTCAAATTGTTACACACAACACATTGGCTTGATAAATCACCCCTTTTACACACCATGTGATTGGTCAGTGCCTGGCCCAGAGTATGATGTGGGGAGGGGCTACTGAGCCATGGCCTTAGTATTTAAAACTATTTGGAGGGAGTTTAGTTTCCCTTTAAAGCAAATCCCAGGTGTACAAGTACAATAGTAACAGCCTCCCATTGCCCCGCGCTCTAACACTCAGCAAACAGCAGGGGTGTGACATGTATGAGTAAGTGGCGTTTCTCCGGTACAGGCTGCAGTGAGACAATACAGGGACGGTTACTAATGTGATCATAGTCCTTGTACCAGACAATTGTGTCTTTTGTTAAAGTAACATGAACCTTTTGTCTATAGACAAGAGCAGCTCCTGTTTCATGTGTCGCCTATAGAGAATATGTGTTACCCGCCCCCCACCAACCACTCCTGGGGGCCCACCCTACACCCTCAGTCTAGAGACCACTCAATAAACTCAGGATTTCTAATTCCTGTTTCCAAAGTGTATTCTCCAAACATAAAATTCTGTTGTTGTTGTTGAATAAGCAGAAGGAAGGACTTAAATATGGCAGCGCCCAAAGCAAAATACACATGATTTGTGTCCCATTATTTCTATGAAGTAGGACAATTGTTGTGTATCTACAGCTCCCATTAACCTAACCACATTTGGCTGTTGGCAGGATTTGTATAGCATCCATATTGTTCTTCTGTCTCCATCTTGTTCTTCTGTCTCCATCTTGTTCTTCTGTCTCCATCTTGTTCTTCTGTCTCCATCTTGTCCTACTGTCTCCATCTTGTCCTACTGTCTCCATCTCTTCCTAATGTCTCCATCTCTTCCTACTGTCTCCATCTTGTCCTACTGTCTCCATCTCTTCCTACTGTCTCCATCTTGCCCTGTTGTCTCCATATCTTCCTTCTGTCTACATCTTGTCCTACTCTCTCCATCTTGCCCTACAGTCTTCATGTTGCCCTACTGTCTCCATCTTGTCCTACTGTCTCCATCTCTTCTTCTGTCTCCATCTCTTCCTACTGTCTCCAACTTGTCCTATTGTCTCCATCTTGCCCTGTTGTCTCCATATCTTCCTTCTGTCTCCATCTTGCCCTACAGTCTTCATGTTGCCCTAGTGTATCCATCTCTTCCTACATTCTCCATCTTGTCCTACTGTCTCTATCTTGGCCTACTGTCTCCATCTTGTCCTGTTGTCTCCATAGCTTCCTTCTGTCTCCATCTTGCCCTACAGTCTTCATGTTGCCCTACTGTCTCCATCTCTTCCTACTGTCTCCATCTTGTCCTACTGTCTCTATCTTGGCCTACTGTCTCCATCTTGTCCTACTGTCTCCATCTTGCCCTACTGTCTCCATCTTATCCTACTGTCTCCAACTTGTCCTTCTGTCTCCATCTTGCCCTGTTGTCTCCATATCTTCCTTCTGTCTACATCTTGTCCTACTCTCTCCATCTTGCCCTACAGTCTTCATGTTGTCCTACTGTCTCCACCTTGTCCTGTTGTCTCCATAGCTTCCTTCTGTCTCCATCTTGCCCTACAGTCTCCATCTTGCCCTACTGTCTCCATCTCTTCCTACTTTCTCCATCTTGTCCTACTGTCTCTATCTTGGCCTACTGTCTCCATCTTGTCCTACTGTCTCCATCTTGCCCTACTGTCTCCATCTTGCCCTACTGTCTCCATCTTATCCTACTGTCTCCATATTGTCCTACTGTCTCCATCTTGTCCTACTAAAGTTAAATATAGGGACAGCACACTCCAATTTAAAAGGCAAATTGCCTTTTAAATTGGAGTGTGCTGTCCCTATATTTAACTTTTGTTTGATTTCTTCTTGGAGACTTTATTTGGGCGGTCTTCAGGGGACAAGCACCTCACTATTAAATTGAAATTGGGTGTGCGCCTTCCAAAACAATAATTTGCCATCTTATCCTACTGTCTCCATGTTGTCCTACTGTCTCCATCTTATCCTACTGTCTCCATATTGTCCTACTGTCTCCATCTTGTCCTACTGTCTCCATCTTGTCCTACTGTCTCCATCTTGTTCTACTGTCTCCATCTTGCCCTACTGTTTCCATTTCTTCCTACTTTCTCCATCTTGTCCTACTGTCTCTATCTTGCCCTAACTTGCCCTAGTGTTTCCCTCTAATTCTCTGTTTGGCACAGTCATTTATAGGTTATGGAGCAGATTGACCGAACCTCAATCCGGGATTCCTGCATTTCCAGCACATGGCAGTTACTAACACTATCCTGGCTGTCAGGAAATCTTATTGTAACAGCCAATTAACGAGATACTGACAATGAATGAATCTGCCCGGGGGGCATCCCATCTGCACACTTCCCAACATTCTGGAAATAAAAAGAGGGACAAAAAGACCACGCCCATTTCTGTGGCCACACCCCCTATTTACCATGTCCAATTTATAAAATGTGGCAAGTATTGAATGATTGAACACATTTCTGTGGTTTTTATGTTATTACAGTTTTGCTAATGAAGGTGAGTTGTCCTTTAAGCTGCAAATCACAGTTTCCCCAAGAGACCTGCTTACCTTAAATTGTTACAATTGTTTCTTTACTTATCTTAAATTGTTACAATTGTTTCTTTACTTATTTTAAATTGTTACAATTGTTTCTTTACTTATCTTAAATTGTTACAAAAGTATCTAAGTGCACCTGCCACGTATTCTGGCCTCTCTGCCAAAAGTTAGAAACTTTGTATCTTTTTCTGGCTGTTCAGTGCAGGAGATCAAAGAGAAAGTCGGCACATTTCAGTAACAAACCCCTGCGGACTGAGCTGTCAAAATCGGGACATTTGGGAGGTATGCCATCTGTATCTACTATTATGTGATGTTTAACATGTAACTACCCAGCAGGCTTTAATACCATGGTTAGTAAAGCAAGTTGCTAAACTACAACTCCCAGCATCCTCTGGGCAGCTGCCCACTAATGCAGGGCTTCTAAAAACATTATCAGAAGGAGTTTATCAGGTTCTGTTTATAAACGTCTTTATCTGGGAGATTTCGTTTACACCACTTCTACCCTGGTCCTAGAGGTCATTCCCTTAACCCCTTAGTACCCGAGGCGAGGGCAGGATGGGCGTGTCTTTAGTCCTTCTCCAAATCACTGGTGACCCTACCAAAGTTTTGCTGTGGGGCTTATTGACATCAGGAAAAATAATGTTTAGGCTCTTGCTGATCCCCCTTTCTAATTCATCAATTTATGTGTATTTGCCAACTGTACTGGGAGTCTGTCCTTGGTACTGACTACTCCTTCTCCAGCTGACCTCTACCTTAAACTCGCTACTGTGCTGCCCTAGAGCAACCCAAATAATGTCTCCTGCCTCTCGTTATGAAATTGGCTTCTCCTTTGCTGCATTTCTAATAACAGGCTGTAGTTTGTTGAGGATTTAAGTTGCCCTTTAGAAAAAAAGGGAAGGGAAAGAAGAAAAAAAAAAGCACAAGCTCAGCCGCTCCTCCTCCTCTTCCTCCTCTTCCTCAGGGCTAATCCAGGAAGAGAGAAGAGACAGAAATGGCTGCAGAGAGAACTCCCGGCCGGAGGAAGCAGTGCATATTCCGAAAGGCTTTCCAGAGATTCCCATTCGGCAAATGTGAGAGGAAATCCAGGTCCAACAGCAGTTACGGTTAGTGATTCTGGGCTCAGCCGGGTTATGGCCTAATCCCTATGTGCTGTAATAGAGAAAGAGTTTTAAAAAGTCTGAAATGTTGCTCCGCTTAAAGAGTAGTAGATAGAGGGAAGTGTCTCCTGCTTGAGATGTGAATTATAACAAAAATGACTTGTCATGTTAACAATGTGCCAGAAAGTGGGGTGAATTTGTGGCCATAGAAGTGGCAGATGTGAGGACTAATAACTGGGTACAGTGTAGGCTGTTGAGGGCTAAAATACCGCTTGGCTTAGATTGCAAGCTCTTCTGAACAGGAGACTGTTTCATCCTGTATATGACATAAGTGTGATGTAATCTATAACATGTCAGTGATATATAAATAAACAAAACTACTTTATTTTGCTGGAACAGTCATGAAGCAGGAATTTACAGATTTCACCTTGAAAATGTCTCCTTCCTTGTCAGCTGTGACCTGCAACGGTATTTGTGCCACGGCCAATACATTAACCCAAGATAATAAAGTCTAAATCGTAACTGACATAACACACAGCAGATAAATACAGTGCCAATTCCATGTATAATACCCCAGAACCCACAGCAGGATAAATACAGGGCCAATTCCATGTATAATACCCCAGAACACACAGCAGATAAATACAGTGCCAATTCCATGTATAATACCCCAGAACCCACAGCAGGATAAATACAGGGCCAATTCCATGTATAATACCCCAGAACACACAGCAGATAAATACAGTGCCAATTCCATGTATAATACCCCAGAACACACAGCAGATAAATACAGGACCAATTCCATGTATAATACCCCAGAACACACAGCAGATAAATACAGGGCCAATTCCATGTATAATACCCCAGAACACACAGCAGATAAATACAGGGCCAATTCCATGTATAATACCCCAGAACACACAGCAGATAAATACAGGGCCAATTCCATGTATAATACCCAGAACACACAGCAGATAAATACAGTGTCAATTCCATGTATAATACCCCAGAACACACAGCAGATAAATACAGTGTCAATTCCATGTATAATACCCCAGAACACACAGCAGATAAATACAGTGTCAATTCCATGTATAATACCCCAGAACCCACAGCAGGATAAATACAGGGCCAATTCCATGTATAATACCCCAGAACACACAGCAGATAAATACAGTGTCAATTCCATGTATAATACCCCAGAACCCACAGCAGATAAATACAGTGTCAATTCCATGTATAATACCCCAGAACACACAGCAGATAAATACAGGGCCAATTCCATGTATAATACCCCAGAACACACAGCAGATAAATACAGGGCCAATTCCATGTATAATACCCCAGAACACACAGCAGATAAATACAGGACCAATTCCATGTATAATACCCCAGAACACACAGCAGATAAATACAGGGCCAATTCCATGTATAATACCCCAGAACACACAGCAGATAAATACAGGGCCAATTCCATGTATAATACCCCAGAACACACAGCAGATAAATACAGGGCCAATTCCATGTATAATACCCCAGAACACACAGCAGATAAATACAGGGCCAATTCCATGTATAATACCCCAGAACCCACAGCAGATAAATACAGTGCCAATTCCATGTATAATACCCCAGAACACACAGCAGATAAATACAGGGCCAATTCCATGTATAATACCCCAGAACACACAGCAGATAAATACAGGGCCAATTCCATGTATAATACCCCAGAACACACAGCAGATAAATACAGTGACAATTCCATGTATAATACCCCAGAACACACAGCAGGATAAATACAGGGCCAATTCCATGTATAATACCCCAGAACACACAGCAGATAAATACAGTGCCAATTCCATGTATAATACCCCAGAACACACAGCAGATAAATACAGGGCCAATTCCATGTATAATACCCAGAACACACAGCAGATAAATACAGTGTCAATTCCATGTATAATAACCCAGAACACACAGCAGATAAATACAGGACTAATTCCATGTATAATACCCCAGAACACACAGCAGATAAATACAGTGTCAATTCCATGTATAATACCCCAGAACCCACAGCAGGATAAATACAGGGCCAATTCCATGTATAATACCCCAGAACACACAGCAGATAAATACAGGACCAATTCCATGTATAATACCCCAGAACACACAGCAGATAAATACAGGGCCAATTCCATGTATAATACCCCAGAACCCACAGCAGATAAATACAGGGCCAATTCCATGTATAATACCCCAGAACACACAGCAGGATAAATACAGGGCCAATTCCATGTATAATACCCCAGAACACACAGCAGATAAATACAGGGCCAATTCCATGTATAATACCCCAGAACACACAGCAGATAAATACAGGACCAATTCCATGTATAATACCCCAGAACACACAGCAGATAAATACAGGGCCAATTCCATGTATAATACCCCAGAACACACAGCAGATAAATACAGTGACAATTCCATGTATAATACCCCAGAACACACAGCAGGATAAATACAGTGCCAATTCCATGTATAATACCCCAGAACACACAGCAGATAAATACAGTGCCAATTCCATGTATAATACCCCAGAACACACAGCAGATAAATACAGGGCCAATTCCATGTATAATACCCAGAACACACAGCAGATAAATACAGTGTCAATTCCATGTATAATACCCCAGAACACACAGCAGATAAATACAGGGCCAATTCCATGTATAATACCCCAGAACACACAGCAGATAAATACAGTGTCAATTCCATGTATAATACCCCAGAACCCACAGCAGGATAAATACAGGGCCAATTCCATGTATAATACCCCAGAACACACAGCAGATAAATACAGGACCAATTCCATGTATAATACCCCAGAACACACAGCAGATAAATACAGGGCCAATTCCATGTATAATACCCCAGAACCCACAGCAGATAAATACAGGGCCAATTCCATGTATAATACCCCAGAACACACAGCAGGATAAATACAGGGCCAATTCCATGTATAATACCCCAGAACACACAGCAGATAAATACAGGGCCAATTCCATGTATAATACCCCAGAACACACAGCAGATAAATACAGGACCAATTCCATGTATAATACCCCAGAACACACAGCAGGATAAATACAGGGCCAATTCCATGTATAATACCCCAGAACACACAGCAGATAAATACAGTGCCAATTCCATGTATAATACCCCAGAACACACAGCAGATAAATACAGGGCCAATTCCATGTATAATACCCAGAACACACAGCAGATAAATACAGTGTCAATTCCATGTATAATACCCCAGAACACACAGCAGATAAATACAGGGCCAATTCCATGTATAATACCCCAGAACACACAGCAGATAAATACAGTGTCAATTCCATATATAATACCCCAGAACACACAGCAGATAAATACAGGGCCAATTCCATGTATAATACCCCAGAACCCACAGCAGATAAATACAGTGCCAATTCCATGTATAATACCCCAGAACACACAGCAGATAAATACAGTGCCAATTCCATATATAATACCCCAGAACACACAGCAGGATAAATACAGGGCCAATTCCATGTATAATACCCCAGAACACACAGCAGATAAATACAGTGTCAATTCCATATATAATACCCCAGAACACACAGCAGATAAATACAGGGCCAATTCCATGTATAATACCCCAGAACCCACAGCAGATAAATACAGTGCCAATTCCATGTATAATACCCCAGAACACACAGCAGATAAATACAGGGCCAATTCCATGTATAATACCCCAGAACACACAGTAGATAAATACAGGGCCAATTCCATGTATAATACCCAGAACACACAGTAGATAAATACAGGGCCAATTCCATGTATAATACCCAGAACACACAGTAGATAAATACAGGGCCAATTCCATGTATAATACCCAGAACACACAGCAGATAAATACAGGGCCAATTCCATGTATAATACCCCAGAACACACAGCAGATAAATACAGGGCCAATTCCATGTATAATACCCCAGAACACACAGCAGATAAATACAGGGCCAATTCCATGTATAATACCCCAGAACACACAGCAGATAAATACAGTGCCAATTCCATGTATAATACCCCAGAACCCACAGCAGATAAATACAGTGTCAATTCCATGTATAATACCCCAGAACACACAGCAGATAAATACAGTGTCAATTCCATATATAATACCCCAGAACACACAGCAGATAAATACAGGGCCAATTCCATGTATAATACCCCAGAACCCACAGCAGATAAATACAGTGCCAATTCCATGTATAATACCCCAGAACACACAGCAGATAAATACAGTGCCAATTCCATATATAATACCCCAGAACACACAGCAGGATAAATACAGGGCCAATTCCATGTATAATACCCCAGAACACACAGCAGATAAATACAGTGTCAATTCCATATATAATACCCCAGAACACACAGCAGATAAATACAGGGCCAATTCCATGTATAATACCCCAGAACCCACAGCAGATAAATACAGTGCCAATTCCATGTATAATACCCCAGAACACACAGCAGATAAATACAGGGCCAATTCCATGTATAATACCCCAGAACACACAGTAGATAAATACAGGGCCAATTCCATGTATAATACCCAGAACACACAGTAGATAAATACAGGGCCAATTCCATGTATAATACCCAGAACACACAGTAGATAAATACAGGGCCAATTCCATGTATAATACCCAGAACACACAGCAGATAAATACAGGGCCAATTCCATGTATAATACCCCAGAACACACAGCAGATAAATACAGGGCCAATTCCATGTATAATACCCCAGAACCCACAGCAGATAAATACAGGGCCAATTCCATGTATAATACCCCAGAACACACAGCAGGATAAATACAGGGCCAATTCCATGTATAATACCCCAGAACACACAGCAGATAAATACAGGGCCAATTCCATGTATAATACCCCAGAACACACAGCAGATAAATACAGGACCAATTCCATGTATAATACCCCAGAACACACAGCAGATAAATACAGGGCCAATTCCATGTATAATACCCCAGAACACACAGCAGGATAAATACAGGGCCAATTCCATGTATAATACCCCAGAACACACAGCAGATAAATACAGTGCCAATTCCATGTATAATACCCCAGAACACACAGCAGATAAATACAGGGCCAATTCCATGTATAATACCCAGAACACACAGCAGATAAATACAGTGTCAATTCCATGTATAATACCCCAGAACACACAGCAGATAAATACAGGGCCAATTCCATGTATAATACCCCAGAACACACAGCAGATAAATACAGTGTCAATTCCATATATAATACCCCAGAACACACAGCAGATAAATACAGGGCCAATTCCATGTATAATACCCCAGAACCCACAGCAGATAAATACAGTGCCAATTCCATGTATAATACCCCAGAACACACAGCAGATAAATACAGTGCCAATTCCATATATAATACCCCAGAACACACAGCAGGATAAATACAGGGCCAATTCCATGTATAATACCCCAGAACACACAGCAGATAAATACAGTGTCAATTCCATATATAATACCCCAGAACACACAGCAGATAAATACAGGGCCAATTCCATGTATAATACCCCAGAACCCACAGCAGATAAATACAGTGCCAATTCCATGTATAATACCCCAGAACACACAGCAGATAAATACAGGGCCAATTCCATGTATAATACCCCAGAACACACAGTAGATAAATACAGGGCCAATTCCATGTATAATACCCAGAACACACAGTAGATAAATACAGGGCCAATTCCATGTATAATACCCAGAACACACAGTAGATAAATACAGGGCCAATTCCATGTATAATACCCAGAACACACAGCAGATAAATACAGGGCCAATTCCATGTATAATACCCCAGAACACACAGCAGATAAATACAGGGCCAATTCCATGTATAATACCCCAGAACACACAGCAGATAAATACAGGGCCAATTCCATGTATAATACCCCAGAACACACAGCAGATAAATACAGGGCCAATTCCATTCTCTTTAAGATCTTACAAATTAGGAGCAGTTGTGATTAGGGCAAGTTTGGGGATCCCCAGCTGCAAAATCAATGTTGTTGAATAATTTCTAATCACCCTTTGTCCTATAATAAATAGAGTAACTGGAAGGTATATTCACCCATGTTTCATGTCAGTGGATTAAGCAGCCTCACTATGGACTGGGTGCTACAGTACCACTTTGGGTCTCCCATGTAGCTGGTTAGTTGCCCTCAATTGGCCCATTTAGATGGTTAGTTGCCCCAATTGGTCCATTTAGCTGGTTAGTTGCCCAATTGGCCCTTGCCCTTAGAATTGTGCAAATAGTCCTGGAGCCCGTCGCTGCCTTTTACTGCTACCCCCCAATCCTTTAGCCCAAGTCACACACTTGTAGCTTTCCTCCTGCCTGCGAGGGGTTAAGGGAACGGGGGGGGGGGAGATTTTTGTTTCCCAAACAGACCCACTCCCTCCTGTTACTATAGAGGAAAGTCACCAGACCGGTTCTCCCACCTTCTATGTGTATATACAGTGTATTTAGATATATATATGTTATTCTAAGCTTGGGGATGGGGAATTATTAAGCAGAACATGAGCTGCCATAGGAAGTGGTGTTATGTTACTGGTGCAGACTGCACTGGTTTCTATAGCGCCATGAAATGTCGGTATAAATTACTCATCAGCCTTGCACTGTCACTTAGTTCCCCTTTAAATGCAGTCAATAGAGTTCATGAGCTGAAGGGTGTCCCAGGGGAGCTACAAAATGCACCTAAAGGGGTAGTTTTTCCTTTTGCCTGGTGGTGGTGGGGGCAGTATCTTCACTGAAAGTCCTAGACTTGCCCTCAGGCCACTCATTATAAGGGAACCCAGTCCTGATCCAGTGAATGTTCTGCTTGTCTTGCAGATGTTTTCAACATTAACCCATTGCCTCCGACGGTGGAGAAGTGGTCACCCAAAGACAAGGGCCTCTCCTCTGCCGGCCAATCCCAGCACTTTGCTCTCGATGGGACCAACTCCAACCTCAATGGCCCGGTCCTTCCAAAACTGGAACCGGATCAAGAAATGAAACACGTGATTCTAATGGATAATTCCAGGTTTCACATGGGACACATTCCCATCCCAGTACCTTCCTCCCAACTGCACCTCAACCAGCTCCACCATCTGCCCAATGTGCCTACTGACCCTCTGCAGGGGACCCTCAGTACCCAGGATTTGGACTCTCACTATCCCAATGGCTTTCTGCCCCACCATCTGACTCACTTGAATGAAATCCGGCCACCGTCTCCCACTGACTGCAGCATGGGTAAGAGAAAGCAGTAGCTCCTAGGCCCAAAGTGTATTAATGACAATGACATGTTTACATATCAGTACCTCCTTGACCCAAAGTATACTAATGGCAGTGACATGTTTACGGGTCGGATCTCCTAGATCCAAAGTATACTAATTTCAGTGACGTGTTTATGGGTCGGTACCTCCCAGGCCCAAAGTATACTTATGGCAGTGACAAGTTTACATGTCGGTATCTCCTAGATCCAGAGTATACTAATGGCAGTGACGTGTTTATGGATCTTTATTTCCTAGACCCAAAGTGTAGCAATGGCAGTTACGTGTTTACATATCGGTACCTCCTAGACCCAAAGTGTACTAATGACAGTGACATGTTTACAGGTCGGTATCTCCTAGATCCAGAGTGTACTAATGCCAATGACGTGTTTACGGGACGTTATCTCCTAGACCCAAAGTGTAGCAATGGCAGTTTATGGGTCGAGCTTGGTGTCCCCATCTAATACTTGAAATGCTTCTGTTACAGAAATGGAAGTGGAGATCGACCCAGAGACGGGAGAAAGAGCCATGGAGTAGAGGAGCAGAAGTGACCATCATTAGGACTATGGTGACCCCACTCTCCTTACATAGAGGCCATGGGCTACTGGATATATACTGTATGGCAGCCACTCCTGACTTGCTGGTGTTGGTTTTGTGGTGAGACCAGGACAAACATGGCGGCCAGAATGTACTGAAGATACTGAAGACCTGGGTCTCCTGCCAGACTCTTATCCCGTCATTTAAAGCAAATAGTGACCTGGGGGAGCATTAGGGTTACACACAGCAGAGACTTGCCCAGGTCCCTCAGCAGCCAATGAGATGTCGGCTTTTATTATATAAATTGCACTAGAGAAAATGTTACTGGTTGTGCTACTGGGGACGGCTCAGAACATAACCCAGAATCTTTCTTATTCTTCTGTCCCACCTCCAGGAGAAGGAGGCAACGTCCCAACATCTGCCCAGACAGGAGGTCCAACTAGAGAAAGCCACGCCCCCTGCACCTATAGGTAGTGACTCTGAGTGATGTCATGAGTCACATGGTCTGTAGGGTCATTGTGGGAGGGCAGCTGAGTCCAATGGCAGACATAGATATATTCTTTATTTTCTATTTCTATAGTCTCTCTTTTCCACTGGAATGTCTCCTGTTGGGGGCAGATTTGGCAAAGGTCAAGTTTTTTTTAATACTCTACAGATTTTGCAAATTTCTGCAGGTCACTATTTTTTTTTTACAAATTCAAAAAAACTAAATTAATTTTTTTTGTAAACTTAAAAAAAAAAAAATGTAAGTCAAAATGTTTTCACCTAAATAAGGCAGGAAAGGAAACCCCGAAAATCTAGGGGTTCTGCTAGATTGTCTCAAATAAACTTTTTTACTGGTCGCCCTACAGAGTGGGGTGCTAGGGGTGGCCAAGAAACTACCAACTCCCATGATCCCCTATTAACTCTGTGTGAGGATGTGAGACAGCGACCTCTAGTGGAGCCGAGAGCCTGCTGGGGTGCAAGTTGCTGTTTCATCATCATTGGGGGGTGTAGGGATTGTAATGTGGGGGGGGCACCCTGTAGGGTCAGTATACAAATCCCTGCTTTGGGTGACAGTTTCACTGATACAATTATTGTGGTGGAAAAACTGGTTTCTGGTAACTTTGCTCAGTAAAACATCCCTGTCTGAATTGTCTTCTGTCTTTTCATTATTCAACCAACGCGGCCCCCCCCCCCCAAAGAAATTGCCAAATCCCCCAAAAACAAGATAAAATCTAACCAGAAAAACAATGTTTTATTGAAGACAAAATAAAGGCAAAGGAAGTATTTACACAGGATAGATTTAAGGTGCTGGGAGAGAAAGTGTTAATAAGAAAAAGCAAAGTGTCACTTCTTGGGAGCAGACGAGTCGTCTCCTAACGAGGCACTTTTTACATGTTCCCTTTGATTGGCTGCCTGGCTCAAAGACCTGCCTGGAAACCGCCCCCTCTTTTACTTTAACCGACAGTTTTTTGTTTTTTTTATTAAGCGTAACTTCAAGTAGAATGTAGGGCAGCAGTTTGAAGATCCGTATTTAACCCTTTCAGTGCCAGTAACCGAATGTGGACACCTCCAATAGGGTTCAGCGTCTTTACACCGCCAGCGCCATATATGTAAAAACCTGGCACTTAAAGGGTTAATGCACAAAGTAGGGGGTTACAGTGTAAGCCAATAGCCATCTGGGTCTAGTCCGAGAGCTGCAGGGAATGGGCAGTTGCAGCAGATTAACCCCCTGTGCCCCAGTGAGAAGGGTCCGTTTATTTTAATATATAAAAAGGTGTTGAGGTGATTATTGCTGGGGCCATTCTAGAATCACGTGGAAACTTCTCCTTAAAGGGAACCTACCTTGGGTCAGTGCAGGGGAATTAAAGAAAGAAAAAAAGTGCATTGTTAAAAATAGTGGTTTTTGGCAGAAATACAGGGTTTCCATCAATGAAGAGAAAAACAAACGTAAAACAGGCTTTGCCCAATATCCAGGCAGTGCTGGGGACGACCCAAGGAACCCGGGGACACGACTGAGCTTCCAGTTATTAATTGATGAGCCAAGTCCACAGGCCATTGGTCAGTTTATGGGCTGGTAATTGGGATAGACTTTGTGCCTCACGGCCGTCACCAGAACAGTCCCAATGATGAGCAGCAAGAGAGGGGTGCCCAGGGCCACCGCCATTATACAGATGACCAGGATGGAAAAGGAGTCACGGGGTGGGTCGCCGTAGCCAATCAGGGCTGACCTGCAAGTACAATGTAAGGTTAGGACACAAGAAGCGGAGACAAGTGCAGTTATGTGATTGGCCTGATCATTGGGACAGCACCCAATAGCCAATCAAAGCATTAGAACAGTCTCAGACCTCAAAGCTGTGACCAATCAGAGAAGGAACACATTCATGGTAATACCAATAACCAACTAGCAGCTAGGGTTGCCACCTGGCCGGTAAAAATGATGGTTGATCCCAATGTTATTAATAGGGAATAAAGATAAATATATAGGAAGGTCAGTGATCCCAATGTTATTAATAGGGAATAAAGATAAATATATAGGAAGGTCAGTGATCCCAATGTTATTAATAGGGAATAAAGATAAATATATAGGAAGGTCAGTGATCCCAATGTTATTAATAGGGAATAAAGATTAATATATAGGAAGGTCAGTGATCCCAATGTTATTAATAGGGAATAAAGATAAATATATAGGAAGGTCAGTGATCTCAATGTTATTAATAGGGAATAAAGATAAATATATAGGAAGGTCAGTGATCCCAATGTTATTAATAGGGAATAAAGATAAATATATAGGAAGGTCAGTGATCCCAATGTTATTAATAGGGAATAAAGATAAATATATAGGAAGGTCAGTGATCCCAATGTTATTAATAGGGAATAAAGATAAATATATAGGAAGGTCAGTGATCCCAATGTTATTAATAGGGAATAAAGATAAATATATAGGAAGGTCAGTGATCCCAATGTTATTAATAGGGAATAAAGATAAATAGATAGGAAGGTCAGTGATCCCAATGTTATTAATAGGGAATAAAGATAAATATATAGGAAGGTCAGTGATCCCAATGTTATTAATAGGGAATAAAGATAAATATATAGGAAGGTCAGTGATCCCAATGTTATTAATAGGGAATAAAGATAAATATATAGGAAGGCCAGTGATATGATCCCAATGTTATTAATAGGGAATAAAGATAAATATATAGGAAGGTCAGTGATCCCAATGTTATTAATAGGGAATAAAGATAAATATATAGGAAGGTCAGTGATCCCAATGTTATTAATAGGGAATAAAGATAAATAGATAGGAAGGCCGGTATTTTTTTCCGGAAAAGGTGGCAACCCTAGTAGCAGCCAATCAGATGCTTAGAAAACAGACCCTGCTAAATCAGCCCACAGGGGTGGATAAAGGCTGCCCCACCAACATGGCCGCACAGGGGGCAACTCACCAGCTCAGAAACTCGTGTTTGTCATAAAAGTCGCCATCCGCTATCCCGAATGAGATATTAAAGGCCTCCAGGTTGTATGCGTCTGCCAAGTCATCTCCGAAGTAGGCGTGGGCAATACTGGTGGCAGTGAAAGTGGCGTTTAATGGCTGCAGCGGGTACAGCTGGCACGGGAGAAGATCCGCTCGGGAGCCACTGGGAGATCCATAGGCCACTGACTTCCACTGGAGAAAGCCACGGGCGTGACTGGAGTTGGGTGCAACTGCCACTAACTGCATCATCTGTCAGAAAAAGGGGCAAATTCATTCTTCAAAATTGCCACCCGGTCGGTATTTTCCCGACTGTAAAACATTTGCCAAGGCCGCGGCTGGTATTACAAATTCACTGGCAATGTATCTGCTGATAAGTTTGTAATACCGCTAAGGGCAGGACTACACGCGATGCACAGAAGGTGGTGAAAAATGTACGTTTTGATCAGGGCGGGACAAGGGCCTTTTTTACAAGGACGTTTTCGGCACGATCCGACGCGCTGCAACAACGCATGCGACAAATCAGATGCAACAGAAGTAAAGTAAGAGATAGAAATGTCGGATGAAGTCACAGTGTTGATGCTGCGTCTGCGTCGGATCAACGCTGCGACTTCATCCGACATTTCTATCTCTTACCTTATTTCCATTGCATGCGATTTGTTACAGCGCGTCGTATTGTGCCGTCCGTTTAGTCCTACCCTAAAAAAGGCCCTTGCCCCGCCCCAAATCTGATCAAAACGTTCATTTTTCGCCGCCTTCTGCACATCGCGTGCTATGACTCCACCCCCTTTGACTTATGAACTTGATCAGCTCCGTATTCACCTTTCCATTCAAAGAGATCCCAGTGCGGGTGCAATTAAAGGGCCCCATCCATTCGTATGTTACAGAAGACTTGAAGCACCCGTTTATGTTTCTCAAGCTTGAGAAAAGGCCATCGGGCCTGAAACGTCTCTGTACCCAGATCGTGGCCACAAGTGCTTAATAAAGGCTTTTTATTTTTCAACATAAACCGGTGCTTCAAGTCTTCTCCACCCCCTTTGACGTCACGTCCCGCCCCTTTTGTTCCTGCCCCCACCATTGGCCGGTGAAAATATTATAAAACGGTGTCAACCCTACCCATGGGGCAGCAAACACTAATATAACCTGCCTTTTCCTTTCATGCCAATCCCTATATTAGGAGATCATGTTTTACCTACTACTTGCCCCTAACAGCAGCCTTTGTCTCAGGTTTACAGATAAGGAGGAGTTCATCATAGAGAGGGAGTTTCATTAAAGGGTTTGTTCCCCTTCCAAAAACCTTTTCAGTTCAGTTGTTTTCAGATTGTTCCCCAGATATAAAGACTTTTTTCAATCACTTTCCATTTTTCTTTTTTTTTTTTTTACCATTTTTCCAAAATCGAAGTGTAAAGTCGAATGTTGGTGTTTGAGTGACAGCTCAGTGATTCACAGACTCTTAACTGTTACCATTTTGCAACATTTATATTTCTCAGCAGCAACTATTGTATCAATTGTAACAGCTGCAGGGACGAAGATAGGAAATGTATCAACTAAATGTATCAATAATTTGCATATGCAAATTAGGATTCAGAATCGGTTCGGTATTCGGCCGAATCTCTCGTGAAGGAAATAGTGGATTCAGTGCATCCCTAATCGATTTAGAACAGTTAAAGGGTCGGCGACCCCTCATCCTAAAGCGGCTTTAAAAAGGTGAAAAATTAGACTTTACACTTCAATATTAGAAAAACGATCCTACATAGAAAATAGAAAAAAAACTGGAAAAAGTCTTTATTTCTGGTGATCTATCTGAAACCAACTGAACTGAAAATGCGTTGGAAGGTGAACAACCCCGTTAAATGACAACTGCAACTCCCTTCTCCTCCTTCTACAACTGCTCTTGTGCATTTCTGCTTCCCCCCCCGATCACTGCACAAAATAACCCAAAACACAGATATTTCTTAAGGGGTTGTTCACCTTTAAATTAACCCTTCGTATGATGTAGAGAGGGATATTCTGAGACCATTTGCAATTGGATTTCATTTTTTATTATTTGTGGTTTTTGACTTATTTAGCTTTTTACTCAGCCGCTCTCGGCCTCTGGTTGCTCGGGTTCAAATCTCCCTAGCAACCATGCACCGATTTGAATGAGAATATGGAATATGAATAAGGGAGGGTCGGAACAGAAAGAGGAGTGATAAAAAGTAACAATAATTGTGTGGCTTTAGAGAGGATTTGTTTTTAGAGAGGGTCGGTGACCCCCCTTTTGAAAACTAGAAAGAGTCAGGAGAAGAAGGGGAATAATTCATAAACTATAAAAAATAAATAATGAAGGTCAATTAAAAAGTTTCTTAGAATTGGCCATTCTAAATACCAAAAGTTAACATGGAGGTGAATCACTGCTTTAAAGGGCCACACCACCACCTATCACTAAAAGTTTAATATGATTTGAGTGACAAGTACCCTTTAATGAAAACCACAGGTTCCTTCCATTCTAGCTGCCAGTAGGGGGCGCATATAATTCCTGCCCATTCCCTCAATGATTAGGGAACAAAGAGACAGCAGAGTATAAAAGCCAGCAAGAGCTCACCAGGTACAACTACAACTCCCTGCATGCTCACAGGCAAGGTGGCAGCTTTACCTCGAATATAGTTGGGGTGTACTCATCATCTATAGAGAGTACAGACTTCATTTTCCTGCGCCCCTCTTTCTCAATAGTCACCATCTCTAGGGCAAAGCGGGAGTTATTGCCCCGAGGCCTGACCCCCGACACCAGGAACTCCAGCTTGGTGCAGTTGGCCGTATGACGCAGGCGTGGGGGGGAGGAGTCTCGTCCTGACGTGTTGTATGCAGAGATCTAGATAAAAGCAGATAGAAGTCAGTATTTGGGGAGGCGGAGCACTTTCTCGGTTTCTTAAAGGGACAGTATCACCAAGTCTTAAACTCTCTTGCCCTTGTGCCACCTTTAGGTCTCTTACACATGGGCAGTATTCCTGCGCTCCCCTGTGTTGCAGTTGAATACCGAACCAAATCCGAATTTGCATATGCAAATTAAGGGTTGGAAGGGGAAAAAAATTTCCTTCCCATCCCTAATTTGCAGATCTAGTTCAGCAGGGCAGAAGGATTTGTCAGAATCCGAATCCTGCTAAAAAAAAAAGGCCAAACCCCGAACCGAATCCTGGATTCAGTGCATCCCAAATGATATCAGCAGCAGAGAACTATAAAAAAAATAATATTTAAAAAAATGACCATAATTTGCAAAAAAGGTCAAAAGAGCACCCAGATCAATTAGGCATTTTTTTTTCTTATTTAGTTTCCCTTTAAAGGGGTTGTTCACCTTTAAATGAACTGTATGATGTAGAGAGGGATATTCTGAGACAATTTGCAATTGGTTTTCATTTTTTATTATTTGTGGTTTTTGACTTATTTAGCTTTTTATTCAGCAGCTCTCCAGTTTGTAATTTCATCTGGTTTCTAGGGTGCAAATTCCCCTAGCAACCATGCATTTTTATGAATAAGAGACTGGGATATGAATAGGAGAGGCCTGAAGAGAAAGAGGAGGAATAAAAAGTAGCAATAACAATACATGTGTAGCCTTACAGAGCATTTGTTTTTAGATGGGGTCAGTGACCCCCATTTGAAAGCTGGAACAAGTCCGAATAAGAAGGCAAATCATTCAAAAACAATAAAAAATAAAGACCAACTGAAAAGTTGAGTAGAATTTGCCATTCTATAACATACTGAGAGTTAACTTTAAGGTGAACTACCCCTTTCACGTGCTGTTTAATCAGTAACGTCTGTTTAAAGGGGTAGTTCTACTATAACTTTTATTATGAAGGGCACAGTGATATTATGAGGCAATCTGCCATTGGTCTTCCTTTTTTATGGCATTTGAATGATTAAAGCTTTTGGTTCAGCAGCTTTCCAGTTTTGGCATTTCAGCAGCTATTCGGTCACTAGGGTGAAATGTATCTTAGCAACCAGAGAGTGGCGTGAATAACAGAGTGCAATATGAATAGCGGGGGTCGATCGTCTCCACTGGAGAGCTGGAAAGAATCAGACGAGGAAGACAAATCATTCAGAAACTGGAACAATGAAGACCAATTGAAAAGCTGCTAAGAATAGGCTATTTTATAATATACTCAAATTTAACGTAAAGGTGAATTAACCCTTCAAGAGACCCAGAGCAGTATGACATGCATTATAAGGGCCTCTTAAAGGGACACTAGCAGCAAATAAGCCCCTACACAAGGCAAATTCCCAGAATAAGCACCAATTCGCTCACGCTGAATGAGACGCTGCCATTGTGAAAGCTGCCGGAGGGGTCGGTGGCATTGGAGCCGGTCAGGTTGGCGCTGAGGGACGTGGCGTTTACGGTGGCGTTGGCGTTTTCCCAAAGGAATTCGGACAAGTTGTACGGGGGGTAGAAATACTTCTCGTCTGTCCCGGAGAAGTTGGCCGTGTTGTTCACATCCTGATATTCAAAGATCTGGAAGCAAATAAACGGGAGCTTAGGTAATGAGCCCCAATCCCCCACTAGAATAATAAGGATTGGATTATACCATGTGACAGCGGGGAGGGAACAGACTATACAGTGTATAAGCCACATATGATCTTACCCTGGTGAACAGGAGGGCGGTGGCATAGCTCACACTCTCCTCTGGCTCCACACGGAGGGCCCCCTGGGGGGCTGGAGACAATAGTTTGGTCCAGTTGACTTGCAGTTGGCTCGTCTCACTGTGGGTGTAAATGAGTAGGACTGTGGGGGTGCCCAGGGTGCTCCAGACATAGTGAATAGTGTTCCCATCCCCCACCGCTCGCACATGCACCACATTCACCGACGTGTCAGAGGAGCCGGGATTGTACTGCACCGAGACCTGGGGGGCACAACACAGAGTGAGACTGGGGGGCCGCTGCGTATAAGAGAAGTTGGCAGGTACAACAGGATACATGGGTATTGGGCAGCAGCAGGTAGTTACATGGAATTTGAGTGAGGAGCTGGAAGGGTTAATAACACCACCTGCAGCCCAATCACAGTCCCATGTGTCCCTCTGGTTTCCTCTGTGCCAGTCACTTCTGCTTTCTGATTGGCAGGAAGCTGCAGTCTCTCCATTAACCCTTCCTGTGAGTATTCTGCAGCACTAGTGCCTACACACCCCTGTATAATGTACTGTCCCTCCCCTGTATAATGTACTGTCCCTCCCCTACACACCCCTGTATAATGTACTGTCCCTCCCCTACACTCCCCTGTATAATGTACTGTCCCTCCCCTGTATAATGTACTGTCCCTCCCCTACACACCCCTGTATAATGTACTGTCCCTCCCCTACACTCCCCTGTATAATGTACTGTCCCTCCCCTGTATAATGTACTGTCCCTCCCCTACACTCCCCTGTATAATGTACTGTCCCTCCCCTACACACCCCTGTATAATGTACTGTCCCTCCCCTACACACTCCTGTATAATGTACTGTCCCTCCCCTACACTCCCCTGTATAATGTACTGTCCCTCCCCTACACTCCCCTGTATAATGTACTGTCCCTTCCCTACACTCCCCTGTATAATGTACTGTCCCTCCCCTACACTCCCCTGTATAATGTACTGTCCCTCCCCTACACTCCCCTGTATAATGTACTGTCCCTCCCCTACACTCCCCTGTATAATGTACTGTCCCTCCCCTACACTCCCCTGTATAATGTACTGTCCCTCCCCTACACTCCCCTGTATAATGTACTGTTCCTCCCCTACACTCCCCTGTATAATGTACTGTCCCTCCCCTACACTCCCCTGTATAATGTACTGTCCCTCCCCTACACACCCCTGTATAATGTACTGTCCCTCCCCTACACTCCCCTGTATAATGTAGTGTCCCCTGTACTATATAAAGTTACTCAGGCTGCAGTAGGTACAATAGACAGAACAGAAACAAAATATAAAACCAATAGATTATTTCCCCGCACTCACCTTCCGGCTCTCGTCCTGCCCCCGGGTGCCCAGTAACCCCACACACAGGAGCCCCAATAAAATCAGCCGCCAGCCCCGCGTACAACTCATTTCACCGGCTGCCGCCTCTGTTTTCCCTGATATTACTTCCGGCTTGTCACATGACCTGTCAGCTGACTGAAGAGCCCGTGACTTCGGCTCCCATGATGCATCGGTGAGTGATGCCGCTGTTGTTGGCGCTCCGAAAGCGGACAGTAACTGTATACAGGAAGTGCCTCCCCCTGCCCATGTGACCTGCAGCCCTGTACTTCCTGCCTTGTACTCAGACTAACACGTGATGTAAAGGAGCAGCGCAAAGGGGGAAGAAGTAGGGGATTTGGTAATTCGTTACGTCACATTTAACTCAACTTTTAGTTTGTTATAGAATGTCCCTCTCTACGTCATACTAACAGTTAATTTAAAGGTGACTGACCCCTCCCTATTGGTGAGTTTAGGTCCAGACTGACATTCCAAATAGGAATTTGAACTCCACTCCCTGCCCCAGGGATTTGCTACAATATAGAGATTGTCCTTAGGTCTTGGCACCACCCCATTACTTGGCTCAGTCCATGTATTTATACTGTATAGTTATATGGGGGAATGTGATTGGCTGCCACAACTAGAATGTGGGGTAACATGAGATAAGGAAGTGCCTCTGTTGTACGGGCCATTAACATGGGCCAGGATTCCCCTCAGGTGATATTAGGAAATATAAAGTTATAATTAGCCCATAAAAAGGGTTAATGAGTCGGCTACATATTGTCAGGCTTTACTGCCCCAGACGCTCCAAAGAAGTGGAACCCTCCCAATATAAAAGTTCTTATTTAATAACAAATGGTGTCCCAACATAATGTCATCATGGCTGCCTCCCCCCTCCCCCCGAAAACCAAGCACCTCCTGGTGTGAAAGGTAACGGCCTGCCAGGCTGTGCAGGAAGCCCATAGATACTCAGTACTCATGTTATCAGCAGCTAGCCTGACCTGAAGGGGAACTACTTTCCCTGTGTCAGTGGCTTCCCATATCCGCTGCCTCTGGGGTCGGCCGTTAGGCTGCAGCTTCACTCGACCCAATTAAAATCAGGATATTTATTGTCCATATGGACTGATAGACGTTTCCTCTTCCTAAACATCAATAAACACTGTCCTCTAGTGGAAAATCTCATAGTCCCCAGCCAAATCCAAATCCTAGGGTCACCCCCACATTGCAGCACTTGTCAGAAATGGGGAGCACATATTAGTCTCTACCAACCTAAATTCTATTGATTCTGAATTGTTTACGATTTAAAGGGGAACTAGAGGCACATTGAATTTTACCCCTCTGATTCCAATCGGCAATACCTAATGAGGGGAGTTATTGGCTGTACTTATAGTTATCACTTATTTAAGGACACCCCATAAATGAGACACACACAACCGAGTGGAATCCAAATGAAGTTTTATTGTCTGTAGCAGATCGTTATATAAACAGATGTTTTTGCTTTCTATATCTCCCCTAAGCCTCCCGTCATGCTTCTCCCAGACCTTAATAAATAGAAACGTTTCCACCCCTCCAGGTCACGGTACAGAGGTTGAGGGTGGAGTTAACCGCTTAAAAAAAACAAAACAAAAAAAACAAACAGCTGTTGAAGTGCTTGTGGGATGTTTGCGCCAATCCGTCCTATAGCTGCACCCCTCATTCTGCTTGTTGGGGTGCCTCTGGGGCTGCTGCTGGCTGTCTGCCATGGTCTTCTCCCTTTTTCTTGTGGCCGGATACAATGTCATCAATGCGGAGCAGCAGAATGGCCGTCTGTGGGGGGGGGGGGGGGAAGGAAACCAGAGCAGGTTTAAATACAGAGCCCACAGCACAAGTTACTGACACTTGTATGACTGACATGTAAGTGCTAGATGTGCCCATCTAAAAGCTGACAGTTTCACTTTGGCAGTGTGACTATTTCAGGTTGTGCTCAGATCTTGAAAAAACACTTTACAGGAAGTGATCGCTGATCCATTAACCCTTTATGTGCCGGGAAACTGAGAATCAACATTTCCTGGTTTGACTTTAATCAGCGCAATGCCACCCGTCTGGTAACATGGAAAGGGTTAAAACACAGTCGCTGATTATTACATTCAGTCCTCACCTCCACTGCAGTTTTGTAGGTTTGCAGTTTGACAGCCAGTGGCTCCCAGATGCCCAGCTCCTTCATGTCGGCCAGTACTCCAGCCTCCCCATCCACTCCCCAGGTCTGGCAACCTTCCTGAGTGTGTTTGGCCTGAGATAAAAAGCAACGGTTTCATTAGCAGCGAGGATTGCAATAATGCTCCGAATGCAGCTCCATGGGAGTTTCCAGCCCAGCTTTAAAGGACCAGTAACAATTTTTTAATGTAAACAATTCATTTCACCCCCTCCAATAACATCTATCTTGGACGACTCATTTTTTTTTTTAATTGATTTAAACATAAATACCCAGATAAAATCCCTCTTCTGGTTGTGTGCTGCATTGAAAAGGCGATGGGCGACACATACATTCTCTTTCTTTATAACTGGAAGTTAGTGGCTTCTGCTTCAGGAAGGATTTGTCATATTCTGTTTCTTTCAGTTTGTATCAGGAGAGAGTGTGTGGGAGCATTACCCTTAGCAAGATTTATTTCTATAAAGGGTTAGATAGTGCAGAGGATTTAGGGCTGACCTGTGCGCTCCCATACGTCTCTCAGCCGGTACTGAAGTAAATCAAGTGAAAGAAACAGAGCGGCAGAAAACCTTTAGTCAGTTGCCTCTGCTTCACAATTGGTTTCAACAAGCCCAAGAGCTTAGAATGCATGTCGCCCTATCGCCTTTTTTGAAATGTAAAGCAATAAAAATAATTAACTTTGTCCAAGATACATTTGTTATTTGAAGGGGATGGAATTCATTATTTACATTAAAATTTTTAGTGTTTCTGTTCCTTTAAAGTGTTTCTTGTTTTTGAATAGCTGTACTGTGCAGTTTCAGACTTACCCTCAGAGAAGTGAGTATACGGATGGTGCTGGCACCACAATTCTGGATGAGAGTCCTGGGAATGACCTCGAGGGCCTGCGCCACTGCACGGTACGGCCACTGCTCCACCCCAGTCATAGTCTTGGATTTCTCAGTGAGTATATGAGCCACGCTCATCTCCGAGGCTCCGCCCCCTGGAACCAGGTAAGGGTCGATCACCACATTACGACAGACTTGCATGGCGTCCTGCAGGTTACGCTCCACCTCCTGCGGGAAAGGGATAACTGGGTAAATGGTTGAGGGAAAGAGGCGGAGCAAAGCAGAGGATGCTGGGAGCCACTTACTGCCAGAATCTCTTTGCTGGCTCCACGCAAGACAATGGTGCAGGCTTTGGGATCCTTGCAGTCAGTGATGAAGGTGAAATACTCATCTCCAATCTTCTTAATTTCAAAAAGCCCAGCGCCAGTGCCAACGTCTTCTTCACGCAGTTCATCTGTGCGGCTGGCTATGCGAGCTCCGCAGGCTCTGCGGTTAATGGAAGAGAAGAAAGGCCAAAATAAGCACAAATACATTTTAGGGCTTCCACAGTGTAGATTAGTGAAGGGGTTAATTCCCCAGCAATTTACTTTTGCAAACTTAAAATTGTTTGCCTTTAAAACAGAGATCTGATCCCCTGCAAGCAACTGATGGGTTAATCAGCTATTCCCTAAAGTTCTTAATATTTATGGATGCCGATACTTGAAGCATGTCCTAACGCTAAAAGGATCAGTTGTGCTCACCAAATCCAATCTAACTGGGGGAGCTGCTTGTAAGAATTTTGAAGCAGCTGAAAAAAAAAAACCCTAAAAAAAGTGTCCCTGCTCCTCAGCACTATCCAGCTGCTTCAAGATGTCCCACTGCTCCGTAACCAATAGTTTGTCCCGAATGAGTGAATTGGGGCAAAGGGAAGTATTGAGAATAGGAGCAGCCCCTCACCTGGCTATTCTGTTGTTGTCAGTCTTGCGGACTCTGCGTACGGCTGTGATGTTGGCTTTTACCAGGTAATGCTGAGCCAGATCTGAAAAAGAAAAGACATTTTTATTACAAGGGTGAAGGGCCGAGTCCCGTGGGAGCTGGTTTTTTGGTTGTAAAACACTAAGGCCGTATTTGGATTTAGAAGTAGATTTTATTAAAGGGTAAAAACCGGGAAAGGTAAAGCAATAGCTGTCGCAGGGATTTAAGGCTTTGCGTTTCATTTGGCTGTAACACTTCGAATACGGCCTAAATCTTGCAAAAACTATACAGATTTGGCTGAATCGCTAAACTAATTCTGACTTCTGTACAAACCTATTGAACTGTTTACTTTAATAAACATGGGCCCAGGCAAATGCCAGAGGAGCTGCTATAGGTAGTCACGGGGGTGGCTATAAAAAGCCACGGGGGTGGCTATAAAGCGACGCTATAGGAAGCCATAGGCAGTCAATTTATTGGGCCAGTGAGTACTAAATATCAGGGCCTGTTTGACTCCCAGTCCAGGCTTGTATGGCCCATAGGCTTGTAATGCTAAATATCCAACAGCTCACAGACTTCCGGAGGCACAAGTATTACCAGAGATTCCCTTCTCTGTGATCACAACGTCGGGCTTGAGTCGGATGATGTCCTCGCACACCTGCTGGATATATTCCTCTTCCATCTGGAGAATGCGGGCAAAGTCCTCCTCACGTGTGATCTCAATCTCTGTCTGTGGTGGGGGGAAATGATGTGATGATAAATCTCCATACAAGCTCATGAGACCAGACTTTCTTTCAAGCACAATCGACAGTTTACTATAGGGGAGCCCAATGTACAGGTGTTGCTATGGTTACTGCTTTCACCTCATACCTGGCTCTCTCCCTTCTTGTACTCCAAGGAACAATCCAGGAGAATGATACGAGGGTTCTTGATCAACCGCCGCATTTTGGGGTGAGTGACGTCTTTGTTGACCATGACGCCTCGTAGCACACAGGAGTCTTCAATGATCCCTCCAGGAATCTAAACACAAGAGAAGGGGTAAACGGTTAAAAAGGGGCAGTGAAAGGATGGAGGGGGTTACACATCACATGTTCATTGTTCTCCCCCTGCACACAGCAGAGTCTCACCTTCTCCACTTTGGCGTATTTCTTGATGTCAATCTCCTTTCGGCCGTTCTCCTCCAATTCGACGGTTTTCACAGCATCCAGGGCGATGCCACAGGCCATATCTGCCCAGAGCTTGATCGCTTTGGTATTGATGGCACTGTTAATGATCTTTAACATCAGCTCACGGTCGTTTGTATCGACTGGGGTGCTGGGGGGCAATAGAAGTTGGACGTGTAACGACACAACGCACCGGGCGTTAGGCACCCTACACAATTATAATCAATTGGGATTCTCCGAGGCAGCGGTACAACGGGATCCATTACCTGATCTCCTTCAGAGTATTGACCATATCATCCAGGGCTTTCCTATAGGCGCTGATAATCACAGTCGGGTGCATTTGTTGCTCCAGAAACTGTTCAGCGACAGACAACATCTCTCCGGCTGGGACAAAGGGATAGAGAGTTACATATACTGTGCCAGAGCCAAGCCACATAACCAATCATTTGACTGGGATTCAGTGCAGAGCAGGAACTCACCCAGAATGATAACAGAAGTGGTTCCATCACCGACCTCCTCGTCCTGGGTACGACTGATTTCTATCATGGACTTGGCAGCCGGGTGCTGCACCTGGATCTGTGGAGGGGAGAGAGATATAATGTAAATTACTACCGGGGAGGGTGAACTGTACCCTGAACTAAATGAGGGAAAAGCATCTACGTGGGGTCTAAAAAGCTTAACCCCCTAAAAAAGTATCACTGATGCACTGGATAGTGAAATTTATTATTAACCAATATATGCTATAGAAAGGAGTGCTCTAAACATAGTAAGTTACGTTGAAAAAAAGACACATCCATCAAGTCCAACCTTAAGTCTATATATAACCTTCCTAACGGCCAGTTGAAAAACCCTTCTGACCCGACTGCAATTCCTTCCTGACTCCAAAATGGCAATCTGAATAGTCCCTGGATCAACTTGTACTATGAGCTCTCTCCCATATCCCTGTATTCCCTCACTTGTTAAACACCATCCAACCCTTCCTTGTACCTATCTAATGTATCAGCCTGTACCCCTGATTCACTTCCCAGCTCTCCCTATAACACCCCTTTCCCTCCTCTAATCTCATTGGCTCCCTCCTGTCTGCTGGGAGGAGCTACTGGTGAATAAAGCATCCGACCCTTCCTTGTCCCTATCTAATGTATCAGCCTGTACCCCTGATTCACTTCCCAGCTCTCCCTATAACACCCCTTTCCCTCCTCTAATCTCATTGGCTCCCTCCTGTCTGCTGGGAGGAGCTACTGGTGAATAAAGCATCCGACCCTTCCTTGTACCTATCTAATGTATCAGCCTGTACCACTGATTCACTTCCCAGCTCTCCCTGTAACACCCCTTTCCCTCCTCTAATCTCATTGGCTCCCTCCTATCTGCTGGGAGGAGTTACTGGTGAATAAAGCATCCGACCCTTCCTTGTACCCATCTAATGTATCAGCCTGTATTCAGGGAGACCATTCCACATCTTCACAGCTCTCACTGTAACAAACCCCTTCCCAAATATTAGGTGGAGCCTCCTTGCTTATTCTAAAACAATGTATAAAGATCTTGTAAGTCTATTTTGTAGGGTTGTTGTGTTGCGTTTAACTGGTTGCTAACATACCTGCCCTTAGCAACCAGGCCTCAGTCTCAACAGATTGGAAGCTGCATAGAAAAGACCATTACATACCTCTCTAAGAATTGCATTGCCATCGTTGGTCATTACAATGCCACCCATGGGATCCAGCAGCATCTGGAGAGGAAAATGTGACATTAATAAGAATACTGACCCGTTATAATGCCCAAGCGATAGCAGATCATTCCTACAGTTAAAGCAGCTTTTCAACCACACGCCACCCCTTGTAACCCATAGCAACCACTTGTTTTAACTACATTCTGATTGGTTGCTATGGGTTACCTATTGGATATAAAGGGTTGCATTTCTTCTGCAATTATCCCAAGAGGGTCCTATACAAGCCCTGAGTTGCCCCTGGGGGTTACCTTCATCATTGCCCTTGGCCCAAGGCATGTTCGAATGATGTCTGCGATGGTCTGAAAGAGAGAGAGAGAGATGCAGTTCAGTTGTGCAATGTGCAACACAGCCGGGGAGCTAGATAACAAGGTGTAGTAGGGAGGTACCTTTGCAGCGTTGATATTCCCGCTCTGGACTTTCCTCCCAGACTCCCGTTTCATGTTCTGGCCTGAAACACAATATTTATGTATATAAACGTTATATACAAACAGAGGGGTACAAGCTGCACCCCCAAATATCATTTGAAGAATGGATTCATCCCTGTGTGTAACTGTTAATGTACAACTTACAGCACTGCTGCCTGCAGATACCCCACACTGATTTAACTAGGAGCACGAGAGAGACAAGAGCCCCTAAGCCAATGAAATGGGAATCTCGGAAATAACAAAAGCAATTGCCTCAACACACGCACTATTACTTTATTCACTGGGAATGACATTTGGCAGGTATTGCTCCTTACAAATCCCTTCCACCCAATGTTAACTGCCCCATTTCACTGTGTTGTACCCAACGACCAATCACAACAGGCAACAGTCAACCTGCTTTTGGATTCTGCTGGTTCTGAACACCTGGTTTATATGAGATAAGGACTGTGAGCAGGTATTCTGGGAGTTGTAGTTATACAGCTGGAAAGAGAAAGGTTGGCCACCTCCAAAGTAATGTGGTCCTTCCCCCCTCCCCTCAACCTAAGCTGCAGTTTTAAAGGGTGGCGTTCACCTTTAAATTAACCATTAGTATGATGTAGCGTGGGATATTCTGAGACAATTTGCAATTGGTTTTAATTTTTTAAATTTGTGGTTTTTGACTTAATTTAGCTTTTTATTCAGCAGCTCTCCAGTTTGCAGTTTCAGCCATCTGGTTGCTAGGGTCCAAATTCCCCTAACATTAGACCCTAGCAACCATGCACTGAACAAAAGGCTGTGATAGGAATAGAAGAGGCCAGAATAGAAAGATGAGGAATAAAAAGTCCCGAATAACTATACATTTATAGCTTTACAGAGCATTTGTTTATTTTTAAATGGGTCAGAAGAAGGCAAATGAATCACTAAAGAAAAAAAATTAGGGCCAATTGAAACAATGGCATTTCTATAACATACTAAAAGTTAACTTAAAGGAGAACTAAAGAAGTAGGTAGAAATGTTGTACATGATGTTTTGTGCTTCTGTACCAGCCCAAGGCAACCACAGCCCTTTAGCAGTAAAGATCTGTGTCTCCAAAGATGCCCCAGTAGCTCCCCATCTTCTTTTCTGCTGATTCACTGATTCACATGCTCTGTGCTGCTGTCACTTACTGAGCTTAGGGAGCCACTCACAATATACAGTACACATAGAATAGAAATGTCACAATATAAGGCTGATTAGTAATTAATACACATAATTACTACATGGCAGCACAGAAACCAGTGCAATTAGCATCAGAATTGAATAATCAGCAAACCTGTAGCATCAGCTTATATTACAGCCAGGGAAGCTCATTTTCTGCTGGATAATTAGTGACGAGCCCTAAGCTTAGCTTCTCAACAGCCAATCAGAGCCCACTGAGCATGTGAGTGTCACAGACACTTTCCAAGATGGTGACCCCCTGTGACAAGTTTGAAGTCCTGGATCATTGCTGCTATTGACAAGCTCAAACTTTAGCCTCGTGCAATAAGTTCACTATATAAAATATGGGATTTTTAGCCACTCATTTTTAGGGTTTAGTTCTCCTTTAAATGTGAAGCACCCCTTTAAGCCTAGACAGCCCCTGTAACTATGCTTTAGTCAGTCCTCTCAGGCCTTAGACCTAGGGAGCAGCACGTAGAGTCTTCCACAATAATAAAAAGTCTCAATACTTTATTCTTCCATTATAATCAGTACAAAAACAAAAAAACAAAGAAGCAAGTCGCTGGACGCGTTTCGTAGCCCTGCGGCCACTTTCTCTAAAGCTTAACGGCTCCTCCTAAACCAACATTTTTAAAGCCCAAAAAATCATTTTGACATCCACATCCCTCCATTATGAAGAACTAGAGCGTGTGAAGTAAGTGTATCACAATGTATCAAGTATTTAAACATAATGATATCTATATACAATGTTACAGACCAATTTAAACTCATAACAAAAAGAAACCATAACTGTATCATTAATAGCAACAAACCTCCCACTCTCTATTCATCCCCCCCATAATTCTGTTGTTTTGAGATGATAAATCCAACACTCCTCTCTGTCTGATAATCTCCTACTTACGTCTCCTCCCTAATCCCAAATCTGGGTTTGTTTAGAATCTGAAAAGGAAGTTTAGTCAGATCTCAATGTTCCATGTGTTTCTGTTTGGCTCTAGCAGACTTTATATCCCCCTCTCTCTCAGCAGCTGAAAGATGTTCCAGAATCCGCACCCCTACAGGGCGAGTGGTCTGACCTACATATCGGGCTCCCCATTGGACAAATACATCCCCCCCTTTAGATTTGAGAAATAGTGAGAAATGTTACATTTCTTATTGGACCCAGTGAGCGGCTGCAGGTGACCAATAGCGTGCCAGGGAAACTGTGATGCCACCGGCCAATGGGCTGTCAATTTCCAGCTTTGGTGGAGGGGTGGAGCCTCTCCTGATTGGGCAGCTTCTAAACCCAGACACTTTTACAGGCTACGGGGTCTTTAAAAGAGAACTTTTAACATGGATAATCCTAAATAACTTTTCCATTGGTCTTTGTTAGTTTTTTTTAAAATAGGTTTTCAATTATTTGCCGTGTTCTTCTGAGTCTCTCCAGCTTTCAAATGGGAGTCACTGACCCCATATAAAAAACAAATGCTCTGTAAGGCTACAAATGTATTGTCGTTGCTACTTTTTATTCCTTCTCTTTCAATTCAGTCCTCTCCTATTCATATTCCAGTCTCTTATTCAAATGAATTAGGGATGCACCAAATCCAAAAATTTTGGATTCAGCCGAACCCCCAAATCCTTTGCGAAAATTTCGGCCAAATAACGAACAAAATCCTAATTTGCATATGCAAATTAGGGGTGGAAGGTGAAAATTGTTTTACTTCCTTGTTTTTTGACAAAAAGTCAAGTGATTTCCTTCCCCACCACTAATTTACATATACAAATTAGGTTTTGGATTCCGTTCGGCCAGAAGGATTCGGACGAATCCTGCTGAAAAAGGGATTCAGTGCATGCCTAAAATGAATACATGGTTGCTAGGGGAATTTGGAGCCTAGCAAACAGACTGATGAAATTACAAACTTGAGAGCTGCTAAATAAAAATCTAATTAAGTCAAAAACCAGGAATAAAAAAAAATGAAAACCAATAGGAAATTGTCTCAGAATCTCCCTCTGAACATTATACTAACAGTTAATTTAGAGGTGAGTGACCCCTCATTGGACATTGTATAAATGGGGAGGGGCTTCAGAGAGCTGCTCCCTGGGGCACAAGGAGGGAGGAGCTGATTGACAGGAGCAGGTCTCAGCCAATCATAACAGGGGCTCTCACTGACTAGAATTCAGGGGCTTCACTTGGTCTTGAGGTACAGGGGGCGGAGTCACAAAGGCCATACCATTTGCTGCTTAGGAGGGGGGATCCCATGACTAGGGAATAGAAGCTTCTCCCAGAGTGGGGGTGGGGTTGAGGGATGCCATTAATTGGGGGCCAGTGGGGTTTCTAATCAGTCAATAAAACTCCCAGCAGCACCTCACAGTCAAACCAACACGTTCATGTTCCTCCCTTGTTCCCAACATGCTGTGCAGTTCCCTCATTCTCTCAGCACCGAGGACTCCAGGTCACATGACAGAGCAAGTTCCCGCTACCCTGGAGCCTTCCCACCCGCCCTACCCTGGCAGCTTACTCAGCACGAGCACCGGGCGGCCCATCATCTTGGCGGCAGGAGGGTATTACAGAGCCGGCTTCAGGGAAGAAGATTCTGGAGAAAGAAACGGCCCGCCTACTTAGCGCGCAACCTAGCGTGTCAGCTCGTCACCTCGGGCCAATAAGAGACGTGATCAGCGCACTCTAACCAATCGCGACTCGAGGGGCGGGGATAACAGGGCAGGGATAATCAAGTTTGATGGGCAGCTCGCCGTCAATTAGCCGCATGGCGACGGTTGGGCGTGTGCGCATGTGCAGCCGCAAGGCATACAGGGAATTGTAGTTGTAGTCATGGTAACGGGAAGTACAGTGAGCATGCGTACAGCGGCAGCGTTTGATCGCATTCGAGTGCATGCGTACTTCCATTCACGGCCTATGATGACAAACGTTGCAGTTGCATTATGGGAATTGTGGTTTTCAGGCGCACTCATTCTAGTCACTACCTCAGATGACTATATTAGGTAAAGCGCCTATTTCAGTCAAGCAGAGCTCTGAGGAAACAGATTCCTGTAGTGATGGAAACCTCTGTCAGTGTTTCTCTCTGTCTAAACCAGTGGGGCCTCAGCTCATCTCTGAATAAACAACTAATAGTCTTACACTGTGGCCTCTGTTTTACTGAGGGGTTGAACTAGGGTTGTCACATGGCCGGTATTTTACTGACCGGGCTACTAAACATGATGGATCCCAATGTTATTAATAGGGAATAAAGATAAATATATAGGAAGGTCAGTGATCCCAATGTTATTAATAGGAATAAAGATAAATATATAGGAAGGTCAGTGATCCCAATGTTATTAATAGGGAATAAAGATAAATATATAGGAAGGTCAGTGATCCCAATGTTATTAATAGGGAATAAAGATAAAAGAACCCAACTGCACATACACCATCTTGGCTTCTCTCACACCAACAGTAACAATACAATATAACCAATATTCCTCTCCTTTAGTCTTTCTGCTGATTAAACGACATGTTTCTCCTATGTTTGCAGTTCTTCCCAAATCACTGAGAACTCCTGGGACATTCTCTAGAAGGACCAGCATTGATTTCATACCCACTAGAAGAACTATCTTTGAGACACATATTCCATTTGGTGGTAAGATTCACAGTTCAAGCTAAAGGAGAGGTGAAGGCAAAAATATTAAGAATGTTAATACCAAGTAGGGTTGCCACCTATTTTGGAAAAAAATACCAGCCTTCCTATATGTTATCTTTTTTCCCTATTAATAAAATTGGGATCAGCCATTGTTTTTACCAGCCAACCCAGTAAAATGCCAGCCAGGTGGCAACCAGCCCTTATCCCAAACCACCTGCAATGGATACAAAGGGTCCAGGACTCACCCCTAGGTACAGTATTAGGAAATTCACGTTCTCCTTTACAGCTATACCCTTACTAACCCAACAGTGTGCTCACTATGCAACTAAACCTGTAGCATAATGGACCTTCAATGTTACAGTATGTGTGTTAGCCCATCTGCTTCTATTGGCACCAAGTAACAGACAGATTAACGCTAAATAATATGCAATAAAATTGGAGCTTTTCCTACCAGATAACACTGCATTTGTATTTAGCCAACATATTAGCCTCGGTAAATCATATTCCCACCTTCTGTTCACGACAAAACAGCATTAGGCAGGCACCAACCCGGAACGTCCAACAGAAATAGAATCCAAGAGCCGAAAATTGAGTATAAAAAATCTATAGTTCTTTGTTTTACATTACATCTAAAAGGATATTGCCTGACGCGTTTCGTGTCGCGAATGGACACTTAATCATAGGCTCAAACATTCTGTTACTAAATTATTTGTTAGATCATTAATTGAAATAATTTTATTATCTTTTTAGCTCTTCCAAAGCCATGTAAAATGTCTCCAAGAAAACCACCTTTACTGCATGAGAAGATGGTTGGTCAAGGGAAATTGGGAGCGATTTCAAAGAGGACAAGTGAGCGAGTATCTGCTCTTACCATTAATGTAAGAACATTAAATTATGTCTGTGGTTCTGTTATTCCAATTTGACCTTATAAATTGACATTATTTTCTTTAGACAACTTTTGTACAATGTATGGTTTTTAACATCCTTAGTGATCAGAGACGCCTCGGGGTATTGAAATACTGCTTGTTAAATAGAAGAAAGGAGGTTCCAGCGGGGGTTTGTTACAGTGAGAGCTGTGAAGATGTGGAATTGTCTCCCTGAATCAGTGGTACAGACTGATACATTAGATAGGTATAAGGAAGGGTCGGATGCTTTATTCACCAGTAGCTCCTCCCAGCAGACAGGAGGGAGCCAATGAGATTAGAGGAGGGAAAGGGGTGTTACAGGGAGAGCTGGGAAGTGAATCAGGGGTACAGGCTGATACATTAGATAGGTATAAGAAGGGGTTGGATGGTGTTTAGCAAGTGAGGGAATACAGGGATATGGGAGATAGCTCATAGTACAAGTTGATCCAGGGACTGGTCCCATTGCCATTTTGGAGTCAGGAAGGAATTTTTTCCCCTGAGGCAAATTGAAAGACTTCAGATGGGTTTTGTCTTCCTCTGGATTAAAAACGTTGTTCGCGCTTGAGACAACTTTTAATACAGAGTGATATTTTCAATTTGCAATTGGTTTTCATTTTTTTATCATTTGTGGTTTTTGAGTTATTTAGCTTTTTATTCAGCAGCTCTCCAGTTTGCAATTTCAGCAGTCTGGTTGCTAAGGTCCAAATTCCCCTAGCAACCATGCACTGATGTGAATAAGAGACTGGAATATGAATAGGAGAGGCCTGAATAGAATAAAACGCAATACAAATAACAATACATTTGTATCCTACATTTGGTTTAAGACGGGGTCAGTGACCATTATTTGAACTCCGGAAAGAGTCATAAAGCGCATAATTTAAAAAAAAACTATAAAAATAAAGACCAATTGAAAAGCTGTTTAGAAGTAGCAGTTCTATAACATACTATAAGTTTGAGTTAAGGTGAAGCAGCTGTGTAGGTAACCAGCAGTTACACATGTTTCTCAAGTTAAGTTATGTTATAGATTCATTCTCGTACAATATTTATATATATTATATATTTACAATATTTATTTAATTTTTGTCCTGTTTGGCACGTCATGAGAGAAAGCTGATGCAAGTCAGGGAAAATGGCTGCTTGATACTGAACTCTCAGTCACAGACTCAAACGATCATTTCCTTTCCCGCCATTTCACTACCTGTGTAGCCGCGCAATCCTTTCCTCTTGCGCCACGTGCAAAAGACTACATTTCCCGACGCACTTCGCGGTGGCTAGAGCGGATATCCGGCGCAGGCTGTAGTTGACGTGTCCTTTGCGCTTCTGGGAGAGAGGAGGTTGCTGGGTGATTAGTTGAGCTGTGGAAGCCGGCGGGGTAAGTCGGGGCTATAGTGCTGGGTGTAATGGTTCGGATTTGTCTCTGTCGTGTCTGTGAGGGATTCTGCAGCTCTGTCTTTGGCTTTATTGGGGGATTGAGGTTCCGGGAGTCACTAGAGCTTGGGCAGGACCCCGGGGTGATGGGAGTTGCAGATTTGTAGTAAGTGGGACTGTCTCTCCCCCTCTGTCTCTTATTTACCTGCTATTTAGCCCTGGCCTGGGAATGGGACCAAATACAGCTGCTTCATTCATTGGCTTGTGCAGGAGGAACTCCCTGTAGCCTCACAACTCCCTGCAACCCTTCTTCTGTCCACTCTCAATGCTACTCCCTCATACACAGCCCCCTGGGTTAGTACTGGCCATGGAGGTTTTCTAGAGCTTCAGTGCAGAGAGGATGCTGGGAGTTGTAATTCAGCAACAGCCGGAGGGTCACATGTGACAGAGCCCTGGCTTCTCATTGGGCGCAGCGTCATTACATGTAGGTGCAACTTTATAGAGGGAAGAGTAGATTGTAAGCTCTGCAGGTGACGGGACCTCGTTCCAATCAGGTTTGTGAGTCGGACGGATATTGGTCGCTGCCTCCCCCACCTTTCATCAGAGTTAGGGACACAATGGCCGCCAGTTAGGGCCACATCATCCCTAGTGAGCGTTAAAGGGCAACTCAACCCTGTCCTGATAAAAGCAAATCCAACGCTGGCTGAGTGTCCAATATACATTTTAACTTTATTTGTAAATGACGAAAGAAGTTCCTTGGTTGTGACTGTTGAACTAATGTAGCAGCAGTGAGTTGATGGGCCGGCAGCTGCTCCAGTGTTTCACTCACGTCTCAACCTTCTCTGTCCTTTAGATGAAGTCCATATTTGTGGCGCTCTTGGGCCTGTTGGTGGTGGTGAGGTGCGAGGAGGGGGCCCGCTTGCTGGCGTCTAAATCTCTGCTGAACAGATTCGCCGTGGAAGGGAAAGACCTGACTCTGCAGTACAACATCTACAATGTCGGCTCCAGGTAGGACGGAGTCTGTCTCTTGGGACTTTAGTCTTAATGGGGATGTTCACCTTCCAAACAGATTTTTCACTTTTGTTTTCAGATTATTCACCAGAAACATCATTTTATTTTTTATTGTTTCCCCAACATTGAAGTTTAATGTTCTGGTGTTTCAGTCTGGCAGCTCAGTGACCCAAGAGCAGATTCTGAACGGTTACGATTTGAGCCGATCCATTTCTCAGCAGTATCTGTGGAATATCAACATCTATTGTATCAAGTCTAACAGTTGCCTGTAATGAAACTCAGGGATTCTGCTCAGCAGGGACACACATAACAAATGTATCAACTAAATGTATCAATTTAGAACAGTTAAAAAGTCGCCGACCCCCCCCCCCCAGAGCTGCTTTAGAATGTGAAAAATGAAACTTTAAACTTCACTTCAATATTGGAAAATCCATCACAAGTAGAAAATAGAAAGTCTTTTATTTCAAGTGATCTATCTGAAACCAACTAAACTGAAAAAAAGTGTTTGAAGGTGAACAACCCTTTTAATTATTGATTAACTTTTATTAATTAACTCCCATCCCATGATGCTTTGTTCTTTCGCTAGTGCCGCGCTGGAAGTGGAGCTGTCGGACGACTCCTTCCCCCCTGAGGATTTTGGGATTGTGTCTGGAATGCTGAGTGTGAAGTGGGACCGGATTGCTCCGTATCCTTTCTGCTGCCGGTCTCCTGTCTGTATCACTGGCACTGCCAGTCTGTGCCCCCCTAGTGATACACCAGGTATAATTGTACCTCCCTGTTTCAGCCCATCCTGCTGCTGCTGTTTATATAGCTCTGTCTGACCCTCCCATCTATGATGTCACATGAAGGGTGGGGCTATAAAATGTAGTACTTGAGGCATTGGGTCTGGGAAAACTCAAGAGAATGAGATTTGGCCTGGGGGTGATCCTGTGTATATTTAAAGGGATTCTGTCATGATTTTCATGGTGTCGTTTTTATTTCTAAATGACAGTTTACACTGCAAATAATTCACTGTGCCATATACAATAATTTATTGCTGAAGCAGCAAGTGTATTTAGTTGTAATATTGGTGTGTAGGTGCATCTCAGGTCATTTTGCCTGGTCATGTGATTTCAGAAAGAGCCAGCACTTTAGTATGGAACTGCTTTCTGGCAGGCTGTTTTCTCCTACTCAATGGAACTGAATGTATCTCAGTGGGACCTGGATTTTACTATTGAGTGCTGTTCTTAGATCTACCAGGCAGCTGTTATCTTGTATTGGGGAGCTGCTATCTGGTTACCTTCCCATTGGTCTGTTGTTAGGCTGCTGGGGGGAAAGGGAGGGGGTGATATCAACTTGCAGTAAAGAGTGAAGTTTATCAGAGCACAAGTCACATGACTGGGGGCAGCTGGGAAACTGACAATATGTCTAGCCCTAGGTCAGATTTTAAAATTAAATATAAAAAAATCTGTTTGCTCTTTTGAGAAACTTATTTCAGTGCAGAATTCTGCTGGAGCAGCACTATTAACCAACAGTATCCCTTTAAGGTCTAATTCTGGGTCTCTGGCCACCCAAAGCCCTTCTACCCCACATGTCCTTTCCTTAACCCTTTGCCTTCCAGCGCCAGCAATGTCTCCCACACCGTAGTTCTCAGGCCGCTGAAAGCCGGATACTTTAACTTCACCTCGGCCACAGTCGCATACCTGGCTCAGGAAGGTGGAGAAGTAGTGGTAAGTCTCTTGGTCTCCCCTGATACTGAGCTGTAAAGCCTTTGGTTGGTGCAAGTTGAGCTGGCGGGTTGTTCACCTTTAAATTTTTTTTAGCTTTTTATTCAGCAGCTCTCCAGTTTGCAGTTTCAGCCATTTGGTTGCTAGCGTCTAAATGACCCTAGCAACCATGCATTGATTTGAAAAAGAGACTGGGATATGAATGAGGCCTGAATAGAAAGATGAGTAATAAAAAGTAACAATAACATTTGTAGCCTTACAGTACATGTGTTAATAGACGAGGTCAGTGTCCCCCATTTGAAAGCTGGAAAGAGTCAGAAGAAAACGTGCAAATAATTCCCAAACATGTGCAGAATAAAGAAGACCAATTGAAAAGTTGCTTATAATTGGCCATTCTATAACATACTAAAAATTAACTGAAAGGTGAACCAATAAACTTCCCCAAGCCACGTCTCATTGTATTGAATCCAATATTCCATCAGTATTTGCCCAGAGATTCTCTGTACTTGCTGCTCTCTTTCCCATGGTCAGACAGGAACCTCCCCCTGATTAACCATATGAAAGAGAGCAGCCCCGGAGCAGGAAGTACAGGAAACTGCAGATCTGTACCTGGCTAAATATAAAAGGGTGGAGCTGTTTAGGTTTATAAAGATGGGCCAATTTTCATGCCTATAGGACTTTCTCTTTAAAGGATAAGTAAACCTTTAAAATAAGTGAGTGTAAAATTGATGAGGGGACTATTCTAAGCATTTTTGCAATGTACATTCATTATTTTATTTATTTTCTCATTACAAGATATTAAAGGATACATACACTACACTACTACATGTATCTCTTAATATCTTGTAATGAGCAAAAAATAAATGACTAAATTACAAAAATGCTTAGAATAGCCCCCCCCCCATATCAATTTTGCATTCACTTATTCTAAAGGTTTACTTATTCTTTAAAACTTAAAAACATTTTAGATCTGTCCCCTTCTTCTTCTTCAAGACTTTTGGTTATCTGTGGGTTCTGGCAAATGCCACTGGGGCTGCTGTAAGTTGCCATAGACTAGTGATCCCCAACCAGTGGCCCGTGGGCAACATGTTACTCTCTAACCCCCCAGGAACATTTTTCATGCTTGTGTTGCTCCCTAACTCTTTTATATATAAATATGGCTCATGGGTAGAAAAGGGTCGGCGACCCCTGCCCGTCTGCAAGTTTGTGTCCTGTGTGTGAGTAAGTGTGAATATATTGTTACAGGTGGGATACACCAGCGCACCCGGACAAGGAGGAATTCTAGCCCAGAGGGAATTCGACAGGCGTTTCTCCCCACATTTCGTAAGTCATGTGTTTCCCCCAGTAAGGGGGTGGGGCTTCTTAAAGTGAGAGTCCACTGCACTATGGACTGTATTTAAGGGGTACATTTCCCAGTTGTAGCACTGGATTCATTTAAATATTTCCTTGATCCCTTTGACTCCCAGACAGACTCCAGGGGCCACAGACATAACAATTCTGATCTTTCCCTATTGGTCAATACAGACATTTAGCGCTGAATGGTCAGATATTTACAGGGAGAAACAATAGAAATCGACTTGTATCTTATGATTCAGTGATGACTGTGACTGATCAACCAGCCGACCAATCGCCAAGCCCCTGCCAATATCAGTTGGCTCCTCCCACCATACACACGATTTAGAATTCAAATGATATTATGTGTGGCCACTTATCATTGTGTGCAAATAGCCTATGGCTACCTGAGATGGGCCTATTTAATCACCTCCAGGACTAGTCCAGGGACTGAGCTCTGATTCTGAGCTGCTCTCTTTCCTATGGTCAGGCAAGGGGTGGAGCTTAGTCCCAGATGAAAGGGTTGAAAAGGGTTTTGCATTGATCTTTATGGCTGTAGAAAAGCCAGTGTTTAGCAGTTTAATGGAGCAAATGCTCCGTCTCATGTCCAAAGCTGCACAACCTGCTTTTTACCCCAACTGAAAATCCTCTCATAGTGTTGAGCTAAAGGGCTACTAAACATGAACTTTTAGCATGACGTAGAGAGTAAGATTTAGGACCAGTTGCAGTTGGTCTGCATTCATTATTTGTGGCTCTTGGATTATTTAGCTTTTGATTCAGCAGCTCTATAGTTTGGAATTTCAGCAGCTGTGTGGTTGCTAGGGACTATATTACCATAGCAACGAGGAAGTGGTTTGAAATAAAACTGGAAGATGAATAGGAGAGGCCTGGATTGAAAGATAATGAATAAAAAGTAACAATTGCAATAAAAGTAGTCCCAGAACAGTCATTTTCTGGCTCCTGTGGTCAGCGACTCCCATTTAAAAGCTGGAAAGGGTCAAGAGGTTGATATTTAAAAAAAATAAGACTAATTGAAAGTTTTTTAAGAAGAGGTCATTCTATATAAATAAATAAAAGTTTAACTGAAAGGGTTTGTTTACCTTTGAGTTAACGGTTTGTATGATTGAGAGAGATATTCTAAGACAATTCACAATTGGACTTTATTGTTTGTGGCTTTTGAGTTATTTAGCTTTTTATTCTTCTACTGTCTAGTTTGCAGTTTCAGCCATCTGGTTGCTAAGGTCCAAATTCCCCTAGCAACCATGCACTGATTTGAATGAGACTGTGATAGGAGTAGGAGAGGCCTGAATAGAAAGATGAGTAATAAAAAGTAGCAATAACAATACATTTGTAGCCTTACAGAGCATTTGTTTTTTTAGATGGGGTCAGCGACTCCCATTTTAAAGCTGGAAAGAGTCAGAAGAAAAAGGCAAATTCAAAAACGATATAAATAAAAAATAATGAAGACCAATCGAAAAGTTGCTTATAATTGACAATTCTATAACATACTAAGAGTTAACGTAAAGGTGAACCGCCCCTTTAAGTTAACATTTAGTATGTTCTAGAACGGCCACTACTAAGAATCTTATCAATTGGTCTTCGTTGTATATTGTATTATAGTTTTATAATAATTTACCTTTTCTTTTGAGCTTTCAAATGGAGGTCACTGACCCCGTATAAAAACCAATGCTCTGTATTGCTACTAATATATTGTTGTTGCTACTATTTATTACTCCTCTTTCTATTCTGGCCTCTCATTCATTTGCCAGTCTTATTCAAATCAGTGCATGGTTGCTAATGTAATGTGAAGCATAGCAACCAGATGGCTGAAATTGCAAACTGGAGAGCTGCTGAATAAAAAGCTAAATAACGAACTAAAAAACTACAAATGATACAAAAATTAAAACCAGTTGCAAATTGTCTGATTATCATTCTCTACATCATACTAACAGTTAACTCACAGGTGAACAACCCCTTAAGAACACAATTTATTGTCTGACCATGGGAAAGAGAACAGCCCAGGAGCAGGAAGTACAGAGAATCAGAGCTCTGTACTTGGGTAAGTACTGGGGGAGATTGGATTCACTTACCCAGGGGGAGGTTCCTGTCTGACCATGGGAAAGAGAACAGCCCAGGAGCAGGAAGTACAGAGAATCAGAGCTCTGTACCTGGGTAAGTACTGGGGGAGATTGGATTCACTTACCCAGGGGGAGGTTCCTGTCTGACCATGGGAAAGAGAACAGCCCAGGAGCAGGAAGTACAGAGAATCAGAGCTCTGTACCTGGGTAAGTACAGGGGGAGATTGGATTCACTTACCCGGGGGGGGGGTTCCTGTCTGACCATGGGAAAGAGAACAGCCCAGGTGCAGGAAGTACAGAGAATCAGAGCTCTGTACCTGGGTAAGTACTGGGGGAGATTGGATTCACTTACCCAGGGGGAGGTTCCTGTCTGACCATGGGAAAGAGAACAGCCCAGGAGCAGGAAGTACAGAGAATCAGTGCTCTGTACCTGGGTAAGTACTGGGGGAGATTGGATTCACTTACCCAGGGGGAGGTTCCTGTCTGACCATGGGAAAGAGAACAGCCCAGGAGCAGGAAGTACAGAGAATCAGTGCTCTGTACCTGGGTAAGTACTGGGGGAGATTGGATTCACTTACCCAGGGGGAGGTTCCTGTCTGACCATGGGAAAGGGAACAGCCCAGGAGCAGGAAGTACAGAGAATCAGAGCTCTGTACCTGGGTAAGTACTGGGGAGATTGGATTCACTTACCCAGGGGGAGGTTCCTGTCTGACCATGGGAAAGAGAACAGCCCAGGAGCAGGAAGTACAGAGAATCAGAGCTCTGTACCTGGGTAAGTACTGGGGGAGATTGGATTCACTTACCCAGGGGGAGGTTCCTGTCTGACCATGGGAAAGGGAACAGCCCAGGAGCAGGAAGTACAGAGAATCAGAGCTCTGTACCTGGGTAAGTACTGGGGGAGATTGGATTCACTTACCCAGGGGGAGGTTCCTGTCTGACCATGGGAAAGAGAACAGCCCTGAATTAGTGAAATAAAATGAATTAAAAGCAGGAAGTAGAGAGAATCCAATCTGTGTATTGGGGTAAACACTAACCATTAACCCCCATGTCTCTTGTTCATTTAGTTGGACTGGGCAGCTTTTGGGGTGATGACTCTTCCTTCCATCGGAATCCCCCTCCTCCTGTGGTTTTCGAGCAAGAGAAAGTACGACACTCCCAAACCCAAGAAGAACTAAGGCCAATCCACTGACCGGAACCTCAGTCACAGCAGAATTGACTCCGCCTCTGCTCATTGAAACAAAATGTCTGTCGTCCCATAATCTGAACCCCCCGGCAAGTGGGGTGCGGCGCCTACAACTGACTTGTCCTTCCCAAATCTTTCATACCACGTTCTGATTGGTCGATCAAATCACGGGTTACCCAGGTTGGGTGGGAAGAAGTCAGACCCTCGGCTATGGATCCCTGAGTTCTATTTATAATCTTCTTCTCATTGGTGGCTGATTACACAGCCGACGCCTCCCAAGCTGTGATTGGTTGGACTGTATTTCTTATGCAAATGAATTCATATCGACACGTCTCCCGGTGGCACCCGTGTTACACCCCAGAGCAGAGACTGCACCCGAGTCATGAGCCTTTATCTGAGTTGTACCTGGCCCACAGCATTCCTCTTACTGTACAGAGCCACAACATGTCACCTTTGTATGTTCTCACGGTTGGACAGTCATGGGCCATAAGGGACTGGTTTTGTAATAAAAAATAAAAAATCAATTTGCTTTGCCTTTATTCATGGGCTTGTCACAATGTTGCTGCTAGTGACGGGGTTTATACAAATTTGACAAGATTAAATTAATGGTAAATGTCCCCTTTACAGAGTCATGTGATGCAGACTGTCCATTATCTGAGCTTAGGGACCTGCTCAAAATATACAGAATAGACGTGATTTAAATCTCCGTATTTCAGCTGCACTTTCTGCTAAAGCTTCGCTAATTTCCCACAACCCCTGAACTTCGATTCTCAACTGCAGCCCAGAGACCATTGAGCATGTGCAGTGCCACTGACACATAAAAGATTGGGAGCTGCTGGGGGGCAATTTTGAAGATCCGGAGTCCCCAACTTTATTTATTTCGGTTTTTGGTGAAGGATACTTTTAAATATTGACTTTAGTTTTAGCTCCGTCTAGTGAGGATTTTAGGAAATGCTAATAAAAGGCTGGTTATTAAAGGATAAGTAAACCTTTAAAATAAGTGAGTGTAAAATGGATGAGGGGGCTATTCTAAGCATTTTTGCAATGTACATTCATTATTTATTTTGTTTTTATTCCAAGATATTAAGGGATACATGTACTGTTAATATGAATGAATTGTGTTACAACAGCGCCACCTGCTGGTCAGTTTCCCACCAGTCTGACCAGCAAGTAGTCAAGGAAGTTGTCAGGAGAAAGAAAGAGACTGATGTTCTTCTGTTTAGGAATAAAATTTCTTTCTCCTACTGCAGGATTATGTTATACAATAGGTATTGGTGTAGAGGCACCTTTTTATTTCTTAAAGTGGAAAGAACATTTAATTCTTAATGTAAATGTAGTAAAAGCTGGAATGTGCCTCGTGTGAGGCTGTGGCTCTGCTTGTGACTTATATCCTGATGTGATGTCGCTGGGGGTACAAAGAATCTGATGGGAGCTGAAAGAACTGCCAGTCTCAAGTAGAAAAGGAACCAATAAGATCTGTGTGGCCATCAAGGATGAACTGAACTGGTTTTGTTCCATAGAATCCCTCGTAGTGATGGTCGAATTTATTCGCCAGCCGCAAATGTCCACGTTTCGCCGGTGACAATTTCCAATGCCCAGTGACTTTAATGTGCATTGGAAAAGTCGCTGGTGTCGGAATTGTCGCCGGCGTCAAAAAAAAGTTCACAGGAAATTCGCAATTTTTTTACCGAAGCGAAATGGGAGAAATTCGCCCATCACTAATCCCTCGCCCCGTTCTTTTCCCCCGTTCCATCGTCTGTATCAGCCGAAATGAACGTGGCGGTTGCCTAAATCCTCTGCCCTTGGGTTTATATCACTAGGAAATAGCAGATATATCCGTATACTATACCGGTATGGGATCTGTTATCCGGAAACCCATTATCCAGAAAGCTCCAAAATACGGAAAGTCCGTCTCTCATAGACTTTTATTGTAAGTGAGTAATTCAAACTTTCCTTTTTCTGTGTAATAATAAAACTGTCGCTTGAACTTGATCCCAACTGAGATATAATTAATCCTTATTGGAGGCAAAACCAGCCTATTGGGTTTATTTAATATTTATATGATTTTCTAGTAGACTTAAGGAATGAAGATCCAAATTACAGAAAGATCCGTTATACAGAAGACCCTGGTCCCGAGCTTTGTCTGTCTGGTCTCCCCATCAAAACATTTTTAACCCATAACTAGATGTTTCTGAGCTCCTCAAGCAAATTAATTTTAGGGCCCCCAACATATCCAGAGCACTCCCCAAGAAGTATAGATCATTTAGGGCTCATTTATCAACTCTGGGCAAATTTGCCCGTGGGCAGTAACCCATAGCAATAACCAATCAGTGCTTGGCTCTTTCCAAGCAGCTACAAGTAGAACTATAAGTGAAACAATTTGTTTGGTTGCCATGGGTAACCGCCCACGGGCAAATTTGCCCAGAGTTGATAAATGAGCCCCAGTTACAATTCAGCTTTGATCCCCCTCTGCAAACAGCTCCCCAGACCTGACCTCCTGGATTAATGGGGATATTAGAAATGACGCCCACGTAGAACAAAATTCACTTGGTACAAATATGTTGGCCTATAACATCCCTCCTAACATTTTAGAAAGAGGGACAAAAAGATTTGTTTTGGCAGAAATTATTTCGACCACGCCCATTTTTTGTGTGGCCACACCCCCTAGTTACCTTGTTCATTTTCCAAACTGTGGCAGGTTATGAAAGTCTGAACACATTTCTGTGGTTTTTATCTGTTGTTCCCCTTTTGCTAATGAAGGTGAATTGCCCTTTAAGTCACAGTTTCCCCAAGAGACCTGCTTCCCTTAAATTGTTACAATTGTTGCTTTGCTTATCTTAAATGGTTACAAGTGTTTCTTTGCTTATCTTAAATTGTTAAAAATGTATCCAAGTGCACCTGCCGCATGTCGAAAGCCAATTAAGTTAGAATCGTTTTCTGGCTTTTCAGTGCAGGAGATCAAAGAGAAAGTTGGGAGATTTCAGTAACAATCCGGGACTGCAGGTTGATCTGTCAAAATCAGGACTGTCCCATGAAAAACAGGACAGTTGGGGAGGTGTGGCCTATGGTGCCAGGGCGACGTAGAAAAGCAAAGAGCCCTGCCTGTGTTATCTGAGCCATCCAATGAGACACACATTGACACTTGGCTACTACACAGTTTGGCCACTCCTACAATCCATTGTGGCCCTGTAGCAAGTGCCTGTGTCAGGGCTGCTGATGATTGAAAGGGGTGATTTAACTTTAAAGGGATACTGTCATGGGAAAAATTTTTTCAAAATGAATCAGTTAATAGTGCTGCTCCAGCAGAATTCTGCACTGAAATCCATTTCTCAAAAGACCAAACAGATTTTTTTATATTCAATTTTGAAATCTGACATGGGGCTAGACATATTGTCAATTTCCCAGCTGCCCCAAGTCATGTGACTTGTGCTCTGATAAACTTCAGTCACTCTTTAATGCTGTACTGCAAGTTAGAGTGATATCACCCCCCCCCCAGCAGCCAAACAACAGAACAATGGGAAGGTAACCAGATAGCAGCTCCCTAACACAAGATAACAACTGCCTGGTACATCTAAGAACAGCACTCAATAGTAAAATCCAGGTCCCACTGAGACACATTCAGTTACATTGAGAAGGAAAAACCACAGCCTGCCAGAAAGCATTTCTCTCCTAAAGTGCAGGCACAAGTCACATGACCAGGGGCAGCTGGGAAATAGACAATATGTCTAGCCCCATGTCAGATTTCAAAATTGAATATAAAAAAATCTGTTTGCTCTTTTGAGAAATGAATTTCAGTGCAGAATTCTGCTGGAGCAGCACTATTAACTGATGTGTTTTGAAAAAAAACATGTTTTCCGATGACAAGATCCCTTCAAGTTTACTTTTAGTAGAATGGCCAATTCTAATCAACTTTTCCATTGATCTTCATTATTTATGACTCTTTCTAGTATTCAAATGGGGTCATGTAAAAAGGATGTTTGTGTGTATGTATAACTTTATAAGTAAAGCGCTCTTAAAGGACCAGTAACATCAATTTTAAAAAAAAAATTCGTTGGTATACAATGAAAAAAAAACCCCACAAAGACAAATGAAACGTTGAAATCGCAAAGCCTTTATTAAGAAATAACTCACTGAAACTCTACTTCGGCTCCTCTTGTTCTTCTGCTTAGGAAAGATGTGAGAAAGGTTTCTAATTTTATTCCTAAGCAGAAGAACATCAGCCTCTTTCTTTCTCCTGACAACTTCCTTGACTACTTGCTGGTCAGACTGGTGGGAAACTGACCAGCAGGTGGCGCTGTTGGAACTAAATTCATTCATATTAACAGTACATGTATCCCTTAATATCTTGGAATGAAAACTAAATTTATAATGAATGTAAAAGACAAAAGTGCTTAGAATAGCCCCCTCATGAATTGCACTTTACATTCATTTATTTTAAAGGGTTACTTGTCCTTTAAATACACTTGTACTGGAGTCTTTGCAACTGGATTTACTGCATCCCGACTGTGAATTCTTTCTAATATTATTGCTACAATCCTTTATAAAGCTTAAATATATTCCATTGTGCTGCACATAATGCTACGTAGCAACCGACATACAAACAAACCGATACATGAGATGAATGAGGGCACGCAAGAGCTTACAATCAAACAGAACCAACAATAGTAAATAGTGCCCACATAATTGGGTAGATTGTATATTTCACAGGTTCCCCTGACTCTTAACTTCTTGATTCAGGGAAGAGCAAAGTTTGAATCAAGAGAGATCAGTTGACTTGTCAAGAATCCAAACTGAGGAGGAGGAAGAGGAGGAGGAGGAGGAGAGACGAGGCAGATTAGTCAATGAGAGAGGGAAGAGGGGAAGGAGGAGATCAGTTTGGCTCAGGGATTGCTGGATTCAGCCGGGAGAAAGGGAAAGTGAACAGACAGAATCACAGCTGGGAATTAAAAAGAATTCTACAAAATTTTGGAATATGGACAAGTGAGGCCGGAGAAAAGGACAATGAGTCGGGGGGGGGGGGTGAGGGCTGCTCCGAATTTGGGATTTAGTCACCAGGAAAGATCCAGGATCTGCACTCGGCAGGGTGTGTATTGAACTCTCACCGGGATTCACTGGCTGATTCTCCTACACACACTCTTACAGGTAAGGGACAGGCTGGAGGGGTGTGCAAGGGGTTAATCGTTTGGGTGCCAGCTCATTAACCCTTACACTGACTCGTCTAATTAATATCAGCTTTGCTTACACTGGGGAGGGGTCCAAATTTCTTAGATAATAACACAATGATTTCATGATTCTACTTGTAACATTATTCCTCGCTGTAGAACATGAGAGGTAGGTTATCGAAGCAACTGCTTTATTGCACTTTACTTAGGATTGTAAGCTCTTTGGGTTAGTTGCTGTGACAAGAAGTGACCGATCATGGGTCACTGGAAAAAATAGAGAGTGTCTAGACTTCGAAAAAGAGAGAGACCAAGTTGACATGGGCTGGGTTAAAGGGCAAATTCAACTCAAAATCAGCTTTTATTATATTAAATATTTGCAATTGGATTTCCATAGACTGAGTTAAAGGGCAAATTAAGCTCAAAACGTAGTTTTATTATATTAAATACACTCATACTGGAGTCATTGCAATTGGATTTCAATGGGCTGCGTTAAAGGGCAAATTAAGCTCAAAACTTAGTTTTATTATATTAAATACACTCATACTGGAGTCTTTGCAATTGGATTTCCATGGGCTGCGTTAAAGGGCAAATTAAGCTCAAAATGTAGTTTTATTATATTAAATACACTCATACTGGAGTCTTTGCAACTGGATTTCAATGGGCTGTGTTAAAGGGCAAATTAAGCTCAAAACTTAGTTTTATTATATTAAATACACTCATACTGGAGTCTTTGCAATTGGATTTCCATGGGCTGCTTTAAAGGGCAAATTAAGCTCAAAACGTAGTTTTATTATATTAAATACACTTATACTGGAGTCTTTGCAACTGGATTTCAATGGGCTGCGTTAAAGGGCAAATTAAGCTCAAAACTTAGTTTTATTATATTAAATACACTCATACTGGAGTCTTTGCAATTGGATTTCAATGGGCTGCATTAAAGGGCAAATTAAGCTCAAAACGTAGTTTTATTATATTAAATACACTTATACTGGAGTCTTTGCAACTGGATTTCAATGGGCTGCGTTAAAGGGCAAATTAAGCTCAAAACTTAGTTTTATTATATTAAATAATTTTGTTCTTGAGTCTTTGCAATTGGATTTCCATGGACTGGGTTAAAGGGCAAATTAAGCTCAAAACTAACATTACAGTATATTAAATACACTTGTACTGGAGTCTTTGCTATTGGATTTACTGCATTCTGACTGTACAGAACTTGCATTTCTTGTTATCTGATTGCTAGACTAGCTTATGCCGCTGGAAGGCCCGGATACTGAGAGGAGAATTTAATTGCTCAGTTCATGTTTGGGGAACGGCAGCTGAAATACAAATAGCAGCACAGCCATAAAGCTGGTGATCACATCAACAAAAAAACCTGGGCAGGTTACTGTAGTGACTTGTTACCCCTTTGTTACAGCTCTGCCAATAAAGCCCTGAAACTCTCCCAGTACAATAGCAGGTTTTTTTAAATCCCTCACCCGCCCCAATATCTTATCTCACATTAGTGCTCAAGTCACGCTCCTTGCTCAGCACCTCTGCCTGTGCCTGAGGAATGGCATCAACTACCTCACCAGGGGTTACACAAGCCCTATTGTCACCAGAAACCACTGATATTACTGAAAGCTGTGTCAGGTAGTCTCTTTATGTTCTCTGCACTGCTGGTTCTGACTCCAGAAGCCAGTTCATAGACAACTGATGTAGGAAGTGACCTCACAGTGACCTCATACATGGCGTAGCCTGCGGGCAGAGTTGGTGGGAGAGACGCAGTGTTACAATCCTAATGATTTCAGACTTGTTACTGCTCAGTATGTGCAGAAAATCGTATTTTGGGTGAAGTTCCCCTTTAACACCACGTAAGGATTAATCAGTATGTGGCTGTGATCTGGAGTCATGAGCCTGCCCCTTTGATACAGCCTGGGAGACTCACACTCAGACTCACACTCAGACTCAGACACACACTCAGACACACACTCAGACACACACTCAGACACACACTCAGACACACACTCACACTCAGACACACACTCACACTCAGACACTCACTCACACTCAGACACTCACTCACACTCAGACACTCACTCACACTCAGACACACACTCACACTCAGACACACACTCACACTCAGACACACACTCACACTCGGACACACACTCACACTCAGACACACACTCACACTCAGACACACACTCACACTCTCGTGTCCATTGTATGTCGGCCTCTTGTCTCTCCCTGTTCCCAGAGACACTTATTGACCCTCAGCTCATTGTTCCACTTCTTTCAGCTCAGGGAATCTTATCTCTGCTTGTTGGGAGTCATTCCCTGTATCCACCTCCCTCCCAATCTCTTCATCTGACTTTGTCAAGGGAAATATAATGCAGAGTATTGTAATGTTTCATTTAATGGAAAGGGAAAATTATGCCTTCTGGGCTCCAGTATTCTCTGGCTCTCCAATGTGTCTCAGAACAATTAACAAATTGACAATTTCCACGAACAACTGCAACAAACGGAGTCTAATTGGCTCCCGGCATCAGTTATATGTGTACCTACCCCTCATACCCACATACCTACTGTACCTACTGTACTGGGACTGTGTATCCCTCCCCTCTCCCACCTGTACACAAACTACCTACCCACATACCTACTGTACCTACTGTACTGGGACTGTGTATCCCTCCCCTCTCCCACCTGTACACAAACTACCTACCCACATACCTACTGTACCTACTGTACTGGGACTGTGTATCCCTCCCCTCTCCCACCTGTACACAAACTACCTACCCACATACCTACTGTACCTACTGTACTGGGACTGTGTATCCCTCCCCTCCCCCACCTGTACACAAACTACCTACCCACATACCTACTGTACCTACTGTACTGGGACTGTGTATCCCTCCCCTCTCCCACCTGTACACAAACTACCTACCCACATACCTACTGTACCTACTGTACTGGGACTGTGTATCCCTCCCCTCTCCCACCTGTACACAAACTACCTACCCACATACCTACTGTACCTACTGTACTGGGACTGTGTATCCCTCCCCTCTCCCACCTGTACACAAACTACCTACCCACATACCTACTGTACCTACTGTACTGGGACTGTGTATCCCTCCCCTCTCCCACCTGTACACAAACTACCTACCCACATACCTACTGTACCTACTGTACTGGGACTGTGTATCCCTCCCCTCTCCCACCTGCACACAAACTACCTACCCACATACCTACTGTACCTACTGTACTGGGACTGTGTATCCCTCCCCTCTCCCACCTGCACACAATCTACCTACCCACATACCTACTGTACCTACTGTACTGGGACTGTGTATCCCTCCCCTCTCCCACCTGCACACAAACTACCTACCCACATACCTACTGTACCTACTGTACTGGGACTGTGTATCCCTCCCCTCCCCCACCTGCACACAAACTACCTACCCACATACCTACTGTACCTACTGTACTGGGACTGTGTATCCCTCCCCTCTCCCACCTACATACCCAGGGAAAACCAATACTTCCCCAGGACTAGATAATTGTGTTTTCCCCAATAAGTCCCATATTACAGGATATTTCCACCAGCTCCACGTCAATGCGATGGAAAAGCTCTGATATATTTGTTCATGTAAATAGTGTGTTTGTTTGTCTATGGCTCACCTCCCTGTTGCAATGTCTATTCCAGGCATTTTTCTCAGGCAGTGACATATGGCACATTGGCATAGATAATGTAGCTGGTGACTACACTTTGGCACAGATAATGCCTCACAAGGAAACTTTGGGCAACTTCGGAAAAAGAAGTGATCCGAGTGTCAATTTTGATTCTAGCCAACGGGCCACACTGGGGCCCATCAAGATCCTACTTTCTGCCTGCACACCCTGCCCAATTTTATATGCCAGTCCTGTTGGGGGGCCCAGAAATCTAACCTTGCTGGGGAGCCCATGGATGCAGATTTACACCCTTGGCTGTTACTGTTACGTAATGGGACTTCAGGATCAGTGAGATGACAGGGAAAGTTTTCTTCCAGATGGAAGTCATTGAAGCAGCTTTGGATCTGGACTTTATTTTCAATCTTTTCTGAAATGCTTCCTTTTCTTTATCTCCCCCTCACAGATTCAAAATGGCACCCAGTTGCTAAGGACAGTGACCCTGGCAACCTGAAAGCTGTCTGACTTTGAGCTAGATGTTGCATATGTTCCTGCAGACTCATCTCTGTCATTCATATTCACACCTAGTTACCAGGGTCATTGATCCTAGCAACAAATGAGCATTTATCTGCACACAATACTGAAATGAATTGGAAGCTGTAGTCAAGGGTCTGAATGGCACAGGGACATCGATCGAGCGGTTCTTTTAAGTGTTAATCTTTTGTGAACTGCTCAACCTACTTGTCCCGCGGCCGAGATAGAATTCCTGATGTTTGAGGCTTTTCCCACTGATCAGCTGCTGAGCAGATAACAAGGAATTAACTGAGAAGTCACATTCTGTTGTGAAAATTCAGGTTAATAGTCGGGATCATTGGATTCAACCCTCGGATCTGCCTGTGGCTCATTTATACTCCCAATTCAGCTCTGAGCTGATCCGAAAAGCTTTGTGTTCTTTTCAGAGGAAAACCTTATGAGATTACTGCAGAAATGTGAATTACAAGTATTTTGTTTGTCCTCTAGTAAAGCACGAGGACTTTATTTTTCCCAAAATGTTGTCTCTATAGAATTGTAACCAGACATATGAATTGGAGCTGCTGTATTCCTTGCCTCATTGTTAGCCACAATAGCACGAGCCCCATCTAATGTCAATTTAAAGGAGAAGGAAAGGCTAAAAGTTAGTAAGCTTTATCAGAAAGGTCTATATAAATACACCAGTAACCCCTCAAAGTAATGCTGCTCTGAGTCCTCTGTCAAAAGAAAAAGCACATTTCTTTCCTTTTATTGTGTACTCATGGGCTTCTGTATCAGACTTCCTGTTTTCATCTTAAACCTCCAGGGCTAGGGCTTGAGCATGCTCAGTTTGCTCCTCTCTCTCCTCCTCCCCTCCCTGCTGTAATCTGAGCCCAGAGCTATAAGTGAGCAGGGAAACTCAGGCAGGAAGTGATGTCACACAAAGTTAATATGGCAGCTGCTATCCTAAACTAACAGAGTTTCTAGAGCTGTTTACTCAGGTATAGTGAAACATTCTACATTAAAAATATATAGCATTTAAGCTTGCACTATTGTGGCTAATCTATTGCCAATTAACTGCCTCAGTAGCTTTCCTTCTCCTTTATCCTGATACTGACACTAAAAAACTACTTTTTAAATTATGAATCTCCATTAAAAGTTACCTATAAGTCATGCTAGTTGAAGTTCCTAAACCTGACTGTTTTGCCAACCTGACTGTCCCAACTCAGCCTGTCAGTTAGAGTTTTTAATGATAATAGACTTCTGTTGCACAAATATGGCAGCCCCTCATAGGCGATCACAGGGTCTCAAACAGGTAATGTAAAAGCACTTGGCAAATACTTAATGGCAAAATTATAAGAAGCATGCAAAGTCAATTTTATGGTAGATGTAAAAAAAAAGGTTACATTTCTGGTGTCAGTATCTCTTTAAGGGGTGCTGCTACATTAGAGGCCAAAGAATATTTAATTTTACTTAAGCAATCAGTATGATAGCTTCTAAAAGTATGAATATATGAGTCCTAATGGTATATCCACAGAAATATGCGACTCTAGGCCAAGATGGAGAAAGTTGGCCAAGATGGAGAAAGTTGGCCAAGATGGAGACAGTAGGACAAGATGGAGACAGTAGGACAAGATGGAGACAGTAGGACAAGATGGAGAAAAGTAGGCCAAGATGGAGAAAGTAGGCCAAGATGAAGACAGTAAGACCAGATGGAGAAAAGTAGGCTAAGATGGAGAAAAGTAGGCCAAGATGGAGACAATAGGCCAAGATGGAGAAAGTAGGCCAAGATGGAGACAGTAGGCCAAGATGGAGACAGTAGGCCAAGATGGAGAAAGTAGGCCAAGATAGAGACATTGACAGAGACAGTAGAGCAGCCAAGATGATGGAAAATTGACTGAGACACTAGGTCAAGATAAGAAGAGTAGAGCAATATGATGATGCAACATGGTGCTATGGTCACCTTTATTGTGTGCCAGAACCAGCCCCACAAGGAAGCTATAACAATTTTTCTGTCACTTGACAAATAGTTTCATGAGACCAAGGTTGAGGTGGGGGTCCACCCATTATGACTAACTGTTGGATGTGGGTAAAGGTTCACTCATTAATAGTACAATAGGCTGTACATGGTTTGAGTTTGGGGAGTGTCTTGGCTGATAAGCACGGTAGAAAGAGTTTGAAACAACAAGAGAACATGGCAAGTGGTAGATCATCTTGAGTTTTCAGGAATATGGGGGAGTTGGAAGAAGTAAAGTTGGCCATAGACGCAAAGATCTGATCATATGAATCTGTTTCATATGATTTTCGGGCCGTGTGTTGAGTGTCCCGACTTTTTTCGTGCCATGGCGATCAGTCGTTCAGTTGATCAGACAGGTTAGAAAATTTCTGTCGGCTTCCGATAATATCTGTGTGTGTATTGCTGATCTGACAAGATCAGTGGGAGACTCTCATTCGCTTTTGTTGGACATAACTTTGGTACTATTTCTGTCGGGTGCAGAACATCGGCTGATCTGTTCTTTTACTACTTTATGTGATCTGAATGGTTAGTGGCAGGTCAAGAGATGGCACCGAAAGATCGTCCGATGTGAAGGTAAATCTGCACGTCTATGGCCAGCTTAAGTCCATTCAAGCAGTGGGAAGACAACAGAGTTTGAGGCAAGAGTGGAGATAAGATCCATCAGTCACTTGTACTGCTCTGGAAACAAAGAAATCTCTGATCTCTAATCTACCCACCCATCTAGTCTTCTACAGCTGAGCAGCTTACTTGATTACACCGTCATTAGGTTAAGCCATTCTCTCCTGAGGGCATTAAATGATACGGCATTGACATGTGTGTTTTTAACTACATGAACTAACCATGTTTGGGGTCACTTTTGGAAGGTAGTATTTTTGGAAGGCCACACTGGGCCGTGGACAACTGTGCTTCAACATCTCTTGTTTTGTTCAAAAAATAACTTTGGCCCATTTGCTCCATCTACATGCATGAGATGACTCCAGCTAGTGTGGCAGTGGAATGGGCCATAATTCTGCAATGTATAAAATCAAAGTTTACACCAAAAGCAGGACCCATAGGCTTGTGTTGGTCATGATCTTCTCAAGATTTCTGTTACACTTCCCATAGTCCTTCATGAAGACCCAGTGGAAAAGATCTCCTTTGGCGGCTTTCTTGATGCTTTACGTTTCTGTCTGTGGGGCTGATTGGTTGAATAGAGTACGACTTGACCACAAACTTGGACGGTCACGATGGAACAGCTAGATTGCTATGGAGTGAAGAAGGTGCTGATGGTGGTCAGTGGTTGTTCACACTTGGACTATCAAACTGTTTGTCTGGAAACAAGTTTCATGAATTTTTTGGACTGTCTAGAAAATGGCACAATGGGCAACACCTGGAAGAAGGAAGCTTTCCACTGTGGGCCTTGGACAATTGCACTTTGGCACATTTGCTCCATCTACATGCATGAGATGACTTCAGCTAGTGCGGCAGTGGAATGGGCCATAATTGTTCGGTATATGAAATCAACGTTTACTCCAAAAGCACGACCCATAGCTTATGTTGGTCATGATCTTCTCAAGATTTATGTGGTTTTCTGTTACACTTTCTATAGTCCTTCATGAAGACCCAGTGGTAAAGATCTCCTTTGGTGACTTTCTTGATGTTTCTGCCTTTGTGGCCGATTGGTTGAATAGCGTATGACTTGACCACAAACTTGGAAGGTCAGTATGGAACAGCTAGATTGCAATGTGCTATGGAGTGAAGGTGCTGATGGTGGTCATTGGTTGCTCACACTTGGACTATCTAACTGTTTTCCTGGAAATGAGTTTCATTTAGTTGTTGTACTGTCTAGAGAATGACACAACGGGCAACATCTGGAAGAAGGAAGCTGTCCAGAATCAGGTAGTGAGTTCACTTGCTCATGGACACCAGTGGGTAGTATGATGCTGATGAAGATGATTGCAGCCAGGAAGGAGCCTTCTGGATAGTCACTAGAATTAGCTCTGATGTTCTTCTGCTTAGGAAAGAATTGAGAAAGACTTGAGAAAGCAGAAGAACATCAGCCTCTTTCTTTCTCCTGACAACTTCCTTGACTACTTGCTGGTCAGACTGGTGGGAAAATGACCAGCAGGTGGCGCTGTTGTAACACAATTCATTCATAGTAACAGTACATGTATCCCTTAATATCTTGGAATTAAAACAAAATAAATAAAGAATGTACATGACAAAAGTGCTTAGAATAGCCCCCTCATCAATTTTACATTCTCTTATTTTAAAGGTCTACTTATCCTTTAAAGTGTCTTTGATACTTAATGGAATCTGAGTGTCCGGCCCCTGGGCTGAATGGATTAATACGATACAAAAAGGCCATACACTGTATTGAAACCTTTTTCTTGCTCCCTTTTTATGTGTGTGTGTGTGCTTGTGTGTGTGTATTTGCACCCGCTGCCAGAGAACCGGATTTTCAACAACACATAATAAATCTATTAATCTCCCCGTAGCTATGAAAAAACTGCACCCGCCCGTCTTACAGCAAAGTCACCAGCGAATGCAGATTGTAATTAATACCTCGAAGTCTCTTTCTCTGTCCAAATAAAAATAACGATTCATTCAACTGAAACTTCATGGGCTGCCACACAATGTATAAAATAAGATGTCACCTTAGTAAATCTGCAGATTTAGGAACTTTAACGATTCAATTTCAGGTTCCGTGTGAGTCTGTAATCTTGCTTTAAGGCAGGGCCTTTCATTATTTCCATGGATACAGGGAAATCAGTCCTTATCTGCGGCTGTAAGTTGTCAGTTGTATCACAGAGACCTGAGCAGTTGGGATGTCTAATGTTGCATCACATGTCCTCATATATATTGTGCTTAGTACAGGGAATACCTATACTGCCATAGTTTTATGGGATTTCTCTGTAACTTAGGGACTGTTCCTGCTGAATTGTGCTTAGTACAGAGGAATACCTATGTACCATAGTTTTATGGGATCTCTCTGTACAGACTATGAGCAAACTTAGGGACTGTTCCTCTGAATTGTGCTTAGTACAGGGAATACCTATGCTGCCATAGTTTTATGGGATCTCTCTGTACAGACTATGAGCAAACTTAGGGACTGTTCCTGCTGAATTGTGCTTAGTACAGGGAATACCTATACTGCCATAGTTTTATGGGATTTCTCTGTAACTTAGGGACTGTTCCTGCTGAATTGTGCTTAGTACAGAGGAATACCTATGTACCATAGTTTTATGGGATCTCTCTGTACAGACTATGAGCAAACTTAGGGACTGTTCCTCTGAATTGTGCTTAGTACAGGGAATACCTATGCTGCCATAGTTTTATGGGATCTCTCTGTACAGACTATGAGCAAACTTAGGGACTGTTCCTGCTGAATTGTGCTTAGTACAGGGAATACCTATGCTGCCATAGTTTTATGGGATCTCTCTGTACAGACTATGAGCAAACTTAGGGGACTGTTCCTGCTGAATTGTGCTTAGTACAGGGAATACCTATGTGCCATAGTTTTATGGGATCTCTCTGTACAGACTATGAGCAAACTTAGGGACTGTTCCTGCTGAATTGTGCTTAGTACAGGGGAATACCTATGCTGCCATAGTTTTATGGGATCTCTCTGTGCAGACTATGAGCAAACTTAGGGACTGTTCCTGCTGAATTGTGCTTAGTACAGGGAATACCTATGCTGCCATAGTTTTATGGGATCTCTCTGTACAGACTATGAGCAAACTTAGGGGCTGTTCCTGCTGAATTGTGCTTAGTACAGGGGAATACCTATGCTGCCATAGTTTTATGGGATCTCTCTGTGCAGACTATGAGCAAACTTAGGGACTGTTCCTGCTGAATTGTGCTTAGTACAGGGAATACCTATGTACCATAGTTTTATGGGATCTCTCTGTACAGACTATGAGCAAACTTAGGGACTGTTCCTGCTGAATTGTGCTTAGTACAGGGAATAACTATGCTGCCATTTTTTATTGGATCTCTCTGTACAGACTATGAGCAAACTTAGGGACCGTTCCTGCTGAATTGTGCTTAGTACAGGGAATACCTATGCTGCCATAGTTTTACGGTCTTTGTACAGGCTAAGAGTAAAGCTATGGGAGAGACCATATTGGGTGTATAATAATAGTTTAGGCAAGAGTGTAACATAGGAGATAGTGTCTGGGCTTTGTCCTGTGCCAATTTCATTGGGCGTTCCAGTAAGCGGGTGCACATTTCCCAAACATGATATCATCAATGAAGGAGACACAAACGGGGGCACCTTGTTATTCTCTTTGTTTCCCTCTTTGATATGTGACATAAGAAGGCTGGAGACATTTCGTGTCACACCCTCGTCGCTATTGTTTTATTGTTTCATGGAGAAACCACAGAATCCCAGTGACACTTTTACATGGAAGGGGAGGAGCGAAGACCTTGTGGTTGGGAGCACAGAACGCGGAACCTTCATGTTGCATCTCAATGACATTGACTGCTGAATGGTGTTATGGGAATGTATCATCCAGTGGACTCTTTATGGTTCGGGAAGAGGAATGTCCAACCTCTTCCCGAATCTGCTGTTCCCAGACCCCCTTTCTGGGAAGCCGAGGATGAGTAGAGTAAACAGGGTTTTATTAGCAGGTTCATGCAGCCATTACACTTCAACAGTAGCTTCAACTCTAATACTTTTATGCAGTATAGAAAGTACTATGTACACAGTATGACTATTGTGCACAGTGACACCTACAGGCCATTTGTATAAACACCACACACCTGTGCCTAAATACTAAGAAGAAGAATATCTTATTGGGTCCTTCAAAAGTGAATGAAGTGGTCAACTCCTTCTTCTGCTCTTCAGCAAAACACATAGGAGCTCATTTGTGATCAATGGACATGGCCCTAGGCATGATATGGGTGCCCATAGGCTCAAGGAAGTTGGACTGTAAGCTCTGTGGGACAGGAGTTTGAGTAACCAGTGTACAGCGCCATGTATAACCATTATCAATTTAAAATAGAGGAGAATGAGGAATCACTAGTTGCCATGCCATCCTCTTTATTAGGGGGGGATCTTCCTTTATGACCTAAAGAACGGTCATGTTTCCGAATGCATTTAAAGGGCACTCTCCAGGGGTCTTGTTGCTAGGCATCTGCACCCCCCATCTCCAGGTGTTGAACAAGAAATAAAACTCAAAATGGGCCAGGTACCCAGGTAACAGCGACCCATAAACCTCCGGCCAATATCCTCACTCATATAATTCCCAAACAAATGAGCTTTATGGTGCAGTGATTGTGCAGGTCGAGAGTTAATGGATCTGGGAAGGGCTTGATCAAAGGTTTGGGGCTTAACGGTCCGTAGCTTCTCTGCTTTCCCTTTATGTGGGGTTAGACCTGAGAACTGAGCAATGAGGGGACTTTCCCATGGATTTTACTGACTAGCAGAGTAATGTGGGTAATGGAAACCCTCCCATAAAGATCATAGAACTAGTGGGATTTACAGCCTAGTGGTATAATTGGACACTCTGTGCCAAGGAGCTTACGATCTAATGTTATATTGGAATGTCAAAGTCAAGAAGCCACAGTCTAGTGGTATAATGAGAAACCCTGTGTCAAGAAGCTTGCAATCTATTGATGACATAAGAGATCGTGTCCCAAGGAGATTGCAATCTATTGGAGACACTGCTTCACAAAGTTGACTGTCTAGTAGAATATTGGGTGACCCTAACCCCAGGAGCTTACAGTATTAGTACCCTATACAAAAGAGCTAACCCCCATATGGAAAGAAAGACACACATTTTGCCCAGGTGTAGTAATAAGACATCGACCAATAGTATGTTTGCTTTCCAACAGGTAACTAGTAAATGCTACATGATGCATGGTTACTAGAGGTGACTAGTCCTGTGGCTAACGGAAATATGAATAGGAGAGGCCTGAATAGAAAGAGGAGTAATAAATAGTAGCAATAACAATACATTTGTAGCCTTACAGAGCATTTGATTATAGATGGGGTCAATGACCCCTTTTGAAAGCTGGAAAAAATCAGAAAAAACTGCAAATAATTCAAAAACTATAAAAAAAATAAACAATGAAGACCACATGAAAAGTTGTTTAGAATTGGCCATTCTATAACATACTACAAGTTGACTTAAAGGTGAACCATCCCTTTAATGATTAATGGCTTAATGAGAAACCCCCTACCATCAGAAATGGAGCCTTCTCAGATATTGGTAATTAATAGATGAGGGGAGACCAAAACGTATTGTAGGGGATGTATTTAAAGTGACGTGCTCATTGGCCAATGATATCATAGTGTCAGTGTCACTTTAAGCCAGGGAAACAGTACTGAGGTTGTTTTAAGATATTTTCTGGAAAAAAAGGCTTTCTTTAGGGAAAATAGATGTATATGGAAAAGTCAAAATAGGGGATGTAGCATTCATTCTGGCAAATAGGTGAAACATCCACCCCACCCCCATCGCTCTGCTTGTGCAGATAGGAAAGATAGGTTAAAGAGCCGGGAAGAATGGAAGCCGACCCAGGACTGATTGTGCCACTTTGTTATACACAAGCGCCAATTGCTCTGTGTGTGTTTATGGGGGGGGTTACATTATGGTCCCTGTTATCAGTCACCACTAGTAACTGACTCCACAACACCCTCCGAAAGGACTGTAAGTGGCCTCAGCCCAAAAATCCCTGTGCCCATAAACCCAGATGCTCTTATTCATGCCGGTCCCTCTCCTTCTGAAATGCGCCACTGCTGAAATGCGCCACTACTGAAATGCGCCACTGATGAAATGCGCCACTGATGAAATGCGCCACTGCTGAAATGCGCCACTGATGAAATGCGCCACTGATGAAATGCGCCACTGATGAAATGCGCCACTGATGAAATGCGCCACTGATGAAATGCACCACTGATGAAATGCGCAACTGCTGAAATGTACAGTGGATACTAGGTTTGGTGGTGGTATGTATAGTGGATACTAGGATTAGTAGTGGTATGTACAATAGGTACATACAGGGACTAGTAGTGGTATGTACAGTAGGTATATAATAGGATTAGTAGTGTTATGTGCAGTAGGTATATACTAGGATTAGTAGTGGTATGTACAGTGGATACTAGGATTAGTAGTGGTATGTACAGTAGGTATATATTAGGATTAGTAGTGGTATGTATAGTGGATACTAGGATTAGTAGTGGTATGTACAGTGGATACTAGGATAAGTATTGGAATGTACAGTGGATACTAGGATTAGTAGTGGTATGTACAGTAGATATATACAGGGATTAGTGTGTTGGTACACATTATATACACAGGGATTAGATTGATGTGCAGGGTAGGAATACAGGAGTAGAGTTACACATTAGGTATGTGTGTGAATGAACCAGCAGTAGTAGTTACACAGTGTGTAGACTTGGTGGCACACAGATGTATATGGTGATAGTGCAGAGGGCACAGAAGGGCTGGTTAGTCTGTGCCAGACAGTGGGCACTTTACATTCCAGGCAGAGAGCTCTCAGGGCAGACAAGAGATTACACAGAGACTTTTACTCCTGTACAAATAACCCTATAGTTGCTCTGAGTAGAGACTGTGAGTCTGGGCCCCTTACACTACAGGATCATAGCGGGGGCTGCAGTTCAAAGAGCAGTCGATATGGGTACCAAGTGCCCTGTTATATAATACCAGTATGAGATCCAATACCCGGAAACCCGTTATCCAGAAAGCTCCAAGGTACAGAAAGGCCAACTCCCATAGACTTCATTATAATAAAATAATATAAATGTTTAAAACTGATTAGAAACATTTCTCACATCTTTCCTAAGCAGAAGAACATCAGCCTCTTTCTTTCTCCTGACAACTTCCTTGACTACTTGCTGGTCAGACTGGTGGGAAACTGACCAGCAGGTGGCGCTGTTGTAACAAAATTCATTCATATTAACAGTACATGTATCCCTTAATATCTTGGAATAAAAACAAAATAAATTATGAATGTAAATGACAAAGGTGCTTGGAATAGCCCCCTCATCAATTTTACATTCACTTATTTTTAAGGTTTACTTATCCTTTAAAATAAGACGCTTTTTTTGGCAGAGAGCCCAGAACACTGAGCAGCTGCACTGAGATACATTTGTAACAATTACAGATAAGCAAAGAAACTGGGGGGAAACTGTGACCCACCGCTTGAAGGACAATTTCAGCATCATTAGCAAAACTGTTATAACACATAAATCATGACCCTAAGGGCAAGGCCAGACGTGGCGTATATGCGGCGTTTTATTTTTGCGTTTTTAAAAAAGAACAGCCAGGCATAAATACGCCACTGAAACCACATGTGACCGTCAACATGCGTTTTTCAGCTGTAGGATTCTTTTCCCAACATGCACTTCTCATTGTTCTCACTGAGAATTTGGACGCCATATTTAAAATACGCTGCGTATTAAGGCAAAGTGCAGTTTCAAACGTGCAGATCCCATAGAGTCTATTGATTTGGTTGTTTCTTGACGTATTGGCGTTTCTGCTAAAATACTGGCGTCCCGTGGCGGATTTCAGCTTGCCAGCGCCCTGTGTGAATTGCCATAGTGCGTTTTCCATTCGTTTCAGTGGTAGTGCAGTTTATGCGTATTTACGCCTGGCTGTTCTTTTTTAAAAACGCAATGTAAAAACGCAGCAAAAACGCCACGTCTGGCCTTGCCCTAAAACTCTGTGTTTTGTCCCTCTCCACAATTTTCGAATGTTGTGAGTGATGTTATCCATGTTGCTTTCCAGAGTTACATTTATAGGGTTAAGGTGGCCATAGACGCAAAGATCCGACATCGCCAAACGAGCGCTCTTTCCCCGATATGCCATTAACGAGCGTGGCTACATCGGGGGTAATCTGAACGTTTGGGCATATGGCCGAACGATCCGATTACGATGCGCAATGGGCTTCGGACGAAAGAAGTCGGCACTCTCCGCACGCGATCCGAAAATCATACGAATCCTCGTTTTGTACGATAGGATCTGTGCGTCTATGGGCAGCTTTACACAATGATTTCCTACTACTTCCTCCCAATAAACTTCTATTCTGGATATAATTCATCCTGACCTTTGTTTTATCCCTGTGTAGTCATCCATTATTTTACTTTCTTTATCAGTCTTCAATGCTTGTATGTAATTAATAATAAACTAAATAGGAGTTTGTATATAATACCCCACATCACTAGAGAATGACCCCCGGACCCTTTAAATCTCCAGTCCATTTAAATAGGATACGTTTACAGGAGGACTTCCTGCTTGTCACAGATTGGCTCAGCTCAGCTCTTCCATGGTATTGGCAACCAACCAGACAGGGAGTGGGATCCTGGAGGCGGGGCTTTTAGGTGTATTGTCCCAGGTGTGCAGCAGAGGAAGGTAAGGGATCTTATTGCTGAAGGTGAGAAGGAGAACAACCGCCTATGAGTGTAAGTTGTACATGTTGTGGGTCTCTAGTATGGATCTGTGCAGGGACATTGTGTTACATTTGTATGATAAATTGCAGCTATAGATTGTGGGCAGTTTCATCATTCAGAGCTGTGTGTCTTTTCAGCCTCGAAAATGTTAAAGCAAATGTATTCCCAAAAATAAACTTTTGCCTTATGAAATGTAATTGTCCAACATACGCTCATGTGAATCTTTCAGTGTTTTTTGTACAGTCCGATGTAAAAGTTTGGGAACCCCTCTCAGCCTGCAAAAATAATTGACTCTTTTCATTTCTCATGGAACCTCTGAGTACTGGGGTGTTTTCTGAACAAAGATTTTTAGTGAAGCAGTATTCAGTTGTATGGAATTAAATCTAATGTGAAAAACTGGCTGTGCAAAAATTTGGGTACCCTTATAATTTGAATGCATGTAACTGCTCAATACTGATTACTGACAACACCAAATTGGTTGGATTAGCTCGTTAAGCCTTGAACTTCATAGGCAGGTGGGTCCAATCATGAGAAAAGGTATTTAAGGAGACCAATTGCAAGTTGTGCTTCTGTTTGACTCTCCTCTGAAGAGTGACAGCATGGGATCCTCAAAGCAACTCTCAAAAAAGATCTGAAAACAAAGATTGTTCAGTATCAGGGTTTAGGGGAAGGCTACAAAAAGCATCTCAGAGGTTTATTAAACTGTCAGTTCCAACTGTAAGGAATGGAATGAGGAAATGGAAGGCCACAGGCACAGTTGCTGTAAAACCCAGGTCTGACAGGCCAAGAAAAATCCAGGAGCGACATATGCGGAGGATTGTGAGAATGTTACAGACAAGCCAAAGATCATCTCCAAAGACCTGCAAGAAGATCTTGCTGCAGATGCAGGTGTATCTGTACATCGTTCTACAATTCAGCACAATTTGCACAAAGAACATGTGTATGGCAGGGGGATGAGAAGCCCTTTCTGCACTCACACAAACACACTCGCTTGTTCTATGGAAAAGATCATTTACACAAGACACAGGCATTTTGGAACAAAGAGCTTTGGACTGATGAGACAAAAATGGAGTTATTTGCTCATAACAAAAAGCGCTTTGCATGGCGGGAGAAGAACACGACATTCCAAGAAAAACACCTGCTACCGACAGGTCCCATCATGCTGTGGGGCTGTGTGACTAGTTCAGGGGCTGTGTGACTAGTTCAGGGGCTGTGTGACTAGTTCAGGGGCTGTGTGGCTAGTTATGGGGCTGTGTGGCTAGTTCAGGGGCTGTGTGGCTATTTCAGGGGCTGTATGGCTAGTTCAGGGGCTGTGTGGCTAGTTCAGGGGCTGTGTGGCTATTTCAGGGGCTGTGTGGCTATTTCAGGGGCTGTGTGGCTATTTCAGGGACTGTGTGGCTAGTTCAGGGACTGTGTGGCTAGTTCAGGGACTGTGTGGCTAGTTCAGGGGCTGTGTGGCTAGTTCAGGGGCTGTGTGGCTAGTTCAGGGGCTGTGTGGCTAGTTCAGGGACTACTGGGGCCCTTGTTAAAGTCCAGGGTGGGATGAATTCAACCCAATATCAACAAATCCTTCAGGATAATGTTCAAGCATCAGTCACAAAGTTGAAGTTCCGCTGCAGGGGTCGGATATTCCAACAAGACAATGACCCTAAACTCACTTGGAAATCTACAAAGACATTTATGCAGAGGGACAAGTACAATATTCTGGAGTCCCCCGACTTGAATATCATGGAAATCTATGGGATGAGTTGAAGCAGACTGTCCATGCTCGGCAGCCATCACATTTAACTGAACTGGAGAGATTTTGTATGGACCAATCGTCACAAATAGCCACATCCACAATCCAGACACTCATCAAAGGCTATAGGAGGCGTCTAGAGGCTGTTACATTTGTAACTAAGTAATGATGTAATATCGCTGTTGGGGTGCCCAAATTTATGCACCTGTCTAATTTAGTTATGATGCATATTTTCTGTTAATCCAATAAACTTGATGTCACTGCTGAAATACTACTGTTCCCATAAGGCAAGTTATATATTAAATGGAAGTTGCTACTTTGAAAGCTCAGCCAATGATAAACAAAACTCCAAAGAATTAAGAGGGGTTCCCAAACTTTTTAAAAAAGAAAAAAAACAAAAGCAATCTGTAGGACATATTTATGGGCTCCCTGTGTCCTGGTGCTTTCATTTAATTACATACAGGCACAAAACAGACCATAGTGTGTGGACTTTAGATTGTAAGCTCCATTGGGATGTGTAATCTCTGCGCTGTGTGACTCTATATAAATACAGCGCTGCACAATATGTTGGCGCTCTAAAAATACATACTAATAATGTTAATAATAATAAATATAATATTACTAGTTTTTTCCAGCTCTTCCATCCCCCCCTCAGTCCCACAAACCTCTGGGTTAATAATCACCTGCCGACCGGTCTTTTTCTGGGCAGGTTAATTATCAGTGCCTGGAGCCTTCAGTGAGTGACTGGTCCTTTATTCTCCAGTAATCACTTACTGTCAGGCTTCACTAGTGATAGTTTCTCCCTGACGTCACACATCTTATTGGGTTACTGGGATTAGACTGGAAATCGGTGTCACAAACCAGTCCAGAGCTGGGGATGTGCCTCACCCACGGATATATTAAACCAGTCCCTCTATCAAACTTACCATTTAATTATCTGCCCCTGGGTAATGCCCCTGCTGAGTTGGACTCACTGGAGTGTCGTTACTGAGAAGCACCAGCACGGACTCTTCATCATTCACATCCCTGTCCAGTGGAGCTTACAATCCAGTGTTCCTATTGGCTACAACTGGGAGGGGGATATAATAATGCAGCTCCAGGTATGTGTTTGTCCCATGGGAGGAAGTCATAGCACCTGGAGCAAACAAAAATATAAACCTCATTCATTGTGCTGGGGGTATTCAACCACAGTACCCCAATGCTAATTATATACAAAAGTTTTAAATAAAATTGGCCATTCCAGAACGGTGATCCCCAACAGTAGCTTGCCAATCCCTTGCATTTTGCTTCCAGTGACACACGCTAAGATTAGTTGAGATTAGCGACAAATCTCCTCTTTTTCGGGCGACTAATCTCCCCAAACTGCCTTCCCGCTGGCTAGAACGCTTCATTTTCCAAAGTCGTCTCATGAGGAATCTTCAGACAACTTCGGAAAATGAAGTGCTCCGAGTGCCATCCTGACGGCAATTGGTGAAGGCAGTTTTGGTAGATCAGTTGCCCGAAGAAGGGGGCGACTAATCTCCCCAAATCTTACCGTATGTCACTGCTCTAAAGCAGGTGCTTATTTTTTAATTTTAGGGGCTTCCAAATAGCCAATGACTGCCCTTATTTGGCACCCCAACTCTTTTTACATTTGAATGTGGCTCATGGGTTAAAAAGGTTGGGGACCCCCATTGTTGAACTTATAGCTGGACATATGCTTTAGCAGCAATATGCTGGGTCAAATTGGGTTGGACGACCCTCTTGGAAAAGGACTTCATCAATGCCCCAATGTGGTCATGGTCCGACAGGATCTCCAAACCTCTATGATTCTGAGATATTGTGGATATTGGTTGGAAAGGTGCCGAGTTGGCAGCTTTTATTGGTCCTTGAATGGCCACCGTTAAAATAATAGGATATATATCATTATATTATGTGTATCCAGTTGGTAGTGGTTATTGCTTTGGTAAAAACTGTTACCGTATCAGCTAACACTAATTATATCAATATAAAGCCAAAAAAATTGAAAATAGTGTCTGTAGAGATGTAAAATAAAAAAACAAATACAAAAGTTTTGTAGAAGCGATACCTATATTGGCTATTTGGCTAATAATAAAAATGCATTGCAAGCTTTCAGAGCATAAAGTCAATATAACTGGTATATTTACCCTTAATCTTTGTTCTGGTATCAGGACCCCCGCTTCCATCCAGAGCATACGATCAATAAATCCAAAATGTGGGTAATGATACCATGAGGCGCAGAGGTACTTTTTCGTCAGATATATTGTCTGCCAAAGGGGACTTGGTCCTCCGGAAGCTCAAATGTATTTTTATTTTTAGCCAATATGGGTATCGCTTCGATTATACTTTTGTTTTTGTTTGTTTTGTGGAGATGTTTATGAGGGTGAGAGAAAGGGACTTATAAACCTTTGCCATCAGATGTACAGCAGTGAGCTCATTACTAGATTATATTGACTCTTCCTTTTCTGTCTGCAGGAAAGGGAATGAGACAAATGTAACATCTCGTTTGGACTGAACTCAAAGCAACGGAGTGTTTACCTTTTGGACAATGCAGATCCTAATCTTATATCCTGTTGGGAGGTAGGTGAGTATCCCCAGATTAGTCATAGTTTAGTCTTTCCTTTATGCATATAGAACTCCCCCCAACCCCAGTGTTCTTTTCAGGTGTACAAAGCTCCCTAAGGTCTCTCCTTTATTGGCACAGAGCCCCCCAACCCTCACAGGTCTCTCCTTCATGGGCACAGAGCTCCCCAACCCTCACAGGTCTCTCCTTCATGGGCACAGAGCTCCCCAACCCTCACAGGTCTCTCCTTCATGGGCACAGAGTTCCCCAACCCTCACAGGTCTCTCCTTCATGGGCACAGAGCTCCTCTATCCTCACAGGTCTCTCCTTCATGGGCACAGATCTCCCCAACCCTCACAGGTCTCTCCTTCATGGGCACAGAACTCCTCAACCCTCACAGGTCTCTCCTTCATGGGCACAGAGCTCCCCAGCCCTCACAGGTCTCTCCTTCATGGGCACAGAGTTCCTCAACCCTCACAGGTCTATCCTTCATGGGCACAGAGTTCCCCAACCCTCACAGGTCTCTCCTTCATGGGCACAGAGCTCTCCAGGGCTCATGGGGCTCTCCTTCATGGACACATCATCCCCAACCCTTACAGGTCTCTCCTTCATGGGCACAGATCTCCCCAACCCTCACAGGTCTCTCCTTCATGGGCACAGATCTCCCCAACCCTCACAGGTCTCTCCTTCATGGGCACAGATCTCCCCAACCCTCAAATTCCTCCAAAGCTCCTCAAGCCTCATATGTCTTCCCTTAATGGAAACAGAACAACCCAAGTATTACTGGTTACCTATGGTTATTGTTTTCAAAACACAGCTTGGATGTTTTTAAGGACTCCAGAATGAATAATGCAGACGTGTTTGTGACTGGCGGGGAAGCAGGGGTCTTCATGGCGAGGGTTCCCAAACAACGCTGCCTTTCTGCCTTGGACCCGCGGATACCCAGTGAGGAGGATTTACACAGTGAGGAGCTGGATGGATTCATTGCAGTCCCATTGCGGAGGTCCTGCCGCCTTCGATCATCCCTGCACTCGATGGACGCATTCCGCAGACACAGCTGGGAGCCAGGGAAGAGACTGCAAGAAATGGAGGCAGACTATGAGGAACTCAGGTACTATGAAAATCCCCAATAAAAAGGGAATGATAACCAGTCAGTCGAGAGTTATTGTGACTTCCATATAAGTGTTCACTAATGCTTTAATCAAGTGTATGAAAGAGCATTAAATAAAAAGGAAAGGGTTAATTGCTGGGGGGGGGAGGGTGCCAGTTTGTTAGACAGCCCCCCCCCCCTCTGTGATTTTAACTGTATGATTACTGCAGATCCCAAACCGGCCCTCCACTTGATGGAAAATGCATTAATTTTGGGAAAGGCCACCATCAGGGGGGCACTGGGGGGACTATTGTTCCAGGCCCGATGGCTTCTATATGTAAAGTGGGGCTTCATTTCCTGGATCAGCCGGGCCCCCATTGAACTGCTGAAGTAGGAGCCGAGTTGCACTGAAGTAGGAAGGGAAAAAAAACTGTTTTTGAGAACATCAGGGCAAAATTTTCATGTAAAATCCGGGAAAACATTGCCTAAATGCACCCATTGAAATGCATTATAAATTGGTGGGACCACAAATAAAAAATGTAAAACGCGTGGAGACTTAAAACCAGGGGACTTAAAATCGAGGTTTCACTGTATATTCTATTGGCTGTTTATAGAAATATAAAGTCAGTATGATCCCTGCTTATAAAGTGATGGTGGGACGTGTTGGCAGACATAGTATGTAGGAAGTATCACACACATGTACTATACACATATAACACACAAAAGCCATGAATATCATGTAAATGATGTAACATACATAGTAACATAGTAACATAGTAAGTAAGGTTGAAAAAAGACACGTGTCCATCGAGTTCAACCTTTTTTTTTTTTTTTGTTTATTAACTACCTATCTGCCAGTTGATCCAGAGGAAGGCAAAAAACCCATCTGAAGCCTCTCCAATTTGCCTTAGAGGGGGAAAAATTCCTTCCTGACTCCAAAATGGCAATCGGATTAATCCCTGGATCAACTTGGACTATGAGCTATTTCCCATAACCCTGTATTCCCTTACTTGCTAAAAAGCCATCCAACCCCTTCTTAAAGCTATCTAATGTATCAGCCTGTACCACTGATTCACTTCCCAGCTCTCCCTGTAACACCCCTTTCCCTCCTCTAATCTCATTGGCTCCCTCCTGTCTGCTGGGAGGAGCTACTGGTGAATAAAGCATCCGACCCTTCCTTGTACCTATCTAATGTATCAGCCTGTACCACTGATTCAGGGAGAGAATTCCACATCTTTACAGCTCTCACTGTAAAAAACCCCTTCCCAATATTTAGCTGGAACCTCTTTTCTTCTAATCGGAATGGGTGACCTCGTGTCAGCTGGAAAGACCTACTGGTAAATAAATCATTAGAGAGATTGTTATATGATCCCCTTATATATTTATACATAGTCATCATATCACCCCTTAAGCGCCTCTTCTCCAGCGTGAACATCCCCAATTTTGCCAGTCTTTCCTCATAGCTAAGATTTTCAATACCTTTTACCAGCTTAGTTGCCCTTCTCTGTCCCCTCTCTAATACAATAATGTCCTGTTTGAGTGATGGAGACCAAAACTGTACGGCATATTCTAGATGGGGCCTTACAAGTGCTCTATACAGTGGAAGAATGACCCCCTCCTCCCGTGACTCTATGCCCCTTTTAATACAAGTCAAGACCTTATTTGCCCTTGATGCTGCTGACTGGCATTGCTTGCTACAGCCAAGTTTATCATCTACAAGGACTCCAAGGTCCTTTTCCATAATGGATTTGCCTAGTGCAGTCCCATTAAGGGTATAAGTGGCTTGGATATTTTTACATCCCAGGTGCATGACTTTACATTTATCAACATTGAATCTCATTTGCCACTTAGCTGCCCAGATTGCCAGTTAGTCAAGATCCTGTTGCAAGTGCCACATCCTGGATGGAATTAATTGGGCTGATAATTTTGTGTCATCTGCAAACACTGATACATTACTTACAACACCCTCCCCTAAGTCATTAATGAACAAGTTAAATAAAAGTGGACCCAATACTGAGCCCTGGGGGACCCCACTAAGAACCTTACTCCAAGTAGAGAATGTCCCATTAACAACCCCCCTCTGTACCCGATCCTGTAGCCAGTTTCCTATCCATGTGCAAACGACTTTATTAAGCCCAACAGACCTTAGTTTAGAAATCAGTCGTTTGTGGGGCACAGTATCAAACGCTTTGGCAAAATCCAAATAGATCACATCTACTGCCCCCCCACTATCCAGAATCTTACTTACCACATCATAAAATGCAATCAAATTCGTCTGACATGACCTATCCTTCATAAAGCCATGCTGATTGCTGCTCATAATGCCATTCATTAGGACAAAATTTTGTATGTGATCCCTTAACAAGCCTTCAAATAATTTGCCCACCACAGATGTCAGACTTACTGGCCTATAATTGCCAGGCTGAGATCGTAATCCCTTTTTAAATATTGGAATAACATCAGCTTTTCTCCAATCCATAGGCACCATACCAGATGACAGTGTATCTGAGAAAATCAGAAATAAGGGCTGGTCTAAAACTGAACTAAGCTCTCTTAGAACCCGGGGGTGTATGCCATCAGGCCCTGGAGCCTTGTTTACATTAATTTGTATTAAAGCTTTTTGAATCATATCCTGAGTCAGCCACTGACTAGATTGAGCTGAACCATTCGTGCAGTTATAAAGTGAGCCTGTGAACTCACACTCCTCTATTGTATACACTGAAGAAAAGAACTGATTTAACACATTTGCCTTATCTGTATCTGTTACAACCATACTGGTACCATTATTTAATGGAGCAACACTCTCAACCTGCATCTTTTTACTATTAATATATTTAAAAAACTTTTTAGGGTTAGTTTTCACCTCCACCGCAATTAACTCTTCATTTCTTTTCTTAGCCTTCCGGATTGCTGATTTACAACATTTATTACAGTGTTTATATTCATTAAATGCAGCTTCTGTCCCTACAGATTTGTAGTTATTAAATGCCTTTCTCTTCTTTCCCATTAACATCTTTACCTCTGTATTAAGCCACACAGGATGATTCTTAGAGCTTCTACGTTTACTCCTTAAGGGAATAAATTGAGAACAGTAATGATTTAATATCATTTTAAAAGACAACCATTTCTGTTCTGTGTTTTTAGCTGAAAACCTAATGCCCCAATCAATGCTCTGTAGGGCAGCCCTCAAGGCACTAAAATTAGCTTTTGCAAAATTCCTGGTTTTTGTTGCCCCAGTATATATTTGTGTTTTGCACCAGACATTAAATAATATAACATTATGGTCACTATTACCCAGGGGTTCAATGACTTGCACATTTGCTATAAGTTCTGGGTCATTAGAGATCACTAGATCCAGAATAGCATTTTTTCTGGTAGGCTCCTCAACAACCTGTGCTAAAAAATTGTCGTGCAATAAGTTTATAAACTTGCTCCCATTAACTGATCTAGCAGTACCGTTGCTCCAGTCAATATCTGGGTAATTAAAATCCCCCATTATCATTACTTTACCTAAACTAGCAGCCTTTTCTATTTGCATCAGGAGCTTTGTCTCTTCCTCCTCACTTACATTAGGGGGTCTATAGTGACTCCTACAATTAATTTGCTGGATTCTTTACAATTGGTGAAGAACTCCACCCATACGACTTCTGGCCCCTCATTTTCTAACATAACCTCCTCCTTTATATGAGCTTTTAAATCCTGCCTAACATACAGACATACCCCTCCTCCTTTTCTATTGCCTCTGTCCCTCCGAAACAAAGTATAGCCACTGATATTTACTGCCCAGTCATGTGACTCATTCAGCCATGTTTCGGCCACACCAATCACATCATATTTTCCTTCCATCACCAGCAGCTCCAGCTCACCCATTTTTGTCCTTATAAACGGTGAGTTCTGATGTCATCAGTTATAAACAGTGAGTTCTGATGTCATTTCTGTCACATGACTCACTGAAATTTGTGTATTATAATAAATAAAGTACCCCCAGTTGTAAAATATGAGGATATTAGAAGTTACCTCGGAGTTCCATGACCTGTATAAAAACACTCAGCCTTCAGCCTCGTACTTTTATGAAACTCCTCGATAACTTATAATATCCTTATATTTTACAAGAGGGGGCACTTTATTCACTATATAACACACGGTGATGACGTAACACAGACAGTAGTTTCTTCCGTGTGCTTCTCGCATCGTTTAGTTGCAGGAAACAGCAATGGAGGGCGGCCGTTGTCTCCAGCGCTGGGGTTTGTCTGCGTCGGCCACGGATCTGAACACCCGATACCACGGCCGGTATGTCACCTCGGGGTGCAGGATATTAGCAACAGGGGTGCAGGCTCTTTACAGGCTCATAATACTCATTCTGAGGAATCTGGGGGTCTGTAAACCACTGACTGACGCTGAAAGAAAATGACAAATATGTCTGGGAGCTTTTTGTCTCATTGTTGGAAATAACCAGTGTGTCTGTGACATTTCACAGCTAGAGAAACTATCTGATTCTCGGCATCTACAACCACCATTTTTCCCAGTAAAGCCGGAGATTCAGCCAACGGTCAGACTCACTGGTTCTTGTCAGTGCCAGAGGCATCGTCCAGTTTCACTCAGTTCAATATCCATGGCCGGTACCTGCACCCCAATCCCATTATTAAACTCTATGCTCATCTGCTCTTGTTTCTCTTTTGCAGCCAGAGTTTAAAGGGTCTGGACGCAGAGGAGATAGAGGGGAATATGGGCAACAGGAGAGACCCCCGTCGTACTCCAATTATCAGCAGTACGGACGAGCTGGAGTCTTGGCTTTCTACACGAGGGGAAGATCTGGAAGTGACACAGGAGGTGAGAAATCAGAATATTTGCCTTTCGACTTATTAGGTCTCCTACATAGCATCAAAGTTTCTGAAAACATTAGGGGTCATTTATAATATCCACACTGTGCAAAGTGCAAGAGACGGGCTCCAGTTGTCCATTATATTGTATTTTACACACTGTGTGGTGCATTGAGTTACTAGCCGAAGGCCTCTGTGATCCTTTTTAATCTGCTGCCTGTGTTAGGCAGGGGTATCCAAGTTCACCCCAAATCTCCCCCTAACTGACCTTCAGACTGGGCCCCCTTAGCTCATAACAAGGTTACAGATATATAGAAACATTGGGGTGTCACCCTGCTATAGTTCCAGGGGTACTCAGGGTACAAATAAGCACTCACCCCAAATCTCCCCCTAACTGACCTTCAGACTGGGCCCCCTTAGCTCATAACAAGGTTACAGATATATAGAAACATTGGGGTGTCACCCTGCTATAGTTACAGGGGTACCCAGGGTACAAATAATCACTCACCCCAAATCTCCCCCTAACTGACCTTCAGACTGGGCCCCCTTAGCTCATAACAAGGTTACAGATATATAGAAACATTGGGGTGTCACCCTGCTATAGTTCCAGGGGTACCCAGGGTACAAATAAGCACTCACCCCAAATCTCCCCCTAACTGACCTTCAGACTGGGCCCCCTTGCTTCATAATAAGGTTACAGATATATAGAAACATTGGGGTGTCACCCTGCTATAGTTCCAGGGGTACCCAGGGTACAAATAAGCACTCACCCCAAATCTCTCCCTAACTGACCTTCAGACTGGGCCCCCTTAGCTCATAACAAGGTTACAGATATATAGAAACATTGGGGTGTCACCCTGCTATAGTTCCAGGGGTACCCAGGGTACAAATAAGCACTCACCCCAAATCTCCCCCTAACTGACCTTCAGACTGGGCCCCCTTAGCTCATAACAAGGTTACAGATATATAGAAACATTGGGGTGTCACCCTGCTATAGTTACAGGGGTACCCAGGGTACAAATAATCACTCACCCCAAATCTCCCCCTAACTGACCTTCAGACTGGGCCCCCTTAGCTCATAACAAGGTTACAGATATATAGAAACATTGGGGTGTCACCCTGCTATAGTTCCAGGGGTACCCAGGGTACAAATAAGCACTCACCCCAACTCTCCCCCTTATAACGTGACAGAATTAGTAGCATTTTCTGTTGTAACTATTCGCTGATGACATTGGGGTGTTGGAGGAGGTGATTAGAGACAAGATCATGTGTTGGTGACACTACAAATTGCTGGAGTCGCATTATATTGAATGTTTCACTTTCATTCCTACTTTTAGTACACGGGAATCTCCCAACTATAACGAGGGTTATGCGACCGAAAAATGTACAAATAAATATTTCATATCTAAACACTAGGGATTTATTGAACTACTCGGAAACACCCCTTAAAGGTAAAGCCCTTCCCTAAGGAGCTTACACTCTAATTGTATAATTGGCGATCCTGTCCCAAGGAGCTTACACTCTATTTGTATAATTGGTGATCCTGTCCCAAGGAGCTTACACTCTAATTGTATAATTGGTGATCCTGTCCCAAGTATATTCCTGATTTGTAATTAAAACAGGAGTCCCTGTTACAGTCTAGTGGTATAATATAAATTCCTGTCCCAGGGATCTTCTGTTGGTATATGTGGAGATCCTGTCCCAAGGAGCTTACACTCTAGTTGTATAATGAATAGAGTGTTCTGTGTATCATAGAGTCTATATAACTTTTGTTTACTCGTGACTTGCACACGTTATGGAAACTCCCTGTTTCACTTGTGTTACTCTTTTTTTATTGTCTTCCCCTTCGATTTTAGGAACACGCAAAGAGGCTCCAGGCGTATCTCTCCTCCCAGCACTATCTGTACAACCCTCTGTCCAAATCCGTCTCAATGTCCGGCATTGACCGCACCTTCTGCTACCCCGATGGTGAGTAAATATATACGTAGGGGCATTGCTCTTGCTTAGGGGTGCCATATAGGAAAAACCGTACAAATGTAGGGGTGCCGCATAGAGAAGGTGCTGATGCTGTTTTCTGATAAACAAGTGTCCCCACTAGGGGGAGTGCTAAGCTCAGAGTGTGAGTATAGTGTGAGTATAGTGTGAGTATAGTGTGAGTATAGTGTGAGTATAGTGTGAGTATAGTGTGAGTATAGTGTGAGTATAGTGTGAGTATAGTGTGAGTATAGTGTGAGTATAGTGAGAGTATAGTGAGAGTATAGTGTGAGTATAGTGTGAGTATAGTGTGAGTATAGTGAGAGTATAGTGAGAGTATAGTGAGAGTATAGTGAGAGTATAGTGAGAGTATAGTGTGAGTATAGTGTGAGTATAGTGTGAGTATAGTGTGAGTATAGTGAGAGTATAGTGAGAGTATAGTGAGAGTATAGTGAGAGTATAGTGAGAGTATAGTGTGAGTTGTACACTTGGCTACAGACACACAACAGGCTTTTATCCCAGGTTGATCCATAACAAAGGAAAGGAATGTGTTTGTTGTGAGAGCAAGAGCCGCCCTTTCCCATCAGTATCAGTATCAGTAGTAGGTAACTCCTCTCCCAGCTGTGTGTACTTATCAACTAAACAGTCACTTGTATGGCGTCACTTTTTATTCCTTCTTTCCTCACTGGTTTACCCACCGGCCCACCTACTCCAGCTGCTTTTCACTGGCACACACTGCTCTCAGCCTGTTTAAGTGCCCAATACAATGGCCTTGCTAATCAGATAAGGACTTGAACAGATATGAGTTGGGCCGGGTGTAAACCAAGGACTTGAGTCTGTGAAAGGTCTTTCAGTCCCTCCCCCATGTGACCGGATTGTTAGCCTCAGTGGCAAGTGGTGGGATCATCCTGGTTTAGCGCACCACTTGGGTGAAATAGGTGAGTTTCACTAGCCGACCAAGTCACCTGCAATAACATACCCAAAAAATATACTCACTTAATCACTCACTCACCCTCCAACTCATTGACCTGCTAACTCACCCAAAATATACCTATTCACTCACCCACCTCTCAATTCATTTTTCTGCAAACTCACCCAAAACATACCAACTCGGTCACCCACCCTCCAACTCATTCACCTGATCACTTACCCAACAATATACCTTCTCACTCACTCACCCTCCAACTCAATTACCTGCTCACTCACACAACAATAAACCCACTCACTCACCCACCCTCCAACTACAATTACCTGCTCACTCACCCAACAATAAGTCTACTCACTCACCCACCCTCCAACTACAATTACCTGCTCACTCACCCAACAATAAGTCTACTCACTCACCCACCCTACAGCTCATTCACCTGATCACTCACCCAACAATATACCTTCTCACTCACTCACTCACCCTCCAACTCAATTACTTGCTCACTCACCCAACAATAAGCCTACTCACTCACCCACCCTCCAACTCATTTACCTGATCACTCACCCAACAATAAATCCACTCACTCTCCCAACAATACACCTGCTCACTCACCCACCACCCAGCTCATTCACATGATCACTCACCCAACAATATACCAGCCCAACATGAACTTGCTAAACCACCACCCCAATCAAAATATACTGTTTCAGTTCATTAGCTTAAATACTTACCTCCCACCCATTCCAATTCTTTGCTCCCTCCCTCACTCACCAGCTCTCTCATGAGTCCTAGTAACTCTATTTCCATTGCTCACACTCACCATCTCAATGAGTCTCTTCAATTACCTATTTGGCATCAGAGTTTCATGTGATTGTTGGTTGGGCGTTTGCTCTGAATAATTATATCCAGTTGGCCACGGAATAGTTTGGACCTGCCCAGGAATCTGTGTGGCCTTAATCTGCTCTAGTGTTTCTCAGAGATTTCATCTGTCCTATTTGTAAGATAATTGTATATACACTGAGTGCTGTACTAGAGCTGTGTAGACAAGAAGGAATTAAGAGGTAAAACAGAGGCAGATTTGACCTTTATAATGTTTGGCCTCAGATGCCACTAAAGTCTTTAACATTCTTGTTTATTTGCAGATGTGACTTTCTATTCCCAAGGGAGAAACCTGTCCAACGGGTAAGTGGAAATTCCCTTTAAGCACCTGAGAAATCTCATGGGGATGTTCCAGACAAGGTGAGCTAGTAATGCAACAGTCTGCAGCCATGGAGGGCTAGTAATGCAACAGTCTGCAGCCATGGAGGGCTAGTAATGCAACAGGCTGTAGCCATGGAGGGCTAGTAATGCAACAGGCTGTAACCATGGAGGGCTAGTAATGCAACAGTCTGTAACCATGGAGGGCTAGTAATGCAACAGTCTGTAACCATGGAGGGCTAGTAATGCAACAGTCTGTAACCATGGAGGGCTAGTAATGCAACAGTCTGTAACCATGGAGGGCTAGTAATGCAACAGTCTGTAACCATGGAGGGCTAGTAATGCAACAGTCTGTAACCATGGAGGGCTAGTAATGCAACAGTCTGTAACCATGGAGGGCTAGTAATGCAACAGTCTGTAACCATGGAGGGCTAGTAATGCAACAGTCTGTAACCATGGAGGGCTAGTAATGCAACAGTCTATAGCCATGGAGGGCTAGTAATGTAACAGTCTGTAGCCATGGAGGGCTAGTAATGCAACAGTCTGTAACCATGGAGGGCTAGTAATGCAACAGTCTGTAGCCATCGAGGGCTAGTAATGCAACAGTCTGTAGCCATGGAGGGCTAGTAATGCAACAGTCTGTAACCATGGAGGGCTAGTAATGCAACAGGCTGTCGCCATGGGTTGCTAGTAATGCAACAGGCTGTAGCCATGGAGGGCTAGTAATGCAACAGGCTGTAACCAAGGAGGGCTAGTAATGCAACAGGCTGTAACCATGGAGGGCTAGTAATGCAACAGTCTGTAACCATGGAGGGCTAGTAATGCAACAGTCTGTAACCATGGAGGGCTAGTAATGCAACAGTCTGTAGCCATCGAGGGCTAGTAATGCAACAGTCTGTAGCTATGGAGGGCTAGTAATGTAACAGTCTGTAGCCATGGAGGGCTAGTAATGCAACAGTCTGTAACCATGGAGGGCTAGTAATGCAACAGGCTGTCGCCATGGGTTGCTAGTAATGCAACAGGCTGTAGCCATGGAGGGCTAGTAATGCAACAGGCTGTAACCAAGGAGGGCTAGTAATGCAACAGGCTGTAACCATGGAGGGCTAGTAATGCAACAGTCTGTAACCATGGATGGCTAGTAATGCAACAGTCTGTAACCATGGAGGGCTAGTAATGCAACAATCTGTAACCATGGAGGGCAAGTAATGCAACAGGCTGTAACCAAGGAGGGCTAGTAATGCAACCGTCTGTAACCATGGAGGGCTAGTAATGCAACAGTCTGTAACCATGGAGGGCTAGTAATGCAACAGTCTGTAACCATGGAGGGCTAGTAATGCAACAGTCTATAGCCATGGAGGGCTAGTAATGTAACAGTCTGTAGCCATGGAGGGCTAGTAATGCAACAGTCTGTAACCATGGAGGGCTAGTAATGCAACAGTCTGTAGCCATCGAGGGCTAGTAATGCAACAGTCTGTAGCCATGGAGGGCTAGTAATGTAACAGTCTGTAGCCATGGAGGGCTAGTAATGCAACAGTCTGTAACCATGGAGGGCTAGTAATGCAACAGTCTGTAACCATGGAGGGCTAGTAATGCAACAGTCTGTAACCATGGAGGGCTAGTAATGCAACAGTCTGTAACCATGGAGGGCTAGTAATGCAACAGGCTGTAGCCATGGAGGGCTAGTAATGCAACAGTCTGTAGCCATGGAGGGCTAGTAATGCAACAGTCTGTAACCATGGAGGGCTAGTAATGCAACAGGCTGTAGCCATGGAGGGCTAGTAATGCAACAGTCTGTAGCCATGGAGGGCTAGTAATGCAACAGTCTGTAACCATGGAGGGCTAGTAATGCAACAGTCTGTAACCATGGAGGGCTAGTAATGCAACAGTCTGTAACCATGGAGGGCTAGTAATGCAACAGTCTGTAACCATGGAGGGCTAGTAATGCAACAGTCTGTAACCATGGAGGGCTAGTAATGCAACAGGCTGTAACCATGGAGGGCTAGTAATGCAACAGTCTGTAACCATGGAGCGGCTAAGTCTTCACCCCTGGGGGATCTGCTGGAGCGTTGCCTAATCCTGTGCGACCCAGCAGGGCACCCACTTTACTCTATAGAAAACATCAGCTCCTGTCCCCCTTTTACATTAAATAAAATATCCATTATCCCTTAGTAGAATTAGTTCTTAAAGGGAAACACAAGCCGTTTGTTTGAGACATTGGTGAGATTTGCTAATGACAGTGATAATGAGAGATCTATAGTCCTTATCCAGAGTTACAAAAAAATATATTTTGTGAGCCAAATATAGTATTTTTTTATATTTTTTTATATTTTGTTTTGTATATTTTTTTCTATGTTTTAAGTTTTTTAATATTTTTTTATTATTTTTTTCCTTTTTTGTAATTAATAATTTTTTTTCAACTGGTTGTGCTGTCCGTTACTTACAATATTTAGCAGTTTGGCTTGGAGACCCTGATGGGGAGCCTCCTATGGATTAGCCCCCCGCTTTTTCATTCTGAGGGTGTGCGCCTTCCCCCCTAATTGTGCTTATCCGGAGTTAGACTGACCCAGGACCCACCCGAGTGGGCGACACACAGATTTGATTCCCAAGCACATTAAGGCTAAGGCCACACTAGGCGATAGCGCAGCGATTTGACTCGCGGCGACTTTTCGCCGCGACTTTTAAGCCGCAATCGCTGTGGAAACTTTTGCGCTGGCGTCTATGGGGAATCGCGAAAAATCGCCAGCGTAAAAACATACGCGCCGATCTTTTCTCTACTGTCGCTCGAAATTGCCTCGCTAGGCGATTTCGAGAGTCAAATCGCCGCGCTATCGCCTAGTGTGGCCTTAGCCTAGTAGTTCACATCCTAAACTGTCAGTCCTAATTACCATCTCAATTAACAGGCCAGACCCGTTATTGTCTGTTTCCCTATCACTAAACTGTCCCCACGCTGAGGCCAGGGTTTAACCCTTTCTCTTGTGCCTTCTCTCTATTCAGTGCCTTGAGCTGCGGAGATTTTGATGGTTTGGAGACGGATGAGAAGGAGAACAGAGAAAAGGAAGATTCTCCTCTAGGGAGGACTCTGAGCTTCATCCGAAAAATGGCTGGTGGGAAATCCAAGGTAGGACTGATTATTTTATTTCAGGCAATGAGGCCTCTCTCTTCTCAAAACCCCTCACTTCATTGTGGAAGTGTAACTATGTGTGTGTATATATATATATACTGTATACGTGGAGCCAGAAGCCCTACACACTGGAAGTAAAGGGAAAATAAATATAAATATTGTGCTTCCTGGAAACTGTGCAGAATTATTTGTGAGTCCATATAAAGCATTTTGTTTTTCCCCGGAGCTACTGGGAACTGAAACCAGTCAAGGTTTGTCGTCTTGTTCTGTCACCGATCACTTGTGTTTCACCAACTCTTCACTATTCACAAGTGCACCAGCCGAGCTCACCACAAGGGGGCAGCAGAGTCAGAGCAGAGTCACTGCCGGACACAGACAGATGCACAATTTCTACTGTATAAATAGGCGACTGTAGGAAATTTGTATGAGACAAGTGTTGGTTTGGACTGGTTTCATTGGTTACAACTATTCATGTGCTGCGTATATAGAGAGGGGCGTCATTGGTTGACTGTAATGCTGATTTAACTCATTTGTGCCCAGTGAGGTTGGGTTAAAGGGATACTGTTATGAGAAAAAAGGTTTTTTTGAATTACATCAGTTAATAGTGCTGCTCCAGCAGAATTCTGCACTGAAATCCATTTCTCAAAAGAGCAAACAGATTTTTTTTATATTTAATTTTGAAATCTGACATGGGGACATATTGTCAGTTTCCCAGCTGCCCCTGGTCATGTGACTTGTGCTCTGATAAACTTCAGTCACTCTTTACTGCTGTATCACTTGGACTGATATCACCCCGCAGCAGCCTAACATAAAATCATGACAGAATCCCTTTAAAGAATAATTTCAAGGGCTCTAGAAAAGGTGCTCGATGGGAAAAAAGTAAATTCCAGAGGCGTGAGGCGAGGCTCTTGTTAGAGGAGAGATCTGAAACCTCAGCGGGGAGAGGGAATGTCAAGAATCACGGGTGCAGGAAAGCGAGAGGACAGTAGTCATTGTGGGTGCTGAGACCAGGTCCAGCATTTTGCAAATAGAGAGAAGGACAAAAAGATTTGGCGTGCAGAGATTTTTGACCACACCCATTTTTGACCACACCCCCCCAATTACCATGTTCATTTTACAAAATTTGGCAGGTAATGAAAGTTTGAACACATTTCTGTGGTTTTTATGTGTTATTGCAGTTTTGTTAATGAAGGTGAATTGCACTTTAAGCTGCAAGTCACAGTTTCCCCAAGAGACCTGCTTATCTACAATTGTTTGCTTATCTTAAATTGTTACAGTTGCTTCTTTGCTTATCTTAAATTGTTACAATTGTTTCTTTGCGTATGTTGAATTATTACAATTGTTTCTTTGCGTATCTTAAATTGTTGCAATTGTTTCTTTGCTTGTCTGAAATTGTTACAAATGTATCGAAGTGCACCTGCCATGTGTTCTGGGCTCTGCCAAAAAGCCAATTAAGTTTTAGAAACTTTGTATCTATTTCTGGCTGTTCAGTGCAGGAGATCAAAGGGAAACTTGGGACATTTCAGTAACAATCCTGGACTGTGGGCTGAGCTGGTTCAGTGGTAACGCTTGCCACGCGCGAGGTCGGGGTTCAATTCCGGCCCAATACAATCCGTTATTGTAATATCTGAATTGTACCCTAACCTTTCATTTGTAAACTGTCACTCGTAGGACCCTCTAATCCCATTGTACTCTGTAACCCTTGTTTGTTATTAACCATTTATTCCCCGTTTGTTATAAATAGAGATAAAGCACTGTGTAACTTGTCGGCGCTATATAAATAAATGATGATGATGAGCTGTCAAAATTGGGACTGTCCCGCAAAAACCAGGACAATTGGGAGGTATGGTTACAGTAGCTGAGTCAGGAAAGGATGAGGGCCTATCCTGTAACCTATAGCAACCAGTAAACAGTTTGCTCTACCCAGTCCTTGGCAGAATATGCAAAGTATTAGGGTAAATATTACTTGGGGTGGGTGCAGTAAGGAAGGTGCTCGTGTAGCCACAGAGTCTGCCTCCCTTGTATTTAAACCTTTGGCCTCGTCTTTTTCCAACTGTCCTCCTGTCTTTCTGTCCTTCCCATTCCGTCACATCTGCCGCCGGGCTCATGTACTGAACGTAAGAAGCTCCTGCATTTCTAAGAAAATGACTGTAAAGTGCCGGCACTTACAGCAATAGAACTAGGGCAAACCTAACTGTCATTTTCTGGTCTTCAGTCATGACTAAATGTAGCAGAAGTCGGTTCTCCTCCGCGTCTCTTAATCAGCTGGATGCTGCTACATTGTTTCAGGAACCAGAACCGGCGGTGCAGACAGATAATGGCGTTCAGGAGGAGGTTTTGATGCACTTGAAAGAGTTATGGGTCAGTAATAGGGGAGCCAATTGCAGGAGGAACATTCCCAGACTGCTGACAGTTGGAGCTGGTGATCTGGAGGGTCCGGCGTCCCCCCTTATGTCTGTTCATTGAACGGAGCAATTGCCGACTTCTTGCATCAGCCTCTGTTCTCAGCCTTATGGCATTTCCTTCCTCCCTCCCTGACCATGTGTTGTGCCCCCAGAAACACAGCAGCAGCAGCAGCAATGGGAGATCCAATGGGATTCCATGAAGTCGTAGGTTCAATTCCAGCAAGGGCAATATCTGCAGAGTCTGTTTATTCTCCCCGTGTCTGCGTGGGTTTCCTTTGGGTTCTCTCCAAAAACATATTCATTAGTTAATGGTAAAACTGACCTTAGTGCTTTTATAAAGGGCCCCTACCATGAATTTAGTAACCACCCTCTAATGCCGTAGCAACAGGTTGAGCTTCATTAGGGACAGTTAACCCACCAGTAGGGTTTTAGATTGTAAGCTGTAAGGAGCAGGCCCCTCTCTGTTGGTCGGTATTTGTTTGTGATTTTTACACCCTGATATTGTACAGCGCTGTGGGATATGTTGGGACCTGCTATCGAGAATGCTCGGGACCTGGGGATATTTCTGTAATTTGGATTATTTGGATAAAATGGAGTCTATGGGAGAGTCCTGCGTGGAACCAACTTCTAAAACCCGGACCCGACCCGAACCCGCGACCCAAACCACGACCCACACATTTACCAGCTTTTATCCGCTACCCGACCCAGACCCACAACTGCTTTATCCGCAACCTGCCGACCCCCATTAAACAGGAAGTGATGTTGCTGCAAACTGGAAGTGACATCATCAAAAGTGGACGGAAACAAGTTTTGTAAAATTTTAAAAAGCGTAAAATATAAACAATCGGCACCTGAAAATCTTCCCCTCATTCCTCAAGGTGCCCGTTTTTTTTTTTTGAAGGTAACTCGAGGTTACACGACCCGCTGCAGGACCCTATAGTCTATGGAAGATTTCTGTAAATCTGACATTTCTGGATAACGGGTTTCCGGATAAAGGATCCCATACCTGTACTGTTTTATTATTACAAAGAAAAAGGAAATCATTTTTTAAAAATTTGGATAAAATGGAGTCTATGGGAGACGGCTTTTCTGTAATTCTGAGCTTTCTGGATAATGGGTTTCCTGATAACAGATCCCATACCTGTACTTTATAAATACTATACAGTAATAATCAGCTGCTTCAGGTGCAGGCCGCCATGTTTTTTTCCTTTGCTCCCTGCTCTCCATCTGCCCCATAGATACAGCTCTTTACTTCCAGGATGGATTTCATGGGCCACACGGGCCGAGTTACATTTGCATCTCCTGTTTCTTCCACTCCTGATGTCTCTCTATCCGACCCTCTGTATGTCTCTTGTCCCACAACTCTGTCTCTTCCCCTCTCTCTACCTGTTCCCACATAGTTCAGTTGCTATGACAGTGACGGCATTTGTCTGCCAGAAGATTGGGGGGTTTGTGAGTGGGAGGAAAGGAGAGACTGGGGACACAGTGAGTGTGGGAATTGCACAGACTGTCTCCAACCGAGAGGCTCTCTATTGATAGGCCTCACTCAGTACACCCAAATATCTGTCCAGCAGTGAGAGAGAAGCCGTTATATGGACTTGTGAAAGTCTTACCACCTCTGCTGGGATACAGTTCCATGTCTCCACCCTGCCTTATCATTAGAGTTGCCACCTGGCTGGTAAAAATGATGGTTGATCCCAATGTTATTAATAGGGAATAAAGATAAATATATAGGAAGGTCAGTGATCTCAATGTTATTAATAGGGAATAAAGATAAATATATAGGAAGGTCAGTGATCCCAATGTTATTAATAGGGAATAAAGATAAATATATAGGAAGGTCAGTGATCCCAATGTTATTAATAGGGAATAAAGATAAATATATAGGAAGGTCAGTGATCCCAATGTTATTAATAGGGAATAAAGATAAATATATAGGAAGGTCAGTGATCCCAATGTTATTAATAGGGAATAAAGATAAATATATAGGAAGGTCAGTGATCCCAATGTTATTAATAGGAATAAAGATAAATATATAGGAAGGTCAGTGATCCCAATGTTATTAATAGGGAATAAAGATAAATATATAGGAAGGTCAGTGATCCCAATGTTATTAATAGGGAATAAAGATAAATCTATAGGAAGGCCAGTGATCCCAATGTTATTAATAGGGAATAAAGATAAATATATAGGAAGGTCAGTGATCCCAATGTTATTAATAGGGAATAAAGATAAATCTATAGGAAGGTCAGTGATCCCAATGTTATTAATAGGGAATAAAGATAAATATATAGGAAGGTCAGTGATCCCAATGTTATTAATAGGGAATAAAGATAAATATATAGGAAGGTCAGTGATCTCAATGTTATTAATAGGGAATAAAGATAAATATATAGGAAGGTCAGTGATCCCAATGTTATTAATAGGGAATAAAGATAAATATATAGGAAGGTCAGTGATCCCAATGTTATTAATAGGGAATAAAGATAAATATATAGGAAGGTCAGTGATCCCAATGTTATTAATAGGGAATAAAGATAAATATATAGGAAGGTCAGTGATCCCAATGTTATTAATAGGGAATAAAGATAAATCTATAGGAAGGTCGGTGATCCCAATGTTATTAATAGGGAATAAAGATTAATATATAGGAAGGCCAGTATTTTTTTTTCCAGAAAAGGTGGCAACCCTACTTATTAAATCACCCAATCTCAAGATTTCTAAACGTAACAAAATTTCCCTCATCTGTATTTGAATTGCGATCTACACATGGAACCACGGACCGGTAGGTCTCATTGACTGGCAGCTGCTCAGCCTTAAAAACAATCTCTGTTTGAGACACTCAGGATGGAAAGATGCTGTTCATGGTTGTGAGCCACAGAAATAGGTTTTCCTATCATAAGAGAAAACAAAGCCCCCCTGGATGTTCCCTTTTCACTTATTCCTCAGATAAGGATGGATTATAAATTGGTGCAAGGCTTACACTGCCCAGGGCAGTTATTTGGGGCTATTGAAAGTGTCTGGGATTTCTGCCCCAGGCCAGGTTTGTAACAATAAAGGAGTAAGTGTTGCAGTACCAGCCTCAGCCAGTAGATGTCAGTGTGTAGCTATTCACCTTCCCTTACTCATTACACCAGTTCATTCCAGGCAGCCGTTATTTGTTTGTAAATAGGCAACATGGGCAGTGGTGTAACTAGATGATACTGGGCCCCACAGCAAATCCATTTTAGGGCCCCCATCATATCCAGAGCTTGTTCTGTTTTACCAATATATTGCTCATTATTTAGATAATCCCTCCTGGGCCCCCCTGCTGCCACAGGGTCTGCTTCCTCTGTTGTTACACCCCTGAACATGGGGCTTATTTACTATATTATTTTCTAAAACTGGGAGCACCCCTACATTCCCCCCTCCCCCCCCCTAAACAATTCAGCCCAGGCTTTCCATTAACGTGCTGTACGTTAGAATTCCGTTAGATTGCAAGCTGTGCAGGTCAGAAAGGAGCCGCTCCTGATTTATGTTCTGCTTAGCTGCTTGGATGGAGGGTCCCTTCGTTAATGTTCACTAATTAGCAGAATAATGATGCAATCGTCTGTAACGTGAGCAGCCAGAGATAGCAACTAATTGATGGGCGTAGGCCTCTGTATTTGTATAAATATAAATATAGTTGTGGTTTGTGTACAACACACATTTCTCTGATTTGCCAAAGTGTCTGTGTGTGTTTGTTTAACACAATGTGCTCATTTAGTTTCCATTATGCTGAGTCAGTGTTTTCCACCCTCGCCGGTCACACTGGCCGTGCAAACACTACTCCAGGCAAGACAATGTCAGGGATCAAGGGAGATTTCTATTGGCAGGGGTTGGATTAAATACAAATTGTGTGACCCATCAAGAGTAACCCCTAACTACTTGTATTAACATCAGTCGCACAAACACGGGGCCCTTGTGTCTCTAAGTGTGAGGAAAGTTACTGTCTGGATGGCACAGACCCAGCGACCAAATGTGGCCCAATTAGAGCTTCTTAAGTGTCCTGGAATAAAACAATAATTGTATTATAATACACAAGAGACACGAATATCCTGTAATTTATATCCTTGTATTCTGTACTTAGTGATATCATTGGTTTTACATGCGCTTGTGTTACATGACTCATAACTGGCCTGCAGCCTTGCGCCTTTATATAGAACCCTCTCGGCAACTTCTAATATCCTTATCATTTACAGTAGGGGGTACATTATCCCTTATAATACATGAGTGATACTCAGAGTTCCCTGTATAACTCAGCCTGCAGCCTTGTGCCTTTATATGGTCACAGAACAACCCCTCAGTGACTTCTAATATCCTTATGATTTACAGTAGGGGGTACATTATCCCTTATAATACATGAGTGATACTCAGAGTTCCCTGTATAACTCAGCCTTGTGTCTTTATATGGTCACAGAACAACCCCTCAGTGACTTCTAATATCCTTATCATTTACAGTAGGGGGTACATTATCCCTTATAATACATGAGTGATACTCAGAGTTCCCTGTATAACTCAGCCTGCAGCCTTGTGCCTTTATATGGTCACAGAACAACCCCTCAGTGACTTCTAATATCCTTATCATTTACAGTAGGGGGTACATTATCCTTATAATACATGAGTGATACTCAGAGTTCCCTGTATAACTCAGCCTGCAGCCTTGTGCCTTTATATGGTCACAGAACAACCCCTCAGTGACTTCTAATATCCTTATCATTTACAGTAGGGGGTACATTATCCCTTATAATACATGAGTGATACTCAGAGTTCCCTGTATAACTCAGCCTGCAGCCTTGTGTCTTTATATGGTCACAGAACAACCCCTCAGTGACTTCTAATATCCTTATCATTTACAGTAGGGGGTACATTATCCCTTATAATACATGAGTGATACTCAGAGTTCCCTGTATAACTCAGCCTGTAGCCTTGTGCCTTTATATGGTCACAGAACAACCCCTCAGTGGCTTCTAATATCCTTATCATTTACAGTAGGGGGTACATTATCCCTTATAATACATGAGTGATACTCAGAGTTCCCTGTATAACTCAGCCTGCAGCCTTGTGTCTTTATATGGTCACAGAACAACCCCTCAGTGACTTCTAATATCCTTATCATTTACAGTAGGGGGTACATTATCCCTTATAATACATGAGTGATACTCAGAGTTCCCTGTATAACTCAGCCTGCAGCCTTGTGCCTTTATATGGTCACAGAACAACCCCTCAGTGACTTCTAATATCCTTATTATTTACAGTAGGGGGTACATTATCCCTTATAATACATGAGTGATACTCAGAGTTCCCTGTATAACTCAGCCTGCAGCCTTGTGTCTTTATATGGTCACAGAACCCCTCAGTGACTTCTAATATCCTTATCATTTACAGTAGGGGGTACATTATCCCTTATAATACATGAGTGATACTCAGAGTTCCCTGTATAACTCAGCCTGCAGCCTTGTGCCTTTATATGGTCACAGAACAACCCCTCAGTGACTTCTAATATCCTTATGATTTACAGTAGGGGGTACATTATCCCTTATAATACATGAGTGATACTCAGAGTTCCCTGTATAACTCAGCCTTGTGTCTTTATATGGTCACAGAACAACCCCTCAGTGACTTCTAATATCCTTATCATTTACAGTAGGGGGTACATTATCCCTTATAATACATGAGTGATACTCAGAGTTCCCTGTATAACTCAGCCTGCAGCCTTGTGCCTTTATATGGTCACAGAACAACCCCTCAGTGACTTCTAATATCCTTATCATTTACAGTAGGGGGTACATTATCCCTTATAATACATGAGTGATACTCAGAGTTCCCTGTATAACTCAGCCTGCAGCCTTGTGCCTTTATATGGTCACAGAACAACCCCTCAGTGACTTCTAATATCCTTATGATTTACAGTAGGGGGTACATTATCCCTTATAATACATGAGTGATACTCAGAGTTCCCTGTATAACTCAGCCTTGTGTCTTTATATGGTCACAGAACAACCCCTCAGTGACTTCTAATATCCTTATCATTTACAGTAGGGGGTACATTATCCCTTATAATACATGAGTGATACTCAGAGTTCCCTGTATAACTCAGCCTGCAGCCTTGTGCCTTTATATGGTCACAGAACATCCCCTCAGTGACTTCTAATATCCTTATCATTTACAGTAGGGGGTACATTATCCCTTATAATACATGAGTGATACTCAGAGTTCCCTGTATAACTCAGCCTGTAGCCTTGTGCCTTTATATGGTCACAGAACAACCCCTCAGTGGCTTCTAATATCCTTATCATTTACAGTAGGGGGTACATTATCCCTTATAATACATGAGTGATACTCAGAGTTCCCTGTATAACTCAGCCTGCAGCCTTGTGTCTTTATATGGTCACAGAACAACCCCTCAGTGACTTCTAATATCCTTATCATTTACAGTAGGGGGTACATTATCCCTTATAATACATGAGTGATACTCAGAGTTCCCTGTATAACTCAGCCTGCAGCCTTGTGCCTTTATATGGTCACAGAACAACCCCTCAGTGACTTCTAATATCCTTATTATTTACAGTAGGGGGTACATTATCCCTTATAATACATGAGTGATACTCAGAGTTCCCTGTATAACTCAGCCTGCAGCCTTGTGTCTTTATATGGTCACAGAACCCCTCAGTGACTTCTAATATCCTTATCATTTACAGTAGGGGGTACATTATCCCTTATAATACATGAGTGATACTCAGAGTTCCTTGTATAACTCAGCCTGCAGCCTTGTGCCTTTATATGGTCACAGAACAACCCCTCAGTGACTTCTAATATCCTTATGATTTACAGTAGGGGGTACATTATCCCTTATAATACATGAGTGATACTCAGAGTTCCCTGTATAACTCAGCCTTGTGTCTTTATATGGTCACAGAACAACCCCTCAGTGACTTCTAATATCCTTATCATTTACAGTAGGGGGTACATTATCCCTTATAATACATGAGTGATACTCAGAGTTCCCTGTATAACTCAGCCTGCAGCCTTGTGCCTTTATATGGTCACAGAACAACCCCTCAGTGACTTCTAATATCCTTATCATTTACAGTAGGGGGTACATTATCCCTTATAATACATGAGTGATACTCAGAGTTCCCTGTATAACTCAGCCTGCAGCCTTGTGCCTTTATATGGTCACAGAACAACCCCTCAGTGACTTCTAATATCCTTATGATTTACAGTAGGGGGTACATTATCCCTTATAATACATGAGTGATACTCAGAGTTCCCTGTATAACTCAGCCTTGTGTCTTTATATGGTCACAGAACAACCCCTCAGTGACTTCTAATATCCTTATCATTTACAGTAGGGGGTACATTATCCCTTATAATACATGAGTGATACTCAGAGTTCCCTGTATAACTCAGCCTGCAGCCTTGTGCCTTTATATGGTCACAGAACATCCCCTCAGTGACTTCTAATATCCTTATCATTTACAGTAGGGGGTACATTATCCCTTATAATACATGAGTGATACTCAGAGTTCCCTGTATAACTCAGCCTGTAGCCTTGTGCCTTTATATGGTCACAGAACAACCCCTCAGTGGCTTCTAATATCCTTATCATTTACAGTAGGGGGTACATTATCCCTTATAATACATGAGTGATACTCAGAGTTCCCTGTATAACTCAGCCTGCAGCCTTGTGTCTTTATATGGTCACAGAACAACCCCTCAGTGACTTCTAATATCCTTATCATTTACAGTAGGGGGTACATTATCCCTTATAATACATGAGTGATACTCAGAGTTCCCTGTATAACTCAGCCTGCAGCCTTGTGCCTTTATATGGTCACAGAACAACCCCTCAGTGACTTCTAATATCCTTATTATTTACAGTAGGGGGTACATTATCCCTTATAATACATGAGTGATACTCAGAGTTCCCTGTATAACTCAGCCTGCAGCCTTGTGTCTTTATATGGTCACAGAACCCCTCAGTGACTTCTAATATCCTTATCATTTACAGTAGGGGGTACATTATCCCTTATAATACATGAGTGATACTCAGAGTTCCCTGTATAACTCAGCCTGCAGCCTTGTGCCTTTATATGGTCACAGAACAACCCCTCAGTGACTTCTAATATCCTTATGATTTACAGTAGGGGGTACATTATCCCTTATAATACATGAGTGATACTCAGAGTTCCCTGTATAACTCAGCCTTGTGTCTTTATATGGTCACAGAACAACCCCTCAGTGACTTCTAATATCCTTATCATTTACAGTAGGGGGTACATTATCCCTTATAATACATGAGTGATACTCAGAGTTCCCTGTATAACTCAGCCTGCAGCCTTGTGCCTTTATATGGTCACAGAACAACCCCTCAGTGACTTCTAATATCCTTATCATTTACAGTAGGGGGTACATTATCCCTTATAATACATGAGTGATACTCAGAGTTCCCTGTATAACTCAGCCTGCAGCCTTGTGTCTTTATATGGTCACAGAACAACCCCTCAGTGACTTCTAATATCCTTATCATTTACAGTAGGGGGTACATTATCCCTTATAATACATGAGTGATACTCAGAGTTCCCTGTATAACTCAGCCTGCAGCCTTGTGTCTTTATATGGTCACAGAACCCCTCAGTGACTTCTAATATCCTTATCATTTACAGTAGGGGGTACATTATCCCTTATAATACATGAGTGATACTCAGAGTTCCCTGTATAACTCAGCCTGCAGCCTTGTGCCTTTATATGGTCACAGAACAACCCCTCAGTGACTTCTAATATCCTTATCATTTACAGTAGGGGGTACATTATCCCTTATAATACATGAGTGATACTCAGAGTTCCCTGTATAACTCAGCCTGCAGCCTTGTGTCTTTATATGGTCACAGAACAACCCCTCAGTGACTTCTAATATCCTTATCATTTACAGTAGGGGGTACATTATCCCTTATAATACATGAGTGATACTCAGAGTTCCCTGTATAACTCAGCCTGCAGCCTTGTGCCTTTATATGGTCACAGAACAACCCCTCAGTGACTTCTAATATCCTTATCATTTACAGTAGGGGGTACATTATCCCTTATAATACATGAGTGATACTCAGAGTTCCCTGTATAACTCAGCCTGCAGCCTTGTGTCTTTATATGGTCACAGAACAACCCCTCAGTGACTTCTAATATCCTTATCATTTACAGTAGGGGGTACATTATCCCTTATAATACATGAGTGATACTCAGAGTTCCCTGTATAACTCAGCCTGCAGCCTTGTGTCTTTATATGGTCACAGAACCCCTCAGTGACTTCTAATATCCTTATCATTTACAGTAGGGGGTACATTATCCCTTATAATACATGAGTGATACTCAGAGTTCCCTGTATAACTCAGCCTGCAGCCTTGTGCCTTTATATGGTCACAGAACAACCCCTCAGTGACTTCTAATATCCTTATCATTTACAGTAGGGGTACATTATCCCTTATAATACATGAGTGATACTCAGAGTTCCCTGTATAACTCAGCCTGCAGCCTTGTGTCTTTATATGGTCACAGAACAACCCCTCAGTGACTTCTAATATCCTTATCATTTACAGTAGGGGGTACATTATCCCTTATAATACATGAGTGATACTCAGAGTTCCCTGTATAACTCAGCCTGCAGCCTTGTGCCTTTATATGGTCACAGAACAACCCCTCAGTGACTTCTAATATCCTTATCATTTACAGTAGGGGGTACATTATCCCTTATAATACATGAGTGATACTCAGAGTTCCCTGTATAACTCAGCCTGCAGCCTTGTGTCTTTATATGGTCACAGAACCCCTCAGTGACTTCTAATATCCTTATCATTTACAGTAGGGGGTACATTATCCCTTATAATACATGAGTGATACTCAGAGTTCCCTGTATAACTCAGCCTGCAGCCTTGTGTCTTTATATGGTCACAGAACCCCTCAGTGACTTCTAATATCCTTATCATTTACAGTAGGGGGTACATTATCCCTTATAATACACGAGTGATACTCAGAGTTCCCTGTATAACTCAGCCTGCAGCCTTGTGCCTTTATATGGTCACAGAACAACCCCTCAGTGACTTCTAATATCCTTATCATTTACAGTAGGGGGTACATTATCCCTTATAATACATGAGTGATACTCAGAGTTCCCTGTATAACTCAGCCTGCAGCCTTGTGCCTTTATATGGTCACAGAACCCCTCAGTGACTTCTAATATCCTTATCATTTACAGTAGGGGGTACATTATCCCTTATAATACATGAGTGATACTCAGAATTCCCTGTATAACTCAGCCTGCAGCCTTGTGCCTTTATATGGTCACAGAACAACCCCTCAGTGACTTCTAATATCCTTATCATTTACAGTAGGGGGTACATTATCCCTTATAATACATGAGTGATACTCAGAGTTCCCTGTATAACTCAGCCTGCAGCCTTGTGCCTTTATATGGTCACAGAACAACCCCTCAGTGACTTCTAATATCCTTATCATTTACAGTAGGGGGTACATTATCCCTTATAATACATGAGTGATACTCAGAGTTCCCTGTATAACTCAGCCTGCAGCCTTGTGTCTTTATATGGTCACAGAACAACCCCTCAGTGACTTCTAATATCCTTATCATTTACAGTAGGGGGTACATTATCCCTTATAATACATGAGTGATACTCAGAGTTCCCTGTATAACTCAGCCTGCAGCCTTGTGCCTTTATATGGTCACAGAACAACCCCTCAGTGACTTCTAATATCCTTATCATTTACAGTAGGGGGTACATTATCCCTTATAATACATGAGTGATACTCAGAGTTCCCTGTATAACTCAGCCTGCAGCCTTGTGTCTTTATATGGTCACAGAACCCCTCAGTGACTTCTAATATCCTTATCATTTACAGTAGGGGGTACATTATCCCTTATAATACATGAGTGATACTCAGAGTTCCCTGTATAACTCAGCCTGCAGCCTTGTGTCTTTATATGGTCACAGAACCCCTCAGTGACTTCTAATATCCTTATCATTTACAGTAGGGGGTACATTATCCCTTATAATACACGAGTGATACTCAGAGTTCCCTGTATAACTCAGCCTGCAGCCTTGTGCCTTTATATGGTCACAGAACAACCCCTCAGTGACTTCTAATATCCTTATCATTTACAGTAGGGGGTACATTATCCCTTATAATACATGAGTGATACTCAGAGTTCCCTGTATAACTCAGCCTGCAGCCTTGTGCCTTTATATGGTCACAGAACCCCTCAGTGACTTCTAATATCCTTATCATTTACAGTAGGGGGTACATTATCCCTTATAATACATGAGTGATACTCAGAATTCCCTGTATAACTCAGCCTGCAGCCTTGTGCCTTTATATGGTCACAGAACAACCCCTCAGTGACTTCTAATATCCTTATCATTTACAGTAGGGGGTACATTATCCCTTATAATACATGAGTGATACTCAGAGTTCCCTGTATAACTCAGCCTGCAGCCTTGTGCCTTTATATGGTCACAGAACAACCCCTCAGTGACTTCTATACAAGTAGATGTTTTGCCTGAAGAGCTGGCAATCTTATGGTGGCACACTGGCACCTGAGACATATAAGTGGCATTTCTCAGGTGAGGAGGAGCAGATTTATTTAAACTTTAGGCTTATGTTTGCTGAACTCTGGCCCCTCTGTGTGTATGCGGCGGACCCCTGGTATAAGAGTTTATACATGAAATTCGGGGAGAGACTCCCTGTCGCAGTTATAAAGAGACCAGTGTTTGCTGAGAGGCGCCAGTTTCTCATGTTGGGATTGTGACAGTTTGTTGAAGACGCCGCCGCCTATAGAAGCCCCTGCCAGCGCCGCTGAGGGAGAGACCACGTTACACAAAGCTGAAGCCGCAGAATGTAACACAATATACAAAAGCCTTTTGTCTGATTCCTTATAAAATCTTTATACCCAGGAGAGAGCCTGGAGGGAAGGTTCACAAGTACCTCTAGTCTGTACCACCACAGCAGGGACACCAGTACCTGTAACTACTACCTCTGAGATGTGTGCTTAGGCTAATAGAATGGGAATGGAATGTTGTGTTCCATTGGGGTGCGCAGATGTTTTATAAATTGGCCTTTGGCAAATCCTCCATTTATGGTAAATGCCAGTCATTTGCATATAATCGGCTTCAGCTTCGGAGGAAGAGGAGGAATCCCAGGGGTCCCTTATGATGTGTTAGTTTGGGCTCTGGGAGCAGCTGGTACTAACACATTTACTCTCTCTAAACCGCTCCCTCTGGGACTTTCCAACATCACTTCACCCAGCAGGTAACTTGCCCCAGGGGACAGGGGTCGCCGGAGAGAGGCGAGAAGCAACATCTGAAATACAGTCACAGGTGCAACAGAAAGAGAGACTGACATTTAGTTGCTAATCCCTTGCTGTTCTCTGGTTCTGACTCTTGAAACAATGTCGCCGAGGTCACTTCTCCAGGTCTGTTTTTCCTAATGAAATGGACTTGATTTTTACAATGTACTTTTTATTTCTAAACGAAACTGTTTACACTGCAAACAATTTACTCTACAATATAACATTTCATTTTTTGTAGTAATATTGGTGTGTAGGTGCATCTCAGCTCATTTTGCCTGGTCATGTGATTTCAGAAAGAGCCAGCACTTTAGGATGGAACTGCTTTCTGGCAGGCTGTTGTTTCTCCTACCCAATGTAACTGAATGTGTCTCAGTGGGACCTGGATTTTACTATTGAGTGTTGTTCTTAGATCTACCAGGCAGCTGTTATCTTGTGTTAGGGAGCTGTTATCTGGTTACCTTCCCATTGTTCTGTTGTTTGGCTGCTGGGGGGGAAAGGGAGGGGGTGATATCACTCCAACTTGCAGTACAGCAGTAAAGAGAGACTGAAGTTTATCAGAGCACAAGTCACATAACTGGGGCAGCCGGGAAACTGACAATATGTCTAGTTCCATGTCAGATTTCAAAATTAAATATAAAAAATCAGTTTGCTTTTTTGAGAAACGGATTTCCGTGCAGAATTCTGCTGGAGCAGCACTATTAACTGATGTGTTTTGAAAAATTCCCATGACATTATCCCTTTAAGATATTGTTTCTGGAGTCAGAACCAGCAGTGCCAACAGACAAATTGCTTTTAATAGTGATTACATGTGTATACATTTTACACCAGATTGATTTTGCTAAGCACACCGAACAAATCTTTTAGAATGTGCTTGGCCACTGAGCTTGCAATCGGTACCCCCTGCTTGTCTACACACCTGTCCACTGCAGGGATTCCGTCACTGTGTGCCTTTTCCTGGATCATTAAGCTGTCAGTATACACAGCTCTGTGCAGGGAGAGTTGACACAACGATTACTTGAAATGCCCAAGGACAATATACATGAGCTTTTCAGTGGGTGGATATGTGTCCGTTTCTATGGCAATCAGCGGATTTGTGTTTCCAAGCAATTTCCCCACCTGTGCGTTTACGAGACGAGTTTACGATAGCTCTCAGCGTTACAAGGACGTGATCTGTGCCCAGGTATTGCCCAAAGCCTGCATGGCCTTACTGCACTCCATTGTGTCGTCATCTGCTGTCAACTTTGCAGGGAGGCCATTCCTTAAAGGATAAGTAAACCTTTAAAATAAGTGAATGTAAAATTGAGGAGGGGGCTATTCTAAGCACTTTTGCAATGTACACTTATTATTTATTTCTTATTCCAAGATATTAAGGGACACGTGCTGTTAATATGAATGAATTTTGTTACAACAGCGCCACCTGCTGGTCAGTTTCCCACCAGTCTGACCAGCAAGTAGTCAAGGAAGTTGTCAGGAGAAAGAAAGAGGCTGATGTTCTTCTGCTTAGGAAAGATGTGAGAAAGGTTTCTAATTTTATTCCTAAGCAGAAGAACATCAGTCTCTTTCTTTCTCCTGACAACTTCCTTGACTACTTGCTGGTCAGACTGGTGGGAAACTGACCAGCAGGTGGCGCTGTTGTAACAAATTTCATTCTAGAATGGCCCCTCATCAATTTTACATTCATTTATTTTAAAGGTTTACTTATCCTTTTAGAGCGGCTTTCTATCAATTCAGTTTGCAAGCAGCCAATCACTGTGAATCTCTCCCTTGCAAATAGGGGTCTATCCTTTGTGTTATCCAATCAGCGGCTCCAAGAGGCAACAAATGGATGTTATCCCACATGGGCATTTATGTGCCCAACCAGATCTCCAGCCTTATATGAAGTCAGTGATGTTCAGCCTCCATCAGGCCATGAGCCATTGCTTTTCCATCCCTGGGTTAGTAAATGCCTATTGTAAAGTTAATAACTATGTGTCATACACCCCCGTCCAGCCCAACAAAAGGTTAAAGAAGAACTTCCCCCGGGATCGTCTGCATCTCAATGAGCTAATGACGCTGTAAACAAAGTCTTTTTATTACGCGGCCTCATTCATTATAATGTCCCCACCCTATAACACCTTGGGCCTTTTGTCTAATGGGTAAATGCTGAATGGATCAAGTGTCTCTGCCCCCAGTATCTGCTGCACATTCCCACGTACAATATTACATGGAAGATAAACAAAAAAAAACTGATTTTATTTGTATAGGACATATAGCAACCGTAGTGATTTGTATGGACCCACACTCAATTTTTTGAGATTAACAAAATAAAACTACTCATAAATACTTGGTCAATTCCATGTATAATACCCCAGAACACACAGCAGATAAATACAGGGCCAATTCCATGTATAATACCCCAGAACACACAGCAGATAAATACAGAGCCAATTCCATGTATAATACCCCAGAACACACAGCAGGATAAATACAGGGCCAATTCCATGTATAATACCCAGAACACACAGCAGATAAATACAGGGCCAATTCCATGTATAATACCCCAGAACCCACAGCAGGATAAATACAGGGCCAATTCCATGTATAATACCCCAGAACACACAGCAGGATAAATACAGGGCCAATTCCATGTATAATACCCCAGAACACACAGCAGGATAAATACAGGGCCAATTCCAAGTATAATACCCCAGAACACACAGCAGATAAATACAGGGCCAATTCCATGTATAATACCCCAGAACCCACAGCAGGATAAATACAGGACCAATTCCATGTATAATACCCCAGAACACACAGCAGGATAAATACAGGGCCAATTCCATGTATAATACCCCAGAACCCACAGCAGATAAATACAGGGCCAATTCCATGTATAATACCCAGAACCCACAGCAGATAAATACAGGGCCAATTCCATGTATAATACCCAGAACCCACAGCAGGATAAATACAGGGCCAATTCCATGTATAATACCCCAGAACCCACAGCAGATAAATACAGAGCCAATTCCATGTATAATACCCCAGAACACACAGCAGATAAATACAGGACCAATTCCATGTATTATACCCCAGAACACACAGCAGATAAATACAGGACCAATTCCATGTATTATACCCCAGAACACACAGCAGATAAATACAGTGCCAATTCCATGTATAATATCCCAGAACACACAGCAGATAAATACAGTGCCAATTCCATGTATAATACCCCAGAACACACAGCAGGATAAATACAGGACCAATTTCATGTATAATACCCAGAACACACAGCAGGATAAATACAGGACCAATTTCATGTATAATACCCAGAACACACAGCAGGATAAATACAGGGCCAATTCCATGTATAATACCCAGAACACACAGCAGATAAATACAGTGCCAATTCCATGTATAATACCCCAGAACACACAGCAGGATAAATACAGGGCCAATTCCAAGTATAATACCCCAGAACACACAGCAGATAAATACAGGGCCAATTCCATGTATAATACCCCAGAACCCACAGCAGGATAAATACAGGGCCAATTCCATGTATAATACCCCAGAACACACAGCAGGATAAATACAGGCCAATTCCATGTATAATACCCCAGAACACACAGCAGATAAATACAGGGCAATTTCATGTATAATACCCCAGAACACACAGCAGGATAAATACAGTGCCAATTTCATGTATAATACCCCAGAACACACAGCAGATAAATACAGGGCAATTTCATGTATAATACCCCAGAACACACAGCAGGATAAATACAGGGCCAATTCCATGTATAATACCCCAGAACACACAGCAGGATAAATACAGGCCAATTCCATGTATAATACCCCAGAACCCACAGCAGATAAATACAGGGCCAATTCCATGTATAATACCCAGAACCCACAGCAGATAAATACAGGGCCAATTCCATGTATAATACCCAGAACCCACAGCAGGATAAATACAGGGCCAATTCCATGTATAATACCCCAGAACCCACAGCAGATAAATACAGAGCCAATTCCATGTATAATACCCCAGAACACACAGCAGATAAATACAGGACCAATTCCATGTATTATACCCCAGAACACACAGCAGATAAATACAGGACCAATTCCATGTATTATACCCCAGAACACACAGCAGATAAATACAGTGCCAATTCCATGTATTATACCCCAGAACACACAGCAGATAAATACAGTGCCAATTCCATGTATAATACCCCAGAACACACAGCAGGATAAATACAGGACCAATTTCATGTATAATACCCAGAACACACAGCAGGATAAATACAGGACCAATTTCATGTATAATACCCAGAACACACATCAGATAAATACAGGGCCAATTCCATGTATAATACCCCAGAACACACAGCAGATAAATACAGGACCAATTCCATGTATAATACCCCAGAACACACAGCAGATAAATACAGGACCAATTCCATGTATAATACCCCAGAACACACAGCAGATAAATACAGTGCCAATTCCATGTATAATACCCAGAACACACAGCAGATAAATACAGGGCCAATTCCATGTATAATACCCAGAACCCACAGCAGATAAATACAGGGCCAATTCCATGTATAATACCCAGAACACACAGCAGGATAAATACAGTGTTAATGAATAAATCCTCCACCCAAGTTTCAAAACCTATGTCCTAACTAAAGTTTCACCCGTGAAAAAGTAGAGGAAGAAACAAAATTGTATCATGCACTGACATGCTATATGTTTCACAATAATTCATTACAGACGTTTCAAGGGGAAGTTAACCTTATAATGAACTTTTAGTCTTAGTCAGACATTGGTACCAAACTACATTCTATCAGCCACAGACCCTAGCCACCAAACATGTGTTATACTTCGGAGAGAGTTTAGATAGGGAGAGAAAAAAGCTTATGAAAGTGCTGAATTCCCCAGGAGCCAAGAGCATCAGCATTTTATTATGAATTAAATAAACACTTTAATAGACAGTTAGTGCTTATGTCTCCGTGGAATACTCCCTAGTGGCCCCTCGTGCCTCAGTGTGTCGCACCACTCGGCTCTGAACTTGATTGTAAACACCCAGACTTTAAAAAAAATGTTAAATTACCACATTTCATAGAAAAAAAAGGAACAAAACAAACAGAAACCAAACAGTTTACTAAAACTGTCAGTTAAAAAAAAACACTTTGGGAAACATAAAGGCTCCGGCACAAAGACATAAGTCACGGGCTTTAAAAATAGAAAATTCCTGCGCCGCCGCAGTCACAGGTGCGAGAAGACAGTGAGGAGCAATTTCCGCCTGCGCTTTTTGCTCTGCTCCATCGGTCGCATCACATACGTCAACCGGGGGCGTTGGGCAGGTGTTGGTGCAGCCAAGTGCAAGAGAAAGAAAAAAGGGGTAAAGCAAAATGACACTTTTTGGGGGCCATCAATAGCAATAATAGTGCCAATATTCACCACAAATCTGCTAAGGGAACCCTGTATTTAAAGGGGTTTTTGAGTTAACTTTTAGGGGGTTACTTATCAAAATCCGAAATTTTCTTATATTTTCTTTAAAAAAAAGTCAGACCAAAATAGAATCCACAATTTGACCTTATTTATTATTAAAAAGCTTGATTTAATCGGATTGTGGAAAAACTTGATAAAACCGAGCAAAAATCTGAGTTTTTTCCCAATCTAATGTTTTTTTTTTTCCCCCGAAAATTTTTGGGATTTGTGCCCGAAACATCCAAATTTTGCGGATTTATTTCTCCAAAATAGATGGATTTTGGACTAATTCCAGTGCAGACCACAGAAATTCCAAATGGTATAGAGACCTCTCCCACTGACTTATATTAGAGATGCACCAGATCCAGGATTCGGTTCAGGATTCGGCCTTTTTCAGCAGGATTCAGATTCATACATAATCCAAATTAGCATATGCAAATCTGGGGCTGGGAGGGAAATCCCGTGACTTTTTGTCACAAAACGAGGAAGTAAAAAATGTCTTCCCCTTCCTACCCTTAATTTACATATGCAAATTGGAATTCAGATTCGGTATTTGGCGGATTCTTTCGTGAAGGATTCCAGGGTTTGGCTGAATCCAAAATAGTGGATTTGGTGCATCCGTAACTTATATACAACCTCGGCAGAATGTGGATTTTCAGATTCAGACCTTTAACATCCTCGGGGTATAATAAATCTTGAAAAATTTTAGTTTTTTTTTCCTGCTAAAAATTTGGATTTTAGAATTAAAAAAAAAAACTTTTTAGAGTTATTTAATAAATAACCTGCTTAGTGTGATGCAGAGGGTGATATTCTGAGTAGGGATGCACCCAATCCAGGATTCGGTTCGGGATTTGGCCAAGATTCGGCCTTTTTCAGCAGGATTCAGATTCAAACATAATCCAAATTAGCATATGCAAATTAGGGGCGGGGAGGGAAATCCCGTGACTTTTTGTCACAAAACGAGGAAGTAAAAAATGTCTTCCCCTTCCTACCCCTAATTTGCATATGCAAATTGGAATTCGGATTCGGTATTTGGCAGATTCTTTTGTGAAGGATTCCGGGGTTTGGCCGAATCCAAAATAGTGGATTTGGTGCATCCGTAACTTATATACAACCTCTGCAGAATGTGGATTTTCAGATTCAGACCTTTAACATCCTCGGGGTATAATAAATCTTGAAAAATGTTAGGTTTTTTTTCCTGCTAAAAATTTGGATTTTAGAATTAAAAAAAAAAACTTTTTAGAGTTATTTAATAAATAACCTGCTTAGTGTGATGTGGAGGGTGATATTCTGAGTAGGGATGCACCAAATCCAGGATTCGGTTCTAGATTCGGCCTTTTTCAGCAGGATTCGGATTCGGCTGAATCCTTCTGCCTGGCCGAACCAAATCCGAATCCTAATTTGCATATGTAAATTAGGGGTGGGGAGGGAAATCACGTAACTTTTTGTCACAAAACAAGTAAGTAAAAAATGTTTTCCCCTTCCCACCCTAATTTGTATATGCAAATTAGGGTTCGGATCGGTATTCGGCCGAATCTTTAGCAAAGGGTTCGGGGGTTCAGCCGAATCCAAAAAAAGTGGATTCGGTGCATCCCTAATTCTAAGACCATTTGCAACTGGTCTTCATTTATTTTTTTATTATTTGTGGTTTTTGAGTTATTTCTCTTTTTATTCAGCAGCAGCTCTGCTAATTTCAGCCATCTGGTTGCTAGGGTCCGAGTTATCTTAGCAACCTTGTATTGATTTGAATAAGAGGCTGGAATAAAGTGTCAAAAGAAAAAGGCAAATAATTAAAAAAAAAAAACCTATATAAAAAAAAACAAAGACCAATTGAAAGGTTGCTTACAGTTGGCCATTCTTTCACATGCTAGAACTATACTTAAAGGGGAACTACCCCTTTTGTCTGTTGCCCTGGCACTAGAGCTCAGCACTGCCCTCTGCTGGATGCAGACTCTATGGGGAAGGAGAGGAGCAGATGATTGGTGGGTGACCTCTCCTCTCTGTCACATTGGGGTTAAAGCACATGGAGCAGCTGCAGAGCAAGAGGCACCAGAGTGCGAGGATTCGGCTCCCCCCCACCCCCTCTGCTGGTGGAGGGATGAGACTGCTGAGGTTTGGAAGCCTAGAGAGGGGGGAGGTGGAGGGGTTGGGGTTTGAATAATTTCAACTGCACTGAGGCTGTGACTTCCTGTGAATAAACAGTAACTGGCAGTTAGCAGCCTGTAAGCTCCATCTCCCCGGGAATATCACTCTTGCCTCCCTCAAACTGGATTAAAATTCAAATAAAAGGCCCGGAGGGGGTCAGAGAGAGAGGGACCCCCCTATCGATCTTCACCCCAGGAGAATATGTCTCGGATTGAGTCCTCTTCTAAAGCACGAGTGGAGCGCACCAAGGAGTTACCCCTCAAGGTCAGTCCTTTTTATTTCACTCAAACTGTCACCCTCCTGAAAGGGCAGTTGCCCTTTAATGATAACGGGAGGGCGTTTTGGGGACCCCAGTGTGGAGAATTCCCGTTTGTCATAAAGGAGACCCCTCCGATTGGATCTATTGTTCCAGCTCAGGACTAACTGCCATCTGTCATCCTAACCCTGCGGGTGGCACTCTACTAGAAGCCAAAGCCCCCCCTGTGTCCATGAAAGGGTTAAGGGCGAGTGCCTGAGTCTGTCACAACCGGAAAGGTGCAACAAAAGATAATTCTGAAACTGTCAGTTAACTCGTTCCCTCCCTCGCTGTCCCTAGTCCCATAGAAACGCTTTATTGTATAGAAACCCGAGAGCAGCTTCCCAGTGTAGATCTGGTACATGAGTTCTGCTGCATTGTTTGGAAAAAGATACATTTAAACAGATATGTTTGGCTTTACATCCCCTTTAAAAGAAACTCTGCCTCTCCCCTAGCTCCGTGCCATCGCTCTACTACTCCCGCGCCGTAGCCATGTGGCTTGTGAGTCCCACGTTGCACAACCTCCCTCTCCAGTAGCTGCATGGCTGCTTTGTTTACCCCCATAAATCATCAATAACCTGATGTTTATATTTGCTATGGGGGGGCTTATATATAAATGACATTTTTCAGCCCCATCCTGAGCGAGACATGACAGTTACTCTATCGGCCGCCGGTACAGATGCACCATGGGATATTCTCGTCTTGTGACTCGGGTGTTAAATTCAGGGGAAAATAGTGTGAATTCTATTAATGATCAGGAATAGGCAGCTATAAAGCATTTTGATTGGTTGGCTTGCGGTTTTCCTTTATTAACACACACACACACCCTTGCACTGCCTACAGGCAAACAGATAAGATATATATCAGCTGAGGTTGGATGTGTGTCAGTAACCCTTTATTAACCCATTTGCTATAAAAAAAAAAGCATCCGACCCTTCCTTGAAGCTATTTACTGTATCTGCCACTACAACAACTTCCCCCACTGTTTCACTGTCAAATAAAACCTCATTAAAGGGGAACTATGGCGAAAATAAAAATGTAACATAAGCTTCCTCATACTGAAATAAGAAACTTTCTAAATACAATCAATTAAATATTCTGTACTGCTTCTGAAATAATCAAGTTTATCTTCACTATTCCTCTCTCGGCATCTGTTTCTCTTCATTCTCTCTTCATGCAGCAGTTGGGTGTCAGATATTCACTGACAGTTACATCCAATATATCTTATAGGGGGGCTCCTTTCCTAGCAGATGTATTAGAGCTCACTCAAATAACTGATTCCAGTACAAACCATATCTAACAATAACTGCCTTTTGCATAAATCCTGCATGTAGAGAGACATGATGTCTGGTGAGTTTAATAGAGTGAGCTCTAATACATCTTCTAGGCAAAAGGAGCCCCCCTATAAGATATATTGGATCTAACTGTCAATGACTATCTGACACCCATTTAAAATCACCAGACATCATGTCTCTCTACATGCAGGATTTGTGCAAAAGGCAGTTATTGTGTTAGATTTTGTTTGTTTTCATTTCCACAATAGTTCCCATTTAAGAGGAAATCTTACTTGTGCCAGTTTGAAGGGAAGTCCCATCTGCGGCCCTCCAGCTGAACAACTGCCAGCACTGGTTGTAATGCAGTAACTGTCAAAAGAGGTGAAAGGGTTAAACATTGTTACAGTAAAGCCAGAGCCAGTTACAGCCCCCGTGGCTCCCTCCCAATTCTTTATACAATGAACAACATGCATTGGTTACTGTACGGGGCAGATGAAAGCGCTGGCAGCGTCTGTACCCCGTCTAGCCAAGAGGGCTGGAAGTAATATTTTGAAACTATTCTCTTGTGCGTTAAAGGGGTCGTTCCCCTTTAAATTAACTGTCAGTATGATGTAGAGAGGGATATTCTGAGACAATTTGCAACTGGTTTTTATTTTTTATTATTTGTGGTTATTATTTAGCTTTTTATTCAGCAGCTCTCCAGTTTGCAGTTTCAGCCATCTGGTTGCTAGGGCCCAAATTCCCCTAGCAACCTTGCACCGATTTGAATAAGAGACTGGAATATGAATGGCTGGGCCTGCACAGAAAGGAGTATTAAAAAGTTGCATTAACAATACATTTGTAGCCTTAGGGCAGAGACACGCTGCTATTTCGGGAGATTAGTCGCCCAGCGACAAATTGCTTCTTCTTCGGGCGACTGATCTCTCCGAACTGCCTACCCGCCGGCTAGAATCTAAATCGGCGGCGGGGTCGTTTTGGCTTTCCGAAGTCGCCCAACGTTTTCGACGACTTTGGAATTTGGAGTGCCATCCCGCCGGCGATTTACATTCGGCAGTTCAGGGAGATCAGTCGCCCGAAGAAGAAGCAATCTCCAGAAATAGCAGCCTGACTCTGCCCTTACAGAACATTTGCTTTCTAGATGGGGTCAGCGACCCCCCCATTTGAAAGCTGGAAAGAGTCAGAAGCAAAGGGCGAATAATTAAAAAACGATACAAAATAATCACGCGACTAAACGAGTTATTGCAAAAGCTTTGGCTAACCCCACATTTGGCTTTTCCGGATGTCGAAACTAGAATAGATCAAGTATTTATTATGGAGAAATTAACTAGCAGAGCTCTTGACACACAGAGACAATTCACGAAGGTTTGGGAGTCGGACAAATGCAATGTTATAAGATAAAATACTTTCAATAAAAAACAAAAAATAAAGAAGACCAATTGAAAAGTTGCTTAGAACCGACCATTCTATAACATATAGGTGAACAACCCCTTTAAATAACGCTCCGGGCCCCCAGACAGGCAAGCCATTCATTGGGCTGCAGATGGTCGTGTTTTACCTGGAAAAGAAAAATGCCCCCTGGCAATGAGGGGGTTAAGCCTCTGTTATTTCAGCTGCTGGTTGTACAGGAGGAAGAGGAGGGACCGTGAAACAGTTGTTTTTGGAAAAAGAGATGAAATAAAAAGCCCACCGGGGTCTTAATTGCTGCCGGTAATTATGTGTTCCCGCCTGCGGGGAATCCCATCAGTGGGGCATTCTGGGAACAGAATGAAAAGCGTAAAGCTCTAGAGCGTAACCTATAATGCCAAAAAGTTCTTGTACCTTCCTATAGAGCTCAAGTGCACTTATATTATATTCTAGAGAAACACTTGCCCTTGAAAGGGACGCCGCTAGTATTGGGCAAATAAATCCGTCAGTATCTGCGTCAAAAAAGACATTGCCGCGCGTCAAAATTATTCAGACGCCCGTTGACTTTAGTGCATTCGGACAAAAGAGTCGCGCGTATAAAATTGACGCTCGCGTCAAAATTGTCACATGTCAAAATTATTTTGACGCCCATTGACTTAAATGCGTTTCGAGAATTATTCGCCGAAACGGGACAGATTCGACCATCGCTAAAGGGAATATAAACCCAAGTCTACCGTCCCATTAATTCAGTGGCAGAAGCCTATTGAGTGGTGGTTGCATGGCAGAGAGACCCAGCGGAGGTGGTAGGACCTGACTTGGAAGTGGAATAACATCAAAAGGTGATGACGATTAGATTTAATTTCCTGTTTTATATTTATAGCTTTTAACCTTCATCCTTTTTAACCCTTTCTCATTTAGTGTTTTATTTGTGAGCACAGGGGTATTTGCCCTTATAACTCCACCTTGCAGGTCTGACACTGATAGGGGGGGGGTTAGAAGCAAAATGCCGACCCCCTTAAAGGGGTCGTTCACCTTTAAATGAACTGTTAGTATGATATAGAGAGGAATATTCTGAGACAATTTGCAATCGGTTTTCATTTTTTTATTATTTGTGGTTTTTGACTTATTTAGCTTTTTATTCAGCAGCTCTCCGGTTTGTAATTTCAGCCAATTGGTTGTTAGGATCCAAATTCCCCTAGCAACCATTCACTGAATTGAATAAGAGACTGGGATATGAATAGGAGAGGACTGAAGAGCAATAACAATAACTTTGTAGCCTTACAGAGCTTTTGTTTGTAGATGGGGGGGGTCAGTGACCCTCTCCGTTTGAAATCTGGAAAGAGTCGAACAATTAAAAAACTATAGAAAATAAATAATGAAGACCAACTGAAAAGTTGCTAAGAATTGGCCGTTTTATAACATACTAAAAGTAAACTTAAAGGTGAACCACCCCTTTAAGCGTAACAGTAAGTCAGAAAAGTCACTTCCTATTGCTGATATCCTGCGTCACCTTCCTGTTATTCCCCCCGCAGCATTGTCTGACACCAGCACTAACTGCCAGTTCTCCCTCTCTGTATATGTAGATTTAGATCTCAGCACTGTACTAATCTCTGGTCATTAATACGGGTAGGGGCTGCCATACGGCTTTACTCCTTTCATCTCCTGATTGAAAGAAAAACCGAAGCCGGGTTCTTGGTGTGATGGATTATACAGACTTTTGAGGCGGGGACACAAATCTAGGTGTTATTTAATTATATAATAATTATTATTTATTATTCGTGTAGCAGAGGAAGTGAATTTCCAGCGCACTGCTCACTTCCTGCCATGCAAGAGAAATATCTTCCCCACCATGTGAATAAGAAGGAGAAATCCCAATGCAGTTCCATGTAGGGATGCACCGGATCCATGATTCAGTTCTGGATTCGGCCAAGATTCTGCCTTTTTCAGCAGGATTCGGCCGACTCCTTGTGCTTGTCCAAACCGAATCCGAATCCTAATTTGCATATGTAAATTGTGCGGAGGGCTGGATTTTACGTGACTTTTTGTCAAAACAAAACAAGGAAGCAAACCACTTGTTCCTTTTCTGACCCTAATTTGCATATGCAAATTAGGATTCGTTTTGGTATTTGCCCGAATCTTCCAAGATGGATTCGGGGATTCGGCTGAATCCAAAATAGTGGATTAGGTGCATCCCTAGTTCCATGTATCTACACTTGTATCAACCTAGGAATGTTGGTGTGATCTCTATGTTACTACCTGCTCTTCTCCATCGCATTCTCATTCATTGGCCGAGGATGCCGGGAGTTGCGGGCACAGGAGGGCTTGTAAATCTGGATTCTTGGGTGAGGGGCAAAACTGTTTTACTACTGTCAGTAAATAAAGACCCAGTAACATGAGGGGGCGGCACTTGACCCCCTTTCCAAAGCGCACAAAGAGATTAGAGGGCAGCTATGAAAGCCGTGCCCATCTCTTTGTCTGCCCTCTGCAGGGGGCTCCCAATAATTAGGGATTAGGAGAGAGAGAGCAATTTGGAAATGACAGGAAAACCTGACCTGCAGCTTTAAGGTTGGGGCAGATTCGGGGAGATTGAGTCGCCTGGTGACTAATCGCCTCTTCTGCGTGGCGACAATCTCCCCGAACTGCCTTCCGTCTGCTTGAATGAAGAATGGCCTGCGCTAATGCACTCGCGGCGATTAGATTTCCGAAGTTGCTGAAGTTTTGGGCGAATTTGGAAGTCGAATCGCCGCGAGTGCATTAGCGCAAGCCATTCTTCATTCAAGCAGACGGAAGGCAGTTCGAGGAGATTGTTGCCACGCAGAAGAGGCGATTAGTCACCTGGCGACTTAATTTCCCCGAATCTGCCCCAACCTTTAAGGCAGAGACACACTCAGATTCTGGAAGATTTAGTCGCCCGTCAATAAATCGGCTCTTCCTCGGGGCAACTAATCTCCCCAAACTGCCTCCCGCCGGCTAGAATGTAAATGGCCGGCGGAATGGCAATCGTGCTCCTCGCTTTCCGAATTCGCCCGAACTTGCCTAATCTAAATGAATGAATAATTAGCCAGGCAGGCTGTGGGTTCCATATGTATTTGGTTTGAAAGGGGTTCGGTGGCAACCCTACCTCTTGCCCAGGCAAAAATGCCACACAAATTGTCATAGATGTAAGTTATAAGGATTTAGGATGACAGGGAGGAGGAAGGAGTACCCTGGCCAGTGAGCTTACAATCTAAGTGGGAGCAGGTTGAAGTAACCACAGCAAGAATAAAGCTTGTGGTTATTAAATGGGGGGCATGACTGCCTGTAGTCTCTGGGGCCACTAGATACGGTACAGTGTAACCTACAACTCTGAGTACTTGAGAGGTAGTGCGCGCAGGGCCAGGCCGTCCAGAAGGACTTGAGAAACAGAAGCTGAGGGTCACCTTGGGCCTGAGGGAAGGCAGGGTGGGAAATATTTGCAGTATAAATGTGTATGTTGTGCAGATTGGCTAATCATTAACCAGTTTGGCTACTTAGAGGCTGCTGGGAGTCACAACAGTGTGAATCAGTGTTTGGGAGTAAACAGAGACACATGGAATAAAGGACAGAAGGTTTGGGCCTTACACCAAACTGTGATCTTTTCCTAAACTCCCATGATCCTCAGCCAGAGACCTTGCAGCACTCACAGGAACTACATCTCCCAGCATCCCCTGACACCCTGAGACTAGCATCTGTCTGCTTACATTTCTTTTGCACTACTGGTTCTGACTCCTGAAACAAAGTAGAACAGAACAGGCCTGGAGGAGAAGTGGCTAGTGAAGCATTTACACGAGGGCTGTAACGGAGTAGAATCAGGCCGTGACTCATAGTGTAATGTCTGTACTTTCCATTCCCCCACACTGTGAGTACATAAGTACATAAGTACGTGGGGTGTGAGTAAAGGAACTTGTGGCACCTGGATGGTTGGGCTCTGCCTCCGCAAAAGAAAGAGATGTGTGTGCTGAGCCGCTCCTGGGGTTCTATAGAGGGGCTAATAAGCACTCGTTTAGTCTAGACCGACCGCTCCTTGGGAAACCAATTGACGTAAAACGTAAAACCTTTAAGCCATTAACGTTCCCCATCTCCACCCAAGCGTCTTGGCACAGGAGCTTATACAAGGGAATAATACAGATATATACAGTATATAGATATATATAAGGAGGATGCATGGGAGACACAGGGTTAATCTCTTTTTACCCTCGCATGACTGTACACTCATTGTTGTGACATAAAGGAGAAGCGTTCAGACGGGTCCTTTGTCCCACCAACCTGTGCTGGGGGAGGGGTGGCCGCCCGTCTGTAGGGTGGAGATAGGAAATACACTCACACACTCACACACACTCACACCACTTCAAGCCCCTCCCCCCTGTCTGTGTCATGGGATGAGAGCAGCCCTTAGCTGCTTACAGTTTGGAGAGGCCTTTAAGAGTGTGTCTCCCTCCTAGGGATTACTCCATTATAATGAACCACCCTGCACCACTGCGTACTGCGTCCAATCAGCTGTACCAGCAGAGCTAACACTCTGCTAGTACAGCTGGTTGAACACAATAATGGGGTATTGGGAGCCCCAATGAGGACCTTCATCAAAGGAACTTGCAATCAGGAGGCATATTAGGAGACCCTGCTTCAGGAAGCTTACACTCTAGTTCAGTAACAGGAGACTGTATCCCAATGAGCTTACACTCTAGTGGTATAATGGGAGACGGTGGCAAGCAATATACAGTATAGTATTATAAAGAGAGACTGTGTCCCAAGAAACTTACACTCTAGTAGTATAATGGGAGACGGTTTCAAGGAATATACAGTATAGTATTATAAGGAGAGACTGTGTCCCAAGGAGCTTACAGTCTAGTGGTATATTGGGAGACGGTTGCAAGGAATATACAGTATAGTATTATAAGGAGAGACTGTGTCCCAAGGAGCTTACAGTCTAGTGGTATATTGGGAGACGGTTGCAAGGAATATACAGTATAGTATTATAAAGAGAGACTGTGTCCCAAGAAGCTTACACTCTAGTGGTATAATGGGAGACGGTTGCAAGGAATATACAGTATAGTATTATAAGGAGAGACTGTGTCCCAAGGAGCTTACAGTCTAGTGGTATATTGGGAGACGGTTGCAAGGAATATACAGTATAGTATTATAAGGAGAGACTGTGTCCCAAGGAGCTTACAGTCTAGTGGTATATTGGGAGACGGTTGCAAGGAATATACAGTATAGTATTATAAAGAGAGACTGTGTCCCAAGAAGCTTACACTCTAGTGGTATAATGGGAGACGGTTGCAAGGAATATACAGTATAGTATTATAAGGAGAGACTGTGTCCCAAGGAGCTTACAGTCTAGTGGTATATTGGGAGACGGTTGCAAGGAATATACAGTATAGTATTATAAGGAGAGACTGTGTCCCAAGGAGCTTACAGTCTAGTGGTATATTGGGAGACGGTTGCAAGGAATATACAGTATAGTATTATAAAGAGAGACTGTGTCCCAAGAAGCTTACACTCTAGTGGTATAATGGGAGACGGTTGCAAGGAATATACAGTATAGTATTATAAGGAGAGACTGTGTCCCAAGGAGCTTACAGTCTAGTGGTATATTGGGAGACGGTTGCAAGGAATATACAGTATAGTATTATAAGGAGAGACTGTGTCCCAAGGAGCTTACAGTCTAGTGGTATATTGGGAGACGGTTGCAAGGAATATACAGTATAGTATTATAAAGAGAGACTGTGTCCCAAGAAGCTTACACTCTAGTGGTATAATGGGAGACGGTTGCAAGGAATATACAGTATAGTATTATAAGGAGAGACTGTGTCCCAAGGAGCTTACAGTCTAGTGGTATATTGGGAGACGGTTGCAAGGAATATACAGTATAGTATTATAAGGAGAGACTGTGTCCCAAGGAGCTTACAGTCTAGTGGTATATTGGGAGACGGTTGCAAGGAATATACAGTATAGTATTATAAAGAGAGACTGTGTCCCAAGAAACTTACACTCTAATGGTATAATGGGAGACGGTTGCAAGGAATATACAGTATAGTATTATAAGGAGAGACTGTTTCCCAAGAAGCTTACAGTCTAATGGTATATTGGGAGACGGTTGCAAGGAATATACAGTATAGTATTATAAGGAGAGACTGTGTCCCAAGGAGCTTACAGTCTAGTGGTATATTGGGAGACGGTTGCAAGGAATATACAGTATAGTATTATAAAGAGAGACTGTGTCCCAAGAAGCTTACACTCTAGTGGTATAATGGGAGACGGTGGCAAGGAATATACAGTATAGTATTATAAGGAGAGACTGTGTCCCAAGAAGCTTACAGTCTAGTGGTATATTGGGAGACGGTTGCAAGGAATATACAGTATAGTATTATAAGGAGAGACTGTGTCCCAAGAAGCTTACAGTCTAGTGGTATATTGGGAGACGGTTGCAAGGAATATACAGTATAGTATTATAATACACAAAAGCCATGAATATCTTGTAAATTATATCCTTATAAACGGTGAGTTCTGATGTCATCAGTTATAAACGGTGAGTTCTGATGTCATTTCTGTCACATGACTCACTGAAACTTGTGTATTATAATAAATAAAGTTCCCCCAGTTGTAAAATATGAGGATATTAGAAGTTACCTCGGAGTTCCATGACCTGTATAAAAACACTCGGCCTTCGGCCTCGTGCTTTTATATGGTCATGAAACTCCTCGGTAACTTATAATATCCTTATATTTTACAAGAGGGGGTACTTTATTCACTATATAAGGAGAGACAGTGTCTCAAGGAGCTTACAGTCTAGTGGTATATTGGGAGATGGTTGCTAGGAATATACAGTATAGTATTATAAGGAGAGACTGTGTCCCAAGGAGCTTACAGTCTAGTGGTATAATGGGAGACACTGTCCCAAGGAGCTTACACTCTAGTGGTATAATGGGAGATCCTGCCCCAAGGAGCTTACACTATAGTGGTATAATGGGAGACACTGTCCCAAGGAGCTTACACTCTAGTGGTATATTGGGAGACCCTGCTCCAGGAATTTTATAGTTTATAGACATAAAGGTACTTCCTGTCCCAGCAGCCTGCAGATACCTGGTGTTACTGTCTGCTCAGAATAAGGACTTTAGCCTCGTATTTTCATTACAATGTGATACAGTGTCGCGCTGCTGCGAGTCTCTTTCCCAGGGCTAATCCTGTTTATAAAGGGATTCCTTAGCCTGGAGATTCCCCCACGATGTCATTCGAAAATCCACAGACACATCCGTGTCACCGGTCATCCGTGTCCCCAGTGTCTGTGCAGTTTCCCTGTATCTGGACTGGTCTTGTCTCATAAAGGTGAACTAGTAGACTCAGTATAATTGTATAATATTATATATACTGTCTGAAACTTCCCTCCTCCCTCTCACATACAAACCCAGAGACTGAACATAACTGGCCTTCAGACTGGGCCCCCTTAGCTCATAACAAGGTTACAGATATATAGAAACATTGGGGTAACAGTCACCCTGCTATAGTTCCAGGGGTACCCAGAGTACAAATAAACACTCACCCCAAATCTCCCCGTAACTGACCTTCAGACTGGGCCCCCTTAGCTCATAACAAGTTTACAGATATATAGAAACATTGGGGTGTCACCCTGCTATAGTTCCAGGGGTACCCAGGGTACAAATAAGCACTCACCCCAAATCTCCTCCTAACTGACCTTCAGACTGGGCCCCCTTAGCTCATAACAAGGTTACAGATATATAGAAACATTGGGGTGTCACCCTGCTATAGTTCCAGGGGTACCCAGGGTACAAATAAGCACTCACCCCAAATCTCCCCCTAACTGACCTTCAGACTGGGCCCCCTTAGCTCATAACAAGGTTACAGATATATAGAAACATTGGGGTGTCACCCTGCTATAGTTCCAGGGCAGTACACTCACCCCAAATTTCAGCCTAACTTCAGACTGAGCCTTGCTACAGGCCATTGGAAAGTTGGGGTGTAATTGTTGATTTTGGGCTAGGACCCTCGGTGTAACTACTCATTTTTGTTCCCTCATCATATAATCATATAATAATAATAATAATTACCCTGTTTCTCTAGTTCAGGAGGATGAAGGAAACATTTTTTTCCAGACTGCAAATACAAAAATAACTTGTCTAACATTTTGGAAGCCGTTCCCTTTTATGGACTGGCATTGCCAAATGCGCCTGGTATATCAGTACAAGTCTACGTAGGGCCAGGTCTGCTAAGTGACTGCGCAGCTCACTCTGGGTCCCAGCACTAAGTAGTGTAACATTCAGTTCCAAGCTGTGTCTCTAACTAATACAAAGTGACCTGAATTTGCCTTTAAATTCTTAGGCCTATAACAGGGGTGTCCAAACTGCGGCCCGAGGGCCACATGCGGCCCAGGATGCATATGAATGCGGCCCAGTTTGAAACGCTTGGTTCCCGAGGAAATAGGAGGAGGGGGGGTTCTGCCCATTGCCCAGTTAGTAATAATAATATAATAATAAGTCTATTTAATATCCAGGTGTCCCATATTCCAGTGTATAGCTCCATCTGGTTATCCAACTGGCATTTTAGTTCTTTTCTGTATATTTCCTTTACTTTTACAAATCAAACGTGTTTTTGTGTATGTCATGTGTGGCCCCAGACAATTTAATCTTTTTCCAATGTGGCCCGGCGAGCCAAAAGTTTGGACACCCCTGGCCTATAACATTCACACTGGCTGAGCTAAAAGCACCTTTCCATGTAAGAGGCCATCAGGGTGTTCTAGTTCAGCTCACGGCTTTATCTAAAGTCTCCATGCTCCTCCCCCTATTAAGCTCCAATGGCATGTTCTAGTCTGCTCTACTGTTGGACTAACAACAGGTACCTGTCAGTTGCCATTAAAGTGTTCTAGTCCCACCCACTGCTTGAGTCACAGACTCTCTGCTCCTCTCCCCATAAACTGTTCTAAGGTCACTATTCCCAGCATCCTCAGTCACCCACTGACATCAGCTTTTGCAAAGTGACTTTCCGTTTAGGAATTTTAAGGCCAAATAAGGACAATTTTCATTCGGTGCCCTTGCAAACCCAGAGTAAATGAGTGGGCACCAGAGATACAAGTGCAGCACAAAGATGCCAGTTTATCTGTTTGAGGCTCTGGCCCTGACTGACTACAGTTTCCTGAGCTCCTGAGCTGCTCAAGGCCCAGATAATGAATCTTATCAGCTCATTTCCGATGCCGCCTGGGAGAGTCACTCCATACCAGCCTCCCCCTCACCCACACACCCAGCCTGGCACTTAACTCTCTCCTGCTGCAGCTGCACTGGCCATACCAACGTCTGCATCTGCGCTACTGCATCTGTGCTACTGCATCTGTACAACTGCATCTGTGCTACTGCATCTGTGCAACTGCATCTGCGCAACTGCATCGGTGCAACTCTGTGTAACTACATCTGTACAACTGCATCTGCGCTACTGCATCTGTGCTACTGCATCTGTGCAACTCTGTGCAACTGCATCTGTGCTACTGCATCGGTGCTACTGCATCTGTGCAACTCTATGCAACTGCATCTGTGCTACTGCATCTGTGCTAATGCATCTGTGCAACTCTGTGCTACTGCATCTGTACAACTGCATCTGCGCTACTGCATCTGTGCTACTGCATCTGTGCTACTGCATCTGTGCTACTGCATTTGTGCTACTGTATCTGTACAACTGCATCTGCGCTACTGCATCTGTGCTACTGCATCTGTGCAACTCTGTGCTACTGCATCTGTACAACTGCATCTGCGCTACTGCATCTGTGCTACTGCATCTGTGCTACTGCATCTGTGCTACTGCATCTGTGCTACTGTATCTGTACAACTGCATCTGTGCTACTGCATCTGTACAACTGCATCTGTACAACTGCATCTGTGCAACTGCTACTGCATGGAGACAGGGCCAGCTAAGTAGGTTCCCATCGTGCTCTTACCACTCCCTGGGCGTTTGACTAGTGAGCACAATCAGATCACAAATCAGCAGATCACAAGTGAGGGGGTGAGGAAGGAAAGGGCAACCGCACAGATGAAGTCATTGGCCCATGTGCTCCGCCCTTTTCTACAGCTCTGGTTCTGCTCACATTCTGCAGTCAGTGTAAATGGGCTGTTCCTGCTCAAGCGTGGGGAATAGACTGATCCAGTTTTAGACACTTCTCAGACACAAGTAAACCTGCAGCCCTTGTGTAAAGTACTTGTACTGGTCTATGTGCTGTGTGGGTGCAAGAAGTGAACAATGGCTTCTGCTGTACAAGGCTGAATCTGTGCTGGGGTCACTGTATTTGCCCCAAAGGACAAAAGAACTAGAAATCTGCCTCAAGAGTTGGGTCTGACACCTCCTGTGTATTTGATTCATTTACTGGAAATCATTAAAATCACTGAAAGCCCCTGTTATATCCTCCTCTTCCTCATCCTGTCTGGGAATAACCAACCGGATATTCAACCAAATCCCCTAAACTCACAGCAGGTCCATTAGTCCAAATTCTTCTGTTTTCTACCAATTAGTTTAATATTCAGCCTTCCACATTCACTGCTGCTCCACTAATAATCACTGCTTCAGTCTGGCCCAAGCGCTAACAAGCTCATTCTAGTTTGGGGTGACTGTTACCCCAATGTTTCTATATATCTGTAACCTTGTTATGAGCTAAGGGGGCCCAGTCTGAAGGTCAGTTAGGGGGAGATTTGGGGTGAGTGTTTATTTGTACCCTGGGTACCCCTGGAACTATAGCAGGGTGACACCCCAATGTTTCTATATATTTGTAACCTTGTTATGAGCTAAGGGGGCCCAGTCTGAAGGTCAGTTAGGGGGAGATTTGGGGTGAGTGCTTATTTGTGCCCTGGGTACCCCTGGAACTATAGCAGGATGACACCCCAATGTTTCTATATATCTGTAACCTTGTTATGAGCTAAGGGGGCCCAGTCTGAAGGTCAGTTAGGGGGAGATTTGGGGTGAGTGTTTATTTGTGCCCTGGGTACCCCTGGAACTATAGCAGGGTGACACCCCAATGTTTCTATATATCTGTAACCTTGTTATGAGCTAAGGGGGCTCAGCCTGAAGGTCAGTTAGGGGGAGATTTGGGGTGAGTGCTTATTTGTACCCTGGGTACCCCTGGAACTATAGCAGGGTGACTGTTACCCCAATGTTTCTATATATCTGTAACCTTGTTATGAGCTAAGGGGGCCCAGTCTGAAGGCCAGTTAGGGGGAGATTTGGGGTGAGGGCTTATTTGTACCCTGGGTACCCCTGGAACTATGTTGACTGTTACCCCAAATGTTAATATATAATTCTAACCTTGTTATGAGCCCTTAAACCAAAAACTAGAATAGTTTACACATTGTTAGTGCTTAACAATACAAATAATACATTTGTTATGCCAAAAGATGGTGTTTAATTTCTCCCCCTACTCTCTCTGTTGGAAGGGCCAGTCCCTGCAGCCACCACCCATTCTAGGAAATCCGTCTGCAGCTCAGTCTGATACACTTGGGCTGGTGGCAAAGAGGTTAAAGTATATAGTATAAAGTATATAGTATAAAGTATATAGTATATAGTATAAAGTATATAGTATAAAGTATATAGTATATAGTATAAAGTATATAGTATAAAGTATATAGTATAAAGTATATAGTATAAAGTATAAAGTATATAGTATAAAGTATATAGTATAAAGTATATAGTATAAAGTATATAGTATAAAGTATATAGTATAAAGTATATAGTATAAAGTATATAGTATAAAGTGCATAGTATAAAGAATAAAGTATAAAATATATAGTATAAAGTATGTGGTAAAAAGTATATAGTATAAAGTATTCAGTATAAAGTATACAGTATATAGTAAATTGTATAAATTATAAAGTATATAGTATAAAGTATATAGTATAAAGTATATAGTATACAGTATAAAGTATACAGTATATAGTAAATTGTATAAATTATAAAGTATATAGTATAAAGTATACAGTATAAAGTATATAGTATAAAGTATATAGTATAAAGTATACAGTATAAATATAGTATAAAGTATATAGTATAAAGTATATAGTAAATAGTATAAAGTATAGTATAAACTATACAGTATAAAGTATATAGTAAATAGTATAAAGTATATAGTAAATAGTATAAAGTATATAGTAAATAGTATAAAGTATATAGTATAAACTATACAGTATAAAGTATATAGTAAATAGTATAAAGTATATAGTAAATAGTATAAAGTATATAGTAAATAGTATAAAGTATATAGTAAATAGTATAAAGTATATAGTAAATAGTATAAAGTATATAGTAAATAGTATAAAGTATATAGTAAATAGTATAAAGTATATAGTAAATAGTATAAAGTATATAGTAAATAGTATAAAGTATATAGTAAATAGTATAAAGTATACAGTATAAAGTATATAGTATAAAGTATACAGTATCAAGTATATAGTATCAAGTATATAGTATAAAGTATACAGTATAAAGTTAGTTTACAGTCCTTATTACTATGCAAGATGTGAATGTATTTTTATTGTAACAATCGTCAGTATGAGGAGCAGCTTGAACCCTCGCTGAGGAGCTGCAGTGCCCCCAAGTGAAGTTGAAATCCCCCCATGAAGTAGATGATTCTGTGACATTACAGTATGTGGATCTGTGCCCGTTCCATTCTCCTGTGCCAGCTGGGGGGGGGGGTTGTGTATATGAGGGAGGGCACGAGTGAGTAATAATATAGACACAGGCAGGGCACGCAGCTCTCAGTACCTGGTACAGGGGGATTTGGTTTATTGCACAATGGATGGGCCTTTTCTCTGAAGTTGCTTGTGATGCTGATGTTCTCCAGCTGCTCCTTGTTAGGGTGCCATACCTCTGTGCTCCCCTTAACTGCTTAATATCATCCCTCTTGGCTCCTACCTTGTGATGGAGCCCATTTTAGGCAACTTCTACACAGGGAAGACTTTAATAACAGCCCCGGGTCATGGACAAAAGCACATTTGACTCCAAACAAGTGGCCCTTTGACCAGTTGGATTATACTGAGGACTTATGGAGACCCATAGAGAGAGGACCCAATCAATGCCCTAATGTGGTCATCACCTTAATGTGATTTTCTAACGTATTAGGTAGATATGGGTGAGGCAGGCTATTAGGAAGGTCTCATACATGGCTCAATAGGCTGGTAGCTTGGTCTTCAGGGGCAGAGTCTGTAGAGCCGAGACCTTTGTGGTCCAACATTTGGTATGAAAACGGCTTCTTTCCTAGAACTGCAGGTATAGCCAAGGCAATATCTAAACATTCAACCACAGCTCAGCACCTCATCCACTGCTTTGACCTCCCTTAGTGGAGCCGGGCCCACAGTTTGGGAAGGAACATCAGCTGGGATGGGATCTTTTTAGTAGGCCTATGTCATGTTTGACTGAGTAGCTCTCCAGACATCACTAAACTCTGTATCATTTCTTGTCTTATTAATGTAATCAGTGTGACACAGAACAGGGCTCCTGATGTTCCCAAGCACAGGCAGCTTTTATGGGGACATCAGAAAGAATTACTGCCCACCCTAGTCAAGAGCAAGAGGCGCTAATGAACAATGTTCCCAAGTGAAAGGCACAGAAAAGGGCAATGAAGTGACATTATAATGACCAGTTATGAGAGATTTTTGGTATGTTATTGCTCAGTTTAAGCCATTTTTCCCCAATAACCTTGGCCACCAAGTGGCATTTTGACATTGCTTGCCTATGAATAGTAGTTAATATTCAATATGGCAGCTCCCACACATTGGAATACATTTAAACATGCAGATAATTATGACTCACGGTGCAGATTGTGTGACTGTCAGGCGGAATGACTTTGCACTTTGATGTAGCCCCAGACTGTACTGAACCAGTAGTACAGGCTGATACATTAGATAGCTTTAAAAATGTGTTGGATGGTGTTTAGCAAGTGAAGGAATATAGGGTTGATCCAGGGACTAGTCCATTTTGGAGTCAGGAAGGAATTTTATCCCCCTCTGAGGCAAATTGGAGAGGCTTGAGATGGGTTTTTTTTTGCCTTCCTCTGGATCAACTGGCAGTTAGGCAGATAAAAAAAGTAAAAAGGTTGAACTTGATGGACGTGTGTCTTTTTTCAACCTTACTTACTATGTTACTATGTTACATACGGTGCCCAGCTTATAGGTAACCTTGCTTTAAATGCCATATAAGTCATGTGACAACCAGCTGACCGGTAGAGAGTGTAGACCTACTCAGAGAGGTTGGTACTTTTCTGTGAAGAGCACCTTGGTGGTAAAATTTCACTCCGTGCCGAACTTGCAGGCCTAAAAATAGTCACCGTCTGTTGTGAGAGGATAAGCCTGAGAAGCAACAGGAAGATGGCTCTTAGTTTAATATCCGGCCATAATTCTGCTCCGATAGCACCGGCCCGTTTCCTCCTGCCCTAGCCCTGGGCCAGTGTGTCAGTAATGTTCTTTTTCATGCTGTATTTCCAAAACATTTCACAAGCTGATGAAGAGGAAGAAAACATACCCCCCCCCCCCTCCAAAGATGCCGACTGCCACCCACCTAAAGTGCTGACTGGCCTTCTAGGGAACTCTGTTGTCCTCTTCCTCCACAGACTCTTCATTTTATATTTTCCACTTCTCTACTTGACCTTTGTCATTGACCCTCTTCTGTCTCGCCTTTCAACATCAGACGTCAACATCTCCATTCTCCAACATCTCTTTAATGACTATATCTCCCTATGTGCTCCTTGTGCATCTCCAGGTTGCTCTTTCTATTTCTGATGCACCTCTGCTGTCCATGACCAACATCTAACCATGATTCTCTATCTCTTACTGACTCTTCCTTTCCATATATTCACCCAGAAAGCAGAGGAAGGTCCCCTTTAGAAAGGCCTTTGGAGCCACTTTATATACTTTATTGTCCTGGTGGGCTTGTACCAAGGTCCTAGAATGGAGATATTCTCTCTGCTGCAATCTGTGACCATCTCCTACTTGAAGGACGTCATTATTCAAGAACCATTAATAGGAAATGCAAGACCCACACTTCCTCTTTTACCAGGAAACCATGGTAACCTACTCATTGTTGCCCAACAGCACTTAACCCTTCCACTTAACCCTTGCCTTCCTTTAAAGTAACACATGTCCAAACTCAAATATCCAGGAGCTTTATACAGGAGGCCAGAATTGTGGACTGGCTGAGAGTTGTGGGGCAGCAGTCGTACCAACAAGAATTCTTTAGTGACCCTTTGGTTGTCTACCTTTAAGATGTTGCCATAGATGGGCTGGATAAATTGAAGGTGCTGACGGCAGAGGGAATGCACCACAAGTAGGGGTGTGGGTAGGCAGTTCAGTGTGTATGTGTGGGTGTTAGGAAAAATAAAACCGCCTGTAACGTATGGAAAGGAGCTGAACCATCATGTATTTATTTATTCAGCATCGTACTCTGTATCTTTATAATCAGCCCCCAGAGATGATGGGGCCTGGAGGGGGAAAGAGCTCAGCCCCTGCCGAGTGGGACGTGTTTGGTTTATAACAGGTAGAAAATTCCTTGATTAACGCACAGTCATTAACAGAACGGTAACTGGTGCAGGGGGAGCTGAGACTGGAAATGTTTCATATATACGTATCACACGTGTCATCAACATGGCTGCCATTGCTCCCTGGCCCATACAATGTTGCTCCAAGAGGCTCCTTGATATTCTTCATACTGGAAGGTCAACCCATCTGAATTGCTCCTGTGCTCCGACATTCTTACACTGGCCATAACCATACACATAAGTCATAGCAAATGATGTTCCTTGTAGTTTTTGGTACAAGTAGGTTGGGCAGATGATCCGCAGCAGAAAGCAAAGAGGAGCTGTGGGTAGAAGAGTCTGGATACTGTAGAGTGGGGTCCATGAGCCACATTCAAATTTAAAAAGAGTTGGGGAGCAACACAAGCATGGAAAAGTTCCTGGGGTGCCAAATAATGGATGTGATTGGCTATTTGGTAGCCCCTATGTGGACTGGCAGCTACAGGAGACTCTGTTTGGCAGTACAACTGGTTTTTATGCAACAATGACTTGCCTCCAAGTCTGGAATTCAAAAATAAGCAACTGCTTTGAGGCCACTGGGAGCAACATCCAAGGGTTTGGGGAGTAACATCCAAGGGATTGGGGAGCAACATCCAAGGGATTGGGGAGCAACATGTTGCTTGTGAGCCATTGGTTGGGAATCACTGCTGTAGAGAATGGATAGTGAAGATGGGTTGGTCAGAAGCTGAAGACTATCGGCCAGTGTTTGGTAGCCTTTATGTTCTCATGACAAAGCTGCTTTCTTGGACCATAGCTTTCTCCAGTGATGGCTGGGATGGAAAATGTCCAGCCCTGACCCTATTTTGTTGCCCCTAAAATCCTCCCCGATGTTGTTAAATTGCATCCAATGATGTCAAAATTTGGTGGAATTAGCATGGAGACATCACTAGTGGTGAAGGGGCTGTCTTCTTTATATTTGGTGTGCCACCTGCCCAAACCTATACCCAAGCCTTCCTGAACCCACAGGACCTGACTTGCTCATCACTATAAGGTTGTGGGGTGCAACCTCTTCCACCCTTGTGGCTTTCTCTGACCTTGAATGAAATTAGATAACTGGGGTTCTGATCTTAATTTGGGGGGAGGGTTCTGGGGTACTTATCTTATTTTGGGGGGAGGGCATTAACCCATAATTTGCTATAATCTAGAGTCAAAAAGATCTACTAAATCCTCCTTAACTTGTTAGACCCTGAGATTCCAGGCCAGTAAAACCACACAGGGAATCCCACGCCCTGCCGAGGAGGGAAAGGTTAACCTGGGAACGTTGCATAAAAAAATTAGATAAAAATACACCTCTCCCGTCTCCTCTGCAGTGCAGTTGGGAGATAAGGAGAGGGCGGCCCCTGGCAGAGTTTGATGGTTGTCATGGTTACCTGTAGAGAAGTAGTGGGGATACAGACACATTCCTGGAATCTGCTGTGTTTGCGGATAATGCGGTTATAAGCAGAAGATGCAGCAACAGGGTGGTCCCCGTAACACCTCGATCCACACCTCCACGCGTCCTGATGTGGCCCCTCGCAGGCTGCAGACCATGAGCTGGAAGGGCCGGCAGCCGAGCGAGCGGGTCCCTGCAGGACAGGTGGGTCAACTTTGAAAATTTAAAATATCGGGGGAGATGGTTCTGCACTGGAGCAAAAATATCCAATTCTTTGGGGTTGAGCGAGGCAGGTTGTGGCTCTCTGGAAAGACAAATGTACAAAAAGTAAAGGGTTCTGGAAATCAACTAATCCTTTTTATCTTTCTTAACAGAATAAAGAGAAAGAGAAGATGAAGGATTCCAAGGAGAAGGACCCCCGCTACACCAATGGACACCTGTTCACCACCATCACCGTGTCTGGGACCACCATGTGTTTTGTGTGTAACAAGAGTATAACTGCTAAAGAAGCGCTGATTTGTCCCAGTAAGTCGGATTTCTTTTCCACATACGCTATACCCTGTGGCTGTTGGTCTTAACCATTGTAATAGAATAAGAATATCATTAATATCATTAATACAGGCTTTATTGGAAAAATGCACATTACTGATTTCAGTGCAACTTGATTATCTGCACAACGACTGGACAGCTCTGGGGCACAATAATCTGAACACAACCTATAGAGGAGCCAAAATACAATTCGCTGTAGACCCTACTAAAAAAAACACAATCTAGTGGACATGTTTTTCACCCTGTCACTTGGTGTAGACCTATTGGGTGCCTGAGATTTTGGAACTTATCATAAGTAGTGACCCTCTGACGATGGGGCTTTGGCTAATGGAACTCAGAGCACTTTTTTTGCTGACTGAAGAATCACCCCAAACAATCTCTTGTGGCCTCTTATTGACTTGAGACCTTACCAGGGATCTACAGGAAACAAGTGAGCCAAAAATGCTCTGGTTGGCACTTTCAGGCTAAAAAGTGCTCTATGTACTCTATGGAACATATTGTTCTGTGTCATATGAACAGTTCCCAAACCCAATGTGTGCCTAGTACCCCTCCCTATGAGCTCGGCATTCTAAATATATAATGTGAGCATATGGCTGGCAAACTTTATACAGTGTATAGCTACTTTCTGCATATAATTAATTATAAATAGTTATGTTATAAACGGCATTATACCACTTTATAGATCCCTGGTAAGGTCTCACCTAGAGCTCTGGGTTCAGTTCTACAGACCCGATCCCCAGGGGACAGAGAGAGACAGTGATACCACTTTATAGATCCCTGGTAAGGTCTCACCTAGAGTTCTGGGTTCAGTTCTACAGACCCGATCCCCAGGGGACAGAGAGAGACAGTGATACCACTTTATAGATCCCTGGTAAGGTCTCACCTAGAGCTCTGGGTTCAGTTCTACAGACCCGATCCCCAGGGGACAGAGAGAGACAGTGATACCACTTATAGATCCCTGGTAAGGTCTCACCTAGAGTTCTGGGTTCAGTTCTACAGACCCGATCCCCAGGGGACAGAGAGAGACAGTGATACCACTTTATAGATCCCTGGTAAGGTCTCACCTAGAGCTCTGGGTTCAGTTCTACAGACCCGATCCCCAGGGGACAGAGACAGTGATACCACTTTATAGATCCCTGGTAAGGTCTCACCTAGAGCTCTGGGTTCAGTTCTACAGACCCGATCCCCAGGGGACAGAGAGAGACAGTGATACCACTTATAGATCCCTGGTAAGGTCTCACCTAGAGTTCTGGGTTCAGTTCTACAGACCCGATCCCCAGGGGACAGAGAGAGACAGTGATACCACTTTATAGATCTCTGGTAAGGTCTCACCTAGAGCTCTGGGTTCAGTTCTACAGACCCGATCCCCAGGGGACAGAGAGATAGAGTTTGTTATTGTCTCTGGGTTCCAGCCACATGAGTGTTTGTGCAGCCCAGGGAATGGCACGTGAGACAAGTTGGCCATGGACTCAGTGATGTGGTCATTTTCCAAAGAGCGAATCTCTCTCTGATATGATCACATAGAGGTGGGAGATATCGGGCTGATCCCAACAATTGGATCACAATGCAGGAAATACAGGTGGGCAAATCGATGGGGGAAACCTGGTTGGAGGGCCTCATATACTGCTTCATAATCGGCAGCGTATATTGGCCAGTGTATGGTCCCCTTCCTTCCCCCCACCCTTTCATTCCAAGTTGCAGTTACAGGGAGTTACACGCAGTTACAGGGAGTTACACACAGTTACAGGGAGTTACACGCAGTTACATGGAGGCATTGTGGGAGTGCTGCTGTGGATCTCAGTGGGCCCCTAACTGGCGGATCCTGTTTCCCAGCCTCGCCTTCCCAAACTGGCAGCTGTTCCCACCTGTATTGTATGTCAGGGCCGGACAGCTGCACTGGGGGGCCGGGATGGGGCTTAATGGGATCCTTGTGTTACTGACTCCACATCTGCAACAACAGCTGTTAGTGGCAAAGTCCCTCCCTTACACACGGCTCACACGCACATGTAACTCACTCGTGGGATGCCTGTGTCCAACTGTTTGTGCTTGTTTCTATAGCAACTTTCTGCCCTGATATGTGTGGCGCCCCTAGTGGCTGTTGTTAGTATGTGTGTGATGTAGTCATAGTGATGGCACCCAGTCTCCCTGTTTCCCATGTTACTGTGAATAGAATGAGCCAAACCTCATATTCACGTGAGGTCACCCATTCCTATCAGAAGAAAAGAGGTTCCAGCTAAATATTGGGAAGGGGTTTGTTACAGTGAGAGCTGTAAGATGTGGAATTGTCTCCCTGAATCAGTGGTACAGGCTGATACATTAGATAGGTACAAGGAAGGGTCGGATGCTTTATTCACCAGTAGCTCCTCCCATCAGACAGGAGGGAGCCAATGAGATTAGAGGAGGGAAAGGGGTGTTACAGGGAGAGCTGGGAAGTGAATCAGGGGTACAGGCTGATACATTAGATAGGTATAAGGAAGGGTCGGATGCTTTATTCACCAGTAGCTCCTCCCAGCAGACAGGAGGGAGCCAATGAGATTAGAGGAGGGAAAGGGGTGTTACAGGGAGAGCTGGGAAGTGAATCAGGGGTACAGGCTGATACATTTGATAGCTACAAGGAAGGGTAGGATGCTTTATTCACCAGTAGCTCCTCCCAGCAGACAGGAGGGAGCCAATGAGATTATAGAAGGGAAAGGGGTGTTACAGGGAGAGCAGGGAAGTGAATCAGGGGTACAGGCTGATACATTAGATAGGTATAAGGAAGGGTCGGATGCTTTATTCACCAGTAGCTCCTCCCAGCAGACAGGAGGGAGCCAATGAGATTAGAGGAGGGAAAGGGGTGTTACAGGGAGAGCTGGGAAGTGAATCAGGGGTACAGGCTGATACATTAGATAGGTATAAGAAGGGGTTGGATGGTGTTTAGCAAGTGAGGGAATACAGGGATATGGGAGATAGCTCATAGTACAAGTTGATCCAGGGACTGGTCCTATTGCATCTCGGAGACAGGAAGGAATTGGAGTCGGGTCAGGAGGGTTTTTCGCCTTCCTCTGGATCAACTGACAGGCAGGTTATATGTAGACTTAAAAGGTCGAACTTGATGGACGTGTGTCTTTTTTCAATCTGACTTACTATGATAATATGTTAATTACAGGAACCAGAGATGCTTTGCAGGGATTAGGGATGCACCGAATCCACTTATTGGGATTCGGCCGAATGCACGAATCCTTGGTGAAAAATTCAGCCGAATACCGAACCGAATCTGAATCGTAATTTGCATATGCAAATTAGAGACAGGAAAGGAAAAAGTGGGGAAAAAAATCTTCTTTTGTGACGAAGATTTCCATACCCGTCCCTAATTTACATATGCAAATTAGGATTCGGATTGAGTTCGGCCAGACACGAGGATTCGGCTGAATCCATAGCAGCGATCACCAGCTTTTCCTCCTCTGCTGGGCAGTGGGCACGGGTTCCTTAACCTCTTCACCACCAACAGTTTAGAAGCTGAAATGCCTGGGCGTGCTGCCTGTTAGATTGCTAGCACCTTGCTCAAACCCAAAGGCACCAGCAAAGGGTGGGGGCAATTTACCGCTCTCGCTGCACTGAGGATGCTGGGATACACCACCCCAAGCTGTCAGGGGATGATGGGAGTTGTAACGGACCCCCCTGTAGCAAAGGGCAGTGGTTAATAGTTCTGCAGTGAACCGTTGGTTCTGACTCATGTGCTGCGTCCCTATAGGGTTGTTTCTCCTCCGCTGGGAGCTCGTGACTCCGACACATGGAAGCGTCTCTGCTTCTCTACGTGCCAAATGCAGCACAATGACTCTTTTGTAGGGGGCCCTCTCTTGCCTGTCTCATTCATTTCTTTGCTGGTACCCGGGGGTCCCTGAGGTGAACTGACCCCCCTCCATTCCTCTTAAAAACCAAACAACATTTAAAGGGGTGGTTCACCTTAAAGTTCAATTTTAGTATGTTATGCAATGGTCCTTTCTAAGCAACTTTTCAATTGGTCTTCATTATTTATTTGTTATAGTTTTTAAATTATTTCTTTTGTTCATTTGACCCTTTCCAGCTTTCAGATGGGGGTCACTGACCCCATCTAAAAACAAATGTTCTATATTTCTACAAATGCATTGTTATTGCTACTTTTTATTTCTCCTCTTTCTATTCAGGTCTCTCCTATTCATATTCCAGTCTCTTATTCAAATCAATGCATGGTTGCTAGGGGAATTTGGGCCCTAGCAACCAGACTGCTGAAACTGCAAACTGAAAAGCAATTGCAAAGTGACTCAGAATCATCCCTCTCTACATTATACTACATTACATTACAGAAAGCTGAGCTTTTTAATGAACAATAATGAATCTACTACATCATCGTCCTCATTAGGGGCCACGTCAATGTTTTTTTTTTTTTCAAATTCATGGTGATGTCATTCTCTTGCATCATTTTGCTGAAATATCTTCCGTCGTGTAACGGTTTAGAAAACCAGAATAATCTAAGTTCTGGGCATTGATCAGATGTGTTATATTAATATAAAAATTCAGCTTTTTCTTTGTATCCCGCAGCCTGTAGCGTCTCCATACACAACCGCTGCAAAGATGCGCTGCCCAGCTGCACCAAGGTCAAACAGAAAGTAAGTGTTGCCTTTAACCCCCCAAATCACCCATTCGTTTTATTACAGATGATATTAATACACACCTCAAACCAGCTGTGTAATTGGCATTGAAAACAGTGTCTCTCTGGCTGCGGTATATTCTCTGCACTGCTGCTTCTGACTCCTGAAACAATGTAGCCCAGTGCAGCCAATCCATGCATTGGGTCATATTTGTACATAATATTTATATCTGTCTCTCCAGCAACAGAAAACAGCTTTTCTGAAGAACAATTCGGCCCTGCAGAACGTCTCCCTGAGAAACAAAAGTAAGTGACGTTTGATGGGCGCTTCTCGTTAGCACCAATTAGCATTAATCTGCTGATCTCCTCCTCCGAGCAGCAGAGAGAGGGTTAACTACGTGCTCCTTTACTGTGCAGCTCTGCCACCTGCAGGACATATGAGAAACTGCACCCTGCTCCGTTTTATAGGGGACGTAAATAACAAGAGGGGGTTATTTCTGGGTTCACGTTCCAACATGGAGTGACTATTACTAGTCCACTGACCAAAAAGGCTAACGATCCATAGTAACTGTGCGTATACATAGTAAGTGTATAAGATTGTAGAATAATTCTTCTCCTGTATCTCCTCCCGCAGGCACGACCCTTAGAGAACGTCCCAATTCAGCCATTTACCCCTCCGACAGCCTTCGTCACTCCATCCTGGGCTCCCGCAGGGGCCGATCATCTTTATCTCTGTCTAAAAGTGTCTCCACCACCAACATCGCAGGGTGAGCCGCTGCCTTGTATTCCCTGTGTGTGTTGGATATTATAGTGGGGTGGATTATAAAGCGAGGACTCAGGGAAAGTTCTCTGGGGGTCTGATCATATCTGACCTGTGTGTTGTCCCGCAGGAATCTGAACGATGAGAGCCCACTGGGAATCCGCAGGATCCTCTCCCAATCCACCGACTCGCTTAATATGCGGAACCGGACCCTCTCCGTGGAGTCGCTCATCGATGAAGGTACAGTTAACCATATATAAAATCAAAAAGGGCCATGAATCTGAAATCAAGCATGAACTACAACTCCCATCAGCCTCAGCATTTAGCTAGCAGGCCAAAGTATAGGGGCTGATGGGTGATATAGATAAATACGTGTGTGTAACTGGACCTCCCTTGCAGGGGCCGAGGTTGTATACAGTCAGCTCATGAGCGACTTCGCCACCGAGGAGAAGGAATTTGAGGCTGATTCCTGGAGTCTGGCGGTGGATAATAACTACCTCCAGCAGCACAAGAAGGACGTCATGAAGCGGCAGGACGTTATATACGGTAAGAGATGCGCCTTGTTGCCTTTGTGGGGCCCCATTCAATAAATCTTGTTGGGTTCACCCATATTCTGTGGCCCTCATCAGAACAGCAATTCAAGGGAGGGCTTGCCCTTATCCCTTCATAGCCTTGGTTATATGAATTCTGGGATTCAACTTTCAACTTGGTTCCATATAAATTGTACCCTCTATAATAGCAAATCAGCAGGCACCCCAAATCCACCATCAGACTAATACCATGTCCCTCCTAGTGAGGTCATCCTCTCAGTTGGGAGGCAGGCCCGGACTGGCAAACTGTGGGTTCTGGCAAATTCCAGAGGGGCTGCTATAAGGTCCCATAGAAAGTCAGTATTTAGTGGGCGGGTGGGGGGGGGCTGTTTGGGCCTCTATGTGGGCTGATTGGGCCTCTGTGTACCTGAAATGCCAGGGCCTATTTTAATTCTCAGTCCAGACCTGTTGGGAGGGGTCTTGAATTTGCTCAAGCACTACTTCACTCATAACAAAACCCAAATCACATGAAGAGGTGACCATAACAGGCCACCCATAAGCCATGATTGTACAGAGGAGGCATCTTCTCTACAGGAGCTGATACTTACTCCTTGGGCTGATTTTTGTTGTCCCCCCAGAGCTGATTCAGACGGAGGTCCACCACGTGCGCACCCTCAAGATCATGACCAACATATTCCAGAAGGGAATGCTGGAGGATCTGCAGATGGACCCGGCGCTGGTCAATAAGATGTTCCCTTGCGTTGATGAACTTAGTGACATTCACATCCGTTTCCTCATTCAGCTCCTGGAGAGGCGCAAGGACTCGTTGGCGTCCGACAGCAACAAGAACTTTGTCATCAACAAGTTGGGGGATATCCTCATTAACCAGGTAACCCCAATATCTCATCAGGCTTTAGGCAGCTCTGGGTGGGAGCGTTCCATGCATGGAATCCCTTGCTTATGAAAGTGCAACTGTTCTGACCACCTGTTGGTGGAATTCTAGATCACAAAATTTGAGGATATAATATGGCAACGCCTGTGGGATATAAATGGACACAACCAGTTGTCAGTTGGATTCTCTCAATTCCAAAATCCAGGGAACTGCTGGGGGGGGGAGGGTTTATGTCTCTCGCTAGGGTCCTTACTTGAACTTTCTGACCATCCATTGTATGGATTTAGATCACAGTTTATTTAAAGTTCTTTCATTTCCCATTGGCCAAGAGCTTCATTATGCCATGGGTGAGGTGCAAAGGTCCTTTTTTTGTGAAGCAGTTGTCCGATTTACTGTGTCCACCAATTGTAACGCAACCATGTTGTATTTAGTTTTCAGGCACCAATGGCGAACGCCTGAAGAAAACCTACACCGAATTCGCAAGCCAACATCATAAGGCCATGAAGCTCTACAAAGAACTCTTTTCTAGGGATAAGAAGTTCCAGCAGATGATACGGGTGAGTCCCTTATCTAAAAGCTGACTTGCCCAATCAACCATCGGCCTTTGAGCTGTCTGTTTACATCATCAAGAACATATGTCTACTTTTTTTAATGACTTCTCTTCTTCTCAGAAAATGACCCGCTCCCCACTGCTGCGCAGACATGGAGTACAGGAGTGCATCTTGTTGGTGACGCAAAGGATCACCAAGTACCCTGTCCTCATTGACCGAATTCTTCAGAACTCTAAAGGTAAGTCAGGCTCTAAAATGATCTCCACACTTGCGAGTGATGGTGCCGCTAAATAAAGACTCAAGGGATATCGGATTGTCTGTACAATGGAGATGGAGTCAAACATCTGATGTTCTTCAAACTCATTAAGACACTGTTGTGATGTTCCTGCTCTCAGGTGATGAGGAGGAGCACCAGGATTTGGCCGAATCCCTGCGACTGTTGAAGGACCTGATTTCAACAATAGACCAAGATGTGCACAACCTGGAAAAGAACTTGCGCCTGCAGGAGATCTACCAACGGATAGACAGCAAGTCTGTGGCTCTGGTGGGTGGAGACCCCTTTAGCAAAGAGGAGCTGCTGAGAAGGAAACTGATCCACGAGGGGTCGTTGCTGTGGAAAACAGCTGCCGGGCGCTTCAAAGGTAATACCCTGGGGTAAATGGATATATAAAACCATCTGGAGTGATACTAATAGGCCTTCAAGGCAGTAGAACCTAGCGCGTATCTTCCTACATGTCTCTCCTTCATTAAGTGTTTTTCTTTCCACTGACCACTTAAATTTAGACGGACCCCGTTCCACCAGTTGTGCCTTTGTAACTAACGCTTCTCTCCCCTAGATGTCATCATGCTGCTAATGACAGACACTATGATTCTGCTTCAAGAGAAAGACCAGAAATATTATTTCCCAACACTGGTAAGACTGTGGCAAAAAGTCAGTTTGTGCTTTTTGTGATGCCTTTCCGTGGCTTCATGTTGCTCCATGTTTGCTCCCCCTAGGATAAGTCTCCTGTCATCAGTCTGCAAAACCTGATTGTCCGAGACATTGCCAACCAAGAGAAAGGCATGTTCCTAATAAGCGCCAAGCCCCCTGAGATGTATGAGGTTCATGCCGCCTCCCGGGAGGTGCGCAACACATGGATGAAGCACATTGCGCAATCAGTCAAAGTGTAAGACTTGACAATCTCTTCTAGTAACGTGGGTATTGGGGCGACATATTAATGGGACGCGCACACCCTTTGCTTGTGGTTGGTGCCAAAATGGACAAGTCTCTTTTTCCTCCTGCACAGAATGGCTTGTCACTAGGTCTTGTTCCCTTTCAGGTGCCCAAAACGTGAGGAATTTCCTTTGATCGAGACAGAAGTAGAGGCAAAACTCAGGAAGCTGAGAGGTATCGGCATCATTACTTTGTTACTGAGGACCATAAATACTCAGAATATGTTGTTTCATTTATAAACACACAAAGGAACGTTAACTTTCATTGGGTTTACCATCAGCTTGTCTTCTGTCCACCTACAGAGGTCATCCAGCAGAAGGACAGAGAGGTGGCTGAACTCCTGGAGGAGAAGGTGACACTCTTTTCCAAAGTGGTGCAACTGCAGGAAGGCGAAAATTCCTCACTGACGGGCGTCAGTACCCGGTGCCTCTTCCGAACGGACTCGATGGACAGTTACAGAGGAGAGAAGTTGATCAGCGAGGCTATCAAAGAAGGTAAAGGGGCTGGGTAGAAACAATATGGTGGGGATTTGGGCTATGGAAAAGCAGCGTCAGGAGTGTGGGGTCAGTGTTACCCACCACCCTAACTGCTATTTTATTTCATTTATCATTAGTGGAAGCCCTGAAAGACGTGATCGTTGGGTCCGCGAGCGAACTGCCTCTTCTAAGGACAGAACAGAACCAGACGTCAGATACGTCCCACAGCCGATCCAGAGATTCAACACGTGAGTGGCGCCCATTGCACCACACCAGGGCGCTGTTATTCCTCTCCCACATTATATAGAGAGTGCCAGTAGCACACAAGGCTGTATAGGGCCAATGAATTCCCAGAAATGTTCATGTACTTCTCTCCTGGCATAAGACTTGGTGGAAAGATAGGTTTGCCATGGAGTCCTGTTGTTGACATGATCTGATTGGTTAATATGAGAATTGCTCAATTGTTTATAAAAGGTTCTAGTGAACGTCATGAAATCTTTATTAAGGCTAATAATAAAAATACAGTCATATAAAAATGGCCCCAAATAATCACTAATTTAACATATTTACAATTCCCATTCACCGCTCCCTTTTTCATTTATTACAGACACAAACACCATCAACGGCTCCTGTGATCTCGGCAAGGACGACGACCCGAAGGTGAGAAATCGACTAACCTTTGTAATTCAGTAAATACAAACGAGGGGACGCGGGTCCTTGCAAGGGACCCTAGGAGCTAGCAATCTAACTATAGGACAGGTCCTCGGTTACAATGAAAGATCGTGGAAGCCAAGGGTTGAACCACCATTGGGTATATAAGGGGGGCTTCTAGTTAGACATGCAGTATGAACGGATTCGGATACTTTAGAGAATACAAAATGGAGACATAAAGCTGCCGCCATGTCAGCAATTATTCGGAACCCCTTCAGGATCCTTGAACCCCTGAAAGCTTAACTGCTGCCTTACAGGGAAGACGTAGTTGGGAATAGAACAGACCACCGTTTTTAGGCATCCTTAACCGCTCCCGGCCTTTCCACATTGCGAGTCATGGCATCCCCCCCCCTATTGCGCAGCTGCTTATTGATTTAACTTGTCTCTTGTAGGACCGGAATGGGAATCAGGTCCAAAACAAAAGCCCTCACGAGGTAACAGTTTCTTTATTCCCCTGCTCTACACACACACACATCCCTATATATAATTGGGATGCAATTTTTTTACTTCCAAACTCCTCATAACCCTCTACATTACACTCATCATTTTACACAAGTCATGAATTTAACATCCACTTGTACAGCGGGATTGTACTTGTGATTTACAGCCCAGTTAGTCTGACCCTTGAACGATACTAAGGCATACATTATATTTAGCCGGTTGTATTCTTCAGTCACCCTGATGTGGGTGGGTGGGGGGATGAGGTTGGGGGTCCCTTGCTCTGTGCACTTCCCACCAGGTGATATAAATGTGCAATGGAACATGGATCAATGGTGGTTGGTTGACTTTTACAGCTAATATTACTTTTGACTCTTTTGTTACCTGTCTCTTTTTCTCCCTAGGAGGCCCTACAGAGGATTGTCAATATCTACAGCTTTCTACATAGGCTGCAGGTGAGAATGTGCAAGGATTTAGAATTGCTCATTGCCCGTATGGAGATATAGATGTGTCTTATGTGCAGAGTAGTTGATGGACAGTCGGCCACTAGACTTATTTCTAAAGAACAAATGTTCTCATCCCAAATGCGACCCCTCCCTTTGTATAACCAATTGATGTTCCTCATATTGCCCCATACAGTTGTTTATATAACCGCTCTTCCCCAGGCGCTGGTCATACAACAGGACACGCTACAAGACACGCCAATGCAGGACGTCAGCGACAAAAAGGAACGCCTGTGCCGGAGCAACTCTCGGGATCCAATTCTGGTAGAGCCCTTATCCAAGACGGTGGAGAAACAGACGGATCTGACCCTGTTGCAGCGCCAGCACACGCTGTTGCAGGAGGAGCTGCGCAGGTGCCGGCGGCAGTGCGAGGAGAGGGCGCAGGAGGCGGGGTTACTGGAGACCAGGTTGAGGGAGAGCGAGCAGAACAGGGGAAAACTGGAGCGGGAGTTAGAGGATGGAAAGAGGCAGCTGTCCCTCCTGAGAGAGAAAAGTGATGCAGGACTGGAGGTCTCCAGGACCCCTAAAGTGTTGGATCCTCGTAGGCGGAGCTTGCCGGCGGGAGATGCCCTGTATCAGACATTCACTCCTCCCCAGGTAATTATCCATCCTCCTTCCTTTCATGCGGAGTCCTGTGCCATGTTTCACATGTTCTCACCCTGAATCCTATGTCTGTGTCGCTCGTTCAGATCCACATGGAGCGAAGGCTCCCGTTGGTTCTAGATGGCCCCGTCCCCATCATCACTCTGCAGGACGACTCCGATCTTAAAGACGACTTCAGTGATCTGACGGAGCTTGAGAAACTACCGGCCGACACAGAATGGACAGAGGAGGAGGGCGGGGGGCCTCCAGCTTCTCCCTCCAGTACACGAGGTGGGTTCTCATTATGGGAGAAAGGGAAGCCCAACATTGCTTTGCACCATGTGACTAAGGTTAGACTGTCAGCTCTTCTGAGCATCCTATGGCCCTTGTGATGACGTAGTGTCCCAATCTTGGTACGAATGTTAGTTTCAATGGGGAGACTCTAGATCAGTGATCGCCAATCAGTGGCTCATGAGTAACAAATTGGTCTCCCAGTGCCCCAGATCCAGGGCTTATTTTTGAATTCCAGTTGTGGCTGCATTGAAACCCATAGTAACAGCCTCCTGTAGGTTCCATAGGTATCAGCAAACAGCCAATCAAAGCTCTTATTTGGCACCTCTGGAACTTTTTTTCATGCTTGTGTTGCTCCCCAACACTTTTCCATTTGATTGTAGCTCACGTGTATAAAAGGTCGGGGACCCCTGCTCTAGAACCTCTCTCTTTGTGACATGCGTATCATGTGTGTGACTTACAGGGGGGCCATTGGCCCTTATTAAACCTTCAGGAAAATAAAGGTATTTAGTGGATTTTTCCCATGAAATTCAAAGGCAAAAAAATTAGGACAAAAAAGGTTCTGCCCTTACGCGTTTCATGCCTGTTGGGGGCACTTACTCATAGGCTAAAGGGCATCTCCCCGTACACCTCTTTTATAGGGATTGTGGCCAATCAGAAAAATACTTACAACAACCAATCCGAAATCATCTTAGAAAAATATTTATCAAAAACACTGTCATCAAAAATCCCGAAATAAGGGGGAAATGTATATGAAATATACAGGTACAATAATATAAAATCAGAAAACAACTATGCCCCAAAAGGGTTTATTTACGCCCCAAAGTTGTTTTCTGTTTTTATATTATTGTACCTGTATATTTCATATACATTTCCCCCTTATTTCGGGATTTTTGATGACAGTGTTTTTGATAAATATTTTTCTAGGATGATTTCTGATTGGTTGTTGTAAGTATTTTTCTGATTGGCCACAATCCCTGTAAAATATGTGTACGGGGAGAGGTGCCCTTTAGCCTATGAGTAAGTGCCCCCAACAGGCATGAAATGCGTTAACGGCTTTACATTTTAACACATTTTTTGTCTTTGATTTTCTTGGGAAAAATCCACTGAATACCTTTATTTTCCAGTTGTTAAATACACCCATGGACTGGGGTGAATGGTGGAATTCCCTTGGACTATTACTTTAAAGGATAAGTAAACCTTTAAAATAAGTAAAATGAATGAGGGGGCTATTCTAAGCACTTTTCGCATGTACATTCATTATTTGTTTATTTTTAATTCCAAGATATTAAGGGATACATGTGCTGTTAATATGAATGAATTTAGTTACAACAGCGCCACCTGCTGGTCAGTTTCCCACCAGTCTGACCAGCAAGTAGTCAAGGAAGTTGTCAGGAGAAAGAAAGAGACTGATGTTCTTCTGCTTAGGAAAGATGTGAGAAAGGTTTCTAATTTTATTCCTAAGCAGAAGAACATCAGCCTCTTTCTTTCTCCTGACAACTTCCTTGACTACTTGCTGGTCAGACTGGTGGGAAACTGACCAGCAGGTGGCGCTGTTGTAACTAAATTCATTCATATTAACTGTACATGTATCCCTTAATATCTTGGAATGAAAACAAAATAAATAATGAATGTACATTGCTTAAGTGCTTAGAATAGCCCCCTCGTCAATTTTACATTCACTTATTTTAAAGGTTTATTTGCTTTGGACTTTTTTTTTAAAGTTTCTGGGCTCAACATACACTGGTTCATTTCTTTTTTCTTTTTTCTAATTAACCCTTCACCTTGCGGTTTGTCTTTGCAGAATTCCAGAGAATGCAGGACATTCCAGAAGAAGCAGAGAGTGTTCAGGAGCTGAAAGGGTTGAATCGGGGATCCTCGGAGAGTTAAAGATGCGGCAGTGCGTCAGGACTGGGCTCCCCACTACAGACATGAGACGGACGCGCTGCTCTATGAAACACTTTCTGGGGAGCAGTGAGAGGAGGGGGGCCTTTACTAGTCACACTCTGTACCCCACTAGTGTGGCCAGCGACTGGGACCCGAGGGCTGCTACGTGTAAACTGGCCCAGTCATTGGGATTTGGGGCAACTCCTCTAAACAAGGCTGGAGCAGGCAGATCTGCCCAAAGACTTTTTATTCAATGAATATCAGACTTTTTTTTTTTTTCAAAACCTTGATGTAAGAAGACGTTTATAATCACAGTATCACTACAATTTATACGGCTGCAGTGTAACATTGAATTGATTTGTACTTCTCTGTAGCTGCAATCAATATGGCTGCTCCCACCCACGGGTGCAGGGAATACTACAAACAGATCACGGGACAGCGCTGCACATATTTGGGCGACAGTCACCCGTGCAGGCGCTTGGCCAACATGGAAAGAATAAGGTTTAAATTTAGGCTTCGCAAATCCACATCCCTCATTGCCCCCCCCCTTACCTGCCCCGCATCCTCCTTATTTATTTATAGTTTTAATTAAAAAGTAACAATTTTAAATTATATTTCTTTTTTTCCCTCTTTTACATTCCCAAATGATGCGCCCACCCCCACCCTGCTGCGATGTCTTTCATTTGAAGACTGGTGCATCTTCCAGCTGCAGGCTCTTGGGGGTTAATCTGTATTAAATGATCGAGGGCGGGACGTATAGTTCAACTATGGCAGAAACCTCTCCGAGCGGCTGATAATTCTGACCACCAGGGGGAGCTCTCAGAAGAGTATTAGGGGCCCGGTATGTTCCTTCTGTACAATCAGGTTATGGCCACCAGGTGTCACCATTTACATTCTATGGAAAACAAGTGATACCATGAAGGATTCTGGGGGTTGTAGTTCAACACAGAGCAAGCTCATCATTGTGATTGGGTGCATTCCTTGCAAGGCTGCTGTACACTAACCCCCACCCGTATAATGCAACCTCCCCCCAAATAGCTCTGCAGTGTATTTATATTTTGTACGGACGGATCTTCTGTAAATATGTGATCTGGAGCAGTGAATTCTGCTCAATAAGTGTAGATATATTTGTATTATTATTGTTGTTCTTGCCTTGTTTTCACTCATCAGAATCTTATTTGTGTCATAGTCATTTACCCATCATGCCCTGCATGCAAGCCCACTTCTAAGTGTATCTCAGTACTTACCCAGGTACAGAGCTCTAATGTTTTTGTACTACATGCTCCTGGGCTGTTCTCTTTCCCATGGTCAGGCAGGAACCTCCCTCTTGCTATGTAAAGCCAACCTCCCCAAAACTTACCCAACTACAGAGCTCTGATTCTCTGTACTTCCTGCTCCTGGGCTGTTCTCTTTCCCATGGTCAGACAGGAACCTCCCCCTGGGTAAGTGAATCCAATCTCCCCCAGTACTTACCCAGGTACAGAGCTCTGATTCTCTGTACTTCCTGCTCCTGGGCTGTTCTCTTTCCCATGGTCAGACAGGAACCTCCCCTGAGTCAATGAATCCAATCTCATGCCAGTACTTATAGTACAAGAATTGGCAGCCCTATGCCCTCGGCTCAATCAGAGAGCCCTGGTTGCGTTTAGGAGAAGCCCATCAGTGGGAGGAGCTTGTACATACACACAATTTCATGTAAATACTTTTAAAAACTTTATATTTTGCTTTCTGGTCAATAAACTGTATTGATACTGTGTTCCCTTGTGTTTATTGCAACTACAGACTCTTCTCTGAGAGCGAGTATTTGGGCATCAGACATGCCAGTGAGATCACTTCAGAATATTGATTCAGAGCATTGGGTTAACCTCATACATGCCAATAAGCTCACTGTATAATGACTCAGCTTGGTTTAACCTCAGACATTCCAGCAAGATCACTGAAGAAAATGTTTTCAAATATTTTATTGAAGTTTTACCATAAAACCCGCAGAATTGAAAAAGATGAAGTCATGAAAACATATAAAAACATATATCACTAGTGTCAAAAATCAGACAACGAGTCGTCAATCAATAGGGACATATCAATATTTATTGTAACTAATCACATAGATATATATATATAGAGTAGGGATGCACTGAATCTAGGATTCAGTTCGGGATTCGGCCTTTTTCAGCAGGATTCGGATTTGGCCGAATCCTTCTGCCTGGCCGAACCGAATCCGAATCCTAATTTGCATATGCAAATTAGGGGCGGGAGGGAAATTGCGTGACTTTTTGTCAGAAAACAAGGAAGTAAAAAATGTTTCCCCTTTCCACCCCTAATTTGCATATGCAAATTAGGGTTCGGTATTCGGCCAAATCTTTAGTGAAGGATTCGGGGGTTCGGCCGAATCCAAAAAAGTGGATTCGGTGCATCCCTAATATAGAGATATAGAAAGAGAGAGAGAGAGATGTAGATACACCCAGTGGACATCAAGAAACAAGAAAGAAAAATATCATTGTTTTCATAAATTTGCATAAAATTAAATTTGAAGATTTGATCTTTGTTTTTTGGAGTCATGTGACCATGTATTTCTGAACGACGGCTTAAACTTGGGGACAGATTTAACAAGGAATGTATTGAATCCACTATTTTGGATTCGGCCGAACCCCCGAATCCTTGGCGAAAGATTCGACCGAGAACCGAATCCTAATTTACATATGCAAATTAGGGTGGGAAGGGGAAACCATTTTTTACTTCCTTTTGGGACAAAAAGTCAGCAGATTTGCTTCCCCGCCCCTACTTTACACATGCAAATTCGGATTTGGTCCGGCCAAAGTATTTGGCCGAATTCGAATCCTGCTGAAAATGGCCGAATCCCGAACCAAATCCTGGATTCAGTGCATCCCTAGATTTATCAAAGTGAAAATTGAAATGAAAAAAATTCAAATTTCAAGCTATTTTTTGTGTACTTTCAATAGGGAATAGTCCGTATTCGATTTGTATTTGAAAAAAATGTGAATCATGTACTGTCTCTTTAAAAATTCGACTTCGACCATTTGCCATCTAAAAGCTGCCGAATTGCTGTTTCAGCCTATGGGGAACCGCCTAGAACCTGTTTGGAGTCAATTGGTGGACTTTAAAAATCCGAAGGACAGTCATTTTGCAGAATCGCCACTCAAATCACTGTAACGAGCCTTCCCAAGTCTGCCAATATAAGGCTCAACAGCCGCAAAGTTACTTCAAGCGGCGACAATCGCACCAAACGGCGGGCGCTGAGGGGAGCAACGAGGCAGTTCCATCCGAGTCCAAATGGGTTCCGACAATTGATTGAATCTTCTCTCATCCTCTGAGGATTCCGGACTAGGACCGGACCTGGTGAGTCAGTCTAGGAAGGGAAAAATCAGAGTTAAAATTCCAATTCTTGACCCTTCTTAGCGAGCGATCTAACCCTGGGCCTCCATCTTGGTGGGCGCCGAAACCGGAAGTCCCCTAATGAGCATGGCGTCAACCCCAGTCATGCCAGTAAGGACACTGCAGAAATATGAATAAAGAGCATTGCCTTAACCTCAAGCATGCCAGTAATCACACTGCATAATGATTCAGAGCTTTACTTTAACCTCAGACATGCCAGCAAGATCACTGTAGAAAATTGTTAATGACCATGTCATCAACCCCAGTCATGCCAGTAAGGACACTGCAGAAATATGAGTTAATAGCATTGGATTAACCTCAGACATGCCAGTAAGATCACTGCATAGTGACTCAGAGCCTTACTTTTACCTCAAACATGCCAATAAGGATACTTTATAATGATTTAGAGCCTTGCTTTAACCTCTGACGTGCTAATAAGGATACTTTATAATGATTTAGAGCCATACTTTCAGCACCGGATTTCATTGCCGGCTGCCCCTAGGCCGCGCGGTCCGATCAGGCGGCCGCGCGGTCCTAGCGCCCACCGACACCTTCCCAGCGCGCCGGCGAAAAAACGCCGGCACAGCTGCTGTAATTGAATGGGGACACACACGTCCCCATAATGCGGCTGGGCGGCATGCCGCCCCTATTTTTTTTTGCCGCCCTAGGCCCGGTCCTATGCAGCCTTGCCGCAAATCCGGGCCTGCTTGCTTTAACCTCTGACGTGCTAATAAGGAAACTTTATAATGATTCAGAGCCTTGCTTTAACCTCTGACATGCTAATAAGGATACTTTATAATGATTCAGAGCCTTGCTTTAACCTCTGACATGCCAATAAGAATACTTTATAATGATTCAGAGCCTTGCTTTAACCTCTGACATGCCAATTAGGATACTTTATAATGATTCAGAGCCTTGCTTTAACCTCTGACATGCCAATTAGGATACTTTATAATGATTCAGAGCCTTGCTTTAACCTCTGACGTGCCAATTAGGATACTTTATAATGATTCAGAGCCTTGCTTTAACCTCTGACGTGCCAATAAGGATACTTTATAATGATTCAGAGCCTTGCTTTAACCTCTGACGTGCCAATAAGGATACTTTATAATGATTCAGAGCCTTGCTTTAACCTCTGACATGCCAATTAGGATACTTTATAATGATTCAGAGCCTTGCTTTAACCTCTGACGTGCCAATAAGGATACTTTATAATGATTCAGAGCCTTGCTTTAACCTCTGACGTGCCAAAAAGGATACTTTATAATGATTCAGAGCCTTGCTTTAACCTCTGACGTGCTAATAAGGATACTTTATAATGATTCAGAGCCTTGCTTTAACCTCAAACATGCCAAAAATTAAACTTTATAATGATTTAGAGCCTTGCTTAAACCTCTGACGTGCTAATAAGGATACTTTATAATGATTCAGAGCCTTGGTTTAATCTCTGAGATGCCAAAAAGGATACTTTATAATGATTCAGAGCCTTGCTTTAACCTCTGACGTGCTAATAAGGATACTTTATAATGATTCAGAGCCTTGCTTTAACTTCTGACATGCCAATAAGGATACTTTATAATGATTCAGAGCCTTGCTTTAACCTCTGACATGCCAATAAGAACACTGCATAATGATTCAGAGCCTTGCTTTAACCTCAAACATGCCAATAAGAACACTGCATAATGATTCAGAGCCTTGCTTTAACCTCAAACATGCCAAAAATTAAACTTTATAATGATTTAGAGCCTTGCTTAAACCTCTGACGTGCTAATAAGGATACTTTATAATGATTCAGAGCCTTGCTTTAATCTCTGAGATGCCAATAAGGATACTTTATAATGATTTAGAGCCTTGCTTTAACCTCAGACATGCCAATAAGAACACTGCATAATGATTCGGAGCCTTGCTTTAACCTCAAATATGCCAAAAATTAAACTTTATAATGATTTAGAGCCTTGCTTAAACCTCAGACATGCCAGCAAGATCACTGAAGAAAATTGTTAATAAGCATGGCATCAACCTCATTCATGCCAGTAAGGACACTGCAGAAATATGAATTAAGAGCATTGGGTTAGCCTCAGACATGCCATTAAGCTCACTGCAGAAAGTGGATCAAGTATAACATTAACATTTAGAGAACTGGATAAGATCAATGCAGAGAACTGATAATGAGCATTGCATTAACCTCACACATGCCAGTATGGACACTACCTAAGAGTTGGATAATTTCATTAGCCCCAGGCGTGCCAATATCATCACCCTGGATAATCGATTCAAAACATGAATTAACTCCAGAAACATCAGTAAGATCAAAACAGTAAATCTTTAATGAGTCTTTGCTTTAACCTCAAACATGCCAGTGAGGACTGTTTATTGGACTGGAGCGTTGCATTAACCTCAGGCATGCCATTAAAATTACTTCAGAAAATAGATTTAGAGCATTAAATTAGCCCCAGTCAAACCTACAAGATCAAAGCAGAAACTGGTAATCGTTGAATTAACCTTAAATATGCCAGTACCATCACTGTAGAAATAGACTCAGAGCACTGCATTAACCCCAGAAATGCCGGCTCTATTTCCCTTGTGTCTTGCTGTACAGCAGGGATTCTAGATATACGCCTTAAAGGCACTTCTGAATGCCGGTGGCTGATTTAGTGGGAGTGATTAGAAAGCTCAGCAGAGGCAGAGCAAACAAGACCACTGAACTTTTAAAAGATGTTTTTATAGGAAAAGTGACCTGGATTGATATGGAATAACAAGAGCGGTTGAAGCGTAAAAGGATGCAGCCATTAAACCTTGGGGCCTGTCAATCACCCTTGTGGGAGGGAATGCTGCCATGGCAACAAGACTGAGAAATGACAGAATAATGAGGCAGACACAGTACAGTTCCATTTCATTATTTCTTTTCTGCAATTGTCACAGCAGATTAGAGGCAATGTAATTACTAACCAATAACGTAACCCCCCAACCCTTGGACCCCCATATTTCTGCCCTCCCTGTACCTAATTACATGCAACTGTGCACTGCTGTCACATATTATCATCCAATCTCCCTTACGTGAGGACCTAGGAATCAGAATCACATCTTTATCTGGGTAAATACTGGTGTGTGTGTGGGGGAGATTTAATTCACACGCCCAGATTAAGGCTCCTGTCTGACCATGGGAAAGAGAACAGCCCAGGAGCAGGAAGTACAGAGAATCAGAGCTCTGTACCTGGGTAAGTACTGGGGGAGATTGGATTCACTTACCCAGGGGGAGGTTCCTGTCTGACCATGGGAAAGAGAACAGCCCAGGAGTAGGAAGTACAGAGAATCAGAGCTCTGTACCTGGGTAAGTACTGGGGGAGATTGGATTCACTTACCCAGGGGGAGGTTCCTGTCTGACCATGGGAAAGAGAACAGCCCAGGAGCAGGAAGTACAGAGAATCAGAGCTCTGTACCTGGGTAAGTACTGGGGGAGATTGGATTCACTTACCCAGGGGGAGGTTCCTGTCTGACCATGGGAAAGAGAACAGCCCAGGAGCAGGAAGTACAGAGAATCAGAGCTCTGTACCTGGGTAAGTACTGGGGAGATTGGATTCACTTACCCAGGGGGAGGTTCCTGTCTGACCATGGGAAAGAGAACAGCCCAGGAGCAGGAAGTACAGAGAATCAGAGCTCTGTACCTGGGTAAGTACTGGGGGAGATTGGATTCACTTACCCAGGGGAAGGTTCCTGTCTGACCATGGGAAAGAGAACAGCCCAGGAGCAGGAAGCATAGACTTGTTAGCTCTGTAGCATTTTCCCATGTACTGTCTATGGTTTATTCCTCCTCTCCTTTATTATTATGTGAGACGCTGCTCATTATTTGCTGCACTTTGTTAGCTTAGTGGCTTAATCTCTCAATTTCCCCTACTGCTGAGAGATGGGATTGCTGTTCCCTCGCTAATTGTGGCAGATCAGTTTGTGAGCGCTGGAAGATTGAACAATGTGTTGTATAATTAAGGCCGGGGTTCGTTACGGAGCCAATTATTAGCTTTCATCTCTATCATTGTTATTTCTGAACAGCAGCCTCTTCCATAAAGCCGAGATGTAAGGGATTATTCTGTGTCTGTGCTGAGTGTAAGGTCAGTCTCTACATACGTCAGGCAGTCGCACAGGCACAGAGTGTGAGGTTTCATCCCAGGGGCCCCCAGAAAAGTATCTACTGTATGTAGGTCCACCAAGACTCCATGAGTGGTCCATGATCAGGGCCACCATCAGTAATCATGGAGCCCATAAAGGTAGCAGGACTCTCCCCCACCCCCAATTATTAGCCCACTGGTGTCACCTTGGTGGTGGGCCCTGCCAAGAAGGAAAATGTGGCCCAAATGAAAAGAAACTACACCTTACATGATTGGCTGTGTCCCTGATCCACTCCAGCTGCTCCCCAATTCTGCCAAATTTCTGCCCACAATTAGTCCAATCCCACCCACTTTCCCAAACCCCACCTCTTTTGTGACCTGTGAGGCCTGGTGTATAAATCCAGGTGGCTCCTGCATGATATGGGAGGGTTGAAAGCTTTTCATGGTTGTGGGCCCCCCAAAAAGCAGAGCCTTGCAAAGTAGCAGTTTGAAGTAGAGAGAATGGGAAAAGGTAGGCCTAGTAGGGAATACTAGAGGCAGTAGGAAACAGGGAGACAGTACTACAGATGGTGACACTCGGGCACGAATGAGCAGTAGAAAATGGAGACAGTAGGGTAAAGTGGACATGAAAGGGTAAAATGGCAACAGCAGGACAAAATCTAGCTAGTAGGGGAAGATTGAGGGAGTAGGGCCAGCTGGAAAATAGAACAAGATGGAGACAGTAGGACAAAATGTAGCCAGTAGGGGAAGATGTAGACAGTAGGGGAAGATGTAGACAGTAGGACAAGATGGAGGCAGTAGGACAAGATGGAGACAGTAGGACAAGATGGAGACAGTAGGGCAAGATGGAGACAGTAGGACAAGATGGAGACAGTAGGGGAAGATGGAAAATAGAGTAAGATGCAGACAGTAGGACAAGATGGAGACAATAGGACAAGATGGAGACAGTAGGAAAAGATGGAGACAGTAGGACAAGATGGAGGTAGTAGAGCAAGATCAAAAATAGAACTAGATGGAGACAGTAGGACAAGATGTGGACAGTAGGGAAAGAAGGAGATAGTAGGGAAAGATGGAGACAGTAGGACAAGATGGAGACAGAAGGGCAAGATGGAGACAGTAGGACAAGATGGAGACAGTAGGGCAAGATGGGGAAAGTAAGGCAAGATGGAGACAGTAAGGCAAGGTGAAGTCAGTATGGCAAGATGGAGACAGAAAGGCAAGATGGAGACAGAAAGGCAAGATGGAGACCTTAGGGCAAGGTGAAGTCAGTAGGACAAAATGGAAACCTTAGGGCAAGATGGAGACAGTGGAGCAAAATAATGGAAATAGGTCAAGATGGAGATGGTAGGACAAGGACAAGATAAAGACTGCAGAGCAAGATTGAGAAGGAGATGGAGGTGACAGGAGAAGAGGTTGACAGCAGGGCACAATGTTTACAGCACAAGAAGTAGGATAAAACAGAGGCAGCATGAAAAAAATTAAAGGGAGAGGAACACTTTATATCAGTGCCCAGTCTGGGTTCCTTATGAAGGGCAATTATGATGACACACATGGGCACTGGATGGGTGGCAGGGGGACCTTTATGTGGAGGTGTGTAGAATATGTGTAGAATATGTGTAGAATATGTGTAGAATATGAGTGTGCAAGGAGCACATTGCTTTATAATGGGAACGATTATTGAGTGGTCTAACAACATGGCAATATCTGTTGAGGCGCCAGAAGAAGGAATTTCAGTAGAACAGAAGCCATTCAGGTGACTCAGAGTTGATTTACACCCCCATTAAATGCCACCGGCAAGTCGATTAATGTGGACATTGGGTTAAATATTGCAGAAAAGAGGAAATAAAATGCAGATCGTATACATGGGAATGAGAGTGGCATTTAGTTTTACAGCTTCCCTTCAGCCCCAGGCTCCCAGCCCTCAGCATAGTAGGACGTGTTCCTCTAAACCGAGGCCAATATTTGGGTAGAGGGATTATAGACTCTGTGGAACCGCAAAGAGGAATCCCTGATTCCCCAGGCTCCCTATTACCTGTGTAATTCTATTTTCTAGACTTGCCTTAGTCATGTCCACCAAGGGATGATTTGGTGCTCTCACAAAAGTTGCCACTAGGCTGGTATCTTTAGTGCCCTTTGGCAGGTGATGCCAACTCCCTCATGTACTGTACTGACAAACCTCAACCAGAAGGCTGAGAGCTGCAATTGGACGGAGGCTTCGCTTCATTGTCTTCATCTCACCCCACTGTTGCCATCCTGCCCTGATTTCACCAACTTGCCCTACTGTCTTATCCTGCCCAACTGTCTCCATCTTGGCCTACTGTTTCTGCCCTACTCTCTCCATCTTGCCCTATTGTTTCTGCCCTACTCTCCTCATCTTGCCCTACTATCTCCATCTTACCCTACTGTCTCTATCTTGTCCTACTGTCTCCATTTTGTCCTACTGTCTCCATATTGTCCTACTGTTTCCATCTTATCCTACTGTCTCCACCTTGTCCTACTGCCTCCATCTTACCCTTCTATCTCCATCTTGGCCTAATCTCTCCATCTTGTCCTACTGTCTCCTCCTTGCCCTGTTGTCACCATAATACTCGGTTGTCTTAATTTTGTTCTTCTGTCTGCATCTTACCCCACTATCTCCATCTTGCCCTACTGTCTCCATCTTGTCCCACTGCCTCCATCTTACCCCACTATCTCCATCTTGCCCTACTATCTCCATCTTGTCCTACTGTCTCCATCTTATCCCACTGTCTCCATCTTATCCCACTGTCTCCATCTTGCCCTACTTTCTCCATCTTGCCCTAAACCCTGAATCTTGTCCTACTGTTTCAATGCTATTCTACTGTCTCCATTTTACCCTAATCCCTCCATTTTAGTCAAGCATCTCCATTTTGCCCTAATCCAGGAGTGTCCAGAACAGAAGTGCCCATACTTTACTAATGTGAGGTCTACTTTTAGTAATGTCCCATTACGATCTACATCATAAAAGCATTGATAACATTCTGTTCCTCAGAAAATATTATTTAAATATCTATTTATGAGAAAATGTATATTGTTATATTTAAACATCTATTTCTTAAATAACCATAACACAGTAATGTAACTAGAAGGGGATGAGCCCTGGTGCGGGACGCGCAGCCGGGCCCCCCGCCCCCCTCCGTACGCGATTTTCGGCCCGCATTTCAGTGGCGTGCGAGCAGCCGGGGGGGCCCTGAGGGGGTGTGGGCCCTGACCCACTTGCACCTTCTGCACCCCTGATAGTTCCGCTACTGCCATAACATAAAAATATCTGAATGAAAAGCATGAAACAGGAGGGTGATATAGACAAGCTGTTTGCTGTTAAGTATCTTGAGATCTACTGATCACCAGTTACCAATACTCCAGTCCGACCCTGTCACTAAAAGTAGACCTCACATTAGTAAAGTATGGCCACTCCTGCCCTAATCCCTCCATTTTATTCAAGTATCTCCATCTTACCCTACTGTCTCCTCCATCTTTTCCCACTATTACCATCTTGCCCTACTGTCTCAATCTTTTTGTCTGTCTTTATCTTGTCCTACTGTCTCCAATTTGTTACTGTCTCTGCCTTGTCCTGTTGTCTCCATCTTGCTATTGCTGCCACCTTGCCCTACCCTCCCAATTAAGTAATTAAAATTAACAAATTAACCAATGACTGTTAGTTACTTAGCTCATAACTGTGACCCAAATTCCAGATTCCCATAAAACTCAACTTTCCATCTTTTCTCCCTGGTGAATAATGTCCCGTGCTAGAGAGGGCGCCCTCACGCTCCTTCCATTTCGTTTTGCCCATATAATTGCCGCGGGCTGTTTTCTGTCTCACCGTCACACCAATAAACAGTCGGCTAATTAACTTAACCAGCCAGTAGATAAAAGCCTGAAGATCCACTTAACCTCCCCCTGACCCCGGCAATAAACGTACAACACTAATTAATTACCAGAAAAACAACAACAAAACACAAAACGATTGTTCCAGTTCCGTAGAATGAGCAGGAGACGACCAATCACAAGCTACTCCAGGATCCTGCACCCACCCAGCCTCCATGGGGAATAAACCACTTCATTTAATTCTGGAAACCACATGAGAAAGTGACAATTATCCTCCTAATATCAGACTATCTGCCCCCGGACCCCCAACATACTATTGACTGAGCATTACCTGACTATTCGTTGCCCACTCCAGATTTATTGGCCCCTGTGAGGTGCAAAAACAATGTTCCCCCAGCCAATTCCCCAGCTTTACAGTCCTAAAGAATTCTGTTTGTGTCAGGTATGTGGTTGGCAGGCGTCGCTGGCCTTGTACTTGAGTCCCCACCCTGGGTTTTATAGCTCCATTAAAAAATACCTGTTTAAGGACAAGTAAAGAGTTTAAATATAATAAAGCTGCAGGCGCGTCACCGCCGTATTCTTCTGGGCTCCTAGACGCAACCAGTAAGGTTCCCTAGCTAATGGTTTCACCGAAAGTCTCCTATTGAGTAGGGAACCTTCCATTGATGGATATTCTGATAGCTGAATCCCCTTTTCATCTTTTTCCTTCTCGTGATTTTTTTATTCCAGTGAATGTTGTAAAAAAAACTGTGTAAAAAAAAATAAAATTGCAGTAAAATGACAAAAAAAGTCTTAATTTTGGAACCTGCAAGAAAAACCAGTATTTGTACTTGAAGTGGATAATGGGGATAGATATGATCGTTATTCATCCTTTTTGGGAATAAAGTGCTGTTTATTCATTTGGCCAGCAGAGGTCACCTTGTTGGTGTCACTTGCCCCTCCTACGCGGAGCTTCAGTTAAACCTAGAGACCGAGCTGCCATCAAACATGGTTGCCACCCTTTCCTTGGCACCTTAGCAACTGAAGACCTGAAGTGGGGAGAGTTACCCAATGCTAATTGAATCCAGTCTCCCCCCTGCTCTTACTCTGGTACTGAACTCCAATTCTATGTGCTTCTTCCTACTGGGCTGTTCTCTTTGCCATGGTCAAGCAGTTACCCAGGAACAAGAGGTACTGAAAATCACAGTTTCTGCTTGCTTGACCATGGTAAAGAGGAGAAGGAACTACATATAATTGGTGCTCTGTATCTAGGCAAGTATTGGGGGTGATTGGACTTACTTACCCAGGGAGAAACTCTTTACTGACCATGGAAAAGAGAGCAGCCCAAGGGCAGGGAATTCAGAGAATCCAAGCTGAGTAAGTACTTGTGGAGGGATTGGATCCATGTACCCAGGGAGAGGCTCCTGTCTGACCATGGGAAAGAGAGAAATGCAGGAATAGAAAGTCTATATCTGGGGGTGATAGGACTCTTGGGTAACGTCAAGCAGATATCTTCTACATCCAAGATACAAGGCTCACCATCAGTGCTGATATTAAAAAGAGCATCTGGCACTTGGTTCCCCCCCACCCCATTGCTGCAGAACCAGGTGCGGGTGTAGGTGTCTCCTTTGGGGCTTCTCTGGGATGAAGATGCAATGTCTTATTGAGGTTGAGGTAGACAGATGCCATATGTGGGATGTTACAGTGGTGGGTTGTAGATTGTTGAGGCACATATCTATGGACCTCAGTAAGTGTTGGGAAGGAAAAACCTGTTGAAAGAAGTTCAGCCTTATCTCCACAACATAGTCTTAGTCATTGTGGCCAGAGACTTTAACCAAGTCCAACTGCTCAGGATACATCTGGTTGGTTTCCTCCATAATGGCCAGAGTGCTTACTATGTAGGAGGAATAGAACTGAAATAGCATTTGTACAGGGGGCAGGGGTGTCTTCACAGTGGTTAAAGGTTTCTTGGTCAACCACTCCACACCATTAAGCTTTGTCATTGTTGGAGGCCTCCGCTATACCAGCAAGGGGTTAAGGGTTTGTGGAGATTAAGAGCAGATTCCCTGGAGGGAGACGGTGTCCATCCTTCCTTTGATGAACTCCTTCAATGTTGATGTTGTTCAGAGTTGATGAGGACTGTCCTTTTTTTCTCTATTTCACAATGGTGGAAGAAAGTCACGAAGGAACGTGGAGTCCTCGATTTCGTGTGGAGTGGTGGCTGAACCTCAGGAAGCATTTGTACAGTCGCTAGAAGTTGTTTGGAGAGATATTAGAGGGTTTTATTCTCCACATCCCTTTTGTAATTGTAGAGAAGTTGTAGGAAAGATGGTCATTATTGGATTTAGGATCTCTCAGACTGCAGTTCAGAAATCTAGGGGTGGGATCCTGGGAGTGGTTTGAACCTATTATGTTTTGCTGTTGAGAGGAAGTTTTGGACATGGATATGACAAAAGCTCTCCTGGTTCTGATTTGAATAATGTGGATCTTTCGCCCCTGGTAGTTGATATTTCAGAAGACAAGGTCAGGACGTTGATAGATCACCTAAAGTTAAAAAAAAGCCTCAATCCCAGGCTGCCCCAAGTTCTTCTTGAAGTATTTCAAGACTGTCAAGGTGGAGGTGTCTTAAGTGCTATCATGAGATTGTCCTCCTTGGTTTTGCCATCAAAGGGTCCTTCTGAGGTCAAGAATTGAAGACCTAATGAATACAGATAAAGTTATCCGTAGAAAGGTCCTTTTTTTCTACATTTATTTTGATATCAGGCACGTTATTGCTCTTATTGTCCCGTAACCAATGCTACAGATTGAGAGGGCAGAGCATCAGCCTTGACTGTGCAAGAAGAGTGCTAGAAACAAGTAAAGACGGTAACTGGGCGAGATATGGCTTTGGCCTTCATAGGGTCCAGGCCTTTGAGTGGATCACAAGTACATTTGGGCTACTTTTTGTTAGTATGGCATCCCGGAACAGATTGCTGGGGAGAAAGCTTCTGACTTGCTACTGGTTGGTATGGTGAGGCTGGGGGTGCATGTTTCCCCAATTGCTGCTAGCCTCCCCTGAGACCTTATGGGTTAAATTCTGAGGGGAATACCAGGTTAAATTAAGTCAAAACTGGAGAGTGGAGGCTCATGGGGAAAGAGTGAAGCTAATACCTGTTTTATGTCCTTCTGTATGGGGCGTCCCTGCAAAAGAAAATGAATGAACTCAATGAATGTTCTGAAAGGAGACAACCCTACTTTTGGGCCCAGGGGCGTAACTATAGAGGAAGCAGACCCTGCGGCTGCAGGGGGGCCCAGAAGGTATAGGAGCCCCATGGGCCCTAATTCATATAAAATTTCAATAAATATTGGAGAAACAAGTCAACCCCAAAACATTTTGGGGGCCTGAAAAATAATTTGCTGTGGGGCCCAGTAATATCTAGTTACGCCACTGTTTGGGCCTATCCCTGTGACTGAAATGTCAAGGCAAGGACTGAGATCTTCATCTGTTGGGACCCCAAGAACAACTCGGGGGGAACCAGCAGTGACAGGAGGCAGAAGCAATGAAATTCAGCAGCAGCTCGTGCTCAGGAGGTAGAACCCACCGTGATGCCCCCCAGATCAATCCCCCTGGAACTGCTAATACTGACCATCTGCTGAAAGCAAAAGTGGATGGAAAGCAAAGCAAATAGATGCAAGAAAAGCAAGTGGTGGCGTCTGATGGAGAAATAAATGAACAGGAACACTAAGTAATGGAAATACAAACTGTGATTATAAAGTATAAAATAACTGTACAGAGTGAGTTCAATATTTGCTGAAATATGTGTGAGACGGGGGACTGGGAGCAACAGAGAATCCAGGACTGTAATAGCAAACAAGCAGCTCCTGGAATCAGTTGGCCAGGTGGGGGAGGAATCAGGTGCAGAATTTAACTCTTCAGTGCCTTTTTCCATCACCAGGGGCTGCTGCCCCCACCCTGCTCCGCAAATAAAACATCAGCGTTGGAGACGGTCAAAGGGGGGGGGGGCATCGCGAATGCAATAGTGACGCGGAATTTCCAGGTTAAAACCTTTAAATGTGGTTCTTAAAGTTACAAGAGGCGGCTTTTTGCTTCCCCTTGTAACTGGCCACTCACTGCCGCCTGAGATTCTCACTATAGTTACTATCAGTAGTAAAGTGACTGCCTATAATTCACAAGCGTCAGGAAAGGCTCAATTGTCAGAAAGTCAATGAAACACGGGCAGTACAAGGGGGACACAAACCAGTAAGAACCAAGAATTAAAGGCAAAGTTAAGGAAACACACACTTGGAAGGAAATTACAAAAGAAAAAGAAAAGATTGCAATGATCAAGTCGCTATCTAACAATGTGTTTCACCAAACTGTCACTCCCAAGATAACCTCCAGCCTCCTAAGATAACTATAGATTCTTGTATTTGGGTCAGATTCACATCCAAATGTTTCTTCCAAATGGTCTAGTTTTTTTTACAATATTCTGCGTCCCCTCCTGATTTGATGAAATCTTTGCACAAATATAACAACTTAATCCTGCTGAAAGTTGGAGGATTCAACAGTTCAAACTAGTTCATCTGGACTATGGCAAATTATTTACATAATTATAGTTGATTCCATTATCTCTGGTCTTGTCCAAAGGTCTAGTCTTTTTTTGGACAGAAGTCACTTGATTTTTTGAATTCTAAATTAAGAACAAACCTTAAACTTTCCCCTTGTTTCACACTACTGCCTATTGATAGTAATGAGATATTTCTGAAACATAAAGAGCTAAGACATTGATTACTCTGTTTATGGCTGCCTATAAGAAAGCGTTATTTAACTACTGGCTAAAGAAGGAGAAGCCTTCAATATTGGAAATTATTACATAACTTAATCAACTGAGTTGGCAGGAAGTTTTGTAATTGAAGTCAATGCTGCTGGGTCTCCGGTGACCGAGAAGGAGATGAGGATAAAAGACGTCTGTGTGTTCCACAGTGGAACGCACAGCCATCTTTTTTTTTTTGCAAAAGACAGAACAAGGAGCATGGGAGGCTCATTAAGAAAGAAGGGATGGTGCTACCATTCTGCTTGAGTGAGTAATGCTTTCAATCCATTCATTTGCTGCAGTGATCTTTTTGGAATGTCTGGGGTTAATTTGTATTTTGTCCATTTTCTACAGTGATCTTGCTGGCATGTTTGGAGTTGTTAATTGTGCATTTTCTGACGTGACCTGGGATGTCAGGGGGTGATCTTACTGGTATTTTGGGGGTTACTTTGTTTATTGAACCATTTCCACTCATTTCTAAGTTTGACGGAGAGGGGGACAACGGAACGTGGGGCAAGGGAACGGGGGGAAGGGAGCGCGGGGCAAGGGAACAGGGGGGAATGGAGTGCAGGGCAAGGGAGCAGGGGGCAAGGGAGCATGGGGAAAGGGAGCGCGGGGCAAGGGAACTGGGAACAAGGGTATGGGGGGCAAGGGAACTGGGAACAAGGGTATGGGGGGCAAGGGAACTGGGACAAAGGAATGCAGGACATGGAGCAGGGGGGAAGGGAGCGCTGGGCAAGGGAACAGGGGGGAAGGGAGCATGGGGCAAGGGAATGGGGGGCATTTTCTGCAGTGATCTTAGTGATATTTTGGGGGTTAATTTGTTTATTGTTCATTTTCTGCAGTGATCTTAATGGCAAGTCTGTGGTTAATTTGCTTATTACTGACATGTCCAGGGTTAATATGTTCATTCTGCACTTCTTACTGGCATTTCTGGGGTTAATAAGCTCATTGGTAATTCCTTACTAGCATGTTACAGTCAGTGCTTATTGTCTATTTCTGCAGTGACATTACTTGTATTAGTTACTTGTAATTAAGGTCAGACGGTGCGACAAAGAGCCGAAAAACGTTGGCACCGGTGTAAGAGCAAGTCCCTATATTTTGTTGAGACAATCCTGATTGTGCAAACTGGGGGCTGCGCTTATGTGTTTGGTGGCCCCTGGGGTGAGAGTTTCTAATGGGCCCCAAGTACTTCAGTCTGACACTGCAAAGATCATGTTTTTAGGTTCCTTCATATGTGATATAATTCTGGTGGAATCATTTGTATTCCCTGTAAACAATGGCTTTTTCTTTTCTGGTTCATTTGATACTTGTGTATTTATTTTACTTTCCTATTTTCTATATGTTTTACTTGTTTATAGGAAAAGATTTCTAATGTTACCTATAAAACACGTTTTTGTGTTTGCAGATTGGACACAGTTATGTCGTTCGCTTCGTGTCTAATTCAAAACTAAATAAAAAGTTTAAACAGAAGGGGCAAGATGTGCGTAATCAAGAAAAGGAAACAAACTGAAACCTTAAAACTTTTCCCATCAACACGAAGAAACAGGATCTGGAAATTGGAAAGAAAATTCGGAGTTGTCGTCAGATCCAAAGTTTCCAGATGTACCAAAGGCAAAAGGCAAATTTAATGTGAACCCACCGTGCAAATCTGCTTGTGCAAAAGGGAGCGACACAATGGGAGCACGGAAACATCTGCCTCATGGAACTCTGGAAAAAGAGTGAAATGGAACCACTTCCACTCAATTCTAAGTTTGACGGAGAAAGGGACAAGGGAGCGTGGGGCAAGGGAGTGTGGGGTAAGGGAGTGTGGGGTAAGGGAGCATGAGGCAAGGGAGTGTGGGGTAAGGGAGCAGGGGGGAAGGGAGCATGAGGCAAAGGAATGGGGAGAAAGGGAATGGAGGAAAGGGAGTGCATTGCAAGGGAACCAGGCAAGGGAGCTGGGAGAAAGGGAGCACGGGTCAAGGGAGAGTGGGACAAGGGAGTGCGGGGCAAAGGAGCAGGGGGAAGAGAGCACAGGGCAAGGGAACTGGGGGCAAGGGAGCATGGGGCGAGGGAACAGGGGCATGAAAGCGTAGGGCAAGAGAGCACAGGTCAAGGGAACGCAAGGTAAGGGAACAAGAGGCAAGGGAACATGGAGAACGGGAATGCGGCCCCCAGCATGCACCGCAGTGGGTTTATTGCACTGATTGGATGGAGTGGGGTTCTCACTAGGTGTCTCATTGGCTGTTACTGCACACACACACACACACACACAGAGAATACATTGCTACATATCAAACTTTAAAGGGATACTGTCATGGGGAAAATTTTTTTTTCAAAATGAATCAGTTAATAGTGCTTCACCAGCAGAATTCTGCACTGAAATCCATTTCTCAAAAGAGCAGATTCTTTTATATTTAATTTTGAAATCTGACATGGGGCTAGAGCGCTAGACATATTGTCAATTTCCCAGCTGCCACCAATCATGTGACTTGTGCTCTGATAAACTTCAGTCACTCTTTACTGCTGTACTGCAAGTTGGAGTGATATCACCCCCTCCCTTTCCCTCCCCCCCCCCATCAGCCTAACAACAGAACAATGGGAAGGTAACCAGATAGCAGCTCCCTAACACAAGATACCAGCTGCCTGGTAGATCTAAGAATAACACTCAACAGTAAAATCCAGGTCCCACTGAGACACATTCAGTTACATTGAGAAGGAAAAACAGCAGCCTGCCAGAAAGCATTTCTCTCCTAAAGTGCAGGCACAAGTCAAATGACTGTGGGCAGCTGGGAAATTGACAAAATGTCTAGCCCCATGTCAGATTTCAAAATTGAATATAAAAAAGTCTGTTTGCTCTTTTGAGAAATGGATTTCAGTGCAGAATTCTGCTGGAGTAGCTCTATTAACTGATGTGTTTTGAATAAAACATGTTTTCCGATGAGAGGATCCCTTTAAAGATAATTGTACCAGATCTCAGTCGTATTGTCCAGAGTGTGAAGAGACCGATGTAAGTTGTTTCTATGGTTTTGCCCAAAGGTTCGTCTTTTTTGGAGAGAAGTCACTCGATATTTAAACACTGGATTAAAAATAAATATAAAATGATCCCTTTGTTTTCTTCTATTGCACTTAGATTTTAGTAAAGGCTTCAAAAATACCGTATTACTATCTATTTCTCAAGAAACAAAGATACTTATTACCTTGATATTGGCGGCTTCGAAAAAAGTTATTGGCGAAAAAAGGAATCGCCTTCAATAACAGAGGTCACTTTTTTGCCATAACCAACTCAGAAGCTCTGACAGTTAAATCAGAAGAAAGTGGAGAGAGTCATTCAATGTTACAGACTCTCTTTATTCTAAAGTTTGAGATTCCAGAAACAGAAAAAAAAATGTCAGTCTGTGATTCCGATTTGTTTTTAAAAACACTGTTTTTTCTCTTTCTGTCTCATCCATTTGATTATTTATTTATATATTTTATTATTTGTTTAATTTGAATATTTCATGTTTTTGTTCATTTTGAGCTCGTTTGTTACCTGTAACGTGTTTGTGAAACGGCGGGATTGTAGCCGTCACGTTATTTTCTTTTTGGATTGTGACAAAAAAAAAAAAATCCAATAAAATATTTGAGCACAAACACGACCCCGGCTGAGGGCCCAGATCAGAGAGAGTCAGTACAGTTATAAATCTCTCGTACAGGGGAGGGACTGAGGGAGTTTTCACTTGTCAGACTTGCAGGGAGAATGTTGGACAGAAGCTTCTCTGTTCCAGCCAAGGCTTTAGATAAGGGAGGACTTTATCCTTCCGGGAGGAAACCCCAGGGCCTGGGGTAATGGAAGAAACTGCTCAGCCATGGACTCTAATTGCTTATTGGTGGTGAATAGTCTAAAATCAGCTTGATTTAGCTGAGCTCATGATTATTGTAAATTGATAAGTTTTTACAAAATAAAAAAATTCCTATCTGATCCCAATTGTAAGCAGCAATCCTGTCCTGCTTTATGGCAGCTGAGATTCTAGCTATCTGTATAACAGAACATTCTGTCCCAGTGGCTGCACAGATCCTATCTGATCCCCATTGTAAGCAGCAGTCCTGTCCTGCTTTATGGCAGCTGAGATTCTAGCTATCTGTATAACAGAACATTCTGTCCCAGTGGCTGCACAGATCCTATCTGATCCCCATTGTAAGCAGCAGTCCTGTCCTGCTTTATGGCAGCTGAGATTCTAGCTATCTGTATAACAGAACATTCTGTCCCAGTGGCTGCACAGATCCTATCTGATCCCCATTGTAAGCAGCAGTCCTGTCCTGCTTTATGGCAGCTGAGATTCTAGCTATCTGTATAACAGAACATTCTGTCCCAGTGGCTGCACAGATCTTATCTGATCCCCATTGTAAGCAGCAGTCCTGTCCTGCTTTATGGCAGCTGAGATTCTAGCTATCTGTATAACAGAACATTCTGTCCCAGTGGCTGCACAGATCCTATCTGATCCCCATTGTAAGCAACAGTCCTGTCCTGCTTAATGGCAGCTGAGATTCTAGCTACCTGTATAACAGAACATTCTATCCCAGTAGCTGCACAGATCCTATCTGATCCCCATTGTAAGCAGCAGTCCTGTCCTGCTTTATGGCAGCTGAGATTCTAGCTATCTGTATAACAGAACATTCTGTCCCAGTGGCTGCACAGATCTTATCTGATCCCCATTGTAAGCAGCAGTCCTGTCCTGCTTTATGGCAGCTGAGATTCTAGCTATCTGTATAACAGAACATTCTGTCCCAGTGGCTGCACAGATCCTATCTGATCCCCATTGTAAGCAGCAGTCCTGTCCTGCTTTATGGCAGCTGAGATTCTAGCTATCTGTATAACAGAACATTCTGTCCCAGTGGCTGCACAGATCCTATCTGATCCCCATTGTAAGCAGCAGTCCTGTCCTGCTTTATGGCAGCTGAGATTCTAGCTATCTGTATAACAGAACATTCTGTCCCAGTGGCTGCACAGATCTTATCTGATCCCCATTGTAAGCAGCAGTCCTGTCCTGCTTTATGGCAGCTGAGATTCTAGCTATCTGTATAACAGAACATTCTGTCCCAGTGGCTGCACAGATCCTATCTGATCCCCATTGTAAGCAGCAGTCGTGTCCTGCTTTATGGCAGCTGAGATTCTAGCTATCTGTATAACAGAACATTCTGTCCCAGTGACTGCACAGATCCTATATGATCCCCATTGTAAGCAGCAGTCCTGTCCTGCTTTATGGCAGCTGAGATTCTAGCTATCTGTATAACAGAACATTCTGTCCCAGTGGCTGCACAGATCCTATCTGATCCCCATTGTAAGCGGCAGTATATATGATTTTATATATATATATGAAGTTTGAGAAGGGAATTAAAGCTGAAATACAGCGGAACATTGGGATGAGCGCATCTCTGGCGTATTCCTTTTTCTCCCCGCCCACCTGGACTTTCCGCGAGAGTCTCTGTGATTTAATTGGAGGATATAAAAAGGCAATTTATTTAGTGCACAATACACGCTCGCCTGGGCCATTTACAACCACAATATTTGCACAGGGTAATAAATGTAACCGCGTCACTGCCAGAGCGATGTTTATACCTCTACAAGCCGAGGCAAGCGCTGAGCAGCCTGGCAGATAAGGGGTTAACCCTGCGGGGGGGACACAGCACCTTGTTAATTAAAGGCTCCATCAATCAGGAGTTTATCTAATCAAACGCAGCAAATATTGACAGGGTTTATCCTGCGCGGCTGCGAGGGAGATTTCTGTGTAATGGCAAATCGGTTTAGGGACAATTACTCGGGGCCCCGGGGTAATCAGAGTTCATGCTGAGAAATGGAGGTGGATACAGGGACCTGCCCTGCAGTGAAGGTGGTGGGTGCTGGGAGTAGTCGTTTAATCTCAGTGAGAACCAGAGGGAAGGGGAGGGATTCTCTCCATGAAGCGGCTGTAATGGCAGATACATTAGACAGTTTCAAGAAGGGTCGGATTCCTTTTTAGCAAATAGATTGAAAGGAATATCCTTGATGGACCTGTGCCTTTTATCATCCTCGTCTACTTTGCAGTTGGTTTCCAGCCAGCAGAACTATTCCAACACAAACTGTCACTTTCTGCACTCATGCGGGAAACTGACACGCAACTGCCACCTGCGCAACTGTCACCCCCCCCCCAGTGTGTGTAGGTTCCATGTAAAAGGCCAGATTCACATTGCGTTCCGACTGGAGAATCGAGAGACATGCCGAGGGCCCATAATCTCATTACACACACTGCTGTGTTTGCACAACCGCTGCCCAAGCCTCGCACCAATGAAATGACCGAGCAAAACACAGGGGCTTCAGCATTAACTCCTTTATTACTGGACTCCCAGCAAACTGTCACACTCCCAGTCTCTCCCCTTAGCAGTGGCATTGGAGCCCCTCTCTGCCTGGGAAGAAATACAGCAAACTAATAACAGCACATACATATATTCATACATATATCAGACAGTCGGAACCGCCGGTTCATTGTCCATTACAATGTATCACAGCTTACAGTCCAAAAATGGGCAAGTGCAAGTAGTCTATTGGGATTGCCACAAACATGGCTTTGTATCTCTCTTCTTTAAGTCCATAGGGATGTATAGAGTGAATTTTAGGGTATAGCTTGACCTTTAAGCAGAGTCAATTGCAAGGAGAGCTCTGGTCCATATATATAAATATAAGAGTCCAAGAGGGCAGTCAATGAACTTTATCCTGTTACAAGGAAAGATCAAGAGAAGAATATTGACCTAGAACTATTCCTTTAAATGCAATTGTTTTTGAAAGCAATATCTCTGCACTGTAGGTTCTAACTACATATCCCAAGCAGCACTAGTCGGCTCCCTTCCTAAATAGACTGCGCAGTCCATTGCCTGTTCTGTGGTTAACTGACATGGAAAGAAGGAGAATCAGGGAACTCTGGTGAGGCATTGTGGGTAACGGGAGTCTTGGCTGGCGGAGGGCTGTGTAGTCAGGACCAGCAGTGCAGAGAAGAGCAAGGTAAAGACTGCTCAATAGCAATTACACATACCTCTAACATCATGGTACGTTTTTATTTAATATATGGGTGGAATTAGCCCTATAGGACACCAGAGGAATGTAGGTGACCGATTATGGAATTCTGGGAGTTGTAGTTTATACTGTAGTGCATACTATACACACAGTCTAGCACACAAAACACAGAATTGCAACTCTCCCAGTCTAACTCTGTATACTACAACTCCCAGCATGCCTTGTCAGTCCAATATCAGCTGAGCATGCTGGAAGCTGTACTTATCGTTCCACCCTTATTACAATGATTCGCTCCCTAGTGGGCTGATTTTATAACAATGAGAATTTTTAAGTGGCCCCACCCCCATTTCTAACAGGGGGGCCCTATTATATGATCCAATGAAAAGCACAGGGGCCAAACTCTTCATGAACCAGCCTCTCACTAAAGGAAAGAGAACGTTGATTTCATATAGGAAATGGTAGTCATGGACAGGACTGGCGGATACAGTAGACGGTTTCAAGGAAGGGTCGGTTGCCCTTTTAGCCAAAGACAAGGCTACTGATATTAATACTCGTGATATAATGTTTCAGTTACACCCATGGAAACAATGTCACATACAGAGGGTGATCCCATGCTTGGGGAGGCTCTAGAGGGGAAAGCTTTGGGGGTTTCTCTTTCTTTTCTATAGTGACCCCTATATTATACATCCACAATCTTACCCCTAATACATAACTACTTTGCACCATGAAATTGAATTGCTCCCACCCTGCACAAAGGGCATTTGCTGCCTCTACCCAGCCCATGACTCCCTATCATTGCTCATTTAAAGCCTCTAGTAAAACCTTCTGGCTGCCGAACAAGTTCTACACGTTGGGGGGGGTTTTGCCCCGTGTATATAAACACCATTAACACCTCTGTAATTACCCCCCGATAAGACTTGCCCATTTTCTAATCAATAAGGCTCCCAATCAAGAGTCTGGTAGGGCAGAGATTTACATTGATGAGTAGAATATGTCTGAAAGAGTTAATATCCCAAGTAACAGACTCAATCATTCCCCAAGTGCCGCTCAATAAATCTGTTTACCAAGAGCCAATAGGCCGTCTGGCTTTGCTTGATAAATGACTGCAATTGAAGCTTTTAAGCACTTAATAAGGCCTCGCGCCCAACGCTTGGAGAGCATCTCCGTGGTAAGGAGAAACCAGCTACCAGATGTAGCTATACCAGACGTTGGATAGGGGGCTACGTATTGGATGGTCATTGTGGCCACCATAGTGCTATACAGTGGCCGTATCCAATCCTCTCAGTCCAGTGCTCTGGTGGCTTTGGTCTTTGGTGGTGAACTCTTGAATGGTGGTTACAGTACACACAGAGGTAATGGCGTAGTCCTTGCTAACTATATTGGGGAAACTGGCCTCCCTGTACAAAGGCACCATGGTCTCCTGGTCCGAGGTAGTGCTCTTGCAAGACCAAGATGGCCACAAAGAGGCAGCAAAAGCATGCAGTTGCCAAAAGGAGGCCTTCAGCGCCTTCCTGAACTCTTTCCTCATCAGGCAGTAGATGATGGGATTGAGGCAGCTGTTGGAATGGGCCAAGCACAGGGTGACTGGGAATACGTAGGTATGGAAAAAGTAGAAGGCATCACTCCACTGCACGGCTCTATATTTTATTAAGATCCCCCAGAAGGTGGCAGCATGGTTGGGGAACCAGCAGATGAAGAACACCATGATGACCAGCTGGACGGAGTTGGTGATGCGACTCTGCCGGTCTCTGTTGTTGGCATTGACTCTATGCTGCCTGAGGAAGCTCAAGAGTAAGATGTAGGAGGTGGAGATCAGCAGGAAAGGTATGACAAACCCAACAATGACTTTTTGGAGGTGGTAGGTGGCCAGCCACTTATTCTCTGGAAATTTTAGTAGACAGAGTTCCTCCCCCAAGACTTGGTAAGTGGTGGCAAAGATGGTGGTGGGGATGGTGGCAACCACAGCTACCAACCACAGAGCCAAGCTGATGCCCTTGGCGGCTGAGGTAGACACGCGGTACCTGAGACTCAACGCAGAAGCAACTGCCCAGTACCTCGTAATGGCCATGGCTGTGAGCAGGAAAACAGTGACATAGACATTCAGGACAGTCATTGTCAGGACTATCTTGCACATGGGGTGTCCAAAGGGCCAGCTGAAGTCCAAAAGGGCATCAACTGCCCAAAATGGCATAGTGAGGGCAAACTGGAAATCGGTTAATGCCAGGCAGAAGATAAAAACATCAATGGCTGTAAGTTCCACAGCCCTCTTGGCTCTAATGAGGTACATCACAAAGAAGTTGCCCATTAGTCCCAAGGCACAGACCAATGAGTAGATGGTGGCAATGAGGATCTGGAAACATTTTAATCCATCCATAGGTAGGCTGGCATTATCGTCCTCACTGAGTCCTTCTATCTCTTTGGAGGCGTTGGCCAACTGGTACCCAGAGAGCAACATAGAGTAATTGTGATCCATCTCTCCAAGATTCCTTCCCAGGAAGATCCACCAGACACATTCAGTTGTGCCAAAGGTATTTCTCTGTGCTGCAGACACCCCTCTGGGGCAGTTGTAATTAGGAAACCACCACTATCTTCTGTCCTCCATGGCTGAATACCAGGGGTATGGGGCTCACATAGGTGCACGTGTTGCTTTTCCCTCACCTTGATGTGTTTGTGGCATCTCAGAGACTCACAGACTGCTGCTCCGAGAGGAGAGCTGACAGTTCTTGTGTGATGTGTGTGTTTGCCGAGGGCCGTGCTTGGGAGCGGGGAGGGTGTTTGGAGCCTTTGCTGAGATTCCTGCTGCACCTTCAGACCATAAACAGCCCAGTAGAATAAAAACCTGCAGCAGGAACAGTCTCCAGACAAACACCAAAAATTACACTTTTAGTACCCATTTCTGTAAAACTTAGCAATGTAAAAAAAAAAAAACTCACACACCGCTTTATCCCTATAAATCAATTGCCTTATGCACTTTATATTTATATTCCTGCCACTAATTACATAGAGAGAGAGGTAAGTACCGGATTTATGGTGCTGGGTGCCCTACACTCTACTTCTTTAGGGCTGGGACACACTGGGCGATTTGGGGAGATTTAGTCGCCTGGCGACTTTTCTCCCCGAATGCCTCCCCTCGCTCTGCGCCTGGCTAAAATGAAAAATCGCCTGCGCTAATCACACGCGGCGATTCGTTTTCCGAAGTCACCCGAAGTTGCCTCACGAGGAAACTTCGGGCGACTTCGGAAAACGAATCGCCGCGTGTGATTAGCGCAGGCGATTTTTCATTTTAGCCAGGCGCAGAGCGAGGGGAGGCATTCGGGGAAGATTGGTCGCGGAAAGTCGCGGCGATTAGTCGCCAGGCGACTAAATCTCCCCAAATCGCCCAGTGTGTCCCAGCCCTTACAGTGTAAGCATTTTAAGGGGGGAGATATAAATATGAGACCCCATACTAGTATGTGTGGAGGCTGCAGGTAAGTGCCATCTAGTGTCATGCTGTTCATTTGCATATTATGCAAATAATCATTTTGGTATTGAATCAAAAAATCTCTCAAATTCTCCCTGTTACAAGGGCTTGACCTTTTCATAAACTTGTAGTTATGGTTTACAGAATTAGTACCGATGACCTTGTAAAAATGGCTTCAATGGGGGGGGGGCGGGTTAATAATAAATGTCTCCCTAAGCGAATGGTAAAACTGCTGGTTGGGAGGAGATATGCAGGGCTATAATATCACCACTGCTTCCCTATCCCCTTATGCATTCAATTAAAATCATTATAAAATCCTTATGCATTTTGGGTGGCCTTTGTTTGTGTTCTCATTAAAGTTGGATCTTTGATGCTCCTTAAAACATCTTTCCTCCCCAACATCTCATTAATATGCTAAAGAATCGTCCAATGAAAATCCCAACAGATTTGTACCAGTTTCACTCAGTGTTCTAATAATATAACACACTTTTGTATCACGGAACAAATAAGCAGCAGCCGTGTGTCCCTGTGTCTGATTCCAGTGTCATATTCTGGGCCCCAAACAGGACACAATCATCTCCCTATGTAAGATCAGAGCAAGATGCCTGGAAACAGCTTTCTCATTGGCCATTCTGTAATGATTATTTTAGGTTATCTAGAAGGCAAAGGGGGCACAGTGGGTCAGTTTTATGGAAGATTTAGATACAAACCCCATGTCTATAAAGGGCTGCCCCTTAACCCCTTCAAACCAATAGAGATATCAATTCAGACAAATCAGCATGGCAACTCCATCAACTTGGGCCACATTTTTTACCAACCCTTTTGAGGACTCTTTGCTCTATGTATCACTGTGGAACATAATGGGTTAAAGAAGCTGAGGGGTTAATGCTCCTTTCCTACAGACCCTTGGTTTTCCCCATTACCTGGGAGTACAGTTGTTGTTCATCCAGATAATTGTCAGGGTCTGGTCCCTGTTACATGCGCCCGTGCCTGGGTAATTAGGGAGACAGGACAGTAATGCGGCACAATGACGTGGATTAAAAGTCTCTCTCTCTCTCTCTCTCTCTCTCTCTCTCTCTCTCTCTCCTCTTCCTCTGTCATCAGCTAATGAATGGGCTCACTGCCTTTCTGCACAAACATCAGGCCCCCTTCTTAGGAGCCTACAAGAATTTTGAAGTCTGATTCCCAAGGGAAGGCAGTTTGTAATTAATTTTGGGACTGGAGAAGGGTACTGTGCATTCATTATTTATGTTTTTTAATTCCAAGATATTAAGGGATACATATAGGGGCACATTTACAAAGCTCGAGTGAAGGATTCGAATTAAAAAAACTTCGAATTTCGAAGTGTTTTTTGGGCTACTTCGACCATCGAATGGGCTACTTCGACCTTCGACTACTACTTCGACTTCGAATCGAACGATTCGAACTAAAATCGTTCGACTATTCGACCATTCGATAGTCGAAGTACTGTCTCTTTAAGAAAAACTTCGACCCCCTACTTCGGCAGCTAAAAGCTACCGAAGTCAATGTTAGTCTATGGGGAAGGTCCCCATAGGCTTGCCTGAGATTTTTTGATCGAAGGATATTCCTTCGATCGTTGTATTAAAATCCTTCGAATCGTTCGATCGTTCGATCGCAGGATTTGCGCTGAATCGTTCGACTTCGATATTCGAAGTCGAGCGATTTTAGCTCCTAGTCAAATATCGAGGGTTAATTAACCCTCGATATTTGACCCTTCATACATCTGCCCCATAGTGTTAATATGAATGAATTGTGTTACAACAGCGCCACCTGCTGGTCAGTTTCCCACCAGTCTGACCAGCAAGTAGTCAAGGAAGTTGTCAGGAGAAAGAAAGAGGCTGATGTTCTTCTGCTTAGGAATAAAATTAGAAACCTTTCTCACATCTTTCCTAAGCAGAAGAACATCAGCCTCTTTCTTTCTCCTGACAACTTCCTTGACTACTTGCTGGTCAGACTGGTGGGAAACTGACCAGCAGGTGGCGCTGTTGGAACACAATTCATTCATATTAACAGTACATGTATCCCTTAATAATTAAAAAAAGTCAAAAGTGCTTAGAATAGCCCCCTCATCAGTTTTATATTCTCTTATTTGAAAGGTTTACTTATCTTTAAAGTAGTTAAGCAATGGGTAGCCCAGATGGACCAGGAACTAGAGAAACATAGAACCCAGTAGGGTCTCTCCATCCTTCCCTCTGTTGATCCGCTCCAGACCCGATGTGATCTAATTTTGTGTTGGAACCATTGCTGGGAATCCCCCACCCTCCCGGCATAACGTAATAAAGTAGGGGAGCCATGTGCGAGGCTTCGGCGCTGACAACTCCCATCAGATTGCGCTTGGGTTAATGGGAGAAAACACGCTAATGAGGTCCCCCTGTCAGAGGTGTTTATTTAACGACCATAAATGAATATATATCAGCATGTAGAGAGTCGAGCAGGAACGTCATCCAATTGTTTTGTGCCGCGTGTAAGGGACATGACATGTGGAGCAATAGAACAATAGAAAGGGGCTCATTCTGTATCCGGCCCATGGGCCAATTGTCTGGACCTCTTACATGTTACTGGGCTCCACTGCAAATTCTTTTTAGAGCCCAAAGATTGCCCTGTTTTACCAATATATCTATATTTAATTAGGGCTTCCTGGACCCCCTGCAGCCGCAGGGTCTGCTTCCCTTGTAGCTCCGCCCCTGCCTCTCATCATCCTGAAGGTTGTCTGTCTGTCTGTCTGACTGGGATTGTTTGTGGCTGAACCTCCAAGTTAATGAAAATGGACCCAACTAATAGAATCTCTAAGTTGTCCCATCCACTTAACAGCAGCGCCAATCAGACTGAACGGCCAATCACTATTCCCCATTTCATTGCTGGAGGCAGTAATAAATGGACCTGCCGGGGAAATGAACAATCCCTCCTCTTATCATTTCTGGGAAGGAGCCCAAACGCAGGGATTAAGTCAGGAGCGGGTGAAACAGAGTTAATTAAGCGCTGGGTCTGTTTAATTAGCCAGAGTAATCACAGCGACGTGTAATAATATACCAGACTGTAGCCTGACAATAAGAGAAATGATAATGGGTCAGGAGAGCCTGGTACTGTGCCAGAACTAGAATAAACTGGGCTCTAGAGGCACTAGGTCAGCTCTGGCTATACCAGTCTATCAATATGGCAGCTCCCACCCACATGTATAAATATACAGAGGACAAATGATCTGGGCTCATGATAATATGTACAGGTGATGTTGACCTCGGCTCCCTCCCATCCAGCATGGACATGGCATTAATCAGAAGTTAATTACTGTTTTATGACTGGGGAATTAACGAGCCCTGAATTACCTCCAACCAACCCACAGCCTGTGGCTCTCAGACCAATATTGACAAGAGATTAGTGACAGGACCTTCCCCTGCCTGGCCCTGCCCATCTGCCCCTTTATAATCCAGGGGACGGATGTTTGACCTTTAATTGCCTTCTCGTATCTTAATTAAAATCTGCCCTCTAATAACCCTCTGATCTCTCTATACAAGCGGATTCACCCAGGAACATCCCTCTGTGGCTCCGATCCAGTTTAACTGCCATGGAGGGGGGTGAGTTTCAGCACAGGGTACCCCTGATATAGTTCCAAATAAGCCCTCACCCCAAATCTCCCCCTAACTGACCTTCAGAATGGGCCCCCTTAGCTCATAACAAGGTTACAGATATATAGAAACATTGGGGTGTCACCCTGCTATAGTTCCAGGGGTACCCAGGGTACAAATAAGCACTCACCCCAAATCTCCCCCTAACTGACCTTCAGACTGGGCCCCCTTAGCTCATAACAAGGTTACAGATATATAGAAACATTGGGGTGTCACCCTGCTATAGTTCCAGGGGTACCCAGGGTACAAATAAGCACTCACCCCAAATCTCCCCCTAACTGACCTTCAGACTGGGCCCCCTTAGCTCATAACAAGGTTACAGATATATAGAAACATTGGGGTGTCACCCTGCTATAGTTCCAGGGGTACCCAGGGTAAAAATAAACACTCACCCCAAATCTCCCCCTAACTGACCTTCAGACTGGGCCCCCTTAGCTCATAACAAGGTTACAGATATATAGAAACATTGGGGTAACAGTCACCCTGCTATAGTTCCAGGGGTACCCAGGGTACAAATAAACACTCACCCCAAATCTCCCCCCTAACTGACCTTCAGACTGGGCCCCCTTAGCTCATAACAAGGTTACAGATATATAGAAACATTGGGGTGTCACCCTGCTATAGTTCCAGGGGTACCCAGGGCACAAATAAACACTCACCCCAAATCTCCCCCTAACTGACCTTCAGACTGGGCCCCCTTAGCTCATAACAAGGTTACAGATATATAGAAACATTGGGGTAACAGTCACTGGCTGGGCCCCCCTAGCTCATTACAAGGTTACCATGTTCTGCCCTCACTCATTCAGGCCAATGGATGAAGGAAACCTTGTGCTGCTCAATGCTGCCACCTCGTGTGAAAGAACAAGAATAAAAATTAATCTCTTCTACAAGTTTCCTATTGCTGGTTTGAGTAGGAGAAACCATTGTGCTGCTCAGTGGTGTAACTGGAATACCAGCCAATGACTAATCCAATGATAAATACCAGGAGAAAAAAAAGAGATAGAATAGGAAACAGTCTCCTCATCATTCTCTGTGGGACGGAGGTTTCTCCAATGGCCCAGGGACCTTGTGACTCTTTCTCATCTCTTAGGCTCCCCCATAACACGAGGTCAGGGTTATAACAATCACTAAAGTCAACAATCTGTACTGAAGTTGGGGTGCAAAAACCCCATGAATGAGCCTTAGCAATAACACCCATAGCTCCTGTCATAGCGCACTCCTGGGGTGTAAGATAGTTGTTCTGTGCCCAACCAAGAAGAATCAGTGGGGGGTTAGTAATCCCCAGAGACACCTGCCTTAGGTAAATAGGCTTCCTCTGGAGGGAATCTAAAAGCATTCACTTGTCCCAACTGGGTTTTTCTTTCTTAAAGGAACAGTTCAGTGTGAAAATAAAAAAAAACTGTGTAATTAGAGAGTCTGTGCAAAATAAAATATAATAATCTAATATAGTTAGTTAGGCAAAAATGTAATGTATAAAGGCTGGAGTGAGTGGATGTGTAACATAATAGCCAGAACACTACTTCCTGCTTTTGACTATGAGTTAGTCAGTGACTATAAGGGGGGCCACATGGGACATAAGTGTTCAGTGCGTTTGTAATTGATCCTCAGCATTCAGCTCAGATTCAAAAGCAACAGTTATGTCCCATGTGGCCTCCCCTCAAGTCTCTGATTAGTTACTGCCTGGTAACCAATCAGTGGAAAGCAAGAGAGCTGAAAAGCAGGAAGTAGTGTTCTGGCTATTATGTTACACATCCACTCACTCCAGCCTTTATACATTACATTTGTGTCTAACTCTATTAGATACATTTTTGCCTAACTAACTATATTAGAAACATTTTTTATTTTGCACAGACTATCTTTTTACCCAGTTTTTATTTTTACACTGAACAATTCCTTTAAAGGTTTACTATCCCTTTAAATTCCTTTAGGAAAACTATACCCCCAAAATGAACACTTAAGCAACAGATATTTTATATCATATTAAGTGGCATATTAAAGAATCTTACCGAACTGGTCTATATATTTAAGTAAATATTGCCATTTTACATCTCTTGCCTTGAAGCCACATTTTGTGATGGCCTGTGTGCTGCCTCAGAGATCACCTGACCAGAAATACTGCAGCTCTAACTGTAACAGGAAGAGATCACCCGACCAGAAATATTGCAGCTCTAAATGTAACAGGAAGAGATCTGACCAGAAATACTGCAGCTCTAACTGTAACAGGAAGAGATCAAATGACCAGAAATACTGCAGCTCTAACTGTAACAGGAAGAGATCACCTGACCAGAAATACTGCAGCTCTAACTGGAACAGGAAGAGATCACCTGACCAGAAATACTGCAGCTCTAACTGTAACAGGAAGAGATCACCTGACCAGAAATACTACAGCTCTAACTGTAACAGGAAGAGATCACCTGACCAGAAATACTGCAGCTCTAACTGTAACAGGAAGAGATCACCTGACCAGAAATACTGCAGCTCTAACTGTAACAGGAAGAGATCACCTGACCAGAAATACTGCAGCTCTAACTGTAACAGGAAGAGATCACCTGACCAGAAATACTGCAGCTCTAACTGTAACAGGAAGAGATCAGCTGACCAGAAATACTGCAGCTCTAACTGGAACAGGAAGAGATCACCTGACCAGAAATACTGCAGCTCTAACTGTAACAGGAAGAGATCACCTGACCAGAAATACTGCAGCTCTAACTGTAACAGGAAGAGATCACCTGACCAGAAATGCTGCAGCTCTAACTGTAACAGGAAGAGATCACCTGACCAGAAATACTGCAGCTCTAACTGGAACTGGGAGAAGTGAGGAAGCAAAAGACACAATTCTGTCTGTTAATTGGCTCACGTGACCTAACATGTATGGTTTGTTGGTATGTTTGTGAGTACAGTGAATCCTACGATCCCAGGGGGCGGCTCTAATTTTTTAAAATGGCAATTTTCTATTTGATTACCCAATGGCACGTACTACTAGAAAAGTATATTATTATGAAAATTGTTTATTTACATGAAGCAAGGTTTTACGTATGAGCTGTTTTATGCAATATCTTTTTATAGAGACCTACATTATTTGGGGGGTATAGTTTTCCTTTAATAACCGGCCTTTTATTAGCATTTCCTAAAATCCTCATTAGCCATCTCTCTCTCTCTGACACTTGCGCTTGTCTTGTTCTAACTCCAGATACAACGTAGCCCAAGTCATTGGGTCGGTTAATCCGCTGGTTTCTGCTAGACTGATGCACATAATAGAGACACTGCTTGTAATTAGCATCACTAGAAAACCAGTGAGACGCTGAACTTACAATCTAGGCCCTCAATCAGTGGCTCGTGAGCAACAAATTGGTCTTTAACCCCTTGGAGGTGGCTCCCAGGGCCTCAAAGGAGGTGCTTTTTTTTTAATTTTTTTTAATCCAGGCTTGAAGGCAAAATTGAGTTACACACTGTCAGAAATAGACTCTTGAAGGTGCCAGTCCACATAGGGAATAGCAAACAGCCAATCACAGCCCATACTTGGCATCCCCAGGAACTTTTTACTCCATCTTTTTTTTTTTAGATTTGAATGTGGTTCACGAGTATAAAAAAAAAAAAAAAGTTGCCCCCCATCTTAAAAACTGCACATGCTCAATGGTCTCTGGGCTGCAGTTGAGAATCGAAGTTCAGGGGTTGTGGGAAATTAGCGAAGCTTTAGCAGAAAGTGCAGCTGAAATACAGAGATTTAAATCACGTATATATTGTATATTTTGAGCAGGTCCCTAAGCTCAGATAATGGACAGTCTGCGTCACATGACTCCGTAAAGGGTAAGTTTACCATTAATTTTATCTTCTTGTCAAATTTGTATAAATCCCGGTCACTAGCAGCAACATTGTGACAAGCCCATGAATAAAGGCAAAGCAAGTTGATTTTTTTATTTTTTATTACAAAACCAGTCCCTTATGGCCCATGACTGTCCAACCGTGAGAACATACAAAGGTGACATGTTGTGGCTCTGTACAGTAAGAGGAATGCTGTGGGCCAGGTACAACTCAGATAAAGGCTCATGACTCGGGTGCAGTCTCTGCTCTGGGGTGTAACACGGGTGCCACTGGGAGACGTGTCGATATGAATTCATTTGCATAAGAAATACAGTCCAACCAATCACAGCTTGGGAGGCGTCGGCTGTGTAATCAGCCACCAATGAGAAGAAGATTAAAAATAGAACTCAGGGATCCATAGCCGAGGGTCTGACTTCTTCCCACCCAACCTGGGTAACCCGTGATTTGATCGACCAATCAGAACGTGGCATGAAAGAGATTTGGGAAGGACAAGGCAGTTGTAGGCGCCGCACCCCACTTGCCCTACCCGGGGGGTTCAGATTATGGGACGACAATTTGTTTCAATGCGCAGAGGCGGAGTCAATTCTGCTGTGACTGAGGTTCCGGTCAGTGGATTGGCCTTAGTTCTTCTTGGGTTTGGGAGTGTCGTACTTTCTCTTGCTCGAAAACCACAGGAGGAGGGGGATTCCGATGGAAGGAAGAGTCATCACCCCAAAAGCTGCCCAGTCCAACTAAATGAACAAGAGACATGGGGGTTAATTGTTAGTGTTTACCCCAATACACAGATTGGATTCTCTCTACTTCCTGCTTTTAATTCATTTCACTAATTCGGGGCTGAATCTGACAATTTGCAACTGGTTTTAATTTTTGTATCATTTGAAGTTTTTTAGTTCGTTATTTAGCTTTTTATTCAACAGCTCTCCAGTTTGCAATTTCAGCCATCTGGTTGCTATGCTTCACATTACATTAGCAACCATGCACTGATTTGAATAAGACTGGCAAATGAATGAGAGGCCAGAATAGAAAGAGGAGTAATAAATAGTAGCAACAACAATATATTAGTAGCAATACAGAGCATTGGTTTTTATACGGGGTCAGTGACCTCCATTTGAAAGCTCAAAAGAAAAGGAAAATAATTATAAAACTATAATACAATATACAACGAAGACCAATTGATAAGATTCTTAGAAGGGGCCATTCTAGAACATACTAAATGTTAACTTAAAGGGGCGGTTCACCTTTAAGTTAACTCTTAAAATGTTATAGAATGGTCAATTCTAAGCAACTTTACAATTGGTCTTCATTAGGTTTTATTTATATAGTTTTTGAATTTGCCTTTTTCTTCTGATTCTTTCCAGCCTTTAAATGGCAGTCGCTGACCCCATCTAAAAAATAAATGCTCTATATTGCTACACATGTATTGTTACTTTTTATTACTCACCTTTCTATTCAGGCCTCTCCTATTCATCTTCCAGTTTTATTTCAAACCACTTCCTCGTTGCTATGGTAATATAGTCCCTAGCAACCACAAAGCTGCTGAATTCCAAACTATAGAGCTGCTGAATCAAAAGCTAAATAATCCAAGAGCCACAAATAATAAATGCAGACCAACTGCAACTGGTCCTAAATCTTACTCTCTCATGCTAAAAGTTCATGTTTAGTAGCCCTTTGTGTTTAGCTCAACACTAGGAGAGGATTTTCAGTTGGGGTAAAAAGCAGGTTGTGCAGCTTTGGACATGAGACGGAGCATTTGCTCCATTAAACTGCTAAACCCTGGCTTTTCTACAGCCATAAAGATCAATGCAAAACCCTATTCAACCCTTTCATCTGGGACTAAGCTCCACCCCTTGCCTGACCATAGGAAAGAGAGCAGCTCAGAATCAGAGCTCAGTCCCTGGACTAGTCCTGGAGGTGATTAAATAGGCCCATCTCAGGTAGCCATAGGCTATTTGCACACAATGATAAATGGCCACACATAATATCATTTGAATTCTAAATTGTGTGTATGGTGGGAGGAGCCAACTGATATTGGCAGGGGCTTGGCGATTGGTCGGCTGGTTGATCAGTCACAGTTATCACTAAATCATAAGATACAGGTCGATTTCTATCGTTTCTCCCTGTAAATATCTGACCATTCAGCGCTAAATGTCTGTATTGACCAATAGGGAAAGATCAGAATTGTTATGTCTGTGGCCCCTGGAGTCTGTCTGGGAGTCAAAGGGATCAAGGAAATATGTAAATGAATCCAGTGCTACAAGTGGGAAATGTACCCCTTAAATACAGTCCATAGTGCAGTGGACTCTCACTTTAAGAAGCCCCACCCCCTTACTGGGGGAAACACATGACTTACGAAATGTGGGGAGAAACGCCTGTCGAATTCCCGCTGGGCTAGAATTCCTCCTTGTCCGGGTGCGCTGGTGTATCCCACCTGTAACAATATATTCACACTTACTCACACACAGGAAACAAACTTGCAGACGGGCAGGGGTCGCCGACCCTTTTCTACCCATGAGCAACATTTATATATAAAAGCGTTAGGGAGCAACACAAGCATGAAAAATGTTCCTGGGGGGTTAGAGAGTAACATGTTGCCCACCGGCCACTGGTTGGGGATCACTAGTCTATGGCAACTTACAGCAGCCCGAGTGGCATTTGCCAGAACCCACAGATAACCAAAAGTCTTGAAGAAGAAGAAGGGGACAGATCTAAAATGTTTTTAAGTTTTAAAGAATAAGTAAACCTTTAGAATAAGTGAATGTAAAATTGATATGGGGGGGCTATTCTAAGCATTTTTGTAATTTACATTCATTATTTATTTTTTGCTCATTACAAGATATTAAGAGATACATCTAGTAGTGTAGTGTATGTATCCTTTAATATCTTGTAATGAGAAAATAAATAAAATAATGAATGTACATTGCAAAAATGCTTAGAATAGCCCCCTCGTAAGTTTTACACTCACTTATTTTAAAGGTTTACTTATCCTTTAAAGAGAAAGTCCTATAGGCATGAAAATTGGCCCATCTTTATAAACCTAAACAGCTCCACCCTTTTATATTTAGCCAGGTACAGATCTGCAGTTTCCTGTACTTCCTGCTCCGGGGCTGCTCTCTTTCATATGGTTAATCAGGGGGAGGTTCCTGTCTGACCATGGGAAAGAGAGCAGCAAGTACAGAGAAACTCTGGGCAAATACTGATGGAATATTGGATTCAATCCAATGAGACGTGGCTTGGGGAAGTTTATTGGTTCACCTTTCAGTTAATTTTTAGTATGTTATAGAATGGCCAATTATAAGCAACTTTTCAATTGGTCTTCTTTATTCTGCACATGTTTGGGAATTATTTGCCGTTTTCTTATGACTCTTTCCAGCTTTCAAATGGGGGACACTGACCTTGTCTATAAACACATGTTCTGTAAGGCTCCAAATGTTATTGTTACTTTTTATTACTCATCTTTCTATTCAGGCCTCTCCTATTCATATTCCAGTCTCTTATTCAAATCAATGCATGGTTGCTAGGGTTATTTAGACACTAGCAACCAAATGGCTGAAACTGCAAACTGGAGAGCTGCTGAATAAAAAGCTAAAAAAAAAAAAAACTCAAAAACCACAAGTGATAAAAAAATGAAACAAATTGCCTCCGAATATCCCTCTCTACATCACACTAAAGGTTAATTTAAAGGTGAACAACCCGCCAGCTCAAATTCCACCAACCAAAGGCTTTACAGCTCAGTATCAGGGGAGACCAAGAGACTTACCACTACTTCTCCACCTTCCTGAGCCAGGTATGCGACTGTGGCCGAGGTGAAGTTAAAGTATCCGGCTTTCAGCGGCCTGAGAACTACGGTGTGGGAGACATTGCTGGCGCTGGAAGGCAAAGGGTTAAGGAAAGGACATGTGGGGTAGAAGGGCTTTGGGTGGCCAGAGACCCAGAATTAGACCTTAAAGGGATACTGTTGGTTAATAGTGCTGCTCCAGCAGAATTCTGCACTGAAATAAGTTTCTCAAAAGAGCAAACAGATTTTTTTATATTTAATTTTAAAATCTGACCTAGGGCTAGACATATTGTCAGTTTCCCAGCTGCCCCAGTCATGTGACTTATGCTCTGATAAACTTCAGTCACTCTTTACTGCTGTACTGCAAGTTGGAGTGATATCACCCCTTTCCCCCCAGCAGCCAAACAACAGAACAAGGGGAAGGTAACCAGATAGCAGCTCCCTAACACAAGATAACAGCTGCCTGGTAGATCTAAGAACAGCACTCAATAGTAAAATCCAGGTCCCACTGAGACACATTCAGTTACATTGAGTAGGAGAAACAACAGGCTGCCAGAAAGCAGTTCCATCCTAAAGTGCTGGCTCTTTCTGAAAGCACATGACCAGGCAAAATGAGCTGAGATGCACCTACACACCAATATTACAACTAAATACACTTGCTGGTTCAGGAATGACATTTTATATTGTACAGTGAATTATTTGCAGTATAAACAGTGTCATTTAGAAATAAAAACTACACCATGAAAATCATGACAGAATCCCTTTAAATATACACAGGATCACCCCCAGGCCAAATCTCATTCTCTTGAGTTTTCCCAGACCCAATGTCTCAGGTACTACATTTTATAGCCCCACCCTTCATGTGACATCATAGATGGGAGGGTCAGACAGAGCTATATAAACAGCAGCAGCAGGATGGGCTGAAACAGGGAGGTACAATTATACCTGGTGTATCACTAGGGGGGCACAGACTGGCAGTGCCAGTGATACAGACAGGAGACCGGCAGCAGAAAGGATACGGAGCAATCCGGTCCCACTTCACACTCAGCATTCCAGACACAATCCCAAAATCCTCAGGGGGGAAGGAGTCGTCCGACAGCTCCACTTCCAGCGCGGCACTAGCGAAAGAACAAAGCATCATGGGAGGGGAGTTTTAATTAATAAAAGTTAATCAATAATTAAAAGGGTTGTTCACCTTCAAACACTTTTTTTTCAGTTTAGTTGGTTTCAGATCACTTGAAATAAAAGACTTTCTATTTTCTACTTGTGATGGATTTTCCAATATTGAAGTGAAGTGTAAAGTTTTCATTTTTCACCTTCTAAAGCAGCTCTGGGGGGGGGGGGGGGTCGGCGACTTTTTAACTGTTCTAAATTGATACATTTGTTATTTGTCCCTGCTGAGCAGAATCCCTGAGTTTCATTACAGGCAGCTGTTAGACTTGATACAATAGATGTTGATATTCCACAGATACTGCTGAGAAATGGATCGGCGCAAATCGTAACCGTTCAGAATCTGCTCTTGGGTCACTGAGCTGCCAGACTGAAACACCAGAACATTAAACTTCAATGTTGGGGAAACAATAAAAAATAAAATGATGTTTCTGGTGAATAATCTGAAAACAAAAGTGAAAAATCTGTTTGGAAGGTGAACATCCCCATTAAGACTAAAGTCCCAAGAGACAGACTCCGTCCTACCTGGAGCCGACATTGTAGATGTTGTACTGCAGAGTCAGGTCTTTCCCTTCCACGGCGAATCTGTTCAGCAGAGATTTAGACGCCAGCAAGCGGGCCCCCTCCTCGCACCTCACCACCACCAACAGGCCCAAGAGCGCCACAAATATGGACTTCATCTAAAGGAGAGAGAAGGTTGAGACGTGAGTGAAACACTGGAGCAGCTGCCGCCGGCCCATCAACTCACTGCTGCTACATTAGTTCAACAGTCACAACCAAGGAACTTCTTTCGTCATTTACAAATAAAGTTAAAATGTATATTGGACACTCAGCCAGCGTTGGATTTGCTTTTATCAGGACAGGGTTGAGTTGCCCTTTAACGCTCACTAGGGATGATGTGTCCCTAACTGGCGGCCATTGTGTCCCTAACTCTGATGAAAGGTGGGGGAGGCAGCGACCAATATCCGTCCGACTCACAAACCTGATTGGAACGAGGTCCTGTCACCTGCAGAGCTTACAATCTACTCTTCCCTCTATAAAGTTGCACCTACATGTAATGCCGCTGCGCCCAATGAGAAGCCAGGGCTCTGTCACATGTGACCCTCCGGCTGTTGCTGAATTACAACTCCCAGCATCCTCTCTGCACTGAAGCTCTAGAAAACCTCCATGGCCAGTACTAACCCAGGGGGCTGTGTATGAGGGAGTAGCATTGAGAGTGGACAGAAGAAGGGTTGCAGGGAGTTGTGAGGCTACAGGGAGTTCCTCCTGCACAAGCCAATGAATGAAGCAGCTGTATTTGGTCCCATTCCCAGGCCAGGGCTAAATAGCAGGTAAATAAGAGACAGAGGGGGAGAGACAGTCCCACTTACTACAAATCTGCAACTCCCATCACCCCGGGGTCCTGCCCAAGCTCTAGTGACTCCCGGAACCTCAATCCCCCAATAAAGCCAAAGACAGAGCTGCAGAATCCCTCACAGACACAACAGAGACAAATCCGAACCATTACACCCAGCACTATAGCCCCGACTTACCCCGCCGGCTTCCACAGCTCAACTAATCACCCAGCAGCCTCCTCTCTCCCAGAAGCGCAAAGGACACGTCAACTACACCCTGCGCCGGATATCCGCTCTGGCCACCGCGAAGTGCGTCGGGAAATGTAGTCTTTTGCACGTGGCGCAAGAGGAAAGGGGGTGACTGAGAGAGTTCAGTGTCAAGCAGCCATTTTCCCTAACTGTCTCTCTCTTTCAACAGGCCGACCGCTCTGAAAGGATTAAATCTTGTACGAGAATGAATCTCTAACATAATAACTGTCATGTCTAACTACTGGTTACATACACAGCTGCTTTACCTCAACTGAAACGTGTACTGTGTTATACATCGGATACTTCTAAACAGCTTTTCAATTGGTCTTTATTTTTTATAGTTTTTTTATGTGTTCAGGAGTTCACATGGGTTCACTAGCCCCGTCTTCAAACAAATGCTCTGTAAGGCTACAAATGTATTGTTATTTTGTATTCTATTCAGGCCTCTCCTATTCATATTCCAGTCTCTTATTCACATCAGTGCATGGTTGCTAGGGGAATTTGGACCCTAGCAACCAGATTGATGAAATTGCAAACTGGAGAGCTGCTGAATAAAAAGCTAAATAAGTAAAAAAAACCACAAATAATAGAAAATGAAAACCAACTGGAAATTGTCTCAGAAAATGCCTCTCAACTAGGGTTGCCACCTGGCCGGTATTTTACTGACCTGGCTGGTAAAAATGATACATGATTGCAATGTTAAGTATAGGGAAAAACTATAAAAAACATAGGAAGGCCGGTATTTTTTTCTAAAAGAAGGTGGCAACCCTACTCTCAACTTAAAGTTGACTTAAGCAAAACCAACTCTTTTAAACCAGAGCAACACAAAACCCCATCTGAAGCCTCTTTATTTGCCTCAGGGGAAAACATTCCTTCCTGACTCCAAGATGCAATGGGACCAGTCCCTGGATCAACTTGTACTATGAGCTATCTCCCATATCCCTGTATTCCCTCACTTGCTAAACACCATCCAACCCCTTCTTATACCTATCTAATGTATCAGCCTGTACCCCTGATTCACTTCCCAGCTCTCCCTGTAACACCCCTTTCCCTCCTCTAATCTCATTGGCTCCCTCCTGTCTGCTGGGAGGAGCTACTGGTGAATAAAGCATCCGACCCTTCCTTGTACCTATCTAATGTATCAGCCTGTACCACTGATTCAGGGAGACAATTCCACATCTTCACAGCTCTCACTGTAACAAACCCCTTCCCAATATTTAGGCAGAACCTCTTTTCTTCTAATCGCAATGGGTGACCTCGTGTCAGCTGGAAAGACCTTCTGGTAAATAAAGTATTAGAGAGATTATTATATGATCCCCTTATATATTTATACATAGTTATCATATCACCCCTTAAGCGCCTCTTCTCCAACTTGTCTTTCCCAATAACTGATCCCTTCCATTCCCTTTATCAGCTTAGTCGCTCTTCTCTGTACTTTCTCTATTTCATCACTGTCCCTCCTTATATATTTATATATAGTGATCATATCCCCTTATATATTTATATATAGTGATCATATCCCCTTATATATTTATATATAGTGATCATATCCCCCTTATATATTTATATATAGTGATCATATCCCCTTATATATTTATATATAGTGATCATATCCCCTTATATATTTATATATAGTGATCATATCCCCCTTATATATTTATATATAGTGATCATATCCCTTTATATATTTATATATAGTGATCATATCCCTTTATATATTTATATAGTGATCATATCCCCTTATATATTTATATAGTGATCATATCCCCTTATATATTTATATATAGTGATCATATCCCCCTTATATATTTATATATAGTGATCATATCCCCCCTTATATATTTATATATAGTGATCATATCCCCTTATATATTTATATATAGTGATCATATCCCTTTATATATTTATATATAGTGATCATATCCCCTTATATATTTATATATAGTGATCATATCCCCCTTATAACTATATAACTGCCAGTTTGCCAGCTTTGTGCCATCTGAAGACACTGATACATTACTTACAATTCCCTCCCATTAATGAACGAGTTAATAAAAGTGGCCCAAATACAAAATCCTCTGGGACTCCACTAAGAACCTTACTGCAAGCACAGAATGTGTCCTGTAGCCATGCTTATGCAATTATGCAATTTCCCAAACTCTGTTTAAGTGTAGCATAAATATCATTATTGCCTGCTCTACATCAAAAAAACGAAAAAGCAAATAAGTATTCAAATATTCTTTAATTGGAAACATATTTATAATAAACAATACAAATATAAATAAGGTACAAGCTATTAAAGGGTTACTGTCCTCTAAATGCCAGCGTGGCCCTTCACTTGGTCCGTGGGATGATGCACTGGAACCAAAAGAAGGAAAGAGGAATATAATTAGACAGGTATAGTCAAAGTTGGTCTGGCACGTGGCTGAATGTATTGTATTGATGACTGCAGTGCACTTCCACATTAAACGTACACGGTGTTCCTTGCTTGCATTAGTTCTGTGCCTTTGGATCATTTTTTCTAGATATTGGATTTGAGGTTGCCGGACCTCTACCATTGTGCACCAGACATCACTGAACTCATTTGGATAAGGGTGTGGGAGAGCAAGGTTCCTATTGAGTACAATCATGAGGAAACGCTGACCATCTGCAACATGCTATAACCTTATAACCTGTGGCACTGCCGGCGGTAGAAGTAGGATTGTCACCTTTTCTGGAAAAAAATACCGGCCTTCCTATACATTTAACTTTTTCCTCTATTAATAACATTGGGATCACTGACCTTCCTATATATTTATCTTTATTCCCTATTAATAACATTGGGATCACTGACCTTCCTATATATTTATCTTTATTCCCTATTAATAACATTGGGATCACTGACCTTCCTATATATTTATCTTTATTCCCTATTAATAACATTGGGATCCATCATGTTTAGTAGCCCGGTCAGTAAAATACCGGCCATGTGACAACCCTAGTTCAACCCCTCAGTAAAACAGAGGCCACAGTGTAAGACTATTAGTTGTTTATTCAGAGATGAGCTGAGGCCCCACTGGTTTAGACAGAGAGAAACACTGACAGAGGTTTCCATCACTACAGGAATCTGTTTCCTCACAGCTCTGCTTGACTGAAATAGGCGCTTTACCTAATATAGTCATCTGAGGTAGTGACTAGAATGAGTGCGCCTGAAAACCACAATTCCCATAATGCAACTGGAACGTTTAAGTCGTCATAGGCCGTATATGGAAGGACGCATGCGCACTTTGCGATTCAAGCGCTACAGCGCCTCTTTTAGACTCTGTAGCTGTACGCATGCTCACTGTACTTCCCGTTACCATAAATACAACTACAATTCCCTGTATGCGTCGCGGCCGCACATGCGCACACGCCCAACCGTCGCCATGCGGCTCGTAACTGACGGCGAGCTGCCCATCAAACTTGATTATCCCTGCCCTGTTATCCCCGCCCCGCGAGCCGTGATTGGTTACAGTGCGCTGAGCGCATCCCTTATTGGCCAGAGGTGATGAACTGGCAGTTAGGTTGCGCGCTAAGTAGGCGGTCGTTTCTTTCTTTCTCCAGAATCTTCTTCCCTGAAGCCGGCTCTGTAATACCCTCCTGCCGCCAAGATGATGGGCCGCCCGGTGCTCGTGCTGAGTAAGCTGCCAGGGTAGGGCGGGTGGGAAGGCTCCAGGGTAGCGGGAACTTGCTCTGTCATGTGACCTGGAGTCCTCGGTGCTGATACAATAATGGAACTGCACAGCATGTTGGGAACAAGGTGTTGATTTGGCTGTGAGCTGGGAGGGGCTGCTGGGAGTTGTAGTGACTGATTAGAAACCCCACTGGCCCCCAATTAATGACATCCCTCAACCCCACCCCCACTGTGGGAGAAGCTTTTATTCCCTAGTCATGGGATCCCCCCTCCTAAGCAGCAAATGGTATGGCCTTTGTGACTCCGCCCCCTGTACCTCAAGACCAAGTGAAGCCCCTGAATTCTAGTCAGTGAGAGCCCCTGTTATGATTGGCTGAGACCTGCTTCTGTCAATCAGCTCCTCCCTCCTTGTGCCCCAGGGAGCAGCTCTCTGAAGCCCCTCCCCATTTATACAATGTCCAATGAGGGGTCACTCACCTCTAAATTAACTGTTAGTATAATGTAGAGAGGGAGATTCTGAGACCCTTTCCTATTGGGTTTTCATTTTTTATTATTCCTGGTTTTTGACTTATTTAGCTTTTTATTCAGCAGCTCTCTGGTTTCCACTCTGGTTGCTAGGGTCCAAATTCCCCTAGCATTGGACCCTAGCAACCATGCACTGAACAATAGGCAGTGATGGGAATAGGAGAGGCCTGAATAGAAAGATGAGGAATAGAAAGTAGTAATAACAATACATTTGTAGCCTTACAGAGCATTTGTTTTTTAGATGGGGTCAGAAGAAGGAAAATAAATCAAAAACTATCACAAAAGAAAAAAATGAGGGCCTTTTTATTCAGCAGCTCTCCAGTTTGCAATTTCAGAAATCTGGTTGCTAGAAACCAAATTCCCCCTAGCAACCATGCATTGATTTGACTAGACACTGAAAATGAATAGGTTGATATTTTTTTTTTTTATTAATTGTGGTTTTTGTTATTTAGCTTTTTATTCAGCAGCTCTCCAGTTTGTAATTTCAGTCATGTAGTTGCTAGGGTCTGAATCCTAATTTGCATATGTTGGGGAGGGAAATTGTGTGACTTTTTGTCACAAAACAAGGAAGTAAAAAATGTTTCTCCCTTCCCACCCCTAATTTCCATATACAAATTAGGATTCGGTTCGGTGTTCGGCCGAAGGATTCGGGGGTTTGGCCGAATCCGGTGCATCCCTAATTCATTTGAATAAGAGACTGGAATATGAATAGGAGAGGCCTGAATAGAAAGAGGAGGAATAAAAAGTAGAAATAACTATAAATTTGTAGCCTTACAGAGCATTTGTTTTTAGATGGGGTCAGTGACCCCCATTTGAAAGCTGAAGAAACTCCGAACAACACGGCAAATAATTGAAAACCTATTTAAAAAAAAATAAAATAATGAAGGCCAATGGAAAAGTTGTTTAGGATTATCCATGTTAAAAGTTATCTTTTAAAGACCCCGTAGCCTGTAAAAGTGTCTGGGTTTAGAAGCTGCCCAATCAGGAGAGGCTCCACCCCTCCACCAAAGCTGGAAATTGACAGCCCATTGGCCGGTGGCATCACAGTTTCCCTGGCACGCTATTGGTCACCTGCAGCCGCTCCCTGGGTCCAATAAGAAATGTAACATTTCTCACTATTTCTCAAATCTAAAGGGGGGGATGTATTTGTCCAATGGGGAGCCCAATATGTAGGTCAGACCACTCGCCCTGTAGGGGTGCGGATTCTGGAACATCTTTCAGCTGCTGAGAGAGAGGGGGATATAAAGTCTGCTAGAGCCAAACAGAAACACATGGAACATTGAGATCTGACTAAACTTCCTTTTCAGATTCTACACAAACCCAGATTTGGGATTAGGGAGGAGACGTAAATAGGAGATTATCAGACAGAGAGGAGGATTGGATTTATCATCTCAAAACAACAGAATTATGGGGGGGAGGAATAGAGAGTGGGAGGTTTGTTGCTATTAATGATACAGTTATGGTTTCTTTTTGTTATGAGTTTAAATTGGTCTGTAACATTGTATATATATATCATAATGTTTAAATACTTGATACATTGTGATACACTTACTTCACACGCTCTAGTTCGGTGCTTCATAATAGAGGGGTGTGGATGTCAAAATGATTTTTTGGGCTTTAAAAATGTTGGTTTAGGAGGAGCCGTTAAGCTTTAGAGAAAGTGGCCGCAGGGCTACGAAACGCGTCCAGCGACTTGCTTCTTTGTTTTTTTTTTGTACTTAATGGAAGAATAAAGTATTGAGACTTTTTATTATTGTGGAAGACTCTACGTGCTGCTCCCTGGGTCTAAGGCCTGAGAGGACTGACTAAAGCACAGTTACAGGGGCTGTCTAGGCTTAAAGGGGTGCTTCACATTTAAAGGAGAACTAAACCCTAAAAATGAATGTGGCTAAAAATCCCATATTTTATATAGTGAACTTATTGCACGAGGCTAAAGTTTGAGCTTGTCAATAGCAGCAATGATCCAGGACTTCAAACTTGTCACAGGGGGTCACCATCTTGGAAAGTGTCTGTGACACTCACATGCTCAGTGGGCTCTGATTGGCTGTTGAGAAGCTAAGCTTAGGGCTCGTCACTAATTATCCAGCAGAAAATGAGCTTCCCTGGCTGTAATATAAGCTGATGCTACAGGTTTGCTGATTATTCAATTCTGATGCTAATTGCACTGGTTTCTGTGCTGCCATGTAGTAATTATGTGTATTAATTACTAATCAGCCTTATATTGTGACATTTCTATTCTATGTGTACTGTATATTGTGAGTGGCTCCCTAAGCTCAGTAAGTGACAGCAGCACAGAGCATGTGAATCAGTGAATCAGCAGAAAAGAAGATGGGGAGCTACTGGGGCATCTTTGGAGACACAGATCTTTACTGCTAAAGGGCTGTGGTTGCCTTGGGCTGGTACAGAAGCACAAAACATCATGTACAACCTTCTTCTTCTTCTTCTTCTTCTTCTTTAGTTCTCCTTTAAGTTAACTTTTAGTATGTTATAGAATGGTCAACTTTTTAATTGGCCCTAATTTTTTTCTTTTGTGATAGTTTTTGATTTATTTTTTTTTCCTGACCCCATCTAAAAAAAACAAATGCTCTGTAAGGCTACAAATGTATTGTTATTGCTACTTTTTATTCCTCATCTTTCTATTCTGGCCTCTCCTATTCCTATCACAGCCTTTTGTTCAGTGCATGGTTGCTAGGGTCCAATGCTAGTGGAATTTTGACCCTAGCAACCAGACTGGAAACTGGAGAGCTGCTGAATAAAAAGCTAAATAAGTCAAAAACCACAAGTAATAAAAAATGAAAACCAATTGCAAATTGTCTCATAATATCCCTCTCTACATCATACCAATGGTTAATTTAAAGGTGAACAACCCCTTAAAAACTGCAGTCTAGTTTGAGGGGTGGAAGGAACACGTTACATTGGAGGAACTCCCAGAATACCTGACCCCACAAGCTTTGTTGTCATATACACCAGGTGTTCAGAACCAGCAGAATCCAAAAGCAGGTTGACTGTTGCCTGTTGTGATTGGTTGTTGGGTACAACACAGGGAAATGGGGCAGTTAACATTGGGTGGAAGGGATTTGTAAGGAGCAATACCTGCCGAATGTCATTCCCAGTGAATAAAGTAATAGTGCGTGTGTTGAGGCAATTGCTTTTGTTATTTCCGAGATTCCCATTTCATTGGCTTAGGGGCTCTTGTCTCTCTCGTGCTCCTAGTTAAATCAGTGTGGGGTATCTGCAGGCAGCAGTGCTGTAAGTTGTACATTAACAGTTACACACAGGGATGAATCCATTCTTCAAATGATATCTGGGGGCGCAGCTTGTACCCCTCTGTTTGTATATAACGTTTATATACATAAATGTTGTGTTTCAGGCCAGAACATGAAACGGGAGTCTGGGAGGAAAGTCCAGAGCGGGAATATCAACGCTGCAAAGGTACCTCCCTACTACACCTTGTTATCTAGCTCCCCGGCTGTGTTGCACATTGCACAACTGAACTGCATCTCCCTCTCTCTTTCAGACCATCGCAGACATCATTCGAACATGCCTTGGGCCAAGGGCAATGATGAAGGTAACCCCCAGGGGCAACTCAGGGCTTGTATAGGACCCTCTTAGGATAATAGCAGAAGAAATGCAACCCTTTATATCCAATAGGTAACCCATAGCAACCAATCAGAATGTAGTTAAAACAAGTGGTTGCTATGGGTTACAAGGGGTGGCGTGTGGTTGAAAAGCTGCTTTAACTGTAGGAATGATCTGCTATCGCTTGGGCATTATAACGGGTCAGTATTCTTATTAATGTCACATTTGCTTCCTCTCCAGATGCTGCTGGATCCCATGGGTGGCATTGTAATGACCAACGATGGCAATGCAATTCTTAGAGAGGTATGTAATGGTCTTTTCTATGCAGCTTCCAATCTGTTGAGACTGAGGCCTGGTTGCTAAGGGCAGAAATGTTAGCAACCAGATAAACGCAACACAAGAACCCTACAGAATAGACTTACAAGATCTTTATACATTGTTTTAGAATAAGCAAGGAGGCTCCAGCTAATATTTGGGAAGGGGTTTGTTACAGTGAGAGCTGTGAAGATGTGGAATTGTCTCCCTGAATCAGTCTGATATAAGGTTGGACTTGATGGATGTGTGTCTTTTTTTCAAGCTAACTTACCATGTTTAGAGCACTCATTTCTGTAGCATATATTGGTTTAAAATAAATTTCACTATCCAGTGCATCAGTGATACTTTTTTAGGGGGTTAAGCTTTGTAGACCCCACGTAGATGCTGTTCCCTCATTTAGTTCAGGGTGCAGCTCACCCTCCCCTGTAGGAACATTATATCTCTCTCCCCTCCACAGATCCAGGTGCAGCACCCGGCTGCCAAGTCCATGATAGAAATCAGTCGTACCCAGGACGAGGAGGTCGGTGATGGAACCACTTCTGTTATCATTCTGGGTGAGTTCCTGCTCTGCACTGAATCCCAGTCAAATGATTGGTTATGTGGCTTGGCTCTGGCACAGTATATGTAACTCTCTATCCCTTTGTCCCAGCCGGAGAGATGTTGTCTGTCGCTGAACAGTTTCTGGAGCAACAAATGCACCCGACTGTGATTATCAGCGCCTATAGGAAAGCCCTGGATGATATGGTCAATACTCTGAAGGAGATCAGGTAATGGATCCTGTTGTACCGCTGCCTGGGAGAATCCCAATTGATTATAATTGTGTAGGGAACGCCCGGTGCATTGTGTCGTTACACGTCCCTCTTCTATTCCCCCCCAGCACCCCAGTCGATACAAACGACCGTGAGCTGATGTTAAAGATCATTAACAGCGCCATCAATACCAAAGCGATCAAGCTCTGGGCAGATATGGCCTGTGGCATCGCCCTGGATGCTGTGAAAACCGTCGAATTGGAGGAGAACGGCCGAAAGGAGATTGACATCAAGAAATACGCCAAAGTGGAGAAGGTGAGACTCTGCTGTGTGCGGGGGGAGAACAATGAACATGTGATGTGTAACCCCCTCCATCCTTTCACTGCCCCTTTTTAACCCTCTCCTGTTACCCCTTCTCTTGTGTTTAGATTCCTGGAGGGATCATTGAAGACTCCTGTGTGCTACGAGGCGTCATGGTCAACAAAGACGTCACTCACCCCAAAATGCGGCGGTTGATCAAGAACCCTCGTATCATTCTCCTGGATTGTTCCTTGGAGTACAAGAAGGGAGAGAGCCAGGTATGAGGTGAAAGCAGTAACCATAGCAACTCCTGTACATTGGGCTCCCCTATAGTAAACTGTCGATTGTGCTTGAAAGAAAGTCTGGTCTCATGAGCTTGTATGGAGATTTATCATCACATCATTTCCCCCCACCACAGACAGAGATTGAGATCACACGTGAGGAGGACTTTGCCCGCATTCTCCAGATGGAAGAGGAATATATCCAGCAGGTGTGCGAGGACATCATCCGACTCAAGCCCGACGTTGTGATCACAGAGAAGGGAATCTCTGGTAATACTTGTGCCTCCAGAAGTCTGTGAGCTGTTGGATATTTAGCATTACAAGCCTATGGGCCATACAAGCCTGGACTGGGAGTCAAACAGGCCCTGATATTTAGTACTCACTGGCCCAATAAATTGACTGCCTATGGCTTCCTATAGCGTCGCTTTATAGTGGCCCCCGTGGCTTTTTATAGCCACCCCCGTGACTACCTATAGCAGCTCCTCTGGCATTTGCCTGGGCCCATGTTTATTAAAGTAACAGTTCAATAGGTTTGTACAGAAGTCAGGATTAGTTTAGCGATTCAGCCAAATCTGTACAGTTTTTGCAAGATTTAGGCCGTATTCAAAGTGTTACAGCCAAATGAAATGCAAAGCCTTAAATCCCTGCGACAGCTATTGCTTTACCTTTCCCAGTTTTTACCCTTTAATAAAATCTACTTCTAAATCCAAATACGGCCTTAGTGTTTTACAACCAAAAAACCAGCTCCCACAGGACTCGGCCCTTCATCCTTGTAATAAAAATGTCTTTTCTTTTTCAGATCTGGCTCAGCATTACCTGGTAAAAGCCAACATCACAGCCGTACGCAGAGTCCGCAAGACTGACAACAACAGAATAGCCAGGTGAGGGGCTGCTCCTATTCTCAATACTTCCCTTTGCCCCAATTCACTCATTCGGGACAAACTATTGGTTACGGAGCAGTGGAACATCTTGAAGCAGCTGGATAGTGCTGAGGAGCAGCGACACTTTTTTTAGGGTTTTTTTTTTTCAGCTGCTTCAAAATTCTTACAAGCAGCTCCCCCAGTTAGATTGGATTTGGTGAGCACAACTGATCCTTTTAGCGTTAGGACATGCTTCAAGTATCGGCATCCATAAATATTAAGAACTTTAGGGAATAGCTGATTAACCCATCAGTTGCTTGCAGGGGATCAGATCTCTGTTTTAAAGGCAAACAATTTTAAGTTTGCAAAAGTAAATTGCTGGGGAATTAACCCCTTCACTAATCTACACTGTGGAAGCCCTAAAATGTATTTGTGCTTATTTTGGCCTTTCTTCTCTTCCATTAACCGCAGAGCCTGCGGAGCTCGCATAGCCAGCCGCACAGATGAACTGCGTGAAGAAGACGTTGGCACTGGCGCTGGTCTTTTTGAAATTAAGAAGATTGGAGATGAGTATTTCACCTTCATCACTGACTGCAAGGATCCCAAAGCCTGCACCATTGTCTTGCGTGGAGCCAGCAAAGAGATTCTGGCAGTAAGTGGCTCCCAGCATCCTCTGCTTTGCTCCGCCTCTTTCCCTCAACCATTTACCCAGTTATCCCTTTCCCGCAGGAGGTGGAGCGTAACCTGCAGGACGCCATGCAAGTCTGTCGTAATGTGGTGATCGACCCTTACCTGGTGCCAGGGGGCGGAGCCTCTGAGATGAGCGTGGCTCATATACTCACTGAGAAATCCAAGACTATGACTGGGGTGGAGCAGTGGCCGTACCGTGCAGTGGCGCAGGCCCTCGAGGTCATTCCCAGGACTCTCATCCAGAATTGTGGTGCCAGCACCATCCGTATACTCACTTCTCTGAGGGTAAGTCTGAAACTGCACAGTACAGCTATTCAAAAGCAGTAAACACTTTAAAGGAACAGAAACACTAAAAATTTTAATGTAAATAATGAATTCCATCCCCTTCAAATAACAAATGTATCTTGGACAAAGTTAATTATTTTTATTGCTTTACATTTCAAAAAAAGGCGATAGGGCGACATGCATTCTAAGCTTCTTGGGCTTGTTGAAACCAATTGTGAAGCAGAGGCAACTGACTAAAGGTTTCTGACGCTCTGTATCTTTCCCTTGATTTACTTCAGTACCGGCTGAGAGACGTATGGGAGCGCACAGGTCAGCCCTAAATCTTCTGCCACTATCTAACCCTTTATAGAAAATAAATCTTGCTAAGGGGTAGTTGCTCCCACACACTCTCTCCTGATACAAACTGAAAGAAACAGAAATATGACAAATCCTCCTGAAGCAAGAAGCCACTAACTTCCAGTTATAAAGAAAGAGAATGTATGTGTCGCCCATCGCCTTTTCAATGCAGCACACAACCAGAAGAGGGATTTTATCTGGGTATTTATGTATAAAACAATAATAAAAAAAATGAAAGTCGTCCAAGATAGATGTTATTGGAGGGGGTGAAATTAATTGTTTACATTAAAAAGTTGTTACTGGTCCTTTAAAGCTGGGCTGGAAACTCACATGGAGCTGCATTCGGAGCATTGGCTGCCAATCCCTTGCTGCTAATGAAACCGTTGCCTTTTTTATCTCAGGCCAACACCTCAGGAAGGTTGCCAGACCTGGGGAGTGGATGGGGAGGCTGGAGTACTGGCCGACATGAAGGAGCTGGGCATCTGGGAGCCCACTGGCTGTCAAAACTGCAAACCTACAAAACTGCAGTGGAGGTGAGAGGACTGAATGTAATAATCAGCGACTGTGTTTTAACCCTTTCCATGTTACCAGACAGGTGGCATTGCGCTGATTAAAGTCAAACCAGGAAATGTTGATTCTCAGTTTCCCGGCACATAAAGGGTTAATGGATCAGCGACCACTTCCTGTAAAGTGTTTTTTCAAGATCTGAGCACAACCTGAAATAGTCACAGTGAAACTGTCAGCTTTTAGATGGGCACATCTAGCACTTACATGTCAGTCATACAAGTGTCAGTAACTTGTGCTGTGGGCTCTGTATTTAAACCTGCTCTGGTTTCCTTCCCCCCCACAGACGGCCATTCTGCTGCTCCGCATTGATGACATTGTATCCGGCCACAAGAAAAAGGAGAAAGACCATGGCAGACAGCCAGCAGGCAGCCCCAGAGGCACCCCCAACAAAGCAGAATGAGGGGTGCAGCTATAGAACGGATTGGCGCAAACATCCCACAAGCACTTCAACAGCTGTTTGGTTTTTTTTTAAGCGGTTAACTCCACCCTCAGCCTCTGTACCGTGAATTGGAGGGGTGGAGACATTTCTATTTATTAAGGTCTGGGAGAAGCATGACGGGAGGCTTAGGGGAGATATAGAAAGCAAAAACATCTCTGTTTATATAACGATCTGCTACAGACAATAAAACTTCATTTGGATTCCACTCGGGTGTGTGTGTCTCATTTATGGGGAGTCCTTAAATAAGTGATAACTATAAGTGCAGCCAATAACTCCCCTCATTAGGTATTGCCGATTGCAATCAGAGGGGTAAAATTCAATGTGCCTCTAGTTCCTCTTTAAATCGTAAACAATTCAGAATGAATTCAGTGAAGCTGCAGCCTAATGGCCGACCCCAGAGGCAGCGGATATGAGAAGCCACTGACACAGGGAAAGTAGTTCCCCTTCAGGTCAGGCTAGCTGCTGATAACATGAGTACTGAGATCTATGGGCTTTCCTGCACGGCCTGCGGCCGTACCTTTCCACACTCAGGAGGTGCTTTGGTTTTCGGGGGTAGGGGGGAGGCAGCATGATGGACATTATGTTGGGACACCAGTTGTTATTTTAAATAAGGACTTATATTGGCAGTGTTCCACTTCTTTTGGAGCGTTCTGGGGCAGTAAACCCCAAAGCCTGACAAATATGTAGCCGGACCTTCATTTAACCCTTTTATGGGCTAATTACTACTTTATACTCCTAATATCCACCTGAGGGGAATCGCTGGCCCATGTTAATGGCCCGTACAACAGAGGCACTTTCCTTATCTCATGTACCCCACATTCTTAGTTGTGGCACGCCAATCACATTCCCCCATATAACTATACAGTATAAAACATGGACTGAGCCAATAATGGGGTGTGCCAAGACCTAAGGACAATCTCTATATTGTAGCAAATCCCTGGGGCAGGGAGTGGAGTTCAAATTCCTATTTAGAATGTCAGTCTGGACCTAAACTCACCAATAGGGAGGGGTCAGTCACCTTTAAATTAACTGTTAGTATGACGTAGAGAGGGACATTCTGAGACAATTTGTAATTGGTTTTCATTTTTTATTATTTGTGGTTTTTGACTTATTTAGCTTTTTAGCTCTCCAGTTTGTAATCTCCTTCATCTGGTTGCTAAGGTCCAGATTCCCCTAGCAACCATGCACTAATGTGAATAAGAGACTGGAATATGAATAGGAGAGATAGGAAGAAATAAAAATTAACAAAACATTTGTAGCCTTACAGAGCATATGTTTTTAGATGGGGTCAGTGACCCCCCCCCCCATTTGAAAGAAGAAAAAGGCAAATCATTTTTAAAAACTAAAATAAAAAAGACCAATGGAAAAGTTGCTTAGAACTTGCCATTCTATAACAAACTAAAAGTTGACTTAAATGTGAAGTAGCGAGTTACCAAATCCCCTACTTCTTCCCCTTTGCGCTGCTCCTTTACATCACTTGTTAGTCTGAGGCAGGAAGTACAGGGCTGCAGGTCACATGGGCAGGGGGAGGCACTTCCTGTATACAGTTACTGTCCGCTTCCGGAGCGCCAACAACAGCGGCATCACTCACCGATGCATCATGGGAGCTGAAGTCACGGGCTCCTCAGTCAGCTGACAGGTCATGTGATAAGCCGGAAGTGGAAACAGAGGCGGCAGCCGGTGAAATGAGTTGTACGCGGGGCTGGCGGCTGATTGTGTAGGGGAGGGAAGTACATGCGGAGGCAGTACATTATACAGGGGAGGTGTAGGATGGGACAGTACATTATACAGGGAGTGTAGGGATGGGACAGTACATTAATACAGAGGAGTCAGTACATTATACAGGAGGTGTAGGGGGAGGGACAGTACATTATACAGTGTGTAGGGGAGGGACAGTACATTATAACAGGGGAGTTGTAGGGGAGGGACAGTACATTAGGGCAGCGAGGGACAGTACATGGTGTGTAGGGAGGGACAGTACATTACAAGGGGAGTGTATACATTATACACGGATGGGGGAGGGACAGTAACATTATACAGGGGAGGTGTAGGGGAGGGACAGTACATTATACAGGGGAGTGTAGGGAGGACCAGTTACATTATACAGGGTGTGTAGGGGAGGCGGGACAGTACATTATACAGGGAGTGTAGGGGAGGGACAGTACATAGGGGAGGTTAGGGAGGGCAGTACATTATACAGGGGTGATGTAGGGGAAGGACAGTACATATACAGAGGAAGTGTAGGGCAGGGAACAGTAACATTATACAGAGGGAGTGTAGGGAGACAGTACATTAATACAGGGGTGTGTTAGGGAGGGACGTACATCTATACAGGGGTGTGGTAGGGAGGACAGCTACATTATACAGGGTGTGTTGTAGGGATGGGACAGTACATTATACAGCGGAGTGTAGGGGAGGACAGTTACATTATACAGGGAGTGTAGGGGAGGGACAGTACATTATACAGGGGTGTAGTAAACATTATACAGGGGAGTGTAGGGAGGACGTACATTATACAGGGGAGTTTGTAGGGGAGGGACAGTACATTATACAGGGGAGTGTAGGGGAGGACAGTATATTATACAGAGGAGTGTAGGGAGGGACAGTACATTATACAGGGGTGTGTAGGGGAGGGACGTACATTATACAGGTTGTGTAGGGGAAGGGACAGTTACATTATACAGGGGAGTTTAGGGATGCGCGACAGTACTTATACAGGGAGTGTAGGGGGAGGAACAATACATTATTACAGGAGTGCCGTAGCGGAGACAGTACATTATACAGGGTGTGTATAGGGGAGGGACCAGTACATTATTACAGGGGAAGTGTAGGGGAGGGACAATAACATTATACAGGATGCGTAGGGGAGGGAACAGTACATTGATACAGGGTGTGTAGGGAGGGAACCAGTACATTATACAGGAGTGTTGTATGGGGAGCGGACAGTTACATTTAGTGTAGTGGGAGGGACAGCTACATTATACAGGGGTGTGTAGGGGAGGGACAGTACATTATACAGGGGTGTAGGAGGAGGGACAGTACAATTATACAGCGGGTGTTAGGGATGGGACAGTACATTTACTACAGGGAGTGTGTAGGGGAGGGACATGTTACATTATACAGGGGAGTGTCACGGATGGGACAGTACATTATACAGGGGTGTGTAGGGGAGGGACAGTACATTATACAGGGGAGTGTAGGGGAGGACAATACATTATAAACAGGATGTGCGTAGGGAGGGGAACAGTACATTATACAGGGGTGTGTTAGGGAAGGACAGTACATTATACAGGAGTGTGTAAGGGAGGACAGTAACATTATGTAGGGGAGGACAGTACATTAATACAGGGTGTGTCAGGGAGGCACAGTACATTATACAGGGGTGTAGGGGAGACAGCTACATTATACAGGGGATGCTAAGGAGACAGTTAACATATTACAGGGGCGTGTAGGGGAGGGGAAGTTACATTATACAGGGAGCGTGCTAGGGAGGACAGTACATTATACAGCGGCGAGTGTAGGGGAGGGACAGTTACATTTATACAGGGGAGTGCTAGGGGAGGGACAGTACATCTATACAGGGGAGTTTAGGGAGGGACAGTTACATTACTACAGGGGTGTGTAGGGGAGGCGACAGTACATTAAACAGGGTGTTTAGGGGCAAGGACCAGTACATTTATTACAGGGGTGTTGTAGGGGAGGCGGACAGTACATTATACAGGGAGGACAGGGGAGTGTAGGGCGAGGCGACCAAGTACATTATACAGGGAGTGTAGGGGCAGGACAGTACATTATACAGGGGAGTGTAGGTGGGAGGACAGTACATTATACCAGGGGAGTGTAGGGGAGCGACAGTACATTATACAGGGGAGTGTTAGGGGAGGCGACAGTACATTATAAGGGGGAGTGTAGGGAGGGACCAGTACATTATACAGGGGCGTGTAGGGGAGGGACAGTACATTATACAGGAGTGTGTAGCGGGAGCGGACAGTACATTATAAAAGGGGGAGTGTAGGGGCGGACATTACATTATACAGGGGCTAGTGTAGGGGAGACAGTCATTATACAGGGGAGTGTAGGGAGAAAGTACATTATACAGGGGAGTGTAGGGAGGGACAGTACATTATACAGAGGGAGTGTAGGGAGAACAGTACATTATACAGGGGATTGTAGGTGAGGGACAGTACATTATACAGGGAGTGTAGGGATGGGACATAACATTATACAAGGGGAGCTGTAGGGATGGACAGTACATTATACAGAGAGTGTCAGGGAGGGACAGTACATTATACAGGAGTGTGTAACACAACATATAATACAAAGGAGTGTGTAGGGGAGACAGTACATTATGTACAGGGGAGTGTAGGGAGGGACAGCTACATTATACAGGGAGTGTAGTGGGAGGAACAGTTTACATTAACAGGGTTGTGTAGGGAGGACAGTACATTATACAGGGGAGTGTCAGGGGAGGACAGTACATTATACAGGGGTGTGTAGGGGGCAGGGACAGACATTATACAGAGGATGTGTAGGGGAGGGACAGTACATTATACAGGGGAGTGTAGGGGAGCCGGACAGTACATTATACAGGGGTGTGTAGGGGAAGGCCGACAGCTACATTATACAGAGGAGTGTAGGGAGGACAGTACATTATACAGGGGAGTGAGGGGAGGACAGTACATAACAGGGTGTGTAGGGAGGCGACAGTACATTATTACAGGCGGTGTGTAGAGTGAGGGACAGTTACATTATACAGGGTGTGTAGGGATGGGACAGTACATTATAAGGGCGAGTGTAAAGGGGAGGCGACAGTACATTATACAGGGGAGTGTTAGGGGGAGGGACAGACATTATACAGGGGTGTGTGTAGGGGAGGGACAGTACATTATACAGGGGAGTGTAGGGATGGGACCAGTACATTATACAGGGGAGTGTAGGGGAGGGACAGTACATTATAAGGAGTGTAGGGGAGTTGACAGTATATTATAAAGAGGGTGTAGGGGAGGGAACAGTTACATTATTACAGGGTGGGTGTTAGGGGAGGGGACAGTCACTTATACAGGGGTGTGTAAGTGGGAGGCGACAGCTACATTATACAGGGGAGTGTAGGGATGGGACAGTACATTATACAGGGAGTGTAGGGGAGGGACAATACCATCTATACAAGGAGGCGTTAGGGGAGGGACAGTACATTATACAGGGTGTGTAGGGAGGGACAAGTACATTATACAGGGGAGTGTAGGGGAGGGAACAATACATTATACAGGAGTGCGTAGGCTGGAGGACAGTACATTATACAGGGGTGTGTAGGGGGAGGGACAGCTACATTAACAGAGTGTGTAGGGGAGGGACAGTACATTATGGTAGGGGAGGACAGTACATTATAACAGGGGTGTGTAAGGGAGGACACTACATTATTACAGGGGTGTAGGGGAGGACAGTACATTATACAGCGGGTCGTGAGGGATGGACAGTACATTATACAAGGGTGTGTAGGGAGGGACAGTAACATTATTAAAAGGCGAGTGTACGGATGGGACAGTACATTATACAGAGGGTGTGTAGGGGAGGGGCGGACAGTACATTATACAGGGGAGGTAGGGGAGGGACAATACATTATACAGGAGTGCGCTAGGGGAGGGACAGTACATTATGACAGGGGTGTGTAGGGGGATGGGACAGTACATTATACGGAGTGTGTAGGGGAGGGACAGTACATATGTAGTGGGAGGGAACAGCGGGTGGTAGGAGGACAGTTATACAGGGGTGTAGGGGAGGACAGTACATTATACAGGGTGTTAGGGGAGGGACAGTACATCCTATACAGGGGAGTGTAGGGGAGGGACAGTACATTATACGGGGCGTGGTAGGGGAGGGGAAGTACATTATACAGGGGCGTGTAGGGGAGGGACAGTACATTATACAGGGGAGTGTAGGGGAGGGACAGTACATTATACAGGGGAGTGTAGGGGAGGGACAGTACATTATACAGGGGAGTGTAGGGGAGGGACAGTACATTATACAGGGGTGTGTAGGGGAGGGACAGTACATTAAACAGGGGTGTTTAGGGGAAGGACAGTACATTATACAGGGGTGTGTAGGGGAGGGACAGTACATTATACAGGGGAGGGACAGGGGAGTGTAGGGGAGGGACAGTACATTATACAGGGGAGTGTAGGGGAGGGACAGTACATTATACAGGGGAGTGTAGGGGAGGGACAGTACATTATACAGGGGAGTGTAGGGGAGCGACAGTACATTATACAGGGGAGTGTAGGGGAGGGACAGTACATTATACAGGGGAGTGTAGGGGAGGGACAGTACATTATACAGGGGCGTGTAGGGGAGGGACAGTACATTATACAGGAGTGTGTAGGGGAGGGACAGTACATTATACAGGGGAGTGTAGGGGAGGGACAGTACATTATACAGGGGTGTGTAGGGGAGGGACAGTACATTATACAGGGGAGTGTAGGGGAGGGAAAGTACATTATACAGGGGAGTGTAGGGGAGGGACAGTACATTATACAGGGGTGTAGGGGAGGGACAGTACATTATACAGGGGAGTGTAGGGGAGGGACAGTACATTATACAGGGGCGTGTAGGGGAGGGAAAGTACATTATACAGGGGCGTGTAGGGGAGGACAGTTACATTATACAGGGGCGTGTAGGGGAGGGACAGTACATATACAGGGAGTGTAGGGGAGGGACAGTACATTATACAGGGGCGTGTAGGGGAGGGACAGTACATTATACAGGAGTGTGTAGGGGAGGGACAGTACATTATACAGGGGAGTGTAGGGGAGGGACAGTACATTATACAGGGGTGTGTAGGGGAGGGACAGTACATTATACAGGGGAGTGTAGGGGAGGGACAGTACATTATACAGGGGTGTAGGGGAGGGACAGTACATTATACAGGGGAGTGTAGGGGAGGGACAGTACATTATACAGGGGTGTGTAGTGGAGGGAAAGTACATTATACAGGGGTGTGTAGGGGAGGGACAGTACATTATACAGGGGTGTGTAGGGGAGGGACAGTACATTATACAGGGGAGTGTAGGGGAGGGACAGTACATTATACAGGGGAGTGTAGGGGAGGGACAGTACATTATACAGGGGAGTGTAGGGGAGGGACAGTACATTATACAAAGGAGTGTAGGGGAGGGACAGTACATTATACAGGGGTGTGTAGGGATGGGACAGTACATTATACAGGGGTGTGTAGGGGAGGGACAGTACATTATACAGGGGAGTGTAGGGGAGGGACAATACATTATACAGGAGTGCGTAGGGGAGGGACAGTACATTATACAGGGGAGTGTAGGGGAGGGGACAGTACATTATACAGGGGAGTGTAGGGGAGGGGACAGTACATTATACAGGGATGTGTAGGGGAGGGACAGTAAATGTTAGTATATTATAAAATAGCCTATTCTTAGCAGCTTTTCAATTGGTCTTCATTGTTCCAGTTTCTGAATGATTTGTCTTCCTCGTCTGACTCTTTCCAGCTCTCCAGTGGAGGTGATCGACCCCCGCTATTCATATTGCACTCTGTTATTCACGCCACTCTCTGGTTGCTAAGATACATTTCACCCTAGTGACCGAATAGCTGCTGAAATGCCAAAACTGGAAAGCTGCTGAACCAAAAGCTTTAATCATTCATATGCCATAAAAAATGAAGACCAATGGCAGATTTCCTCATAATATCACTGTGCCCTTCATAATAAAAGTTATAGTAGAACTACCCCTTTAAACAGACGTTACTGATTAAATAGCACGTAAAAGGGGTGGTTCACCTTTAAATTAACTTTTAGTATGTTATAGAATGGCCAATTCTAAGCAATTTTTCAGTTGGTCTACATTATTAATTTTTTATTGTTTTTGAATGATTTGCTCTCTTATTCCAACTCATTCCAGCTTTCAAATGGGGGTCACTGACCCCATCTAAAAAACAAATGCTCTGTAAGGCTACAAATGTATTGTTATTGCTACTTTTTATTCCTTATCTTTCTATTCAGGCCTCTCTATTCATATCCCAGTCTCTTATTCATATCAATGCATGGTTGCTAGGGGAATTTGGACCCTAGCAACGAGACTGCAAACTGGAGAGCTGCTGAATAAAAAGCTAAATAACTCAAAAACCACAAATAATAAAAAAATGAAAACCAATTGCAAATTGTTTCCGAATATCATTCTTTACATCATACTAAGAGTTAATTTAAAGGTGAACAACCTCTTTAACAAGCGTCTGAGTGGTTTGTGCTGGGGGCGGAGCCGTGAGACACCTGTCTGCCCCTCCCTAAACCGCACGACTCTTGCATTGCCAAACTGCATGACGGCCAACAGGAACTGACTGTGACAAACACAAAAAACATGAACAATGGATTCCCTGCCCTGAAGAGCTTGCACTCTAGTCGGGCGTGCCCAAGTGCGTCACACACACACGGGACAATAGGGGACAGTGTGAGGCAGGGGAGTGGCTTTGTAATGTGAGCAGACTCCTCTGGGGACAATCACTCACTGCTGTGTCCGACTCCTGAGCGCTGCGGGGAGGATATGGTTAACCTGTTGCTGGGGAGTCTCACATGAGAGCGGCTGTAACTGAGGGGCATCTCTCTCTCTCTCGTCCCCAAAGTGCCAGCCATGAAGAGGTGGCAGTCGTTGTTTGCCAAGCAGACTTACAGGCCGTCAGTGGTGAGTAGGTTGCCCAGGGGCAAGTGTTAGCCATAGGACTGGCGGGGGGGGGGGTGAATTACTGGAGGAGGGGGCAACTTGCTGCACCATTAACCCTTTCCCATCCAAACCCACATACTTGCACTGGATGACTTCTGACAACTTTTAGCTCTGCCTGGGACTTCATCATGACATGGGCATTGGGTGCCATCACTTACACACGGCCCCTTCTGTTTGGTGCTGATTCCCCCCTCCCATTTCCCAGGGTATTTGCCCCCAGCAGCAGCAGGTACAGGGAATCCAGAAAGTGCTGGGAGTTTGTTTGCTCTGGGTCGGGCCACGCTTGGGACTAATTTGTGTCAGCAGCTCCCAGTATCTCTAACACCTAAAGGTGCTGGGCAATTTAGCACCCAAGGACGCAAACATCAACTACTCGCCCCCATCTAACAATTGCTGTCAATCACAGAATCAGCCTTTGCCCCTCCCTTGGGTAACTTTATTTACCTCACTTTAAAAGGCCCCTTTCTTTGTTGATGTTTAAATCTCCTTCCCTCCACTGAGCAGGAGCAGCCCATGGACGTGGGAATGTAGGGTTGTGTAGAGAGGCGATTGGGCAGTCTGGGGGTGCATAAGCAATGGATGGTTCCAATGAGCAGGAGATTCCATGAAGTTGCACCATAGGAGGGGCAGATAAGGAATATGTGATATCCAGACTCATACAGAGCCTTGGTTGCTAGGGAACTTAACTTAGCAACCAATGGGCAGTTACATTTCTAAGCTACATTGTTTTAAGAGTCAGAGCAAGCAGCGCAGAGAATATAAAGCATTATTTGTTGATCTCTGTTTCTAACTCCTGAAAAAATGTAGCTGGAGGCAGGCGCTTAACAGAACTGGAGGAAACTGACTTCTGCTACATTGTTTTTGGAGTCAGTTTAAGCAGTGCACAGAATACAAATTACAACTTGCTGTTCTGTGGTTCTACCTCCTAAAATGAGGTATCAGAAGGCAGCTGATTAACAGAGCAGGAGGAGAAGGGACTTCTGCTTAATTGTTTCTGGAGTCAGAACAAGCAGTGCACAGAATATAAACTAATATATATATATCTGGTTCTAACTCCTGACATTATGTAGCGGAAGGCAGCACAGATGTGGAAGAGAAGTAATTTCTGCTACTTTGTTTCTGGAGTCTAAGGAAGCAGTGCACAATGTAGTAGGAGGCAGCTGATTAGCTGACTAGGGGGGAGTGACTTCTGCTACATTGTTTCTGGAGTCAGTGCAAGCAGTGCACAGCATATAAAATAGAACTTGCTGTTCTCCTGAAATGATGCAGCAGTAGCAGCTGATTAACAGATGTAGAAGAGAAGTGATTTCGGCTACTTTGTTTCTGGAGTCAGAGCATGCAGTGCATATAGGGTTGCCACCTGGCCGGTATTTAACTGACCTGGCCGGGAAAAATGCTAAATATATAGATAAATAGGTAAATATATAGGATATATAGGAAGGTCGGTATATTTTTTCCAGAAAAGGTGACAACCCTAAGTGCACAGAATATAAACTAATATTACTTGCTGTTCTCTGGTTCTGACTCCCGAAACAATGTAGCAGGAGGCAGCTGATTAGCAGACTGGGGGGAGTGACTTCTGCTACATTGTTTGCGGAGTCAGAACCAGAGAACAGGCAGATGATGATTTTAGGTTTTTGGATGATGGAAGGCGCCTGAATGTTGCTGAACTACAAGCCTCACTGTTTCCCAGGCTTGTATGGAAGAGCTGTGTGTATAGTAACATGGGTGTGAGAGGGTTAAAGATGGCCCCGCCCACTCGTATTTGCAGCGCAAGACAAAGGTTTCTCTCCGCTATTGTGACGCTGATCCTCCCATTGTCACTGCAGCTGAGTCTACACACGCGAGGCCACGCCCACTCCCATTCAAATCAATTCTGTGGATCAGAACAAACAAACCCCGAAGCCTTTGCGTAAGTGTCCCGGTGTCTGCGCCGCTAATAAAGGGCAAATAATCTTCTCTTTGTTACTCCTCTGTCTCACCACATCCTTTTTATTGTCATTGTGTGTGGGGCCCCATGATGCCCCTGTGTAATGTCGCTTAGGGGCGGAGCTAGGGTTGTCTGGAACAAAATACTGGCCTTCCTATTTATTTATCTTTATTCCCTATTAATAACATTGGGATCACTGACCTTCCTATATATTTATCTTTATTCCCTATTAATAACATTGGGATCACTGGCCTTCCTATATATTTATCTTTATTCCCTATTAATAACATTGGGATCACTGACCTTCCTATATATTTATCTTTATTCCCTATTAATAACATTGGGATCACTGACCTTCCTATATATTTATCTTTATTCCCTATTAATAACATTGGGATCACTGGCCTTCCTATATATTTATCTTTATTCCCTATTAATAACATTGGGATCACTGACCTTCCTATATATTTATCTTTATTCCCTATTAATAACATTGGGATCACTGACCTTCCTATATATTTATCTTTATTCCCTATTAATAACATTGGGATCTCTGGCCTTCCTATATATTTATCTTTATTCTCTATTAATAACATTGGGATCATATCACTGACCTTCCTATATATTTATCTTTATTCCCTATTAATAACATTGGGATCATATCACTGAGTCTGCTTTTTAGGGAAACTCCTTTGCACCCCTAACTGGGTAACTCCCAGCACCTGTGTCTATAAATAGAACCCCAATGTCTCCTCCCCATTTAGCTACATGAGGACTACAGTTCCTCCCATGATCCTCTGCCAGAATGACCCGACACAACCAGAGGCCCTGCCCTGGGACTGGAACTGAGCTGCCCAATACCCACCCCAAGGTCTGAACTGTCACAACCCGACTCCTGACCCAGATATAGTGATTTATACAAATAAATGACTCCATTAATAAAGCAGGAGACTCCAGTACATTTAATTGGGGGGCCTCAGGGAAGGTAAACAGGGCTGCACACTTTCTGATGGGACCACAGAGCAGCTGGGGAGGGTGCTGCTGGGAGTTGTTTGACAGCAGTCAGGGAGTTGCAGGATGGATCAGATATACTGGGGGGCTACACATAGGGATTTGCATTGGGTTCTTCCACCAATAAAGGGGGCCCTGTACACAATCAACAGTCGGTTGCCCTTGGTCTGAATCGATTAATATTAACAATACTGTTAATTATAACAATAATACTAATAATAATAACAATACTGTTAATAATAACAATAATACTAATAATATTAATAACAATAATACTAATAATATTAATAACAATACTGTTAATAATAATAATAATAATGATAATACTAATACTACTACTAATAATAATAATTGTAGTTAGTGTCAAAATTAATTCTCTTTGCACTGTTGGTTCTCCCTCCAGCTGTGTGAATTGCTCAGTTGTATCATTAGCACCTGCAGATCACACAGTAGGAACTAGAGACATTGGGGGGCCCCTTCTCTGCTCCCCACATTGGAGCTGCAGCCCCCCCCCCCCCCCGCTTGGGCATCACCATTACATGGGCAGGGGGAGGTGTAATACCCAGTGGTATAAGTTGTGCAGGGCACGAGGGGTTAACTTGCCCAAGTGACTGATTGTGTAAATATTACAGAGCAGGGATGGGGGGGGGAGATTCCTGGTGAATAACAGAATAAATGTCTCTGCCCGAGAGAGAGAGAAAGAGAGAGAGAGTTCCGCTCCTTACAAGGTACAGTTGTACCCTCACCCCCCCCCCCCCACACCAACCTGCTGGAATCATGTGTGTGTCACTATGTGTGTGTGTGTGTGTGTGTGTCACTGTGTGTGTGTGTGTGTGTGTGTGTGTCACTGGGGGAAGACAAGTCTCTGTATAAAAGGTTCTTTACCTATAGCTGCTATTAGGATGTTTCAGCCTTGCACAAGTCTCCATTGTTTCTCCCTGCCTGATCACATGACTGTCACTGTCTGTATTTAATACTACAAGTCTGAGACCTGAACAATGAAGTCTTGTGCAAGGCTGAAACACCCCCATACAAGCTTTACTGTTACTTACCCCTTATTAGCAATTACTGGCCAAACAAATTAATAGTATTAGTATTAGTGACCCAACAAATCAATAGTATTAGTGACCCAACAAATCATTAGTATTAGTGACCCAACAAATCAATAAGTAATATTATTAGTGACCCAACAAATCAATAGTATTAGTGACCCAACAAATCAATAGTATTAGTGACCCAACAAATCAATAGTATTAGTGACCCAACAAATCAATAGTATTAGTGACCCAACAAATCAATAAGTATTATTATTAGTGACCCAACAAATCAATAGTATTAGTGACCCAACAAATCAATAGTATTAGTGACCCAACAAATCAATAGTATTAGTGACCCAACAAATCAATAGTATTAGTGACCCAACAAATCAATAGTATTAGTGACCCAACAAATCAATAGTATTAGTGACCCAACAAATCAATAAGTATTATTATTAGTGACCCAACAAATCAATAGTATTAGTGACCCAACAAATCAATAGTATTAGTGACCCAACAAATCAATAGTATTAGTGACCCAACAAATCAATAGTATTAGTGACCCAACAAATCAATAGTATTAGTGACCCAACAAATCAATAGTATTAGTGACCCAACAAATCAATAGTATTAGTGACCCAACAAATCAATAGTATTAGTGACCCAACAAATCAATAAGTATTATTATTAGTGACCCAACAAATCAATAGTATTAGTGACCCAACAAATCAATAGTATTAGTGACCCAACAAATCAATAGTATTAGTGACCCAACAAATCAATAAGTATTATTATTAGTGACCCAACAAATCAATAGTATTAGTGAACCAACAAATCAATAAGTATTATTATTAGTGACCCAACAAATCAATAAGTATTATTATTAGTGACCCAACAAATCAGGAAGCATGGTCAAGCCCTTCGTGGAAGATACCAGCTATTGTTCAGAAAATAGTCTTACTATTGCCCATTGGCTGTATAGATAATTCTGTTAATTCTGTACTAAGCACAATTCAGCAGGAACAGTCCCTAAATTTGCTCATAGTCTGTACAGAGAGATCCCATAAAACTATGGCAGCATAGGTATTCCCTGTACTAAGCACAATTCAGCAGGAACAGTCCCTAAGTTTGCTCATAGTCTGTACAGAGAGATCCCATAAAACTATGGCAGCATAGGTATTCCTCTGTACTAAGCACAATTCAGCAGGAACAGTCCCCTAAGTTTGCTCATAGTCTGTACAGAGAGATCCCATAAAACTATGGCAGCATAGGTATTCCCTGTACTAAGCACAATTCAGCAGGAACAGTCTGCTGGTTAAAGAGTCCATAACCCTACAGAATTGCAGTCTAATTAGTTGTAAAAGAGGAGAGCACTACAGACGCAGATTAACTGCTAGTGGTTGATGTTTATTTTAAAGCTGCTGTGCACGACATGTTTCGGGCTATTAATTGCCCTTTCTCAAGTGCACTTGAGAAAGGGCAATTAATAGCCCGAAACATGTCGTGCACAGCAGCTTTAAAATAAACATCAACCACTAGCAGTTAATCTGCGTCTGTAGTGCTCTCCTCTTTTACAACTAATTACATATGCAACAGATGGCCGGTACATCTACTCCTAGAGGATAGAAGCACTCATTTACTGCCTGGAATTGGCTGAGCGCAGATTCATCTACTCTATACAGAATTGCAGTCTAGCCAATCAGAGGCTCCTGTAGTACATATGGTAATAGTATGCAGGTAGTTTTTCAGATTTCGACTACTCAAGTCACTTTGATAAGAGGGAACAGGGAGGTGACGGCCTCGGTACAAGTAGAACTAAGTGCCCACACCCTGGTCTTGGAGAAGTGATATCATTTAACTCTTTAGCACCTGCAGAAGCCTTCCCAACCATTCATAATGCTGAATATCCTGTAGCTGCCACTAGGTGGAGACATACTCACCAGTGTCGGTGTATGTTGGGCTCATGGAGGTTCATCAGCTGGCTTTGTCTGCATTGTTTCAGGAGTCAAAACCAGCAGTTCTCACCCTGAATGTGATCCTTTCTGTACCTCTATACAGCCTGTCTCTCTTTCCAGTGATCAGGCAGAAACCCTCTGCTAAATGAATTCAGTACCAGCCCCAGTACAGCCGGGTACAGAATTCAGAATGCTCCTGGGCTGCTCTCTTTCCCATGATCAGGCAGGAGGGTGGAGCTTAACCCAGACTGAGAATCCAGGAGCCAAGACGATGGAGCTTTAGACAGTAGAGGTCCTTGCAATGGTGCAAACTGGTGGGTACCTACGCTTGGTATGGCCCATTCCATTCCTGACCATGGGAAAGAGAACAGGCCAGGACCCGGCTGTACAGGGCAAGGTTATATGAAGTCCTAGATTTATTGTTCTAGATCATATTTTAGGAGAAATTCCATTGTAATTACGGAATGTTCCTTCCTTCTGGGCCGGCTCATTACATTAGATAGGGGAGGAAACAATGCCAACCCTATAAACCCAGGGCGTGTTGGGCTCACCTCACTGGGTGACATATGTTGCTATATTTATTGTATGTGGGTGAGGGAAGCAAGAGCAGTGCAGCCACTGTGTGCCTGACTAAAGGGGAAATTCAGAAATATAAAATGGGAATGGCCCCTAAATAACTGAGACAATGAAGAGCAGTGATGAGAGGGCCTTGGTCAGTCTATTCCAGGCCAACACATTCCAGTCTTTCTGCTGTCATTGTGCTACAACAGTCAGCCCCCAGAAGAGCAACACATATAAATGATACTGCCATTATCTTCCTATTCACTCCCATCTTCCTCTCATGCCTCATCCACCTTCTTCCAGTGCCTCCTCCATCTTCTTCTGATGCCCCCTCTGTCCATCTTCTTCTGATGCTCCCTTTATCCACCTACTTCCAGTGCCTCCTCCATCTTCTTCTGATGCCCATCCATCCTTCTTCTTCTAGGACTTCCTCCATATTCTTCTGATGCCCCTACATATACTTCTGATGCCCCCTCCATCCATCTTCTTCTAGTGCCTCCTCCATCTTCTTCTGATGCCTCCTTCCATCCATCCTCTTCTAGTGCCTCCTCCATAGTCTTCTGATGCCCCCTCCATATACTTCTGATGCCTCCTCCAACTTCTTCTGATGCCCCCTCCATCCATCTCTTCTGGTGCATCCTTCATCTTCTTCTAGTGCCTCCTCCATCCATCTTCTTCTAGTGTCTTCTCCATCCTCTTCTAGTGCCTCCTCCATATTCTTCTGATGCCTCCTTCCATCTATCCATCCTCTTCTAGTGCCTACTCCATATTCTTCTGATGTCCCTCCATTCATCTTCTTCTAGTGCATCCTCCATCTTGTTCTGATGCCTCCTTCCATCCATCCTCTTCTAGTGCCTCCTCCATATTCTTCTAATGCCCCCTCCATATACTTATGCCTCCTCCATCCATCTTCTTCTAGTGCCTCCTTCATCTTCTTCTAGTGCCTCCTCCATCCATCTTCTTCTAGTGTCTTCTCCATCCTCTTCTAGTGCCTCCTCCATCCTCTTCTAGTGCCTCCTCCATATTCTTCTGATGCCTCCTTCTATCTATCCATCCTCTTCTAGTGCCTACTCCATATTCTTCTGATGCCCCTCCATCCATCTTCTTCTAGTGCATCCTCCATCTTGTTCTGATGCCTCCTTCCATCCATCCTCTTCTAGTGCCTCCTCCATATTCATCTAATGCCCCCTCCATATACTTATGATGCCTCCTCCATCCATCGTCTTCTAGTGCCTCCTTCATTTTTTTCTAGTGCCTCCTCCATCCATCTTCTTCTAGTGTCTTCTCCATTTTCTTCTAGTGCCTCCTCCATCCATCTTCTTCTAGTGTCTTCTCCATCTTCTTCTAATGCCCCCTCCATATACTTATGATGCCCCCTCCATCCATCTTCTTCTAGTGCCTCCTTCATCTTCTTCTGATGCCCTCTCCATCCATCTCTTCTGGTGCATCCTTCATTTTCTTCTGGTGCCTTCTGCCAACCCTGCCAAGCTTTGGGTTTCAGGGCTGCCTGTCCATCTCTAGTTCCATCTTTTCCCCACTGTCTCAGAGTGAACCCAAAAGTCGGTGGAGTTTAGTGTCGGTGTTTAACTGGCATGACTTGTGTGTTGTATCTAAAAATGTGCTGACTTGAAAATCATAAATGGAATCTTGTATGAGGAATGGTTATAGGTTGGAGCTGCCATATTGTTTGCTTGGTGGTGCAAGCCCCTTGTGTTAGTCAACAGAGAAAGCTGCATATTGTATAGACATGATTGTGCGTATGGGTACATATATATATATATGGAAGGAGTTGGGCAGCCTTTGCCTGACAGGGGTGCAGGGAGTTGTAGTACAATATTGGTCTCCCCTGGATTTAAGTTAATAGTGACCTGTGTAGCCTGAAGCAGATTTAGTGAAAGACGTGAGGCCGGGGTGAAGCTGTGCATTGTGGGAAGGCCCAGACACTGGGAGTCGACCCAACTCACCTGCTCCCGACAAGTCTCAACCTGAGCCGCTCAGTTTCGGTCTCTGGGGCCCCGAGAGTTTTGTCTGACGCCTCATTCTCTATTATCTCTAATAAAGTGTTTGGCATCACCTGTGGGGGCAAAACCAGCTGCTGCCTGAGAGGAGGGGACAGGGAGTGGTCTTCCCATCATCATCATCATCAGGCCGTGTTTAACCCCTTTAAGCCTGGGACCCCCCTCACATATACTTATATAGAGAGATAAGAGGGACCCTGGCAATGAAGGAAAGTTAGAGGGTGGGACACTGTGGTGCTGGGAGTTGCACGGGGCTTCAGTTTGGGCTCCCGGCTATTTACTATTTACTTTATCCCCAGTCTGGTCCCTCTGTCCCCGTTTGTCTATTCAAATCTGCAAAGGAAGCTGCGCAGGGAGTTGGTAATGAAACCCCCGGCTCCTTTATTTGCATATTCTCTCCTTTACATGTGACACTCAATGTGCAGCCTGGAGTCCTCCCACAGTGCATTGAACTACAGCTCCCAGCAGCCCCCACAGCCCTGACTCACAGAATTCTGCTGTAGTTCTATCATAATGTGGCCCTGGATCACCCCGATCAACTCAGGTGTATGGATTCTCTATGGTCTTACCCACCCCATATTCTCCCCAATATCCCCTTAGCCTTCTCTCTAAGTACCCCCATATTCCCTTACTCACCCCCTACATTCTCCCCAATATTACTCCCTTCTCTCTAAGTACCCCCATATTCCCTTACTCACCCCTAAATTCCCCCCAATATTACTCCCTTCTCTCTAAGTACCCCCATATTCCCTTACTCACCCCTAAATTCTCCCCAATATTACTCCCTTCTCTCTAAATACCCCCATATTCCCTTACCCCCTACATTCTCCCCAATATTACTCCCTTCTCTCTAAGTACCCCCATATTCCCTTACTCACCCCTAAATTCTCCCCAATATCATCCCCTTATTCTGTTCTCTATTAGTGCCCCCACATTCCCTTGCCGGCCGATTTCCCCCCAGTCCCGTGTGTCCCTGTCCCCAATATTTCTTCCTTACTTTTCCTCATACCCCCCCCCTCCGCATTCCACAGAACTAACATTCCCCTTATCCATTTGGGGTTGGAAGTGAAAGGGTTAATGAGTGGAATATACACAGACAGGCGCAGGGCAGGGGGAGTTGCACTAGAGTCTGAGCTGCCGCACTCAATAGGCCACTTCCCTTTCCCTGGGAGGAATCTCCTGCTGATCCTCCTTGTTACAGGACATGTCACATTCCCCACAGGCAGCAGCAGCAGCAGCTCCCCTTGGGCTCAGCCCTGAATTCTGGGACCCAGCACCTCTCTGAACTTGGGGGACCCCTCACCTGACTCCCTGGTGGGAAGAGACTGAACTTGGGATGAAGAAGATTTTCTCTTGCTCCTCGTCACAAGTCCATGTGGGTATTTACTACTTGCCCCCTTTACATTTAGTAGGTCTGGTAGCCAAGCGACAGGACACCAGGTACATCATGGGCAGAAGCTGTGGGTGGGGGGTCGTGTCCGACTGTCACTTGTTCAGCTCAGGCTTCATTGGGATGGACTTGTGTCGTTTGTCAGATATTGTGTAACTTGCACAGGGTTGTGTGTCCCGTTGTGTTCTCTTCATACAAAGCATCAGACGTCGGTCCTCCTCCTGGTCTGATAATAAGCAGCTGCTTGTGCTACATTGTTTCAGGAGTCACATCCTGACAGTGGCAGTGACAGGGAACTTTCAACCCAGTGACCGTGTTTAATTCATTGATTATAGGAAGATAGATGATATATTCTTTCACTGTGCAAAAAAAAAAAGTTTGGGTGAAGTTGCCCTTTAAGCTGCAGGCGCCAGGTGGATGAAGTAACGGCTGGAGGGCTGCATTTAATTGATTAAAATGTATTATTGCTGCTATTTTATCAGCCTGGGTGGGGGATCCTTGTTCTTTCGCTTCCCAAACTTCATCCTCTGCTCCCTATTGACAGTTGGGCATGTTTTATAATCAGCTGTGAATTCTGGGAGTTGTAGTACAGATGTGGATATTGCTGGGGGGGGGAAGGACAATTTATTGTATCTCCTGGTTGCCAGTGTGTGTGTGTGTGTATATATATATATATATATATAGATATAGATATAGAGAGAGAGAGTGGCCCCGCGGGGCCCCAGCAGGCACAATTTGTATTCTATCCAATGTCTTTCCTATTTATATAGAGGCGACTGTTCTCCAAGGCTGTGGATTTATTCCCCGGCTCCTGCCCATTCCCTAATTGCCCATGTTTTTGGCTGCTGCCTACACCGGGGAATGTGTTTCATCCCAGATCTATCATTGTAGCCTGCAGCGACCACTCACAACCAGTATTTCAGGTTACAGGCGCATGTGTCTTTAAATCAGTAGGAGATGAAGGATTTACGTCCCCCCCAATGATACAGTGTGTTCCCCTCTCTCCCGCCCCTTGGCACCCAACACTGCCATTAAAGTGCACCGTGTACCAAATCACCCCCCTTGGCCCTTAAACTAACGTTTAGTTCTGGTTGCTAGGAGCAGTGTGCATAGCAACAGGATGGCCCACTGCTAAGCAAAAAAAATTAAAAACCCGACAAATTGGCGCATGTACCCCCCAAGAGTCTGGGGATCAATTATATTGGGCTGAGCAGACCCCCAGGAGCAAATAACAGTAAAGTGACTGCTTCATGGTTGCCGAGTCCCTTTCCCTAGCAACCTGATGTTAGATTGCAGGCTGGAGACTAATGTAATAGAAAGGCAAATAAATCAAAATGGGAAGTCGTTGTGAAGTTTACTTCCCCTTTATATATTATATTGGTGACTGCAGACTTGTGCTTAGCAGCTCCACGGTGCGGCCCCATAGATATAATTGTGATATAAGGATCTTCTCTGAATAAAACTGGCTTCTCGTTTGGCTATTAAACTACTTTGTATTGCACTCGGCTTTATCCCAGAAGCCTCTGGGGCTGAGCATTATTCTGCAGGCCACTTCATGTTTGTTTATTATGCTGTGTACAGCCCCGGGGGCCACTAAACAAAATCTCCTGTCTGCTTGTTGGTTTAACTGGGAGTGGTTTTCGTTGCCTGTAGTGTAAATCAGCTGCCTTCCGCTACATTGTTTCAGGAGTCACAACCAGCAGTGCAGACAATATATACAACCAGGTTTATAATCCTCACTGCTTAAGACGTTTCATGCTGAATTTAGACTTTGAGTGCTATGAAGTACGGAATGTTTAGCAACTGAGTGTGACTCTCTCCAGTGTAGGGGGAGCAGAGACTTTGTACGTTATTTATGTATTGGACCTTGTATTATATTCACTAGAGGTACTAATACTTTGTATACTATTCACTAGAGGTACTAATACTTTGTACACTATTCACTAGAGGTACTAATACTTTGTATACTATTCACTAGAGGTACTAATACTTTGTACACTATTCACTAGAGGTACTAATACTTTGTACACTATTCACTAGAGGTACTAATACTTTGTACACTATTCACTAGAGGTACTAATACTTTGTATACTATTCACTAGAGGTACTAATACGTTGTATACTATTCACTAGAGGTACTAATACTTTGTACACTATTCACTAGAGGTACTAATACTTTGTACACTATTCACTAGAGGTACTAATACTTTGTACACTATTCACTAGAGGTACTAATACTTTGTACACTATTCACTAGAGGTACTAATACTTTGTACACTATTCACTAGAGGTACTAATACTTTGTATACTATTCACTAGAGGTACTAATACTTTGTATACTATTCACTAGAGGTACTAATACTTTGTATACTATTCACTAGAGGTACTAATACGTTGTATACTATTCACTAGAGGTACTAATACTTTGTATACTATTCACTAGAGGTACTAATACTTTGTATACTATTCACTAGAGGTACAGGGATCATACGTTGTATACTATTCACTGGTGGTACTAATACGTTGCATACTATTCACTAGAGGTACTAATACTTTGTATACTATTCACTAGAGGTACTAATACTTTGTATACTATTCACTAGAGGTACTAATACTTTGTATACTATTCACTAGAGGTACTAATACTTTGTATACTATTCACTAGAGGTACTAATACTTTGTATACTATTCACTAGAGGTACTAATACTTTGTATACTATTCACTAGAGGTACTAATACTTTGTATACTATTCACTAGAGGTACTAATACTTTGTATACTATTCACTAGAGGTACAGGGATCATACGTTGTATACTATTCACTGGTGGTACTAATACGTTGCATACTATTCACTAGAGGTACTAATACTTTGTATACTATTCACTAGAGGTACTAATACTTTGTATACTATTCACTAGAGGTACTAATACTTTGTATACTATTCACTAGAGGTACTAATACTTTGTATACTATTCACTAGAGGTACTAATACTTTGTATACTATTCACTAGAGGTACTAATACTTTGTATACTATTCACTAGAGGTACTAATACTTTGTATACTATTCACTAGAGGTACTAATACTTTGTATACTATTCACTAGAGGTACTAATACTTTTATATTCACTAGAGGTACAGGGATCATACGTTGTATACTATTCACTGGAGGTACTAATACGTTGCATACTATTCACTAGAGGTACTAATACTTTGTATACTATTCACTAGAGGTACTAATACTTTGTATACTATTCACTAGAGGTACTAATACTTTGTATACTATTCACTAGAGGTACTAATACTTTGTATACTATTCACTAGAGGTACTAATACTTTGTATACTATTCACTAGAGGTACTAATACTTTGTATACTATTCACTAGAGGTACTAATACTTTGTATACTATTCACTAGAGGTACAGGGATCATACGTTGTATACTATTCACTAGAGGTACTAATACGTTGCATACTATTCACTAGAGGTACTAATACTTTGTATACTATTCACTAGAGGTACTAATACGTTGTATACTATTCACTAGAGGTACTAATACTTTGTATACTATTCACTAGAGGTACTAATACGTTGTATACTATTCACTAGAGGTACTAATACGTTGTATACTATTCACTAGAGGTACTAATACGTTGTATACTATTCACTAGAGGTACTAATACTTCGTATACTATTCACTAGAGGTACTAATACGTTGCATACTATTCACTAGAGGTACTAATACTTCGTATACTATTCACTAGAGGTACTAATACGTTGTATACTATTCACTAGAGGTACTAATACTTTGTATACTATTCACTAGAGGTACTAATACGTTGTATACTATTCACTAGAAGTACAGAGATGTACTTTTTATACTATTGAGCCCAGACAGGCTGCAGCTCAGAATCAGGGAGGATCAGGAATTTGGCTCTGGGGGTCTCCGCTCCAGCACTTTGCATCTCGGGAGCCTTTGAAAGATACAGGAACCACCGGTTCTGCCAATAGAGTCAATGTAGGAAATGTAGAACTGGGAAAGCAGGTGGCATTGTGGGGACCAGGGAGTTGAGAGTTGTAGTTGGAGGTACCCGCTATATAATGGAACAGTCCAGTGCCTGTGGATTCTGACTCAGTAGAAGTTATTTACACACCTCAGACTGTAACTGCTGATCGATAGGAGTAAATATTAGCTTTAGGGGGAACTGCCAATGCCAAGGTCAGTCTGTGCATCTCTGTTGGTAAATACAAAGTGCAGAATTAGAAAACCTTTCAGCTCTGGGTGTTTGCATGGGATTTGCCTCGGGGAGGGGGGTATTAAGCGGGCTGCTTCATAAAATAGGGGTGTCGTTTTTCTGCACCCATAAAAAGTTATGTGGGGCAGGTACAACGGGTGCAACTGAAGCCCAGGGAAGATCCCCCAGTTGCTATTGGTTCAGCCTCCAGCAGAGCATTGAGCAAAAGACTCTGTGACTGATTTACTAACAAGGCTGCTGAAATGCTTCTGTGCAGTTGCCCTTTACATCCAATCAGATCTTTTCTTTCATCTTCTAACTCATAGTAGACTGACCAAAACTAATTGTTGATTGGCCACTATGCGCTAGTGCAGTTAATTAAACTGTGATATTAAACCAGCCTTTTTGTAATGGGTGGTCTTTGAGTAGAGTTCCCCTGGCCTGTAGGAGACTGCATTTCATGCATTACTCATAGCTGCTTTGGGGGGTACTATGGGGGCCACACATGCACCAAATCATTGGCTTTGCTTTGCATTGAAACCAAGGGGATTTTTTTTTTTTGCATCCCTTTAATCTTCAAGGTCTCTTTGATGTCTGTACAATGTCACAGGACTGAAATGCAGATGTAGTGTCAAAGTTAAAAAAAAAAGTCAAATTGCTCTCAGCCAGGAAACCACATGCCTGCAAGCCTGACCTCTGACACAGCCGGGATAATGCATAGGGTTGTCTCCTGACCACATGATCCCAATGTTATTAATGAGGAGAAAAGATTACAGAGGCAGGTGGCAACCATAACTATAGAGGGCTGTAATTAAAGGGGAACTAAACATTTTTTTTAACTCATTCATGTGAAACTTGTTTTCTGTGTTCTCATAAGGTTTAAAGGATAATGAAAGAAAATGTTTTCTAAGCAAGTTTTATATACACACACACACACCAGAGGTTGTAAAGTTGTATGTGCATTGTTTTTGTTTACAAAAGGTGTTTGGCTTAACTCTCTCCACGTTTCAACAATTCTATTTTTTTTTTTCTAGGAATTTGCAGAAAAATTCTCATGTATTTCTCATTCTTGGGTATTAATGATTAGCTGCTTGAACATTTTCAAGCATGAAAACACCCAAATTTATCTTAGGGTTAGAATGACAAACCATGACATGTCCATTGGTTTGAATGAATGCCGGCACATTTTTCATCAAACACGACATTTCTCGACTTTTCATAGATCATCCCCTAAATAATAATAATAATATTCCAGCTTAGAAGGTGTGATTTATCTGGTTTCTACAGAAACTTACCCTAGTAACTGTTTTAATTTCCAGAATATTGGCTATATTGTGAGAATGTATTGCTGGCAGGTGAGTTTGGGGTTAAAGGTTTAATTTTACTGATTATTATCATTCAGGTTTCACAATAGAAGCAGAACAGATCAGGCAGGGTGTTCCCCATAGGAGAGCCATTGTGTGCTCTTATATATAATATAAATATGCAGCAGTCATCTATAGCTGTGTGGGCCAAACCCTTCTATTATTATATAACTAGGAAATGTAGCACCAAATCACCTTCACTAATTAGCATAAATAATCCTAAAATATGAACTGTGTATCCGCACCCTCGGCACATGGCAAGACACGCCCATATCCCCTGCACCCAGTATCCCACTGCCGCAGGTTGAACTATATCCTGCTACTCCCATGATCCCATGTATGTCTGTAACTAGGGATAGCGTTTCTATGGCACATTTCATAAGGGCCTTAAATAAACTTTATATTGATATAATTTCCCCTCTTTAACAGCACCGCCACTTATAGAGATGAATTCAGAGCTCATTCCATAACAATATTCCAAATTCCCAATAAAATGTCGGCTCAAGGTACATTCTCAGCCAGTGGAGAAGCCTCTGTATCTGTCTCTGTATGGAAAATAAACCTCAACTTCCTAATAAATACCCAACATCTGTAATATTCCTCCGACAGGTGGACAAGTGGAGCAAACATGACCAAAAGCTCTTTGAAGCGGTGGAGAAAGGGGACACGAAGAAGGTCTCTTCTATTCTCTCCAAGAGGTTCCTCAGACCCACCACGCCGGGCCCCAGGGGAATATCCTCGTAAGTCTTTTCATGTTCTGTCTCTGGTTAAGAGGAAAGTGCATGTCTGTTTGTCTGGAATGAACATGATGTCTGTATATAAATATATGTATATGAGGGATTTGCATGTCCTGCAGAGCACGGATGTAACATAAAGAGTTTGTTGTGGCTCAAGAGAACAGGTGTATAGGATTATGCCCTAAAGCCTGAGAAATATGATGGAGGCAGAGAAAAGTCCAATGGGGAAGAGAAAGGGGTGAATAATTATTGGGGACAGTGGACACGGGGAAGAGAATAGAGGAGAAAGGAAAATATGGTTAGGACGTAACATGACAAATGGGGAAGAGATTAGAAATATCGAAGGAGGAGGCCACACAGTTGGGGGTGAAAAAGGAGAAAAGGAGAGGGGATGAGAGACAGAAGGAGAGAAGACAAATAGAAGGGGAGAGAAGAGGGAGGATGGGGGAGAGTAAGGCCAAACAGTTTGGGGAGAAAAGGAAAGGAGAGGGGATGAGAGACAGAAGGAGAGAAGGGAAAGGGGGTTAGGGAGTAGAGAGACAAATGGGGGAGAGGAGAAATATAGAAGGGGAGAGAAGAGGGAGGATGGGAGAGAGTAAGGCCAAACAGTTGGGGGAGAAAAGGAAAGGAGAGGGGATGAGAGACAGAAGGAGAGAAGGGAAAGGGGGTTAGGGAGTAGAGAGACCGATGGGGGAGAGGAGAAATATAGAAGGGGAGAGAAGAGGGAGGATGGGGGAGAGTAAGGCCAAACAGTTGGGGGAGAAAAGGAAAGGAGAGGGGATGAGAGACAGAAGGAGAGAAGGGAAAGAGGGTTAGGGAGTAGAGAGACAAATGGGGGAGAGGAGAAATATAGAAGGGGAGAGAAGAGGGAGGATGGGGGAGAGTAAGGCCAAACAGTTGGGGGAGAAAAGGAAAGGAGAGGGGATGAGAGACAGAAGGAGAGAAGGGAAAGAGGGTTAGGGAGTAGAGAGACAAATGGGGGAGAGGAGAAATATAGAAGGGGAGAGAAGAGGGAGGATGGGGGAGAGTAAGGACAAACAGTTGGGGGAGAAAAGGAAAGGAGAGGGGATGAGAGACAGAAGGAGAGAAGGGAAAGGGGGTTCAGGAGTAGAGAGACAAATGGGGGAGAGGAGAAATATAGAAGGGGAGAGAAGAGGGAGGATGAGGAAGAGTAAGCCAAACAGTTGGGGAGAAGACTTTATACAGTTACACTTAGAAAAATTGAAATTTCTAGTACTTGTTGCATTTTTCATGCTTTACACAAAATGGAAAATTGCTCCTCTTTAAGCTGATGGATTCCGTCCCCTTTCCCTGACATTGTTCTGTTCCTCTCCAGCTTCCACTTGGCCGCCGCCCGAGGCCTTACAGATATATTAAATATCATCATTTCCTATAAAGTGGAAGTCAATGCCAAGTCAGATGAAGGTAACTCATTCGATGGATTTGATTTCTTTGTTTTACTGTGACTCCCAAACTTTGATTGAGTTGCTGCTCAATTTGGACTTGGTCTGTATAAGTCCCTTTAAAGGAAAACTATACCCCCAAAATGAATACTTAAGCAACAGATAGTTTATATCAAATTGAATGACATATTAAAGAATCTTACCAAACTGGAATATATATTTACATAAATATTGCCCTTTTACATCTCTTGCCTTGAACCACCATTTCGTGACTCTATCTGTGCTGCCTCAGATCACCTGACCAGAAATACTACAACTCTAACTGTAACAGGAAGAAGTGAGGAAGCAAAAGGCAGAACTCTGTCTGTTAATTGGCTCATGTGACCTAACATGTGGTTTGTATGTGTGCACAGTGAATCTTACGATCTCAGGGGGCGGCCCTTATTTTTTAAAATGGCAATTTTCTATTTATGATTACCCAATGGCACATACTACTAAAAAAGTATATTATTGTGATAATGGTTCATTTACATGAAGCAGGGTTTTACACATATGCTGTTTTACTCAGTATCTTTTAATAGAGACCTACATTGTTTGGGGGGTATAGTTTTCCTTTAAGTTCTCTTCCTCTCAATGAATTAATGGCTTTGTTGTAGGTTGCACGGCGTTACACTTGGCTGCCAGTCATTGCCATCCGGAATGTGTGAAGCTTCTCCTGCAGGTAAGATCCCTCGGGGGGGGGGGGGTCCGTAATCACTAACCCCTGCAGCACAATGGCCTATTGATGACACTGACCCACCATGCAGGCACCTGAGGGCCATCACTTGGGTTGAAGGGGAGTCTGTAAGTCAAGAAGTGGGTTGTACTGGAACTCTGATGTCAGTAGGGGGAGGAGCATAAAATGCAGTGGGAGGGATTAGAACACAATGATGGCAGCTTACAGGGCAAGAGGTAACACATATGTATCTTTGCAGCGAGGGGCTCATGAAGATTCCATAGATTTCCACAGTCGGACGCCTCTACACTGCGCAGGTGAATATCACGGAGGACTGGGAGAAGCAATATAAAACTGGCAGCCATAAACCACAATTACTCCTGGTTACAGGGGTGACTCACGGCCCCACGTTACTTATTTGTTCTATTAGTCTCGCTGGCTTGGGGGGATATGAATGTCACCCCTCAATAAGGGGACTTGGGGGCAGAAGGAGCACTAATGTCCCGACAAAAGGCAGACACACAGATAAACACAGAGATAAAGATACAGGCTTTGGGGTGTGGGAGTTATAGTTCATCAACACCTTGTTTGAGTTTTCTCTTCCATTTCAGCTGCCTCGGGTTGTGTTTCCAGTGCGCGGTTCCTGTGCGATGCGGAGGATTGCTCCCTCGACGCGGCTGATGATGTAAGTCCATTCGCCCATAATCCTAGCCCGGGGGTCTTCTTCTGGATTATAGACTGGTCACATAGTTGTGTCCCACCTACACTGTAACCGCTCAGCAGCTTCTGGATGTACCTGGGGAAAACTGACAGTCACTAGTTGCCTATTTCCTACCCCAGGGTGCAGTCATTTTTCTTAGGGTGCCATGCTGCCCTATTATTTCAGTTTCCCAGGCACCCCCTGCTCCTACTGAAGATGGACACCTACCATGAAAGAAATGGGTGCTCGCTCATACTCTGGGCAGCACAGGGGATTCCTGAGACACTGACACAATACAAGAAAAGTCCCCTGGGTCATAGTATTTTTGAACAAGTGGAAGTCTGGGGTAGTTAACAACTTGGCACCTATCAGTGATTTGACATTGGTTTGTTCCCCTCTAAGGCCAAGTAATTAGAAGATCTGCAATTTCTATCAATAGGGTATATTTCCCCTTAAAGGAGAAGGAAAGGCTAAAAGTAAGTAAGCTTTATCAGAAAGCTCTATATAAATACACCAGTAACCCCTCAAAGTAATGCTGCTCTGAGTCCTCTGTCAAAAGAAACATCACATTTCTTTCCTTCTATTGTGTACTCATGGGCTTCTGTATCAGACTAACTGTTTTCAGCTTAAACCTCCAGGGCTAGGGCTTGAGCATGCTCAGTTTGCTTCTATCTCCCTCCCTGCTGTAATCTGAGCCCAGAGCTATGAGTGAGCAGGGAGAGACTCAGTCAGGAAGTGATGTCACACCAAGCTAATACGACAGCTGCTATCCTAAACAAACAGAGATCGCTTCTAGAGCTGATTACTCAGATATGGTAAAGCATTCTGAAGAATAAATATAGTTTTATAGCTTGCTCTAGTGTGGTTAATCTATTGGCAATAAACTGCCGCGGTAGCTTTCCTTCTCCTTTAAAACCCTGGAGCAATACATGAACACAGGAGCTTCTATGAGTAGCTTTCTTTCTTCCCCCATATAATCCAGGAGATTAGTGGCGCTTGACTGCACACATAAAATAAGCAGCTGATGAATTACGGATCCCTGGCGGCAGCCAAAATACAAGGAAACTGAAACTAAAATGGTGTTTTTTTTTTGCTTCCCTAGACAAGAATTTGCCATGTAATTCCATGTTAGGCCACTAGGGGCTGATGAGAATGGGGTCACTGTGGGTCACTAATTTGCCATCTCCCTCAGGACAGCCGGACGCCACTGATGACAGCCGCTATAAGGAATCACCCCACAGTTTGTGCTTTGCTGCTGGAACGGGGGGCTCAGATTGACCTGCACGACAAAGATGCAAAGTAACTCACTTTATTCTCTATAAAGGGCAACGGTGAGATTCCCTGCATGACTGGGTGCAACATATGATATATCTGTGCCCTATTTCTCAGGACGGCCCTAATGCTGGCATGTGAGAGAAGCAACATACAGGCGGCGGAGGTGCTGATAACCCGGGGGGCTGACCTGGTGCTGAAGGATAACAGGGGCTTTGATGCCCAACACTATGCCAACCAGTCTCGGGATGAGTCTCTCTGTAGGCTGGTGCAGGCAACCCTAGACAAGAGGAAAATTGGTGAGCAGTGGGGAGGGACTGTTGAAGCCTTTATCCCAATTAGAGAGCAGGTAGTGATGCACGTTGGTTTCATGACAAAGATTGGACAAATTTACTACTGATTTATTCTAAGTTTTAATTTTTTTTTTTCATTTCTAGAGCGAGGAACGGGCCAAGAAAATCAACACTTGGCCAAGGTACAATATCCAGTTTGTAAATTCAGTCATTGAAGCCATCAATATCCAGTCTCCAAAGCTCTGAAGGTTGGAGCCCCTGGATACTAAGGGTTGGTGGTCAAGGAGGGATCTGTTTGGATCCACTGACATTCTCATGAATATCACTAGGGGATAACATCAGGTCCTGTGTAGACCGATCCAACATGATCAAAATGAAATCCCACAATACCCGCCAACAGTAAATCAAATTTCTGTGAAATGCCCCAAACCCCCAGGAGGGTAATCAAGGAACACAAGCTCAGCATAGTCTTCTGCTTCTAACAGTTGCTAACCAGTTGCCACCATGAGGTTCCCTAAGCATCTACTAGGGCCAGCAAGGGTGCTGGACTTATAAAAGTTCTAGGGGGTGTCTGGAGACCTTCTACAGACCAAAGGTATGGTGCACACAAGGATGAGGCAGGACATAGAGGATAAATATCAAAGACATGCACAGTTTCTCGCTTAAAAACATTTATTGGTGCATATTAACCACAAAAACTAACATGTCAATGTACAATTCACACACACCACAAAGCAGTGTCTCCCCCCAGTCTGCCTACCTGTTGTTAGCCACACCCTCCTGACGCGTTTCGCGCTATTGGGCGCTTCATCCTCTGATGAAGCGCCCAATAGCGCGAAATGCGTCAGGAGGGTGTGGCTAACAACAGGTAGACAGACTGGGGGGGAGACACTGCTTTGTGGTGTGTGTGAATTGTACATTGACATGTTAGTTTTTGTGGTTAATATGCACCAATAAATGTTTTTAAGTGAGAAACTGTGCATGTCTTTGATATTTACCTTGGTTTAATTGGACCTGTGCACAGTACTCGCTGTATAGACAGCAGCTACCCCATAATTGATTTTTGTTTTACTACAAGGACATAGAGGATCTAATGCCAACAAGCACAGAGCCAATGTCCTGGAACAGAACATACAAAAGCTACAAAACTAAGACTTCTAGGCAAGGGCAGAAAGAAGGACTGATGTTTTTATGAGCCCCATTAGTAAAGCTACAAGCATGTCTCCGTAATATAGACCTAAAGCTAAAGAACCATGGAACACAGTGCTCTGGGTTCAACTCCAGCAGGCTGCCAGTTGCAACTTCTAATTCAGGGCTCAGAGACTGAAATAACACACCACATTCTAGTCTTGAGTGTATTACCATCAAGGCTTAGGTCCAGGCTTGAGATAGGTGCCCACTGCACCCCATTTCAACTTCTGTTTTGTAGCTGGATAGTTATCTTTCACACAAACATATTTACAGTTCAGATTTTGTGATGTTATAAATCAGTATGGACCTCTAAAGAGGCTAGGATCCACAACAATTCTTAGAGGGCCACATGTGTCCCTCAGCTAGGATCATTGTGCAAAGACCTAACTAAGTAGGATATAAAACATAAATTAATATGCATAATGTGAAGCCTGGTTGTGCTTGTTTATTTAGGTATGTATACAAAATGTGACTAAGTCTGAAATTGTACCTACAGGGTCATCATCATGTCAGAGGTAAGGAAGATGAGATGGTAAACATATGGAAGAAACGATACGAGGAAGAGCACAAGAAGGGATTATGGCTTCAGGGAGACTTAATGAGGAAGACTCATGAAATTGAGGAACTCTTGGAAGAAAACCATTCAGAGAAGAGGAGGATGCGAGAAATGGTGGAAAAGTTGAAGGATCTTCTAGATGGACCCTCAGAGGACCAGAATAATACAGGCGATGACTTTCAGACATCTGATATTTTCCTTTCCCTAAGCTGTGCTGTGGAGCAAATACAAGCAATAAAAGAACAGAAGCTAAAGGCACAAGATCTACAGGAGAAAAAGCTTAACAGCTTTGCTGACATGACTCTCGAAGAAAAAAAATTCCAAGAGAGCCATCAAGAAGCAATGAGACACCTTCAGGATGAGTTGATTGCAGCAAATGAAAGAGAAGGTGTTGCACAGAGTAGAGTAGCTGAGCTTGAAGGACACTTGGAGAACATGAGATTGATGATGTCTCAGTTTGAAATGAGGAAGCGCATTGACAGTACAGTGGTGGAAGATCTGCAGGAACAGATCAATGAACTTACTCGGGAAAGGAATGAACTATTGAAAAGATTTCAGAAACAAGAGGATAATAAATCCAAGACTGGGGAGCTTAACGATGACCAAAATACTCTACAAACCGATGTCAGAGTCTTAAAGGAGTTTCTAAATAGCTTAAAGAGTGATTGCATTAAAGTACAGACAAAAGCATGGGATGTGCATAGAAGAGAATCCCTCACTGGGTTTGTGCCAGTAGGTGTCTTAGAACAAAGTGCAGAAAGTTGGAAGAAGATCAGCTCTGCCATGGAAACACATCTTGTGAACCTCGTGCCATCCCAGTCTAACCTTCTTGTGAATGGATCAGTAAGTGAGTACAAGGATGCAGCACCCCATCTTCAAAGTTTGCCAGTGGTGGAAGCTTGTATTACTTGTGAACAAGAAGAACTGGTCAATACTTGTGGAAACATGAACGATCTTACCAGGGAAGCCACTAAGAAAAACACTGAAACCCAAAAGTCTATTGATGCGTTAAGCCGGAAAGTTTTGGATCACGAAGCTATGTTGGATTCTCTTAAACTTACCAACGATAGATTGCTCAGTCAAGTGATGATGGCCAACCAGGAGAAGCAGAATTTGGAAGAAGGGCTCCTTACTTTGCAGGATAGGCTACAGGCAGAGTTTGTCATTAAGCAAAACACTGAGAAGAAATACAAGGAACTCGTTCAACAAAACCTGCTTCTATCAGATGAGTTGTTAGGAGAGCAAGAGAAAGTGACAAGGTTTAGGGAAAGGCTTGAGTCCTTGCAGAGTGAAATGGTCATGCTAAGGGACAGTTTCCCACCTGAAATCGTTAAAGAAGGAAGCCCCAAAGCACTGGAGATGTTCAGTTCTGATGTCTTGGAGGAGCTCTACTGGAATGTAGGAACATTAGTGAGGAAATATAATGAGGTGGAGAACCAAAAGACAATGTGGCAGAAAGAGGTTCAGAAATTGTTAGACAACCAGGCACTGAGTGTATCCCTCACAGAGCACAACAATACACTCAATGAAATGAAAAGCAAGTCAGAGACGCAAAAGAAAGAAACAGAAGAACTTAGACAAAGACTCTCCCAAGCAATGGGGAGTGTGGTAGAGCTCAAAGGACAACTTGACAGCCAATCCATAGACTTTATGTCCAAAGAAGAGCATGAGCGTCAAATTTTTACCCTCCAAAGGGAGGTCACCACCCTGAAGGAGGAGAATGAGGCATGCCAGGTGGCCTTAGAAGGCAAATGTGAGGAGGCCATTGTCTTGAAACAGCTCCTAGAACAGGAGGTGGAGGAAAGGCAAGTGATAAGCTCCAGAGAAACACAAGAGTCGCAAGAGAAGGAGAGAGTCAGGCAATCTCTGGACACTCAAGTCCAGGCACTACATGAAGAGGTCCAGATTCTCTCTGGGAAGCACAATGAGGCTTCCAGAGAAGTATCTAATTTTAGGGACACCCTAGCATTGGAGAGGGAAAAGGTTAAGAACTTAGAAGACCGAATAACCCAGCTAGAAGAAGAGGCAGAGGAACTAGGGGGCAAATCACAGGACTATCAGGATGAAAATATCCTTCTTACTGAGAAATACAACAGTCTTCAGCAGATTTCCCTGGAAAAAGAGAAAAAGGTATGACAAAATAAACATTACCTATAGGGGGGCTTTCAGCTGTCTCTAGCCCATTCCCAGCTGCTGCTAGACAGATGAGGATACCATCTGGTACCAGCACATGCAATAGGCCACATTTGTAGGAAATGTATTCTTCTGATATGTGTCCAAGTCATACATAAGAACATGACCAAACAAATACCTAACATTGTTTGACTTAGATACACAAGCCACACACACACCCTCTATTGTGTAGAACACAATTTCACCATGTAACATCTCTATAACTTTCCTAGAAGATGCCTGATGATCCCATTCGCTCTGGCACCAGATAAAAGATAAATTGGCCACTATGAAGAGCATGAGATCTTTTTGTGCCTTTCTTTGTGCTTCAATGCCTTTTTGATTCCATGCCCTTTTTATTTATATTCTTTCTGTCTCCTTTGAGACATTTTGGATTTGTTTAGAGCAAAAATTTGTAGATTCCATCATAATGTTCCTCTGCCACAAACCATACAAATACCATACCAAACCATTCCAAACAGAAAACACCAGTGGCCTAGGGGCTAAATGAGCAGGTAAATGTGCCCCACTCTCCAAACTAGCTTTCATCTTCTCTATCATCTTCTCTATCATCTCTGTTTCCCTCTGTTTCTCTTCTTTGTTCTTCTAGTCTCCTTATGGGCCAGTCCAACTCTGCTGAATGTTCTCCTCTACTAGTTTCATGTATTCTTGTCCTCATGAAGTCTTTGTCTGCCCCCTAGTGTTGGTACATATACATTGACAGGCATTCTATACTATATCTCGGGTGAATCTGGCCAAAAGAATGAAGCAGCACCAGGGGATGTTGGGTTTCCTTTCATAGTTTCCTCTGAAATCTTCCCTTGTTAGGTAGCGGAACTGATGACAGAGTTGGAATCTTTAACCAAGGAGATCGTTGGGCAGCACAAGAAGAGTGAGACTCTGGCTCTTCAGCTTGAGGTGAGACCCAGTAACCAAAGAGTAAGGTCAACGTTCACCTAAAAAATTAAAGGGGAAGTTTAACTTCATTGAACTTTAAATCAAATAATCATCACCGCTGTCCTTTTTCTTCTTGCAGGAATCCAATAAACAGCATCAAGACATTGTCAATGTCTACAGAGCCCACCTGCTGAATGCAGCTCAGGTAAGGGCACCCCATGTTCCATATTATGTCCATGCAACGAGTGGAGCTGATTGTTTGGAATGTGCTAGGCCTCTCAGCTCACTGTAGGTTTTGAAAATTGTTATTATGAATCATAATGTCCACTTTACATTAGGAATTGGGCGATGGTCATTATTCCCATTAGGAACTTGTTGTGATTCAATCATCTCCATATACGTACCTGGTACACAGCACAGATTCTCTGGGCTTCCTACTCCTGGGCTGCTCTCTTTCCCATGGTCAAGCAAGATGCAGGGGTTGTTCCCAAGTTGGTTAGGACTACATCGTTCTCTATGGGCAACAGAAATCAGATTGACCTTTGTCCACTAGAGGGAGCTCTTGCTATAATATATATAATCTTTCCTGTAGGGCTTGATGGATGAAGATGTCCATTTGACTTTGCACTGGATCCTAAAGATGCAAAAAGAAGTTGTTTATTGATTGGAAACGGTCGCCATGACAATATGTTCTCTAAGTGCGTGAAAAAGTGCCTTGTGGTGCCAGTGCTCCCTCCTTCACTGCACCCAAAGAACACTAAGAAGAACCACTTGCAAGGATAGAGTCCCAATTTAAGGTCTAAATGCCATACCATACCAATATACTGATTCAGCAATTTGCATCTGCATCTGATCTCCCAGCATACCCCTTAAAAGAATTTGGGAGTTGAAGTTCTTTCTGATATTTTGTGATCCTGGTTATTTTCTGTACTTGAGTTAATTTGACAAAACAACCAAATGTAATTCAATTATGCTGGTGCTATTGTTGTCAGATTTCTGTTGTGGGTCTTCACCTCTGAAGTGGGTAGAGCTATAAATACCTGCAGCCAATAAGGTGTTGGAAAATTCAGTTAGGAGCCAACCAGAGTATAAGTAAGTAGGGTAATGATGGAGATGGAAGGTAAAGATGGAGACGGTGGGGTAAAGATGGAGATGGCAGAGTAATGATGGAGACTGTGGGGTAAAGATGGAGATGGCAGAGTAATGATGGAGACTGTGGAGTGAAGATGGAGATGGCAGGGTAATGATGGAGACTGTGGAGTGAAGATGGAGATGGCAGGGTAATGATGGAGACTGTGGAGTGAAGATGGAGATGGCAGGGTAATGATGGAGACTGTGGAGTAAAGATGGAGATGGCAGAGTAATGATGGAGACTGTGGAGTAAAGATGGAGATGGCAGGGTAATGATGGAGACTGTGGAGTAAAGATGGAGATGGCAGAGTAATGATGGAGACTGTGGCGTAAAGATGGAGATGGCAGGGTAATGATGGAGACTGTGGAGTAAAGATGGAGATGGCAGGGTAATGATGGAGACTGTGGGGTAAAGATGGAGACTGTGGGGTAGATTGTGACAGTAGGAGAAGATGACAGTGGGAATAATTGCAGGAACACTTGAGCCCCCAGCACCTACTGACAATCAATGGCTGAAGGGTCATAGTTTGGACAGTGCTAATTTATGAAATAACGGGACACTAAACATTCTGATCTTTCAACAGGCCTTGTCAACTTGGGGCCCTGTGAGCTCTAGATGGGGCCCTGGTTTAGAGGGACAGAGAGGAAAAGACAAAACATTAAGGTTCCAGGAGGCTTTAGTGTCACTGGGGGAGGGGGGCACTGAATGACAATCACTAGACCACTGTAATATCCAACACCCCTAAATTCTATACTACTGAATACATTTTATATTTAATGGATATAAGTTATAGAGATTTCTTATTGGTTCAATAAATACTATTTTATCAAGAATTTGTGCTTTGTGTGTGTTGTGTGTGTGTGTGTGTTGTGTTCTCTAAAAACTCTTCATTGAAGATGAAGAAGTATAAAAAAAACAAGGAAAAGCTGGACAGACACTTTAATTTCTCGAGCAGGTAAAAACTGACCCTTTGGAAAAACTGGCCCCGGCAGAATGGGCCAAGGACTCAGGAATCCCGCCTACAGTTAGACACAATCACGTAGATGTTAAGCTCTTCTGCCAGTGAGCTTTAGTGCAGTCAGTATGGCAGCTCCTGCAGTGAGATGAAGAGGGGGGGGCAAGAAGTAGAGTTTACAGCACAGGCTCCTGATGTATCTGTCTGGGGCCCTAACTGCAGTTTATTAGTGAAACACGGTGCCACTGACACTTTAGCTCCTCGGGGGCCGGACTTTGCTGTGCAACACAGTGAGAGGCGACAGTCAGAGCCAATGTATTTGTAAGTGGCAGTTTGTTACAGCTCAGCAGGTGGCACCATTGAACCATTTATATTCTTGGAAAGGTTTAAATTATTGCATTTGCACTGGTGCCCCCTAGTGAAAACACTGGCAAAGATATAATGTCATGTTACACATTAACAAATGCTCATTTGAGTAAAATCGAAACCTTTGATTCTATAGGGGAGACAGGACTTTTCAGCAATGCATTTCATGCCACAGTCATAAGCCCAAGTGGCTATTAGAGCATTTTCAGGCTGAGACTCCCCATTTCCCCGTTACAACCGCCCTCCTGGGGCAGAATTTCCTTCCCTCCTGGGGCAGAATTACCCTCCCTCCTGGGGCAGAATTTCCTTCCCTCCCTCCTGGGGCAGAATTTCCTTCCCTCCTGGGGCAGAATTACCCTCCCTCCTGGGGCAGAATTTCCTTCCCTCCTGGGGCAGAATTTTCCTTCCCTCCTGGGGCAGAATTTTCCTCCCTCCTGGGGCAGAATTACCCTCCCTCCTGGGGCAGAATTTTCCTCCCTCCCTCCTGGGGCAGAATATCGTTCCCTCCTGGGGCAGAATTTCCTTCCCTCCTGGGGCAGAATTTCCTTCCCTCCTGGGGCAGAATTACCCTCCCTCCTGGGGCAGAATTTCCTTCCCTCCTGGGGCAGAATTTCCCTCCCCCCTGGGGCAGAATTTCCTTCCCTCCTGGGGCAGAATTTCCTTCCCTCCTGGGGCAGATTTATCCTCCCTCCTGGGGCAGAATTTCCCTCCCTCCTGGGGCAGAATTTCCCTCCCTCCTGGGGCAGAATTTCCCTCCCCCCTGGGGCAGAATTTCCTTCCCTCCTGGGGCAGAATTACCCTCCCTCCTGGGGCAGAATCACCCTCCCTCCTGGGGCAGAATCACCCCTCCCACCTGGGGCAAAATCACCCTCCCTCCTGGGGCAGAATCACCCTCCCTCCTGGGGCAGAATTTCCCTCCCTCCTGGGGCAGAACTTTTAAAGAGGAACTCAACCCAAAAACTGTATATATAAGAATGACAGGAAAAGCAACCAAATTGTACAAGTGTCGGGCATCACACACTGTCAGAGCAGATCACCTTGAGACATTGTATCAGGTTTTCCTGTTGTCCCCGAGCTCCTGGGTCTCCCCTTCCCCCAGATACACATGGACTGGCCCCAGGCACATCCCCCAGAGCAAAGCCTTGGCCCACTCCCAGAATGCTTGGCCAGACCCCAGGCAGCTGTTGCCTTGGAGATCACAGGGTGGAGCTATATATATTTTTTTTGTTCCCTTAGTTTAGGGACTGAGGGAAAATAGTAAAGCCAGAAAGCAAACGTATAGAGGTTATTCCAGGCAATGAATGAATGAACAGAAATCAGTGTGGGCCCTGGGGTGAAATAATGAGTTTGAGTAAAGGAAAAGGCTCCAGAGACAGAGGGGGTCATTGAGAGGCGCAGTCTGTAGCTGGTGGGGGGTAACAAGTATTGAGCTGATAGGGTGGTGGGTACATGGCTTCAGTCCCCAAGATGGTTGGTAAAACACCCAGGGGCATTGGTGCTAACATTATTTCCCATGATCCATTAAAACAACAGGTGGTGCTGTAGTAGTCTTTGACTACAACTCCCAGTATTATGTATATTTTGTACAAGTGCAGCCCCTGTACCCAGATGCTTAACTACAGAGGAAGCAGACCCTGCGGCTGCAGGGGGCCCCAATATGTACAGGGGGGCCCCATCAGGTCCAGAGTGATGTTCTGAGACAATTTGCAATTGGTTTTCATTTTTTATTATTTGTGGTTTTTGAGTTATTTAGCTTTTTATTCAGCAGCTCTCCAGTTTGTAATTTCAGCAGTCTGGTTACTATGGTCCAAATGACCCTAGCAACGATGCACTGATTTGAATAAAAGACTGGAATATGAATAGGAGAGGCCTGAATAGAAAGAGGAGTAATAAAAAGTAACAATAACAATACATTTGTAGCTTTACAGAGCATTTGTTTTTTAGATGGGGTCAGTGACCCCCATTTGAAAGCTGAAAAGAATCAGAAGAATGAGGCAAATAATTCAAAAACTATAAAAAAAAATGAAGACCAATGGAAAAGTTGCTTATAATTGGCCATTCTATAACATTCAAAAAGTTAACAGCCCTTTAATTGCTGCGTGTGGATGCCAAGCTGTAAAAGTTAAATACTGTAGATGTGAACACTGTGAACAACTTTTCCATTGCTTAGAATTTTTCATTTTTATATAGTTTTTATAGTCTTCTGAATCTTTCATGATGGAGGGTCACTGACCCCATCTAAAAAACAAATGCTCTGTAAGGCTAAAAATTCACTGTCATTGCTACTCTATATTACTTGCCTTTCTGTTCAAGTCCGCTCCTATTCATATTCCAGTCTTTTACTCAAATCAGTGCATGGTTGCTAGGGGTTGGGCCCTAGAAACCAGATGGCTGAAATTACAAACTGGAGAGCTACTGAATAAAAAGCTAAATAAGTCAAAAACCACAAATAATAAAAAATGAAAACCAATTGCAAATTGTCTCAGAATATCCCTCTCTACATCATACTAACAGTTCATTTAAAGTTGAACAACCCCTTTAATATAATTAGTTAATGAAAAACAGCAGGCCGGATTGTGACCTTTATCCCCTATATTCACTATGCATTCAGCATCTGACAGAATCTCAAGTGTTCTTAGATTGTAAGCTCTTCTGCACAGGGGAATATGGAACCATATACCTTTGTGTCACCACCAGATCATATGTCAAAGAGAGAGAGAGTACCCTGCAGCCTTCACGTCTTGTTGCCTAGTAATACTTCAGCAGCTGGATATCTGTATAAATGAGAGGGTCCCACATAGACAATTGCATGCCTTTGGGGCAGTATAAAAGTGTTATACTGTGTTAAACTACACCCCCAAAATATATATTTAAGCAGCAGATAATTTATATCATATTAAGTGGCATAATAAAGAATCTTACCAAACTGTAATATAAATATATATTTAAGTAAATATTGTCTTTTTACATCTCTTGCCTTGAACCACCACTTTGTGATGGTCTGTGTGCTGCCTCAGAGATCACCTGACCAGAAATACTGCAGCTCTAATTGTAACAGGAAGAGATCACCTGACCAGAAATACTGCAACTCTAACTGTAACAGGAAGAGATCACCTGACCAGAAATACTGCAGCTCTAACTGTAACAGGAAGAGATCACCTGAGCAGAAATACTGCAGCTCAACTGTAACAGGAAGAGATCACCTGACCAGAAATACTGCAGCTCTAACTGTAACAGGAAGAGATCACCTGAGCAGAAATACTGCAGCTCTAACTGTAACAGGAAGAGATCACCTGACCAGAAATACTGCAGCTCTAACTGTAACAGGAAGAAGTGTGGAAGCAAAAGACACAACTCTGTCTGTTCATTGGCTCATGTGACCTAACAAGTATGGTTTGTTGGTATGTTTGCGTGCACAGTGAAGCGTAGGATCCCAGGGGGCGGCGCTTATTTTTTAAAATGGCAATTTTCTATTTATGATTACCCAATGGCACATACTACTAGAAAAGTAAATTATTATGAAAATGGTTTATTTACATGAAGCAGGGTTTTACATATAAGCTGTTTTATACAATATCTTTTTATAGAGACCTACATTGTTCAGGGGGTATAGTTGTCCTTTAAATAATCAGTTGCAGCGTGAGAGCGCCATTGCCTCGTGCAGTCCCACCAGTGTCCGCCAGGGGCAGTGTGAGCGCAATGTCTATTTCCTGGTTCAGACTCAGTCCCATAAAGTGAAAGTCGGGAGCAGTCGGGATTATAGAGCCCAGTCCTGGAGCGTGTGGGGGAGGGGGGATGTTCTGCTGCTGACTGAAGCTGTGGGTGAGTACAATACTTACTTAATTACACTGTCCTCTAATCACCCCTCAACTCCCTGCGCCAGGGAAACTGCTAGGGAGGCGCCGGCTGTATTTGCGGCTAGAGGAGACGGGAATAGGCTTTTTGGACGTTTAAATGGGCCCTGGCTCTTTAAATTCTAAGCGGCTTCCGCTCCGTCCGCTGACAAAGGCACCTCCCGGGTCCGGCTTAACCCCGTGTTTGGTGCAGCGCTGTGAGTGTCAGGCGGGAGAGAGCGACTGTCACATTGTATCACTGCGCTAACAGAGCCGCATCCGGTTATTTGTATCACTCACACCGGATCCCTCCGCGGTTACATTGTATCACCTTCACACCACGTGACCAGCCCGACTGCCACTGCTGTTCCTCTAGTCTAGATACTATTATCTATATACATGGATATATCCTAGAGTAAGCAGTGTGGAGCTCACCCCTGCCCAGCAACAACTCCCGTCAACCCCTGCCGGCAACAACTCCCAGGAACCCCTGCCGGCAACAACTCCCAGCAACCCTTGCCGGCAACATCTTCCAGCAACCCCTGCCAGCAACAACTCCCAGCAACCCCTGCCAGCAACAACTCCCAGCAACCCCTGCCAGCAAAATCTCCCAGCAACCCCTGCCAGCAAAATCTCCCAGCAACCCCTGCCAGCAAAATCTCCCAGCAACCCCTGCCAGCAACAACTCCCAGCAACCCCTGCCAGCAACAACTCCCAGCAACCCCTGCCAGCAACAACTCCCAGCAACCCCTGCCAGCAAAATCTCCCAGCAACCCCTGCCAGCAACAACTCCCAGCAACCCCTGCCAACAACAACTCCCAGTAACCCCTGCCAGCAACATCTCCTAGCAACCCCTGCCAGCAACATCTCCCACCAACCCTTGCCAGCAACATCTGCCAGCAACAACTCCCAGCAACATCTCCCACCAACCCTTGCCAGCAACATCTCCCAGCAACCCCTGCCAGCAACAACTCCCAGCAACCCCTGCCAGCAAGAACTCCCAGCAAGAACTTCTAGCAACATCTCCCAGCAACATCTCCCAGCAACAACTCCCAGCAACATCTCCCAGCAACATCTCCCAGCAACATCTCCCAGCAACAACTCCCAGCAAGAACTTCTAGCAACATCTACCAGCAACAACTCCCAGCAAGCCCTGCCAGCAACTTTTTTTTGTAGTTTTTGAGTTATTTTTCTTTTTTAAGAGAGCCTCTCCAGTTTGCAGTCAGCAATCTGGTTGCTAGGGTCCCAATTCCCCTAGCAACCATGCATTATTTAAATGGGAGGTTGAAATATGAATAGGAGAGGACTAAATAGAAAGACGAGTAAGCCTTTCAGAGCATGTTTTTAGATGGGGGTCAGTGACCCCGATTTAAAATCTGGGATGAGTTCGAAGAAGAAGGTATATAATTAAAAAAAAAAAAAAAAAAGTATAAAACAAAAATAATAAATTGAAAAGTTTCTTCATAAATGGCCATTGTGTATCACACTAAAGTTGACTTAAAGGGGACCAGACCTTATAGATGAATTGCAGAATAACTGGGATTGGGCAGTTGTAGAGGATTATGGGCTGGATTTGACTCAACATGGAATTAATACTCTAATGGCTTTACAGCATCTTCTCTTATTTGTCCTACTCTCTTCTACCTCTAGATTGTAAGCTCTGTGGCTGTCAGTACTGGGGTGGAACTTGTGTTTAATGGGGTTACCCCACAAGGCTACAATGTGTTGCTGATTTAATACTGTTGTTAATACACAGGAATGTGTATGAGACCCCCCTAAATATAATAGAACCCTAAATATACAGTGCGTTTTATTTTTCCATCTGTTGCCCAATGTAATAGTGTATTTCCCAGGCAAACTAGAATAATAATAATATAATAACAATTAATAATAATAATAAATCAATAGTCTCAGTCTGATGTGGATTTAGTGGGATCACTAAGTGTCAGAACTGTGGGGCCCCAGTAAGTGACAGTTCCCCGGGGCTGTGACTCCGCTACACTGACAGTAATGGGACAGTAAAGTGACAGCCCCAGACTCCGCATATGAGATCTCCGCAGCGCGGCCCCAATACACCCGTGACCCCATATAGTGACCCCAAAGTTCCGTGGTCTCCCAGTCTCTGTCCCTCCGCTCCCCGCCGGGTTGGCTCTTTCCCCCCGCTCCCTGGATCTCTCCAGTCTCAGTGCCAGGTCCCAAGATGGCGGAAGTAGCGGAGCTGAAGGTACCGGGGCCCCGGGGAGCGGATCCGGCCTATGGGGGGAGGGGAGAAAGTGTGAGGTCGGCACCGAGTGTGTGTCAGTGTCTGTGTATTGTCTCTCTATCATCATACTGTGTGTAACTGTATTGTCTGTGTGTAATCAGCTCCTTATTGTAATGTCTCTCCTCCTATCACTCCCCTCACCCCTCCCACAGCTCCAACTCCCCTCCCACAACTCCCCTCACCGCTCCCACAACTCCCCTCACCCCTCCCTCAGTTGCAACTCCCCTCCCACAACTCCCCTCACCCCTCCCACAACTCCCCTCACCTCTCCCACAACTCCCCTCACCCCTCCCTCAGTTGCAACTCCCCTCCCACAACTCCCCTCACCTCTCCCACAACTCCCCTCACCCCTCCCTCAGCTGCAACTCCCCTCCCACAACTCCCCTCTCCCCTCCCACAACTCCCCTCACCCCTCCCACAAGTCCCCTCCCACAACTCCCCTCTCCCCTCCCACAACTCCCCTCACCCCTCCCACAACTCCCCTCACCCCTCCCACAACTGCAACTCCCCTCCCACAGCTGCAACTCCCCTCACCCCTCCCACAACTCCCCTCACCCCTCCCTCAGCTGCAACTCCCCTCCCACAACTCCCCTCACCGCTCCCACAACTCCTCTCCCACAACTCCCCTCACCCCTCCCACAACTCCCCTCACCCCTCCCACAAGTCCCCTCCCACAACTCCCCTCTCCCCTCCCACAACTCCCCTCACCCCTCCCACAAGTCCCCTCCCACAACTCCCCTCTCCCCTCCCACAACTCCCCTCACCCCTCCCTCAGCTGCAACTCCCCTCCCACAGCTGCAACTCCCCTCACCCCTCCCACAACTCCCCTCACCCCTCCCTCAGCTGCAACTCCCCTCCCACAACTCCCCTCACCCCTCCCTCAGCCTTGCTCTGTACCTGAGATACCAGGGATGGAGTCCAGCAGTTGCAGGGGAACATGTTCTCTCTCTATTGATCTATATATAGTGAATAAAGTACCCCCTCTTGTAAAATATAAGGATATTATAAGTTACCGAGGAGTTTCATGACCATATAAAAGTACGAGGCCGAAGGCCGAGTTATACAGGTCATGGAACTCCGAGGTAACTTCTAATATCCTCATATTTTACAACTGGGGGTACTTTATTTATTATAATACACAAATTTTAGTGAGTCATGTGACAGAAATGACATCACTACTCACCGTTTATAACTGATGACATCAGAACTCACCGTTTATAAGGATATAATTTACAGGATATTCATGGCTTTTGTGTATTATATATATACACACTTACACTTACATACATGTTTATGTATAAACATTCTCTGCTTCCCTCAGTTAATAATGATTAGACTGCATGTGCTGCAGGTGTGAGTGCTCAATAGTGACCAGGGTGCAGCCCTCCAGCACAGAGACCTCAGGTTACACACAGGGAGACAGCTGGGGGTGAGGAATCAGATTAATAGCCGGCCTGGCATGTGCCACCTGTAGGGAACGTGACTTTATAGCCTGCGGCCCTCCTGCTGTTGGCTAAGTACAACTCCCAGCACCCACAGACATCCTGCACACTTACTAGTGAATGAGCCTCTGCTCTGGGTCTTGTGACATTTGTAATCCTGGAGGGGGGGCTGTTTTGAGTCACAATTCTGAGTAGCCTCAGTATAACCCACCCTGTGCCTCTCTGACTCCTTCCAGCTCTCCCACAGCACTCGCTGCTCTCTATATCATGGCACAGGCAGAGCTTGATCTTGACTTTCTTGTCTCCTTATAGAGACTCTGAGATGGGACATTTCATGGGACACAGGCCAAATATCTCAATAATGCTGAACCCACTGGCCCCCCATGTGTCAGTCCCTCGTGATCCCCCCGTCTGGCTCATTTCAGCTCTGCTCATAAATAGCAGTCCTCTGCTTCAATAATATGTACAATCTAGTGGTAGAATTGAGGCCTGGCCCCAGTGAGCTTACACTCTACTGGTATAATAGGAGACCTTGCCCCAAGTAGCTTACACTCTAGTGGGATAATGGGAGACTTTGCCCCAAGGAGCTTACATTCTAGAGGTATAATGGGAGACCCTGCCCCAAGGAGCTTACACTCTAGTGGGATAATGGGAGACTCTGCCCCAAGGAGCTTACACTCTAGTGGGATAATGGGAGACTCTGCCCCAAGGAGCTTACATTCTAGAAGTATAATGGGAGACCCTGCCCCAAGGAGCTTACACTCTAGTGGTACAATGGAAGACTCTGCCCCAAGGAGCTTACACTCTAGAGGTATAATAGGAGACCCTGCCCCAAGGAGCTTACACTCTAGTGGTATAATGGGAGACTCTGCCCGAAGGAGCTTACACTCTTGTGGTATAATGGGAGACTCTGCCCCAAGGAGCTTACATTCTAGAGGTATAATGGGGACCCTGCCCCAAGGAGCTTACACTCTAGTGGTATAATGGGAGACCCTGCCCCAAGGAGCTTACACTCTAGTGGTATAATAGAAGACTCTGCCCCAAGGAGCTTACACTCTAGTGGTATAATGGGAGACCCTGCCCCAAGGAGCTTACACTCTAGTGGTACAATGGAAGACTCTGCCACAAGGAGCTTACACTCTAGTGGTACAATGGAAGACTCTGCCCTAAGGAGCTTACACTCTAGTTGTACAATGGAAGACTCTGCCCCAAGGAGCTTACACTCTAGTGGTACAATGGGAGACCCTGCCACAAGGAGCTTACACTCTAGTGGTATAATGGGAGACCCTGCCACAAGGAGCTTACACTCTAGTGCTACAATGGAAGACTCTACCCCAAGGAGCTTACACTCTAGTGGTATAATGGGAGACCCTGTCACAAGGAGCTTACACTCTAGTGGTACAACGGAAGACTCTGCCCTAAGGAGCTTACACTCTAGTTGTACAATGGAAGACTCTGCCCCAAGGAGCTTACACTCTAGTGGTACAATGGGAGACCCTGCCACAAGGAGCTTACACTCTAGTGGTATAATGGGAGACCCTGCCACAAGGAGCTTACACTCTAGTGGTACAATGGAAGACTCTACCCCAAGGAGCTTACACTCTAGTGGTATAATGGGAGACCCTGTCACAAGGAGCTTACACTCTAGTGGTACAACGGAAGACTCTGCCCTAAGGAGCTTACACTCTAGTTGTACAATGGAAGACTCTGCCCCAAGGAGCTTACACTCTAGTGGTACAATGGGAGACCCTGCCACAAGGAGCTTACACTCTAGTGGTATAATGGGAGACCCTGCCACAAGGAGCTTACACTCTAGTGGTACAATGGAAGACTCTGTCACAAGGAGCTTACACTCTAGTGGTACAACGGAAGACTCTGCCCCAGGGAGCTTACACTCTAGTGGTATAATGGGAGACCATGTCCAAGGATCTTACACTCTAGTGGTATAATGTCTAGTAGGATATTCTATGGTGTTTGCTAAATATCACTGCTGCACTTCCCAGGCCCAAACTATGTAGCAAATGAGATGTTTTGCTGTAACTGCGCCCCCTGTGGCCCATGTGACTGTCTAACCTTGTTCCTTGTCCCTCCAGCACATGGTTCTGAGCTTTAGAGTGTCAGAGCTGCAGGTTCTATTGGGATTCGCTGGCAGGAATAAGAGTGGCCGGAAGCACGAGCTCCTCACCAAGACTCTCCTCCTGCTCAGATCCGGCTGCATCCCGGCCGTCCAGATGAAGATCAAGGAGTTGTACCGGAGAAGGTTCCCCCGCAAGGTCGTCAGCTCTACGGACTTAACCATGTTGCACATGCAGGGGGGAGCTCTGCCCTCCGCCAATTCTCTGGCTCAGGGATCCGTGTGCCACATGGGTTATGACACCAGCTCTGCCTCCCCCACCGTGTCCTCCTCAATGTTACCCCCTGTACCAATGCTGGGCCCTAAACACGAGACTGACCTCTCCCACCTCACCCCACCCATTCACCCAGTGCACCCGGACGTCAAGATGAAGAGGCTGCCCTTCTATGATGTATATGATGAGCTCATTAAGCCCACCACTTTAGGTGAGTTTGTTATTAATACATAGCATAGAGTCCAGGTTGGAACATTCCTGTGCTTGCTGCTCTCCTCCCCATGATCAGGTGAGGGCGGGGCTTGGCCTGGATTCAGAAGCAAGTCAGTGTGTTACCTTATTGACTATTACATCTCTGTAGTCCGCTTTCGTTCCATCAAAGTTCACCGCACTGCCTCCTTCTTTATGAATGAGGAAAACTCGACCCTTTCAATGAAGACAAGCCCCGCCCCTTGCCAGACCATAGGAAAGAGAGCAGCCCAGGAACTAGAGCTCTGTATCTGGGCAAGTATTGGGGGTGACCAAATTCACTTACCAAACTGGGATTCCTGTTTGACGATGGGGAAAGGTAGCAGCCCAAAAGCAGGTTTATTTTATGAGTTTAATGGTTTTATCTTTTATCAGGGGTACCATTGGGATGAAAATACTCGATTAACTGTGTTAAAGGGGATGTTCACCTTCCAAACAATTTTTCAGTTAAGTTGTTTTCAGCTTGTTCTCCAGAAACATATTTAGATATTTTTCCAATATCTAAATAAAAGGGAAGTAAAGTTAATTGAAAGGGAAGTAAAGTAAAGTTTAAAGGGGAAGTAAAGTGTACAATAGAATAAGGCTAGAAATGCTGTATTTTGTATACTAAACATAAACATGAACTTATTGCAACACAAGCCTAATCAAACAAATGATTTATGCTTTCAAAGTTGGCCACAGGGGGTCACCATCTTTGCAAGACCAAGACTGTGCACATGCTCAGTGGGGTCTGGGCTGCTTAGGGATCGTCATAAATGATCAAAACAGCACAAGTCAAATAATATCTGCCAGAAGCCGATACAGCGAGACTGATTAATAATCAGAATATACAGACTGCACTGGGTCCTGTGTTGTCATGTCATCTAATGTGGATTTTATAGTTTTTGTATTGTTTAATACAAACTTTCTCCAACTCTGCAGAACCAGTGGCTGCAGCAAAATAATCCTCCAAATAGAATCCCAGTTTATCTGTTTAAATCTGGCTCCATGATCTTTGTCCCTGCAGCTGGAGTTGGAAACAGTAAAGGGGATGTAAAGGCAAAAATAAAATCCAATACAAATCTCTACACAGTTGCCGACTGCTCTACAGGGAAACAAACAAAGCTGCTTGAGTTCTGCATGGCTGGGAAGTAAGGCGAGGGCTCCCCCTGCTGTACATAAGTATGATTGTTTCCCTGCAGAGCAGTTAGGGACCGTCTGACAATTCCTATCCACAGCAGTAAATGAAGGGAGAATTTTACTGCATACAGTCAGGTTTCTTATAAAACAGTACACATTTTTTAATTGAAGTATATTGGAGATAGGTTTCTTTTTCATTAAAGAAAGTAAAAATGGGATTTTATTTTTTTGCCTTTACATGCCCTTTAAATGTCCCTGTCTGTGTCTGGTGTTTGAGTCTGGCAGCTCAGTAATTCAGGTGCAGACTCTGAACTGTTTTGCAACATTTAGTTGATCCATTTCTCAGCAGTATCTGTGGAATATCAGGAACTATTGTATCAATTCTAACAGCTGCCTTTAAATGAAACAAATGTATCAACTTCAATTTAGAACAGTTTACAGGGTCGGCGACCACCCTCCCAGAGCTGCTTTAGCGGGTGAAAATGAAATTTTACACTTCATTATTAGAAAAAGGGTCACACACAGAAAAAGGAAAGTAATTGGAAAAAGTCTTTGTTTCTTGTGATCTGTCTGACACCAACTGAAGTGAAACAAGTGTCAGAAGGTGAACATCCCCTTTAAGCAGTCCCGCAATGTTTTGCTGTATGTACATAACACAGGACTTTTCTGCTTCTTTTCTATTTCCAGCCTCCACCAACACCCAGAGATTTGAAGAGGCGCACTTTAACTTTGCATTAACCCCCCAGCAGGTCCACCAGATCCTCAGTTCCAGGTAAGATACCTGTGTTCATCTCAACTTGTAAGAAGCGTTGCAGAACTATAGCACTCTGGGAAGGGGCGGCTCTTTCAATTGTAGGTACCATGTTCTCTTTTAAAGAATAAGTAACAACTCTTGGGAGAAAACTGGGGCCCTATTATATTAGCCCCACAAGGAGTCTGCCTGATTTTTCTATACTTCCTGCTCCTGGGCTGCTCTCTTTCCCATGGTCAGGCAGGAACCTCTTCCTGGTAAGAGAATCCAGCTGGAGGGAAGTGGATTCACTTCTCCAAGGGTAGGGACAAAGCAAAGAAGTTTTATTACTAGGGATGCACCGAATCCACTTTTCTGGATTCGGCCGAACCCCCGAATCCTTCACGAAGGATTCGGCCGAATACCGAACCGAATCCGAACCCTAATTTGCATATGCAATTAGGGGTGGGAAGGGGAAAAAAATTTTTCTTCCTTGTTTTCTGACAAAAAGTCACGCAATTTCCCTCCCCGCCCCTAATTTGCATATGCAAATTAGGATTCGGATGCGTTTGGCCGGACAGAAGGATTCGGCCGACTCCGAATCCTGCTGAAAAAGGCCGAATCCCGAACCGAATCCTGGATTCGGTGCATCCCAATTTATTACCATCCCATCAGAACTTACCCTACTGTTCATTAAAATCACACACTATAGTTTTGGGCTCTGCCAGTCTTGATAGAAGTTGGCCAATCAGAATGACCACCGGTTGGATAGTAAGGTCCCATCCCTGAAATAGATTAGTCCTTCAGCCAGTGGGATCTGCTGAGTCACTGTTTGAGTAAGTGTGTGGGTAGTAAAAACAATTACTAGCTCCTAGAAATTCCTAACAAAGGCCACTGGTTAGGATTTGTTTAAACAGAGCTCATTGTCTCCCTTTAAATTGACCTTTACCACCAATAAATTAGTTACTACATTGTTGGCAAGGGAAGTGGTGTTCTGCCAATGCCATTTTGCCTGCATTTCTGGGTTTATGGTTATGCTATGGGTACCTTGTGTTGCCTAGCAACACACTTATATCTCCAGCTCATTTACATAATTATTCTTGCTTTGTCTTGCAGAGATCTATTGCCTGGAGCAAAGTGTGATTATACAGTTCAAGTACAGCTAAGGTAAAGCAACACCTCTCAGTATGGTAGCTCCTGCACTTCTACACAACTACATTCTGTTGTATCCAGTGAGGATGTGTATCAGCGATTGTATGTAACCCCGTGTGTGCTCTCCCCTGCACAGGTTCTGCTTGTGTGAGACCAGCTGCCCCCAGGAAGACTATTTCCCCCCCAACCTGTTTGTGAAAGTGAATCAAAAACTGTGCCCCCTGCCCGTGAGTAACATAAACTCTGCTCGGCTGTATAGAAAATCTGGCAACATAGGTATTCCCTGTACTAAGCACAATTCAGCAGGAACAGTCCCCTAAGTTTGCTCATAGTCTTTACAGAGAGATCCCATAAAACTATGGCAGCATAGGTATTCCCTGTACTAAGCACAATTCAGCAGGAACAGCCCCTAAGTTTGCTCATAGTCTGTACAAAGAGATCCCATAAAACTATGGCAGTATAGGTATTCCTGCTGAATTGTGCTTAGTACAGGGAATACCTATGCTGCCATAGTTTTATGGATCTCTCTGTACAGACTATGAACAAACTTAGGGACTGTTCCTGCTGAATTGTGCTTAGTACAGGGGAACAGTCCCTAAGTTTGTTCATAGTCTGTACAGAGAGATCCCATAAAACTATGGCAGCATAAGTATCCCCCTGTACTAAGCACAATTCAGCAGGAACAGTCCCTAAGTTTGCTTATAGTCTGTACAGAGAGATCCCATAAAACTATGGCAGCAAAGGTATTCCCTGTACTAAGCACAATTCAGCAGGAACAATCCCTAAGTTTGCTCATAGTCTGTACAGAGAGATCCCATAAAACTATGGCAGTATAGGTATTCCTGCTGAATTGTGCTTAGTACAGAGGAATACCTATGCTGCCATAGTTTTATGGATCTCTCTGTACAGACTATGAACAAACTTAGGGACTGTTCCTGCTGAATTGTGCTTAGTACAGGGGAACAGTCCCTAAGTTTGTTCATAGTCTGTACAGAGAGATCCCATAAAACTATGGCAGCATAAGTATCCCCCTGTACTAAGCACAATTCAGCAGGAACAGTCCCTAAGTTTGCTTATAGTCTGTACAGAGAGATCCCATAAAACTATGGCAGCAAAGGTATTCCCTGTACTAAGCACAATTCAGCAGGAACAGCCCCTAAGTTTGCTCATAGTCTGTACAGAGAGATCCCATAAAACTATGGTACATAGGTATTCCCTGTACTAAGCACAATTCAGCAGGAACAATCCCTAAGTTTGCTCATAGTCTGTACAGAGAGATCCCATAAAACTATAGCAGCATAGGTATTCCCCGTACTAAGCACAATTCAGCAGGAACAATCCCTAAGTTTGCTCATAGTCTGTACAGAGAGATCCCATAAAACTATGGCAGCATAGGTATTCCCCTGTACTAAGCACAATTCAGCAGGAACAGTCCACTAAGTTTGCTCATAGTCTTGACAGAGAGATCCCATAAAACTATAGCAGCATAGGTATTCCCTGTACTAAGCACAATTCAGCAGGAACAGTCCCTAAATTTGCTCATAGTCTGTACAGAGAGATCCCATAAAACTATAGCAGCATAGGTATTCCCTGTACTAAGCACAATTCAGCAGGAACAGTCCCTAAGTTTGCTCATAGTCTTGACAGAAAGATAAGAAAACACTGGCACAGCATGGGTTGCTTCTAGCAGGGAAATCTTGTCAAAGACAAGACAAGATTTCCCTGCTAGAAGCAACCCATGCTGTGCCAGTGTTTTCTTACCTTTCATGTGGATCTTGAGGTAGCCAAACGCCTCCTTCACTGAGCACCTGGGATCCGATTTGATTGGGAAGGCCAGGGTGTGCTAGGGTAATTTCTTTTCTGACTCCCTTGACAGCGAGATCCCATAAAACTATGGCAGCACAGGTATTCACTTGTAACACAATCACATATATATTTAAATATCTGCCAGAGTTTAGTAAAACAATTTATTGTATGTTTCTAGGGCTATTTACCCCCCACAAAGAATGGTGCTGAGCCCAAAAGACCGAACAGACCAATCAACATTACGCCGCTCATCCGACTGACATCAACGGTGCCCAACACTATTGTGGTGAACTGGTCCTCGGAGTTTGGCCGGGTAAGAGCTGCAGATCAAAGGCCTCAATATTCAGGGTAAACACGTGGTTCGTTCCAGTGCAGCGCAACAGCACTCATGCACTTGGTCTGTGTACAGGAATAAACTGTGTGTGTGCGCCAAACCATTGTGTAGTGTGTGTAGCTTTGTGGCCTCTGCTGCTCTATTAATAACATCGCTGGGACATTGTATGTCTATCCTGGGCTGAGAGGAGAAGTTCGAGTCCTGCAGCGGATCAGGTGCCCATGGAATACCCGCGAAAATGGTGCACCAAGTTGACGTCACTTCCGGGTTACGTGTATTTTACCTGGGGGTGTTGGGGGATTCAGGATAGGGAAAATAATACAGGTAAACAGGTGGGTCAGATTAGGGGTAATCGGGTACAGCTGGGCACGGGCCTCTAAACACAGGTCTCACTATTGCCATAAATCTTATTCTCCCTTAGATACAGGGCACAACTTGCTTTACTCAGAAAGGAAACTGCTACAATTCTCCAGCCGCATAGATAATTTGTATATTCTCACCCCTCTGCTTTTTACCCCCCACAGAATTATTCTCTGTCCTTATACCTGGTGAAACAGCTCACGTCTGTCACGTTACTGCAGAAACTCCGAGCAAAGGGAATCCGCAACCCAGACCATTCCAGAGCCTTGAGTAAGTGTGGCGCCATCCTGAGGGCCCAGACTCCCCCCATCCCTTTGTGTTTATGGTACTGTCCTGAGGTAGCAGATCCCTTCATTCCATGTGTTTTATTTACTACCTGATGTACACAATTTCCCCTTTCCATGTACTTTATTTATGGTACTTTCCTGAGGTATAAAATCCCTCTTCCATGTTTTTGTTACTGTCTTTTCATGTGTTTATGATACTGTAACTGTCCTGAGGTACCAAATTTCCCCTTTCCACGTGTTTATGGTTCTGTCCTGAGGTACCAAACCCCTCTCTTCTGTGTTTTTGTTACTATCTTTCCATGTACTGTATTTATGGCACTTTCCTGAGGTAATAAATCCCTCGCTTCCATGTGTTTTTGTTACTCTTGAGATGTACCAAATCCCTCTCTTCTGTGTGTTTTTGTTACTATCTTTCCATGTGTTTATCGTACTGTAATTGTCCTGAGGTACCGAATTTCCCCTTTCCACGTGTTTATGGTTCTGTCCTGAGGTACCAAACCCCTCTCTTCTGTGTTTTTGTTACTATGTTTCCATGTGTTTATGGTATTTTCCTAATTTCCCACTTTCCGTGTGCTTATGGTACTATCCTGAGGTACCAAATCCCTCTCTTCTGTGTTTTGTTAATATCTTTTCATGTGTTTACATTATTTTCCTGAGGAACCAAATTCCCACATGTTTATGGTACTGTCCTGACTCTTGAGGTGCCAAATCTCTCCCTTCCATGTGCTTTTGGTACTGTCCTGAGGTACTGGCTCCCACCCCTTCCACATGTTTATGGTACTGTCCTGAGGTACCAAATTAAGACTTTCCACATGTTTATGGTACTGTCCTGATGTACTGGCTCCCACCCCTTCCACGTGCTTATGGTACTGGCTCCCACTCCTTCCACATGTTTCTGGTACTGTCCTGATGTACTGGCTCCCACCCCTTCAACATGTTTATGGTACTGTCCTGAGGTACTGGCTCCCACCCCTTCCACATGTTTATGGTTCTGTCCTGAGGTACTGGCTCCCACCCCTTCCACATGTTTATGGTTCTGTCCTGAGGTACTGGCTCCCACCCCTTCCACATGTTTATGGTACTGTCCTGAGGTACTGGCTCCCACCCCTTCCACATGTTTATGGTACTGTCCTGAAGTACTGGCTCCCACCTCTCCCCTGAGCCGCACTACCCGGTTCCCTCCCAAGGGGCGCTGTGCTTAACGCTGTTTCTTTTCATGTAACAGTAAAGGAAAAGCTGACGGCGGATCCTGACAGTGAAATTGCCACAACGAGCCTGCGTGTGTCGCTCATGTGCCCGGTGAGTGGATTCCTGCCGCCTATTCCAAGCTACGCCCTGCGTTACATTCACTGAGCCCCAGCACTGGCTGACAGAGGATTCTGGGAGTTGTAGTGGAATAGCATTAATCTGGCACATTATACCCCCTTATATTACAGGTAAAGCTTGAGCCGAGCTGGATTAACCCTTTCTAGTGACTGACTGCGATTTCTCTGCTGTTGCAGCTGGGGAAGATGCGCTTGACGGTCCCCTGCAGAGCCATTACTTGCACCCACTTGCAGTGCTTCGACGCAGCGCTCTACCTGCAGATGAACGAGAAGAAGCCGACGTGGACGTGCCCCGTGTGTGACAAGAAGGCGCCGTACGACATGCTGATCATTGATGGGTGAGCACCTTGTGCACCTTGTATACTGGGGGTCATCTCCTAGAGCTGTATAACCCAATGGCTCCTTTCCTCTCGCAGCCTTTTCATGGATATCCTCAACTCCTGCACAGACTGCGACGAGATCCAGTTCGTGGAAGACGGATCCTGGTGCCCCATGAGACCAAAGAAAGAGAAGCAGGACATTTGTCAGCCGACCCAATATGGAGGCATTGAGGGTGAGCTGTGTGGCACAGGGAGGTGACGGTTAGAGCAACCCATGCAAATGCCAGAAATCTCCTCATTAATGAAATGTCTCATTCACCTTCTCCTCCCTTTACATTACAGCCAGCTCCATCTATAGCATGACCCCCGAACTCAAGCACAAGCCCGAGACCAAGAAGAAGGTGGAGGTGATTGATCTGACTTTGGACAGTTCGTCGGACGATGATGAGCCTCCCAGCAAGAAGCAGTGTCCTGTTACGTCTGCGGCTATCCCATCTGCTGCAGGACTCAAAGGGTAAGAGATCCGAAGGGATTGGGCGCAAAGCACAGACCTGATGGCAACCAAAGTAAGGCTACTATTTATTTCATTCAGGGTAATCAGCGTTGACCACCAGCCATCTTCTGTATTAAGGAGCCCACCCATGGCAACGATCAGCAGCGACTACCTGTCCAGCCTACCTCTGCAGGATTATCACCGCTCCTACACTGTCCCACCTGATATGCAAGGTAACCGAGGGGAGTATATAGGGGGCTAGTGCTTATATTCCGCTCACTCACCTCAGCAGGTGGGAATCAATAGGTGAGAAAGGATCTGAACTGATAAATGACAATTACTTTCCTTCCCCAGGTCTGGATCTGTTCTCCTTCCTCCAGGCCGACAGTACGGTGAGTGCTCCTTTTATTTTATACATGATCACCTGTTAACACCCTTTAATAAACACATTTAACTTACACAACTGTGATTTATCTCTTCTTCCTCCTGGGTTGTTCTCTTTCCCATGGTCATGTGGGGGGTGGGGCTAGTTCCAAATGGTTGTTTTATTCCCCCCCCCCCATTACATGAATATGTATGATCCAGGGAAAAGAAGTGTAAAGCAGTTGGATTGAGCAAGTTTTCTATAGCAGCAAAAGCTCCTTTAACCTGCTTCATGCTGCTTTGGAAAGCCCCGCCCCTCCCTGACCATGGGAAAGAGAACAACCCCGGTGAATGGGAAGTACACACAAGTTTTCATTTGTAGGGGTCAGCAGTTTTATGTCACTGTTTCTTCCTAATCAGCATTATAGCCCATCCGTCATCACTTCCCTGGATGAACAGGACACCCTGAGTCATTTCTTCCAGTATCGGGGCCCTCCTGCTCACTACATGAGTCCACTCTCTCAGACCATAACTGGAAGCCACTCTACTCCCACTAGTGCCAGTCGGATCAGCAGCATCGTGTCCACCAGTTCCATGAGGGAGAGTCACAGTCACAACACATCACAGAACAACTCTTCAGCGCTGCCGGGCTGCCGGCCGGACATCATATCCTTGGACTGACAGACATCATATCCTTGGACGAAGCGGCAGGAGGAAACAGAAGAGCAACATTTTGGCCAGGGGCCCCCCTGCACTTGTGAACTCCACTAGGAATCCTGGTGCCGTCTCTGCCTCTGAGAATATTTGCTTTTTCTGTGTTTTTACCCAATGTGAAGGCTCTATTTTTTTTTAAAGGGGAAGAAAACTTTTTTTTTTTTAAAAAGATGTTTTCTGTTTTTCCAGCAGAAAGTAAATGTCGTCAGATTGGAGGGAATCTGTCCAGATCGTTTTTTAACTTTTAATAATGGGAGATATGCAGGGAATTCTTACCTAGAAACAGTTTTAGTATTAATTACTCCCACCCCTGCCTCCTTATCCCACGACTAGAAAAACACTTTTTTTTATACTGAAGGAAACTGTTTTTAAAAAAAATTGTTGTTAAACATGGGAGAATATTTCTTTTTTCTGTGTTTTTCCCCCATGTGACTCGAGGGAAGGCCGATACTTACAACATGAAAACAGTCCTATTTTTCTTTTTTTAAAAGGTGTTTTTCCAGCAGAAAGTAAATGCCATCAGATTGGAGGGAATCCGTGCAGATCGTCTTTTTTTTTACTTTTTTAATAGGGATTTTACCTCTGTATTAAGTCAGAGGTATATTGTAATAATCAGTGTCTGATATATAATATATAGGCCAGGCCCATTAAAGCCGCAGTGTTGTACAAGGAGTTGGGGTGTATGGAAAATTCCAGCATCCTCACACCCATATACTGTCCTGTCTAAAGGAAACGATATGGCAGCTTCCACTTGTGACTGTTTTGACACATCAGCCTGCGACGACTGTTGTTTCTTCTGCTTCTTAGTTGATATCTTGAATCCCTGCCACAAAGCAAGACTGTGCTGCTGCCCTCAGCTAGAAAGGAAGTAGAGACCGTCACATGACTGCCATGAAATAGTCTGGATTTAGAAGCCATTTCATGACTCCAAATCAACAAAAAAAGCACTTTTTGTCAGGTCAACAATATCCCGATAGTCCTCTTCATGAATTCCATTGTGGTGTATCATGATGCTTTAAATTCCAGGGGAATTCGGACTCATAAATAGGTGCGCTAGCGATACCATATACGGTATTTATGCACAAAGGGAAACAATTTTTTGCCCTTTTATTCAGTCAGATTTTCTGCCTCTTTACGTCTGTATGAAAGTGGAGCTGCCATATTGTTTGTGGGCGTATCCTGAGCAGATTGCAGGACAGCCCCACCTAGAGGTCATTGTTGTTTAAGAAGAGGTCAAATGGTTTAGCCCCTTTTCTGTGCACATAATAAGCCATAAACTCCTCCTGACCCCATGAAAAGCAAAGAAACGACTATAAATAGGGGTGTAATATAATATATTGGTTACTTAGCCCTTGGGCTCCGTAGCAACAGCCATTACACACACCCCTCCAGTTTTATAGCACAAGACTCCGTTGCCTTTAATAACGGCAACACAACCGCCATATACCTCTAATGTATATACAGGGTGCATATCAGTGGCCTGAAACATTGGCCCCAATCTCCTCCCATCAGTACAGAGCACTTTTTGCTCCTGGGCTGCTCTCTTTCCCATGGTCAGACAGGAACCTTCCTCTGGGTAAGTGAATCCAATCTCCCCCAGTACTTACCCAGGTACAGAACTCTGATTCTCTGTACTTCCTACTCCTGGGCTGTTCTCTTTCCCATGGTCAGACAGGAACCTCCCCCTGGTTAAGTGAATCCAATCTCCCCCAGTACTTACCCAGGTACAGAGCTCTGATTCTCTGTACTTCCTGCTCCTGGGCTGTTCTCTTTCCCATGGTCAGACAGGAACCTCCCCCTGGGTAAGTGAATCTAATCTCCCCCAGTACTTACCCAGGTACAGAGCTCTGATTCTCTGTACTTCCTGCTCCTGGGCTGCTCTCTTTCCCATGGTCAGACAGGAACCTCCCCCTGGGTAAGTGAATCCAATCTCCCCCAGTACTTACCCAGGTACAGAGCTCTGATTCTCTGTACTTCCTGCTCCTGGGCTGCTCTCTTTCCCATGGTCAGACAGGAACCTCCCCCTGGGTAAGTGAATCCAATCTCCCCCAGTACTTACCCAGGAACAGAGCTCTGATTCTCTCTACTTCCTGCTCCTGGGCTGTTCTCTTTCCCATGGTCAGACAGGAACCTCCCCCTGGGTAAGTGAATCCAATCTCCCCCAGTACTTACCCAGGTACAGAGCTCTATTCTCTGTACTTCCTGCTCCTGGGCTGTTCTCTTTCCCATGGTCAGACAGGAGCCTCCCCCTGGGTAAATGAATCCAATCTCCCCCAGTACTTACCCAGGTACAGAGCTCTGATTCTCTGTACTTCCTGCTCCTGGGCTGCTCTCTTTCCCATGGTCAGACAGGAACCTCCCACCCCAGTACTGACCCAGGTACAGAGCCCCAAATCTCTGTAGTTTCCTGCTTTTGGGTTGCTCTCTTTCCCATGGTCAGGCTGGAGGGGAACATAAATCCAGTCTTCCCTCAGTACTTACCCAGGTACAGAGCTCTAATTCTCCACACTGCCTGCTCCTGTTTTGTTCATGGCCATGTAGGGGGCGTCGGTGCAGAAACCAGTTGTTGGTGCTTTCATGTTCCTAACGTGACCATGGGAAGGAGAACAGCAACCTGGAGACTTCACTCAACATCCTTCAGATGCTGGGAGTTGTAGTTGAACTACAAACATGATATCCTTTGATATCCTCCACCCATGGCCTGATCTACTTCCACTTGTAAATCCCACCATTACTTCCCACCATTATTTCCATGATTGAGGCATTAATATCTCAGCGCTGCCATGTTGGTTAACGTCTGTGTTTTTTTTTTTTTTAATATGAACTCCAAAGATCCCCCCTTCCCAATATTGTCTGACAAACATATGAAGGTCTCATGTTTAGGCGCTGGATAAAGACCCCCATATTGTGCTTCTGGGGGTCTCTCCGAGTGCCGTGGCTGCTGGGATACTAGAGCAGCCAATGCACATATTTAATGTATTTAAAGCCACAGTGTATTATGTTTCCTTTTTTTATTTTGTAGCCAGAGTTTAGAGGGTTAAACCTGTATCCTTCTTCCAGCCAGAAAACCACAGATTAGGAAAAAAATGTGTTACCGCAAATAAAACTTATTTATTCAGAACGTGTCCGTTTCATCATATTTATGTACAGGGGGCGGAGTTCTCAGGTATGGCCTCCAGCCACAGGCTAAGGGTATATTTAGTGCCGGTGCTGATCCAGGCTACATCAGGAATGCTGCGATCTGATTGGCTCACAGATCCACTTATTAATTCCAGGACCCTACAGGGAGGGGGCGGAGACAGGTCACCTATATACTCTGTTTTTTTATACTTGGGTCCCTAGAGGTTGCTAAACTACAATTCCCAGCAGCCTCCAACATAGGATCAAGGTATTCTGGGTAGTTCTAAGGATTTTATACTGAATTAAACACAGGGTCTAGTAACCAATAGAAACCAGTAAGGACTATCTGCCCCCTTAAATAAACAATGGTCTTACTGGGTAGCGGCAGCAACAGAGCTTAACACAAATGTACAGTATTTTCAGCACAGAAACACATCACATCCCTGTTACTTGGCAGGTACAAGGCCACGCAGATTCCCAGAATCCTTTGCACCATCCTCCGAAGCGACAATATGATTGGCTGTGTCTGTATCCAGCCAGACACAGGGAATAAAGATAAATATATAGGAAGGTCAGTGATCCCAATGTTATTAATAGGGAATAAAGATAAATATATAGGAAGGTCAGTGATCCCAATGTTATTAATAGGGAATAAAGAGAAATATATAGGAAGGTCAGTGATCCCAATGTTATTAATAGGGAATAAAGATAAATATATAGGAAGGTCAGTGATCCCAATGTTATTAATAGGGAATAAAGATAAATATAAAGGAAGGTCGGTGATCCCAATGTTATTAATAGGGAATAAAGATAAATATATAGGAAGGTCAGTGATCCCAATGTTATTAATAGGGAATAAAGATAAATATAAAGGAAGGTCAGTGATCCCAATGTTATTAATAGGGAATAAAGATAAATATATAGGAAGGTCAGTGATCCCAATGTTATTAATAGGGAATAAAGAGAAATATATAGGAAGGTCAGTGATCCCAATGTTATTAATAGGGAATAAAGAGAAATATATAGGAAGGTCAGTGATCCCAATGTTATTAATAGGGAATAAAGATAAATATATAGGAAGGTCAGTGATCCCAATGTTATTAATAGGGAATAAAGATAAATATATAGGAAGGTCAGTGATCCCAATGTTATTAATAGGGAATAAAGATAAATATATAGGAAGGCCAGTCATCCCAATGTTATTAATAGGGAATAAAGATAAATATATAGGAAGGTCAGTGATCCCAATGTTATTAATAGGGAATAAAGATAAATATATAGGAAGGTCAGTGATCCCAATGTTATTAATATGGAATAAAGATAAATATATAGGAAGGCCAGTCATCCCAATGTTATTAATAGGGAATAAAGATAAATATATAGGAAGGCCGGTATTTTTCTCCAGAAAAGGTGGCAACTCTATCCGTGACCCAACTCACCTGCTCTCCTTGCTCAACTTGTCCAACTGAGAAAGAAGAGATGAATGTCCCCCAGATGTCTTCTGGGGAAGATTTTTTTGTTTGTATTGGGGAAATAAACCTTAAAGGGGTTGTTCATCTTTAAATTAACTGTTAGTATGATGTAGACAGGGATATTATGAGACAATTTGCAATTGGTTTTCATTGTTTTTTATTTGTGGTTTTTGACTTATTTAGCTTTTTATTCAGCAGCTCTCCAGTTTGAAATGTCAGTTATCTGGTTGCCACGGTCCAACATTCCCCTAGCAACCATGCATTGATTTGAATAAGAGACTGGAATATGAATAGGAGAGGCCTGAACAGAAAGATGAGGAATAAAAAGAAGCAATAACAGTATGTGAGTAGCCTTACTGAGCATTTCTTTTTAGATGGGGTCAGTGACCCCCATTTAAAAGCTGGAGAGAGTCAGAAAAAAAAGGCAAATAATGAAAAAACTATAAAAAAAAAAAGAAATAATCAAAAGTTGCTTAAATTTGGCAGTTCTATAAGATACTAAAAGTAAACTTAAGGGTGAACCACCCCATTAAGCAGAAAGGGGCTCAGAAATATCCCTGCTATGTGGTTACTAAGGCTTATTTACCCTGGCAACCAGGCAGCAAGGTGGACAATGGCCACGTCACATCATCTTAGAGCTTCCAATGCTGAGGAGCGTGTGCACTGGAAGCCAGGAGCAGCTTGGTGTTCAGTCGACTCTTTTTTTTGGAATTCCAGTGAAGTTGATGTCATGTCTTACCTTTTATTGTACATATAAGGGCAGACCGTCTGTTAATTGATATCACTAGACATATATATATATATATATATATATATATATATATATATATATATACACATATTCTAATTGGAATGAATCATATTCCTGATTTTGCCCCCTCTGCTGCAAAGTACCCCAGGCTGGGGCATTTGATATTTAGAAGGCTGTCAAAATAGGGTAACAGTTAATCAATTACCCAACAACCCAGTGATCTTCTCTTTAGATGTGGGTAAAGCAGGAGGAGGTTTCTTCTGATTCTCATCACTCAATCTTGTGTCTCCTAGAAGACCTAGTTCTCCTTTTAGGACAATGCAGTTTGATGAACATTTACCCAGAATGCTTCACTCCCATGCTCCTCGATACACTGCAGCTCCTTTCTCACACTATTCATTCTAACAGTGTCCCACCCAAACACATATTGCCTGCCTGATATCTTTTCCATGTCTTAAAGGGATTCGGTCAAGATTTTGTTTTTATTTCTTTTTTTTTAAATCTTATTATTTATTGTGTTTTTTCAACAAATACATACATAGTATCATCATATATTTCTCTAAGGAGTAAGATCTAGTATTTTCCATAAATCTAACGAAACAAAACAACAGACAAAACAAAAAGAAAAAAATAATAATAAAAAGGTCCAATACAATGTAGGTTTTATGTTTTGGTCTTAGATAGCCAAATATTATGTGCTTCTTGTATTATTATTTTCTCTCTAAAACCTCTTGGTACTGCTTTTTCATATTCATATTCTAGATTATTTGTAACTTCTTGTTGTATTTGGTGTATATTTGGAACATCCTCTTTTTTCCAGTTTCTAGCTATTAGGAGTTTACAGGTATTTAATATTTGGAATTGTTTTTATTTCTAAATGACACTGTTTACACTGCAAATAATTCACTGTACAATGTAAAATGTCATTCCTGAACCAGCAAGTGTATTTAGTTGTAATATTGGTGTGTAGGTGCATCTCAGGTCATTTTGCCTGGTCATGTGATTTCAGAAAGAGCCAGCACTTTAGGATGGAACTGCTTTCTGGCAGCCTGTTGTTTCTCCTACTCAATGTAACTGAATGTGTCTCAGTGGGACCTGGATTTTACTATTGAGTGCTGTTCTTAGATCTACCAGGCAGCTGTTATCTTGTGTTAGGGAGCTGCTATCTGGTTACCTTCCCATTGTTCTGTTGTTAGGCTGCTGGGGGGAAAGGAGGGGTGATATCACTCCAACTTGCAGGAAAGAGAGACTGAAGTTTCTCGAAGCACAAGTCACATGACTGGGGGCAGCTGGGAAACGGACAATATGTCTAACCCCATGTCAGATTTCAAAATTGAATATAAAAAAATCAGTTTGCTCTTTTGAGAAATGGATTTCAGTGCAGAATTCTGCTGGAGCAGCACTATTAACTGATGCTTTTTGGAAAAAAACATTTTTTTCCCCATGACAGTATCCCTTTAAGTCTATTTATGCCCTCCCCCCAATGGATCCCTATAAATTGTACCCTTTAGGTCCATATATTACACAAACACACAAAAGGCCAAATATTGTTTTGCGTTTAACATTTATTATTTTTTGCACACACTTGAGCTCATTTCAAAGTCCTATTTGGCCTTCAGACGTCCTACAGAAGCCCAGGGACTGGTCACTGTAATGGACCAACTGCAAGCCCGTTATTCCTCCAGAAAGCCAACGTGCCAGTGTTTCCCTTCTTTCCAATATGGATTACGTGCCCAGCAAGTAGCCCTGCGGTGGGATGAAAGAAGACAGGGGGTCTCCTCAGACTTTGGTCTTGGTGCTGTTTATGTAGGATTCCAAAATAAAGATGGTTTCATCCACCTGAATTTCGCTGGCGTCCAACCTGGCACAAAGCACATAGATACGTCATTAGCTGTGCACTGTCCCTCGTCTCTCTCATTAAAGGCAAAGCTAAAACTAAAGGACCCCCAGAAACCCAGCACTCACTTGTTGACATTGCGTTTCAGGTTTTCAAGCTGCTGCCGCTCAGGGGCTGTGATCATCTCCTCGATCTCCTGCAGTTGTCCCTCCTCAGCCCCCGTAGCTTGCATGGAGGCAATGATGGCTTCAATTCTTTGGGATTTCTCCAGCAAGCGCCTGGATTGGACAGAAGTTGAATGGTTTTAGAGTCTAATTCAGACTTGGGCCTCACTCAGCAGCACAATCTCAAACACACGGCCCAACTCACTTGTTCTCCTTGGTATCAAACTGCCTGCGCTCTATCAGGTTGGCCACAGTCTGTTGGGTGGAGAGAATTGTGGGTAGAATGTGTCAGCAGTAGATTCCCCTTTATCCCAGACAGACCTACGTACTCCTAAATTATATGGACTTTATATCTCTCTGCTGTGTAACGTTTATCATCAAGAGCAACAATGCCTTCCTTTTTGTGGCAGCATAGGTATTCCCTGTACTAAGCACAATTCAGCAGGAACAGCCCCTAAGTTTGCTCATAGTCTGTACAGAGAGATCCCATAAAACTATGGCAGCATAGGTATTCCCCTGTACTAAGCACAATTCAGCAGGAACAGTCCCTAAGTTTGCTCATAGTCTGTACAGAGAGATCCCATAAAACTATGGTACATAGGTATTCCCTGTACTAAGCACAATTCAGCAGGAACAGTCCCTAAGTTTGCTCATAGTCTGTACAGAGAGATCCCATAAAACTATGGCAGCATAGGTATTCCCTGTACTAAGCACAATTCAGCAGGAACAGTCCCTAAGTTTGCTCATAGTCTGTACAGAGAGATCCCATAAAACTATGGCAGCATAGGTATTCCCTGTACTAAGCACAATTCAGCAGGAACAGTCCCTAAGTTTGCTCATAGTCTGTACAGAGAGATCCCATAAAACTATGGTACATAGGTATTCCCTGTACTAAGCACAATTCAGCAGGAACAGTCCCTAAGTTTGCTCATAGTCTGTACAGAGAGATCCCATAAAACTATGGCAGCATAGGTATTCCCTGTACTAAGCACAATTCAGCAGGAACAGTCCCTAAGTTTGCTCATAGTCTGTACAGAGAGATCCCATAAAACTATGGCAGCATAGGTATTCCCTGTACTAAGCACAATTCAGCAGGAACAGGCTACTTTCTTTTGTACCTTGTAACATCTCTGTAGTAACATTCGTGCACAGGGAAGGGTGTTCACCGTGTACAAGTAGAAGGTTCTAGAAGGGGCATGATCTGGTGTCTTTGGAATTTCCTGCATATAAAAGAAGAAAGTTTAATAGGAGGGAGATTTCATATCATTAACCCCTTGGGTCTGGCAGGTCCATCATCCCAGCAGACCATATAAACACAAACAGTTTTATAATATTGAGGCTAAAAACAGATATGATTTCAGGGCACAATGTGTTATGCGTAAACAGGAAAATCCAGTGCTGTGATTGGATAGAAGGTTCAGCAGAGGCTTAGGATAAGGGGAGAGAGCTTTGGCATTGAAATTGGTTATGCTCAGCTAGTGCTGTCAACTAAAGGGTCCACAGAAAGGTCCGCATAGACGCGACGATTCTTCTTTGGTGAACGACCGATTTCAGTGCAGTCCGACCAAATTATCGCGCCGTTAGTGGGATTCGATCGATTGCACATCTTACGATTTTTTTGCCCGACATCTGTCAGAAAATTGATCGGCCAGATTTAAAAATCTTTATCGGTCCCAGTGCAATGTATGTACGTTTGCAGGGACAAGCAGACAGATACTCTTCAGTTTTGTTGGCAATATCACCTGAAATTGTCTTTTTAGTTGATGGACACATCGTACATTTAATCGATCATTTCGAGATAATCATGGTCTCACGATAACGATTGGATCTTTTAAAAATCTTTACATCTATGGCCAGCTGAAGTCTAGGGACCCTGAGAAATCTCCTAGGATCCTGGTGGGTCACTTACATCCTGCCCACGGGAAACTGCCCTATAACTGCCCTATAACTGCCCTATAACTGCCCTATAACTGCCATATCACTTTAGCTTTAGTAACTATATCAGCATACAATTCTAGTCTAAGCATGGGGAGAACTAGCTGACAGTCAGTACTGACTTGCAGGGACACCAGATTCTGAGACAGCATTTTGTAGAGCATTTCCTTGGCCTCTTTGGCGGGAACCATAGCCAAATCTTCCACTTGCTTCTGCTCCAGGTGCCTCTTGCGAAGGAGGAGGCGGAAGATTCTGGCAGAGCGAGAGCCAAACCTGTACAGAGTAAGTGGACAGGGAGTAGCGCATTAGTCTGGGCAAACTCCGGGTCTTGTACAACTAAAACTCTTAGTATTAGTCCAGCAGTTGCAGAGATACTGGTAGTGAGAACCATATTAAAGGGAGTGTTCTCCTTTAAATTACCAGTTAGTATGATGCACAGAGGGATATTCTGAGACAATTTACAATTGGTTTTCATTTTTTATTATTTGTGTTTTTTGAGCTATTTAGATTTATATTCAGCAGCTCTCCAGTTTGTAATTTCAGCAGTCTGGTTGCTAGGATCCGACTAACCCAATATTCCAATATTTGCTTGTAGTTTCTGCATAGGAAGAAGTAGAAACCAGTCCCCCCATTTCTACCTTATAGACTGCCCCCAGATTACGGACGCCTCAAATTTTCTTACCTCTCCTGTACGAGAGATTCCAACGTTGCGGTGGCCAATGAAGCGACAGCTTTGTGCAGATCTACAAGTCCTGGTTAAGTCACAGAACAATGGGAGAGGCAAAACACAGAGAGAGAGAGAGAGAGAGAGAGAGAGAGAGAGCGAGAGCGAGAGCGAGAGCGAGAGCGAGAGCGAGAGCGAGAGCGAGAGAGAGAGAGAGAGAGAGAGAGAGAGAGAGAGAGAGAGAGAGAGAGAGAGAGAAAAAGAGAGAGAGAGAGAAAAAGAGAGAGAGAGAGAAAGAAAGAGAGAGAGAGAGAGAGAAAGAGAGAGAGAGAGAGAGAGAGAGAGAGAGAGAGAAAGAAAAAAAGAAAGAAAGAAAGAAAGAAAGAAAGAAAGAAAGAAAGAAAGAAAGAAAGAAAGAAAGAAAGAAAGAAAGAAAGAAAGAAAGATGAAAACAAAAAAAAAAGGACTGGACATATAAAAGATACTGATCACAAACATTCCTCCACCGCTGTCACCGGACCGTCCAACATATTCCAACTGTGAGGAAACAAAGGCAAATCCACTGATTAAATTGGGCCCATGTCCTCCTTGTAGCTAAAGGGGAGGTTCACCTTCAAATGAATGTTTAGTATGTTATAGAATGGCCAATTCTAAGCAACTTCAAATTGGTCTTCATTATTTATTTTTTATCGTTTTTAATTATTTGCTGCCTTTGTCTGACTTTTTCTTTCAAATGGGGGGTCACTGACCCCATCTTCAAAACAAATGTTCTGTAAGGCTACAAATGTGTTGTTATTACTCCTTTTTTCTATTCAGGCCTCTCCTATTCATATTCCAGTCTCTTATTCAAATCAGTGCATGGTTGCTAGGGGAATATGAGCCCTAGCAACCAGACTGCTGAAATTGCAAACTATCTCTCTCCCTCCTAGAATCATCCCCTCTTTCCCGTTACATTTCTGATAAACCACTGTGAATTATCATCATTCTACTGCTTATATCTGTACTATGCAGCAAATATGAATGTAACTTTATTCTATTCTGGTCCCCAATATCCCCATTCTTTTCTGTATCCCTGATTTTTTGTCGAAGAATCCAATAAAAAAAAGATTTTTCAAAAAAAGATTTTTCAAAAAAAGAAAAAGAAATTGCAAACTGGAGAGCTGCCAAATAAAAAGCTAAATAACTCAAGAACCACAAATAATAACAAAATGAAAGCAACTTGCTTATTGTCTCAGAATCTCCCTCTCTACATCATACTAACAGTTAATTTAAAGGTAAACAACCCCATTAACTTTTAGTACAATGTAGAGAGTGATATTCTGGTTTCGGAGTTATTTAGTTATTCAGCAGCTCTCTGGTTTACAAGTTCAGCTATCTGGTTGCTAGGATCCGAATTCCTCTAGCAACCATGCACTGATTTGAATAAGAGACTGGAATATAAATAGGAAAGGCCAGAATTGAAAGATGAGGAATAAAAAGCAGCAATAACAAATAAATGTGTAGCCTTTTAGAGCATTTATTTTTAATATGGAGTCGGTGACCATAAAAAGCTGGAAAGAGTCAGAAATAATTGAAAAGTTGCTTGGAATTGGCCATTCTAAAACATACTAAAAGTTAACTTAAAGGTGAACCACCCCTTTAACACAATAAGAGCAAAGCAAAGATATCCCCCCAAGGCAGCTAATAAAGAGGTGCAATAACGTTCTGCCGGGTGCTACGTACAATACGGGGCAGATTTATCAAGGGTCGAATTTCGGATTTGAAAAACTTAGAAATTCAAAGGTTTTTTTAGTTTTCAATCGAATAGGTCTGTATTCGGCCAAATTAGAATCATATGAATCAAAGTAATAACGCATTAGATCGAATTCGAATCGATGTTTTTCAAAGTCCACCAATTGACTCCAAATGGGTTCTGGGAGGTCCCCCGTAGGCTAAAACAGCAATTCGGCAGGTTTTAGATGGCGAATGGTCGAAGTCAAATTTTTAAATAAACAGTACATGATAAATTTTGATATTCGAATTTTCTAATTTTTTTCAAGTTCAAATCGAATTTGGACTATTCCCTAGTCGAGATACACAAAAATAGCTTGAAATTCCACTTTTTTTTTTTTTAATTCGAAAATTCACCTTGACCTTTGATAAATCAAGTGTTCATATTCATTATCACACAAGCTGCATTTGAGCCCCATTTAATAAGAGTCGCAGCCAATGCTTTGTAAGGATCGATGAGAAGGAGGTTCAGGCGCTCTGTAAAATTCCATGTCACTTACTGGATCATCCGCTAACAGAGTCAGATACTGATCCAACACTTGCTTGGAGACATTGTAGCCAGTAGGGAGCGACCTGAAAATCTGATAAAAAAAGAAATGTTAAATGGAGTAAAAGAACCAATATTTTTTTTCTTTCCCTTCTAATTCAGCTTAAATTCAGTCTCCTGCTTCTGAGCTGTATGATTCATTTCCCCACTCCAACACCCTGGGCTTGGTGCAGTAGGGGATGCACCGAATTCACTATTTTGGATTCGGCCGAACCCCCCAATCCTTTGCGAAAGATTAGGCCGAATACCAAACCGAATCCTAATTTGCATATGCAAACATTTTTTACTACCTTGTATTGTGACAAAAAGTCACGCGATTTCCCTCTGTCCCTAATTTGCATATGCAAATTAGGCTTTGGATTCCGTTCGTCCAGGCAGTAGGATTCGGCCGAATCCTGCTGTAAAAGGCTGAATCCTGGCCGAATCCCGAACCGAATCCTGGATTTGGTGTATCCCTAGTGCAAAGGTGCAAACACACGGGCACTGCACTGTCCTATAATATTCATTTTCAAAAACTATAGCTCAGTGGAGCACTTTAGCAATCTGGGTGGTGCCAAGCATTTCAATGGAGGGTTACATCCGGCCCACAGGTTTCCAGTTGGACAGTCCTAATAGCAGAGCTGTCCAACTAAAGGCTGATGAATCAGCCCTCCATAAGATTTTAGAACTCCCCCAACTCTCCGATTGCTCAAGAGCTCCACTGACCTATAGTTTGTCACTTTGGATGCCAATCCTTTAATTATAATCTGACCCCTGACCGTGTAGCACAGTAAGCCGCTACATGGAAACAGTCGCATGGCACGTCTCTAAATAATAAAGGACGGATACTGACCTCATTGGATGACAGCGGCTGTGTATACGCAGCACTAGATGAAGTGGTGACTTCGCTCATTCTCAGCATGGTCCGGACTATCTCACTGCTGGTCTGTAAAAGTCCATTTTGAAAAAGTAAACACCATAGATATGATCTGCAATAGAATCCACAGTGAAGCTGAACTGCAGCCTTTTTCAGCCTCAGGCCACCTTTAATAGAAGGTTATTGCTTTTATCCAAAATTAAATTTCTGTAAAACAGGATTCTCCCTGTACTGAACGAATAAGAGAACAGGTGATGCACAATCGTACAGCAAATACTGCCCGCAAGAAGAGACAAGGGGTTTTGTCACATGGTACCTGATCCATTTTATTGGAAACAGCGCTGATAATAGCCTGATCTCGGAAATGCTGGTGGAACCGCTCGGTGTTGACTTGCCAGTAGATGCCATCGTCTTGGCTAACCTGTGCCGGGAGACAGAGCAGGACAGTGTAGGGTATATGCAAGAGAAGAATGTAGAGCCATCTCAGTAACTGTATCCTTACTAACACCTCTGATACCCACCTCCGTGTCCTTTTTTTGTCTCTTCGCCTGACTGCCTCCATCATCATCGTCAGATGATCTGCGGCGTTTGCCCCTCCCTAGAGGAACAGGATAATGTGGGATATAAAATGTCTCCCTATGTTGTACACAACTCTCTGCAACACCTAAATGAGCAGGAGATGCTTTCACTCACCTGTCAGGTTTACTTTAGGGATGATGTACATCTCCTTCTCATCCATCTGCAGAGTTGGGGCAAGCGGCGGGCGGCCTTCTGTGGCATCTTTCTCCTGCAGACCCGGGCACCGCTGCACAAAGTGTGTGTCTGCCAGGTGAGTAAAGGTGGCAGACACTTCGCTGTACTCCATGCTTTTGCTGTCTGCGTGGGGGAAGAAAAATACATACGGGTTGATCTAGAAAGAATTCCAAGCTTTGAAAGCAATGGGCTTGGGCTTTCAAGAGTTTCCCCATTATACCACTAGAGGTATTGCCAATAGATTAGCCACAATAGTACAAGCTATAACACTATGTTTATTCTGCAGAATGATTTACCGTACCTGTGTAAACAGCTCTAGAATCGCTCTCTGTTTGTTTAGGATAGCAGCTGCCATATTAGCTTGGTGTGACATCACTTCCTGACTGAGTCTCTCCCTGCTCACTCATAGCTCTGGGCTCAGATTACAGCAGGGAGGGAGAGAGGAGCAAACTGAGCATGCTCAAGCCCTAGCCCTGGAGGTTTAAGCTGAAAACAGGAAGTCTGATACAGAAGCCCATGAGTACACAATAGAAGGAAAGAAATGTGATGTCTCTTTTGACAGAGGACTCAGAGCAGCATTACTTTGAGGGGTTACTGGTGTATTTATATAGACCTTTCTGATAAAGCTTACTTAGTTTTAATCTTTCCTTCTCCTTTGATATAAGTGTCCCATTATACAAATAAACATTAAGCTCTTTGTGACAACTTCAGGTCTTCCCTTTATTTCACTAGACTGTAAGCTCCTTGGTGGTGGATATTTCTTTATACCACTATGATATACATTAACTAGATTGTATTTCCTGGGACAGCCACAGGGCTTTCAATTATATAACTAGCGTTTGCACATATAATACCGCTAGATTGTACTCTCCTTATGGCCATCACAAAGGCTCCCCTTCTACCACTAGACTGTAAGCTCCTTGGGGCTGGATCTCAATAATACCAGCTAATTTGTTGGCTATGAGGGACACTTACAATATAAACCAGTGCAGCTGAATTGGTGATCATGTTACTGGGCCGCATATTATGGCCACAGACGGTTGCCTTAAAGGACAAGGAAAGTTAAACTAAAGAAGTGGGTAGAAATGTTGTACATGATGTTTTGTGCTTCTGTACCAGCCCAAGGCAACCACAGCCCTTTAGCAGTAAAGATCTGTGTCTCTAAAGATGCCCCAGTAGCTCCCCATCTTCTTTTCTGCTGATTCACTGCACATGCTCTGTGCTGCTGTCACTTACTGAGCTTAGGGACCCACTCACAATATACAGTACACATAGAATAGAAATGTCACAATATAAGGCTGATTAGTAATTAATACACATTATTACTACATGGCAGCACAGAAACCAGTGCAATTAGCATCAGAATTGAATAATCAGCAAACCTGTAGCATCAGCTTATATTACAGCCAGGGAAGCTCATTTTCTGCTGGATAATTAGTGACGAGCCCTAAGCTTAGCTTCTCAACAGCCAATCAGAGCCCACTGAGCATGTGAGTGTCACAGACACTTTCCAAGATGGTGACCCCCTGTGACAAGTTTGAAGTCCTGGATCATTGCTGCTATTGACAAGCTCAAACTTTAGCCTCGTGCAAGAAGTTCACTATATAAAATAGGACATTTTTAGTCCTATTTATTTCAAGGGTTTCCTTCTCCTTTAAGGCTCCTCCAAAGAGGCATCCATTACCTTCCATGGTCTCTGTCAATCTGTCGGCCACTTTCTTAACCACCGCGCTGAGTGTCATTTTGCCGTTGAGCTGCAGCTCCTCCACAATCAGCTCCCCGGTGTCCCCATATAAAGTCTTTGCCGTGTAGATGTAGCGCGGGTATCGGAGGATGTGCAAGAAACGGTCGCAGTGGGCCCTGTACTCCACAAAGCCGCGTTTGTTCAGCTGGTAGGTCACCAGGTTGTGCTGTATGAGGACACACAGGGCCTTCTTCACCTGTTACAGGGAACAAAAAGATGGTTAATCGCGAGCGACAGGGACAAGATAAGTGGGGCCAATGAGCAGGAATTAAAAGGGTTAAACTTGCCTGATCCAAGGACGTCCCGGTCTCGTTGACGATCACTCTCAGCGGCTGGTTGCCCGTCCGTATCAGAAAGGTCCCCACACGTGCCACAATCTCCCCATAATGTTCCTCCAGCAGCAGGGAGCACAGCTTGCTCTCAAACACACTCATCTCCTAGCGCAGTCTGAAGGAGGACAGGGGAAGAGTTACAGTTACACTACACCCCCATAATCTATTGTCCCAACAGGCTGAATGATCAGGGCCACAGGGTGTGTAGAGGAGCTGTGGCCCCTTCATTCCTCACCTGCCACTACCCCTGTGACCCCACATGCCCAGTATCTCAGTAGGGTAGAAATGGGCTGGGCGAGCAGAATTATGGCAGCACCCAATGCCCCTGGGCTAAGCCTGACAAACAGACAACTGTCCCTTGCACTGGTCTCATTCTATTCATCATGAGGGATTAGTGATGAACTACAGGCCCCACAATCCACTACTAACCCCTCACTGCACTGGGGTCCCGTGTAATAAAACACACAGTAATAAAGGAATAAAAATAACACACCAGAAAACCAGACTTCTACCAATAGGACTCACATGGCTTCCGCTTCCTGTCAGCTGACACCGTTCGGACGTCACCTTGGTAACATCATAGCAACTTCCGGTGTTAGCGACCCGCCCCTCTTCTTCTTGAATTTTGATCGAGCTGAGGGGGCGGCAGTGGAAGAAGCTGATTGGTAGGCTTGCTGGTATTCACATGTGATAGAGCGCCGCTGGCTTGGGGAGGACCTTCTTGCCTAAAAATCCCCGGTGCTGGGAGGGGTGGATGAAGTTGATTGGAAGACTCGCTGGTGTTGGGAGGGGATAGAGCGCCGCCGAACGATAAGCGACGTTCCTGTATGAGAGTCGGTGGTGTTGGGAGGACTGACGTGACGCGGTTCTCAGCAGTAGCCGGACCTGGGTGAGAGCGGCAGGGAACATGGCGGAGGCGGCGGCGGTGTCTCAGCATCGGTTCTTCTGTCATCACTGTAAGGGCGAGGTCAACCCCAAACTGCCGGTGAGTCTCTGCCGCCTACAGGGGTGACAGTTGGGGAGGAATGTAGGGGGTGGGGCGTAATGGGGGGAAGGAGAATGTAAACAGTGTTTGTACGTCTGGCCCTGGGGTTAGAGACACTGACAGTCTGTGAGGGGAATGTGGGTGCGGGGGACAAGGACTGGGGGTGACAGGGGAATGTGGGGGGCGGGGGAGAAGATCTGGGGGTGACAGGGGAATGTGGGGGGCGGGGGAGAAGGACTGGGGGTGACAGGGGAATGTGGGGGGTGGGGGAGAAGGACTGGGGGTGACAGGGGAATGTGGGGGGCGGGGGAGAAGATCTGGGGGTGACAGGGGAATGTGGGGGGTGGGGGAGAAGGACTGGGGGTGACAGGGGAATGTGGGGGGGCGGGGGAGAAGGACTGGGGGTGACAGGGGAATGTGGGGGGCGGGGGAGAAGGACTGGGGGGTGACAGGGGAATGTGGGGGGTGGGGGAGAAGGACTGGGGGTGACAGGGGAATGTGGGGGGGCGGGGGAGAAGGACTGGGGGGTGACAGGGGAATGTGGGGGGCGGGGGAGAAGGACTGGGGGTGACAGGGGAATGTGGGGGGCGGGCGGCACTATCGATCAGACTGGGGCCCCTGGACTGGCACCTGCACACACTGGGAATCCTCTTATTTAAATGCACCTTTACTTTCCCTTTATAGGTCCCCTGTGTCCCAGCCCTGTATATATACACACACATACTCATACAGATATATATATAATATACACACAGACAGACATATATGTAGTTAGTGGTTTCAAATTTCTGCAGTGAGTTACAAAAACATTTTTACTTTCACTTTTCGAGTCTCCTGTTTGACATCGAGGCTGATAAAGGTTAATGTGTCTGCTGAGTAAATGCTGATAAATATTTATTTATAGGTGATTTGGGCTGGAGCAGAGCCTGGGTGCTGGTAATAAATGAATGTAAAGGTACAAAAAAAGAAGGAACCGCACTCACAGATCTTTCATGAAAAATTCACTGGTTTATTTCAACGTTTCAGCTCCTAAACCGTCTTCATTATTTGTGGTTTTTGAGTTATTTAGCTGTTTATTCAGTAGCTCCCCAGTTTGCAGTTTCTGCAATCTGGTTGCTAGGGTCATAATTCCCCTAGCAACATGCACTGATTTGAATAAGAGACTGGAATATAAATAGGAGAGGCCTGAATAGAAAGATGAGTAATAAAAAGTAGCTATAAATATATTTGTAGCCTTCTTGCTTGTTTAGATGGGGTCATTGGCCCCAATTTAAAAGCTGGAAAGGGTCAGAAGAAGAAGGCAAATTATTAAAAAGCTGTAAATAATTAAGACCAATTACCATTCTATAACATACTAAAAGATAATTGAAAGGTGAACCACCCCTTTAACTGCAATCTCAATGATCTCTCCCCTGATTGTACCAGCCTGGCACACGTCCAGTGGAAATTCAGCGTTTATTTATGAAAAAGCCACGCCTCCAAGTGATTTGTACCGCCCATTTTCCTACTGAGGTCTATCCTTGGCACTGCCCACTGCTCCCACTGCTGCACATGTAATTGGCACAGTTAAATGAAGGTGTCAGTCCTGTGTTTGTAACAATGATACAGACCTCCGCAGTGGATCTGGAAGCGACAGGGTTAATATCTGGGCCCAGTTGAGGTGTAGCACAGTGCTACTGGCAGTTGAGAGGGGGGTGAGGTGTAGCACAGTGCTACTGGCAGTTGAGAGGGGGGTGAGGTTTAAATCCAGCAGGGACCGTTGGCAAACATGTCAGGATCCACTTCAAATATTTTTGGAGACTGGCGGTTGGCCGGTTTGAGATTGTGGCTTATAATAATGCTGCCAGCCTTATCCACAGCTGCCTGTATGATGGTCCGTCCGGCTGCCTGTATGGGGGTCCGTCCGGCTGCCTGTATGAGGGTCCGGCTGCCTGTATGGGGGTCCGGCTGCCTGTATGGGGGGTCCGTCCGGCTGCCTGTATGGGGGGTCCGTCCGGCTGCCTGTATGGGGGGTCCGTCCGGCTGCCTGTATGGGGGGTCCGTCCGGCTGCCTGTATGGGGGGTCCGTCCGGCTGCCTGTATGGGGGGTCCGTCCGGCTGCCTGTATGGGGGGTCCGTCCGGCTGCCTGTATGGGGGGTCCGTCCGGCTGCCTGTATGGGGGGTCCGTCCGGCTGCCTGTATGGGGGGTCCGTCCGGCTGCCTGTATGGGGGGTCCGTCCGGCTGCCTGTATGGGGGGTCCGTCCGGCTGCCTGGGGGTCCGTCCGGCTGCCCCAGAGCTGCCTGTATGGGGTTTCATTCGGCTGCCTGTATGGGGGTCCGGCTGCCTGTATTGGGGTTCGTACGTAATTTCTTCCTATTTTAAAAGACCCTTCTTTGTTTGCAACCTTGGAGCGTGGCCTCTGGAACCTCTCCCGAGAGCTGGCATACACGCAGTAAGGTCAAACTGTCACTGCATTGTCCCTGCTTAAAAACCTGACCTGATCAGATAGAGCAGGAGTCGGAACCTTGTGCATAATCTGAGTTTTCCAGCCTGTTGGCCTAAGCCTCTTATTCTTTGGACAAGGACTGAGCGTGGGTTGCTGGGATCTCTGCCCTGGTTTGTACATTCTTTGGGGCTGATTTATATGCAGATGTAGAAATAACTCCAATAATTTGTTAGAAATAACTCCAATTCCAACAGCAGTGGCTACCTACATTCTCCCAGCACTGGCCAATACTCTCTGGGCTGTATTTTTATCAGTGAGTCATGAGACTTCCTTCCCCTCCAGTGTCTGATCTGTCTCAGGAAGCCTTGGAGTTGGGCCGCTCTTTCCTCCAGTAGTTACAACCAAATAAAATGTTTTTATATTCTAGAATTAAGTCTTTAATGGGTCGGCCAACTGGTTCTTTTCTGATGCTACTTGTCTATGTTTTTATGAAGTCTCGAGGGAAGTACTTTTCCTGTTGATGCTCCTGTAGAGATGTAAATTGGTGAGTAGTGTTAAAAGGCCATCAGCCAATCAGCATTGAGCTTTGGTTTGGCCAGTGCTGGAAGTTGTGATTGGAGGCTGTACCCATGTTACTACATAAGGCAGAAGCTCCAGCAGGGACACAGATAGGTATGTGTTATATAGACCAGCTATTGGTGAAGATGTGTAGGATGTAAGGTGCTGGTTACTTATGGGTGCCCCGTGAATTCTTTTAGAAGGTGCTGTGCATACTTTGTGAGGGAGTGATCACCCAACTTTTTTTTTTTTTTTTTACATCTACAGAATCTATTCTGCTCCAGAGAGGAGGGGTAGGTTATACTAACTGAAAATGAAAGGGAAAATAAACCTGACCTCATGCCGGCCATAAATGTGTCACTTCATTGTAAACAAGAAATTAACCCATCATCATCCTGAATGTGGCATCATATGGGTCATTTTGCAACATGACTCACCCCTATATTTCCTATTCGCCACCTACCCCACACCCATATTTTTGCTAGTACAGGGCCTGCTGCAGAACTGGACAACAGGGTTGAAAGCTGTGGGAAATTACTAATGGCTCATGACAGCGGAAGGGCGGGTAGCCATTCATTCAAGCAGTGGGACTAGAACACTGATGATAACTTAAAGAGGGACAGAAAGCCTGTGACTCAAGCAGTGGGTGGGACTAGAACACTCTGATGGTAACTTATAGAGGAGGGGCAGAAAGCCTGTGACTCAAGCAGTGGGTGGGACTAGAACACTCTGATGGAAGCTTATAGAGGAGGGACAGAAAGCCTGTGACTCAAGCAGTGGGTGGGACTAGAACACTCTGATGGAAGCTTATATAGGAGGGACTGAAAGCCTGTGACTCAAGCGGCTTTGTATGACCACATTGTTCTTTGTGCAGCAGAGATATACCATAGAAATATCATATATGACAATATATATATATATATATATATATATATATATATACTGTATATACACGGGCATTTCTGATTCAGTGGGAAAAGTACACATGGCTGTAATATGTTCTGGGTCTGATATAAATGCTATGTCTGCCTCCGAGCATTATGGGACACCCTAACCTTAGTATAAGCCTCTGAATACTCCTATAAGCCTGATAATTATCAGTCCCATAATGGAATTATCTGCACCCGTCAGACTTTGCGGCTCCTACAATACTGGAGACTTAATTCCCTGATCTTTGGGTTCTGCCTGGCTAATTTATCAGCTCATTTTCCAGTGATAAGCTCCGTATCACTTACTGGCAGGCTCCCCCGGGCCCCTGTGCTCAGCGGGCAACTACACTGGCATTTCTACATAATCCTGCCATGCTGCATGCCAGCTTTTATTAAAGGGAAACCGTTCCCCACAATAAACCTATTTTTCCTTTATTAATGGTTGGAACACTGGTACTTCACATTAAATATTTCACTTTCATTTTGTATTGGCAAATGTACCTGCAGTTTATCTAATCCTCCCCATTGTGTTGTGTTTACATAGCTGAGGGTGAGAGAGGAGTTTAGTTTAAAAACACATAAGTTAATAGAGCTGCTCCAGCAGAATTCTGCACTGAAATCCGTTTCTCAAAAGAGCAAACAGATTTTTTATATTTGATTTTGAAATCTGACATGAGGCTAGACATTTTGTCAATTTCCCAGGTGCCTCCAGTCATGTGACTTGTGCTCTGATAAACTTCAGTCTCTCTTTACTGCTGTACTGCAAGTTGGACTGATATCACCCCCTCCCTTTTTCCCTCCAGCAGCCAAACAAAAGAACAATGGGAATGTAACCAGATAGCAGCTCCCTAACACAAGATAACAACTGCCTGGTAGATCTAAGAACAGCACTCAATAGTAAAATCCAGGTCCCACTGAGACACATTCAGTTACATTGAGTAGAAGAAACAACAGCGGTTCCATCCTAAAGTGCTGGCTCTTAATTGATACATTTATCTATGTCCCTGCTGAGCAGTTTCTCTGGGTTTTAATAAAGGCAGCGGTTAGAATTGATACAATAGTTGCTAATACTCCAGAGATGCTGCTGAGAAATGGATCAACTAAATGTATTAAATAATTGTATCAACTAAATGTTGCAAAATTGTAGCAGTTCAGAGTCTGTACCTGAAATACTGAGCTGTCAGACTCAAACACCAGAGACACAAACATTCAACTTTACACTTAGATTTTGGAAAAAAACGTTAAGAATAAATAATGAAAAGCAATAGAGAAAAGTCTTTATTTCTGGGAAATAATCTTAAAACAACTGAACTGAAAAAGTGTTTGGAAGATGAGCATCCCCTTTAAGATGAGCCACCCTTTTAATCCCCCTTGAACCACAGCAATTAGGACAGGGGGTGTGGCTAATTTCCTCTTTGGGGTAACCTGACTCCTGGAGAAGGGGGTATGGGGGTTAAAAGCCATTATAGGAAAGTTTTAGGCTAGCTAAGGATGCTGGGATTTGCCAATAAGCAGTCGCTTAGGGCCGACACCTTAGCAACAGAGACTGGCACAGTGTTTGTGAGTGTGTGTCTGATGCAGGAGAGACGCGGGTGCAGTAGGGCAGTTAATGACTCTTTAGTCTGTGTATAAAGTGTCATTATTGACGTCATGTGAAAAGCAGTGCATTTAGTGTACGGTTAACATCCGGCACATGACTCGGCGTTCCTTCAAGGTGACACGAAGAAATGATGTATGTTTGCAGGTTAACTGTAAGGGATCAGTGTGAAAATATATATATATATATATATATATATATATATATATATATATATATATATATATATATATATATATATATATATATATATATATATATATATAATATATATACGATATTCTATGTGTAAACCATCACAACTCCTGAATCTGCACCATTCTATTCTATTCAATCTTTGGGGTGCACTAAGTCAAGTGACTCTAAACACCTGTTGGTGGCAAACTAAGAATACTACACTATATTGGTTTTCTGTTTTTTTCCCCCCTCAAGTATGTTTTTGAGGTATACAGCGATTTATTTTGAATCTATAAGGAAGAGACGTATAGGGAAGCAATGTGATGTATAGGGAAGTGATCTATAGGAAAGCGAAGTGATCTATAGGGAAGCAATGTGATGTATAGGGTAGTGATCTATAGGAGAGTGATGTGATGTGCAGGGAAGTGATGTGATCTATAGGGAAGCAATGTATAGGGAAGCAATGTGATGTATACGGAAGTGATCTATAGGAAAGTGATGTGATCTATAGGGAAGCGATGTATAAGGAAGCGATGTGTAGGGAAGTGATGTGATCTATAGGGAAGCAATGTATAGGGAAGCAATGTGATGTATACGGAAGTGATCTATAGGAAAGTGATGTGATCTATAGGGAAGCGATGTATAAGGAAGCGATGTGTAGGGAAGTGATGTGATCTATAGGGAAGCAATGTGTAGGGAAGTGACATATAGGGAACTAATGTGATCTATAGGGAAGCAATGTGATGCATAGGGAAGCGACGTATAGGGAAGTAATGTGATCTATAGGGAAGTGATCTATAGGGAAGAAATGTGATGTGTAGGGAAGTGGTGTGTAGGGAAGTGAAACAGGAGGAGGGATCTCCCATGCATTGCTAATGACTATTCACGAGGGGACAGATGATACTGAGCTCCTTGTATCACAGTAGAGTGTAGGAGTAGCAGCTACTTGTATACCCCCCCTTGTTTCCAGGCAACAGCCATACATGTTTGACCCTTGGGCCTTGTACCTGGAGGCTGATAGGCTGCCCGTGGGTGGCTATGAATGGCTGTATACTGTAGGTGGCCCCTGCTCCTAGGAGATGATCATCTCTACATTCAGGATGACTTGGGGTACCATTTCTGTCTTCGTCGTTATTTATATTTACCTGGTTGGTGTTCCCCCATTAGGGCCTGTATCTATATCGTTCTGCCTGCGTTCTTTTTCCCCCTTACATAAATGTTTTACTGACAGTAAGGATTGTGAGCACCCAGTTAAATCTGTGGCCATTATAAACCATGTGGGACAATGGCTGTATTATTCAGCATTACATGAGGATACGGAATAGAACAAAAGATACTCAGTGTGATTATACGCACAGAAACATGCGGGCGATGTGTCCAGTCTCACTATGAACCACTGCTTATATCTGTAACCTTATGTACCCTGGGTACCCCTGGAACTATAGCAGGGTGAGACCCCAATGTTTCTATATATCTGTAACCTTGTTATGAGCTAAGGGGGCCCAGTCTGAAGGTCAGTTAGGGGGAGATTTGGGGTGAGTGTTTATTTGTACCCTGGGTACCCCTGGAACTATAGCAGGGTGAGACCCCAATGTTTCTATATATCTGTAACCTTGTTATGAGCTAAGGGGGCCCAGTCTGAAGGTCAGTTAGGGGGGGATTTGGGGTGAGGGATTATTTGTACCCTGGGTACCCCTGGAACTATAGCAGGGTGAGACCCCAATGTTTCTATATATCTGTAACCTTGTTATGAGCTAAGGGGCCCAGTCAGAAGGTCAGTTAGGGGGAGATTTGGGGTGAGTGTTTATTTGTGCCCTGGGTACCCCTGGAACTATAGCAGGGTGAGACCCCAATGTTTCTATATATCTGTAACCTTGTTATGAGCTAATGGGCCCAGTCTGAAGGTCAGTTAGGGGGAGATTTGGGGTGAGTGTTTATTTGTGCCCTGGGTACCCCTGGAACTATAGCAGGATGAAACCCCAATGTTTCTATATATATCTGTAACCTTGTTATGAGCTAATGGGGCCCAGTCTGAAGGTCAGTTAGGGGGAGATTTGGGGTGAGTGTTTATTTGTACCCTGGGTACCCCTGGAACTATAGCAGGGTGACACCCCAATGTTTCTATATATCTGTAACCTTGTTATGAGCTAAGGGGGCCCAGTCTGAAGGTCAGTTAGGGGGAGATTTGGGGTGAGTGTTTATTTGTACCCTGGGTACCCCTGGAACTATAGCAGGGTGACACCCCAATGTTTCTATATATCTGTAACCTTGTTATGAGCTAAGGGGGCCCATCCTGAAGGTCAGTTAGGGGGAGATTTGGGGTGAGTGCTTATTTGTACCCTGGGTACCCCTGGAACTATTGCAGGGTGACACCCCAATGTTTCTATATATCTGTAACCTTGTTATGAGCTAAGGGGGCCCAGTCTGAAGGCTAGTTAGGGGGAGATTTGGGGTGACTGCTTATTTGTGTCCTGGGTGTGGGTGGGAGATTCCTCCCCACCAAAATATCCTGTGCTCCATTGAAACAGGTTTGCAGTAGAAATACATTTTTGTTGGAGAGAACTTTACCTGAGTATTTCACAGTGGGGTTTAGTTTCCCTTTATAACCATGGGAGCACCATTCTCACCTTTTCTCTAACTCACCTTGTTTGTTGCAGGAGTATATTTGCCCCAGATGCGACTCCGGTTTCATTGAAGAGGTGACAGAAGAATCCAGGTAAGTCCACAACATCAGCGGGGTTGTCGTCCTCACTGTATGAGAGATAATCCTGTATATGGCCAGCTTTAGGCTGTGCTTTGAATTGAGGCGACTCAAAATAAATGTTTAAATCCCCCCCCCCCCCGATATGCAAAGTCAACTTCACCCCCCAAGTGTTTTCCTGTTCCTTTGCTGCTCTCATTCCTGTGGTCCTGTGTCTCCCACTTCACCATGGGAAAGAGAGCAGCCTGGGAACAGTGAGTGCAATGACTAATGCTCTGTACCTGGATCAGTTATAACTACTCACAGGTCCTTCATGGGGTTTTAGCAATGGCTGAAGAACGAAATGTTGTCTCAAACGTACCAATCATTAAAGTTCGTGCAGTTGTAGCAATTCCAGGCGTCTGTGTAACCCCAAAAAATATTCATGAATAATGGTAGAACTTGGAATAAACAGCTTTTATTTTCAAACTGCAAATTTTCATTTATTTTAGCAGTGTAAAACACTACATGTTTCGGGTAGAACCCTTTTTCAAGTGTGCAGGGTGTTATGGGAATAAATACCCTCCCCAATAGCCAGGAACCTCCCCCATTCACCTCTTAAAGTGACAAACACACTTTATACATAGTAGTACAAAATAATACAAAACCTTTTTTATATAGTTTGAATCAAGTCCAATTTTTGTGTGTCCGTGTGATCCATCCATTGTGTTATTTACAAGTCTATTTGTTGTCCATAGCAGGGAAATTTCATTTCTTATTCCTATCCCTGGCGAATCCCAAATACTGCTGGAGAAAGCCTACCGAAAGGTATAGGGATAGGGTCTCTTTATCCATCTGTAGTAGAGGCCAAAATTGTTTAATAATCATCTCTATTTTTTGACTCTGGTTACCATATTTGCTAACGAATGTTAGTTTTTGGGGGTCTTGGTATTTCCGCCTCTGAATTAGTAAATTCTCACGCGGGATATCTTACATCATTCAATATTCCAGTTTCTTTACTGGAGTAACCTTTTAAATAAAGGCTGAAAGCTGATTATTCCAAGTTTTATCAATGGATCCTGATGGACTTGCTCTCTAACCGGCCCTTTAAGAGTTAAATGAGCCATGTTGCAGCTGACAGTGCTATCAATCGCTGATTAAATCCAGAGTCATATAAATATGTGAACCCGATCTGTTTGTCACCCAGAAAAGATAGAACTTTGACCCTAGCGATTTATTCCCATGGAAGCTGTGAAGAGCCTCCCTGCTCTTATTTCAATTACCCCATTCTTATTTTAAAAAAAAAAAAGTAAAAGGTTCCCCTAACTTATGGATAAGTAACCTTTAAAATAAGTGAGTGTAAAATTGATGAGGGGGCTATTCAATGCACTTTTGCAATTTACATTCATTAATTATTTTCTTTTAATTCCAAGATATTAAGGGATACATGTACTGTTAATATGAATGAATTTTGTTACAACATCGCCACCTGCTGGTCAGTTTCCCACCAGTCTGACCAGCAAGTAGTCAAGGAAGTTGTCAGGAGAAAGAAAGAGGCTGCTCTGATGAACAAAATTCATTCATACTAACAGTACATGTATCCCTTAATATCTTGGAATTAAAATAAAATAATGAATGTAAATTACAAAAATTCTTAGAATAGCACCCTAGTCAGTTTTGCATACGCTTATTTTAAAGGTTTACTTATCCTTTAACAGTACATGTATCCCTTAATATCTTGGAATTAAAAATAAATGAATGTACATTACAAAAATGCTTCCTCATCAATTTTGCACTCACATATTTTAAAGGTTTAACCTATAAAGGAGGCACGGAACTTTTAGTTTAGTCTACAGACCTGCCCTATAGGACCCTGCTCTCATATAGAAGTGGTGCTAAAGAGCTTGCACTTTGTCCAGGGAGGGGGTTCTCTCTATAATTCACTCGTGTGCTGCTTCAGTTTCCTAGATTCTGGTGGAAGTTCCCTCGATGACAGTTCCCCCGCGCAGTTTACAGAGGTAAGTCCCCCGTAGCATTTATTGTGAGCTAAGGAGTTGGGATCTGAGATGAAAGTACTCTCAATTTCATTGCTCTGCTTGCTTTTGTGGGGTATATAAATAATACCTGATGTTACATGCAGGCACCTTATGGGTTTGTCTCTCCAGCTCTGGGACCATTTAGATCAAGCGATGTTCATCCCTGACTTCCGGCATTTCCTAAGCGCCAGCAGTTCTTTAGATCAAGATGGCAGAGACCAGGAACGGGGCCACCAGGCCCATACAGAGCTCAGACTGACGCGCAGACCTCCCAGGCAGCCAATGACGAGGTATAGATCTCGGGTCAGTTCACGCCCTGACCGGTCACCGGCCATTGAAGGGTAAGTTGGAAGCCATGCCCCCAATCCATTCCTTATGTTTGCATGGGGTAGATTACTGCGCGGAACCAATTTCTAAGACCCTGTATTATGATTGGCTCTTGTTCAGTCTGTAGAGTCCCGCGACCCGGACCCGCAACTGCCTTATCCGCAACCCGCCGAGCACCATCAAACAGGAAGTGATGGTGCTGCAAACTGGAAGTGATGTCATCAAAAGTGGGCGGGGACAGGAACAAGTTTTGTAAAATTTTAAAAGGAGTAAAATATATATACCCCGCGGGTACTGACCCGCTGCAGGACTCTAGCATGGTGGATAGAATAACGTATACTTATTAGATACGTGGCAAAAATACAGCTGTGGATGAAGAACTGGAAGGTTCTATGTAAAGTGTCAGCGATGCATTTAGGGGCTATTTTTGAGATTCAAAGTGTCATGCCCTGGGAATCTGCTCTTGGGGGGGGGGGCTTTTATAGATCTGCAGTGCTTAAAAAAAAGTAGGGATGCACCGAATCCTCTATTTTAGATTCTGCCGAACCCCCGAATCCTTTGCAAAAGATTCGTCCGAGTACCGAGGGGTGGGAAGGGGAAAAAATGTACTTCCTTGTTTTGTGACCAAAAGTCATGAGATTTCCCTCCCTGCCCGTAATTTGCATATGCAAATTAGGATTCAGATTCAGTTCGTCTGTATCCTGCTGAAAAAGGCCTAATCTCAAACCGAATCCTAGATTTGGTGCATCGCTAGAAAAAAGTGGAGGGAAGCTCTGTGTGCTGAACGTAACATGGCATGCAAAAAACAAGCCGCTCCCACAACCGTAAGCCACACCCATTGTTATAGAAAGCCTCGCGCACCAATACTTTCTGGTTTCACCCACTTTAAAGCAAAGCCATTTTGCTATTTCCTTTTTTTTTTTTTTTTCGTATTTCCTTCTAATGCACAATTTGATGCCCAGTAAGCATAGATTTACCTATGTGACCTGTACGGACCCCAAAATGACAATTCAGCTTCTGCAAACACAGCGCCTTTTCTGTGTATTGTGTGTCATACCGTAGCACAACCCCATCGTTTTCTATATCACCCAAGATGATTTCATATATATCATTCTCTCGCTATTCCTTAAAGGGGAAGTAAAGTGTAAAATAGACTAAAGGCTAGAAATGCTGTATTTTGTATACTAAACATAAACATGAACTTACTGCACCACAAGTCTAATCAAACAAATGATTTATGCTTTCAAAGTTGGCCACAGGGGGTCACCATCTTGTAACTTTGTTATACATCTTTGCAAGACCAAGACTGTGCACATGCTCAGTGTGGTCTGGGCTTCAGTTGGGAGGTTAAGCTTAGGGATCGTCATAAATGATCAAAACAGCACAAGTCGATTAATATCTGCCATAAAAGCCATAATCACAATATACAGACTGTGCTGAGTCCGGGGATATGAATCTCTACACGGTCGCCGGCTGCTTTACAGGGAAAGAAACAGCTGCTTGAGTTCTGGGAAGTAAGGTGGGGAGCTCCCCCTGTCGTTTGAAAGTATCGTTTCCCTGCAGAGCAGTTAGGGACCCTCTGTTTCCTATGTGCAGCAGTCAGAGCAATAAATGAAAGGGAAATTTCACTGCATACAGTCGGGTATCTTATAAAAACGGTGCACATTTTGGAGATGGGTTTCTATTTCATTAAAGAAAGTAAAACTAGGATTTTATTTTTTGCCTTTACTTGCCTTTTAATCTGCTGCTTTTTGTTTTCCCTGTTTTCTTCTTGTTTCCTTTTTGCTATAACCCTTTCTGATGCCTCCACCTTCTTTACACTTTTCTAGTTCTCTCCTTTTATCATCTATATATTTAACTATATTGTATTTTACTTCTGCATTTTATTTGCATGCAGAAGTGGAGAGGAGCAAAATAAAGTTCCGGGATTCAAACCTCTTGCATCCCCAGTGAGGGGATTTTATTTCACAGAAATAAAGACGTGAGGGATGGAGTCCCTGTGTGTCCCTCCCCAATTCCAGCACTTCAGTTGTGTCATTTAAAGCCTTATGTTTGGCTGCAATGTCAACCTATAATGTATTTGATTTGCCAACAGCATCATCCAACAGATCTTTGCCGGAGTATTCGCAAACCCACCCTTTCCAGGGTCCCCGCATCCCCTCTCTTGGTGAGTATTTCTGGCGACTTTCTATACATATTCCTTCTGTTACACCGCTGCCTTTTCTAGAGACGTTGGTAGAGCTGAGCAGGTAAGGACGGTTACAATGCCTGTAATTAATACCTTACTAGTAAGACCAGTATTTGTACAACTCACAGCTGGTGTATACTCACTGCTGTCAATAGGAGGCCCAGATGGAGGTGATACTGTCTCCCATTACACCTCCAGCATGTTCTTATTTCAGTAGTCCGTGTAATAGATATGGAAGGACCCCTGCTTTATATAACTACACAATACAGACACTGCTCTGTTTGCTTTGACTATGAGCCTGGCTGACGGGGTGGTCAGATTGTCCATAGTCGTGACCTGTTTATGGGTCAGGCCCTTCTAGGCCCAAAGTGCACTAATGACAGTCAGTCCTTCCCAAGCTAAAGAATCAGTTAATAGGGCTGCTCCAGCAGAATTCTGCACTGAAATCCATTTCTCAAAAGAGCAAACAGATTTTTTTATATTTAATTTTGAAATCTGACATGGGGCTAGACTTATTGTTACTTTCCCAGCTGCCCCCAGTCATGTGACTTGTGCTCTGATAAACTTCAATCACTCTTTACTGCTGTACTGCAAGTTGGAGTGATATCACCCCCTCCCTTCCCCGCCAGCAGCCTAACAACAGAACAATGGGAAGGTAACCAGATAGCAGCTCCCTAACACAAGATAACAGCTGCCTGGTAGATCTAAGAACAGCACTCAATAGTAAAATCCAGGTCCCACTGAGACACATTCAGTTACATTGAGAAGGAGAAACAACAGCCTGCCAGAAAGCAGTTCCATCCTAAAGTGCTGGCTCTTTCTGAAATCACATGACCAGGCAAAATGACCTGAGATGCACCTACACACCAATATTACAACTAAATACACTTGCTGCTTCAGGAATGACATTTTATATTGTACAGTGAATTATCTGCAGTGTAAACAGTGTCATTTAGAAATAAAATCGACATCATGACAGAATCCCTTTAATATAATGTAACCAACGTGAGTGCAGCAACACAGAGGGATTTACAATCAAGTGGTAACCAGAACTGTTTGTTATTTTGCCCTACCCCACGCCAGAGGTTTTGTGTTGGACAGTGCTGGCCGTGTTAGTAGCATGACCACATTTGTTATTGTTTGAAGGAGTGGGATGTTACACTCGAATCCTGGAGACTACGCCTGGGGACAGAGCGGCCTGGATTCCATTGTCACACAGGTAATGTTTGTGTCTGACCCTAGTGTGCATAAAAGTACAATCTCACATAATAAATATATCGCATAATAAATATATACAGAATCTTATCAGGGCAAAGAGCCCCCTAACAGTCCCCTTTGTTCTGGCTACTGACCCTGCCATTAAATTCTGAATTTCAAAAGCTCAAATCTGCTTTTTTTTTTCCTTCAGCTATTGGGTCAGCTTGAGAACAGTGGTCCTCCTCCAGCCGACAAAGACAAGATTGTGTCTCTCCCAACTGTCACCGTTACCCGAGAGCAAGTGGGTAGGTAACAATGAGCAACACCCGATCCACCCCTTCCTTCGGTCATACCTTTTTTCTTTTAATTCTCTTCTATACAAGAATCTCTGCGTATTAATGAAGTTCAGCTGGGTTAAGCCCGGGGTCTATTCCATTAACCTTGGTAACATTTTATTCCGAGACCTGCCGTCTCTACTAACCCAGGTAGAGGTCTGATTCTCTATATATTGTGCTGTCAGGCCATGGCTTAGCAGGAGTTGGGTCTGATCATGGGAAAGAGAAGCAGCACAGGAATAGAACATGGAATCAGAGCTCTGTACCTTGTACTTGTAGAGGTGGTATTTGCTCACTCAGGGGGCAATGTATGTATGTTATTAACATATTACCTTATTGCACGTGCACAGCATTGTTAGTTAGGTTTATTGTATTCAGAGTTTCAGTCTCTGTATTAACTATGCGTCTCCTTTTCTCTAAGCGATGGGCCTCGAGTGCCCGGTGTGCAAAGAGGATTACACCGTAGAAGAACAAGTAAGGCAGTTACCCTGCAACCATTTCTTCCACGGAGACTGCATCGTGCCTTGGCTTGAACTGGTAAGAATCCTTTCCCCTCCTTCTCTCTATGTGCCCTCTGAAAGGATACGTTTGTACTGGAATCAGTTATTTGAGTGACCTCTAATACATCTGCTAGGAAAGGAGCCCCCTATAAGATATATTGGATCTAACTGTCAGTGAATATCTGACACCCAACTGCTGCATGAAGAGAGAATGAAGAGAAACAGATGCTGAGAGAGGAATAGTGAAGATAAACTTGATTATTTCAGAAACAATGCAGAATATTTAATTGATTGTATTCACAAAGTTTTTCACTTCAGTATGAGGAAGCTTATATTAAAAGTTCATTTTGTGATAGTCCTCCTTTTAAGACTTGTCTCTATATATTTCAGACCTGACGTGCAAAGCAAATGGAATGCACAACCGTAAGAGTAAAAAGCCTGGGTGCCAGTCCGTAGAAATGACTGCAGAAAATGACAGCACTCCAAGGACGACTTTACAACGTAGTCCATTATGCAAAAAAAATGTGGAGGTTTATTAGTGATCCAACGTTTTGGTTTCCGTACTACCCTGAGGAAGGTTCCTGTACTGAACCGAAACGTTGGATCACTAATAAACCTCCACATTTTTTTTTTGCATAATGGACTACGTTGTAAAGTCGTCCTTGGAGTGCTGTCAGATATATATATATATATATATATATATATATGCATGTATATAAAATAGTCGATCTGGAACAAATAATATCTTCGGGTGTATATTGTACAGGTCTACTCCACTTACCCTTCTTTTCTTTTTGTTTAGCATGACACATGCCCCGTTTGCAGAAAGAGTCTGAATGGTGAGGACTCGACGAGACAAGCTCCCAATTCAGAGGCGACTGGTAGTAACAACTTCAGTAGCCACAGCCCCGACCGATGGACCTTCTGAAATCTGCCCATCTAAGCCCTCGCTCTAAGGCATGTATATTATACGAGAAGAGGGGGAGCCTGTTTTGGCTCAATATGGGGAGAGGGAGAAACAGCCACCAGTACTACAGAACACCCCTCTCCCTGCACAAATGAAACCCTCCTGCAGAATGACTGGATCCAGCGTAGCTCTAACGTCCCCGGTATTTCCTTCTTACCCATGAGCCTCGATCAGCTGCTGTTTTATCTCTTTGGAAAGCACCATTGAGCTCCTAGACAGTATCGTTCCATAAATCAGTGACCCGTCGCAGGCTACGGAAAGGATTAGGAAGTAGGTGCCGGCACATTCTGATCTTGGCATCTCCTCAGAGACCAAAAATAAAAGATTGGGGCAGAGAAATCCAGCAGATTAATTTCAGCAAACCACAGTGAATTCAACATCCCCGCTCTCCTCCTCGTCATTATCTCGTAGTGTAATTAGTACAGCCATTTGATTCAAGGTGCCTGTTTAAACAAGTGCTGGTTTCCTATCCATTTGCTCCACCAAACCCACTGAAACGGGGGAATTGTTTGGTTGTAAGCGAGACTTTTACACCTTGCACTTAATTCTGCAACAACAACAAAAAACGACACATCTCCTTTGCTTTGGTTGTGCATCTGAAAAACCAGAAACTGTAAAAACCAGCGGAAAAATCAACAACAAACTCTTAATGATCACGTTTGTATAATTTTAATTGGAGGCCGATTGGAAATGTCTTTGCATCCAGCGTTAGTCATGTGTGAAGGTGAATATACGTGGGGTGTTGGCTGCCCTAAAAACAACTGGATTGGCAGCTGAGTGGTCAGTGTATGGGACCAAAGTGACTCCCCAACTCCCTGTGACTGTAGAGGGTCGTCGATGAGCTCCATTGCTGCTTCAGTTCTATCCAGTCGTTTGCCCAAGGGATGAACTTACAAATCAGACCAGTTACTGGTGATAGAACTGACCTAAAGTCCCATTGACTCTGCTGCTCTTTCTTGGGAGTTTAGCTGTAACATATAAATGGGGTGTGATGGCTGTTTTGTTTTTGCCAACCTACAACTCCCAGTGATCAGTTGGAGGATTCTGGGAGTTGTGGTGCAAAATAAACAGCTGGAGTAGCACAGATGAACAGATGATCTATTGCTATCATGGAACTGTGGGTGAGGAGTAGTAGTAGAAGTAGTAGTAGTAGTAACAAGGTTTATCCAGCAGAGGGAGCACTGCTTTAGCTTGAGCTGGGGCAGAATATAAATATTCTATATCCTTAGGCCTGTGTGACCTCCTCTAGGTCGTTAAGTGAAAAGATCAGGAAGAGAAGCAGGTTGGCAGTTTCTGCTTTCAACTGTCATTAGGATATTTGTTGGTTCATGAGCATTAAAATCCATACCACATTGTTTCCATTGATTTAAACAGACACGCGCACACACGGACAGACACAGGCAGGCACACATATACACACAGACAGACACACACACACAGACATATATACACACAGATACACATATACACATAGACACAGGCAGACACACACACACAGACATGGCTGCTGCTACTTATCTGCCATGGGTAAGAATTCTGCCCCGGGCACTTGTGTTGATTGTAGGGTTCAGCTACAAGTGTAGGGATTGGCCAATTTCATACCCATTTCTGTCTGTCTGATTTCTCCGGGCGGCAACCCGGCGCATCATGTTGGCCGAAACCAGAGGGGAAAGGGTTTCATTCCAAGCCCACAATAATGAAGCCAAATTGCAGGTTATCCACCAGCCTGTACTTCATACTTACCCTTTAACCTCTGTCCAATGAGCAGTCTTCTTGTGGCCAGTAGTGGGGTGTTGCAGGCGGTGCCTTGTGTTGTAACCGTGGGTGGTCCCTCGCCCAACCTGACATTGCCTGGATCCCCCCTACACCTTCATATCACAACCAATCTCCATCATTGCCACATTTGTTTCATTTGGGGGCACCTTCTTGTTTTCATTGCTGGTTTGTTTTTTGTTTTTTTTTAATTGAATTTCATATTTAATTAATTAAAAGAATATATCTATGTAATTGTATATACGGCTTCTTTTATCCCACTATTTAACCCTTCCTCTTCTCATGGGACTGAGTAGCACTGACTAAACCAATGGCTCTGCTCAACCAGCGGGTGACAGTTGCGGAACGACCCCGCCCCTCCCCCAGGGCCCAGAGTGAGGTGCTGGCGACTGTGAATGGACTTCCTGTGATTGTACCTTTATAATAAATATCTATTTGATCAGTAACGCCTTTATTTGCCCCATGCGTCGCCCTCTCTGTGCAAAAGTATTCACACCCCTTTCTTTTATGGAAGTCATTGGCTCCTGATAAAACTGACCCCTGTGTGTGCGATTATGATTGGCCCCTTAGATTGTAAGCTCCACTGGGGCAGGGAATGATGGGTGGGTGCAGAATCTCTGTCATCTGGAACATATGTAGATTTGGGGTGAGGTGGGTGCTGGGCAGAAGGGTGGGTGCTGGGCAGAGGAGAGGTGGGTGCCCAATAGAAGGGTGGGTGCTGGGCAGAGGAGAGGTGGGTGCTCAATAGAAGGGTGGGTGCTGTGCATAGTTCTCATTATGAATGAGGTGCATCACAGTTACAGAGAGCTCCGCATTGCTCTGGAGGTTGTGGAACAAACAGGTGATGGTCTCGTACCAACTGTTGCTGCAGTTCTGGGAGAAAAGACAGTTAGTGAGGAATAGCCCCCATTCTATACGTATATATATATATATATATTTCACAAAAAAGCCATGAATATCCTGTAAATTATATCCTTATAAACGGTGAGTAGTGATGTCATTTCTGTCACATGACTCACTGAAACTTGTGTATTATAATAAATAAAGTACCCCCAGTTGCAAAATATGAGGATATTAGAAGTCACCTCGGAGTTCCATGACCTGTATAACTCGGCCTCGTGTTTTTATATGGTCATGAAACTCCTCGGTAACTTATAATATCCTTATATTTTACAAGAGGGGGCACTTTATTCACTATATATATTATACTGACTCTGTACTACAGGGAGGGGACGTTGGACTCACCGCATTGCAGCAGATTCTCGGGGTGGAAGGGGGGGGGGTCTCTGGGTCGGACAGGACACACTCGCCCTTTGGAAAGGAGAGAAGAGAAGCCGTGAGCTGGGACACCCCAAAATTATCAGATCACCCAGAAATGTGACCAACTGATCTTTTACCTTCAGATCAACAATTCAGTGGCTCCAACCAGGGGGGGTAACTACAGAGGAGGCAGACCCTGCGGCTGCCGGGGGGTCTACGAGGATCTAATTAATGAGCAATTTCAACATATATTAGTAGAACAGGACAAGCTGAAATGTATTTACTGTGGGGCCCAGTAACATTGAGCTGCACCCAACACCAAGGGGCAGATTCACTAAGGGTCGAATTTCGAAGTAAAAAATACTTCGAAATTCGACCCTCGAATTGAAATCCTTCGACTTCGAATATCGAAGTCGAAGGATTTAGCGCTAAACGTTCGTTCGATCGATCGAAGGATTTTAATCCAACGATCGAAGGAAAATCCTTCGATCAAAAAAAGTTTAGCAAGCCTATGGGGACCTTCCCCATAGGCTAACATTGACTTCGGTAGGTTTTAGATGCCGAACTAGGGGGTCGAAGTTTTTTTTAAAGGGAAAGTACTTCGACTATCGAATGGTCGAATAGTCGAACGATTTTTCGTTCGAATCGTTCGAGTCGAAGGTCGTAGTCGAAGGTCAAAGTAGCCCATTCGATGGTCGAAGTACCCAAAAAATACTTCGAAATTCGAAGTATTTTTCATTCGAATCCTTCACTCGAGCTTAGTGAATCGGCCCCCAAGTATAGACCTGACCTGCTGGGGCCAAACTATTCCTGAGCCAAACCCACTGGCCCCTCGATCCGACCCCCTGTGTATTCCCAGCAGCCCCCCCCCCCGTGTATTCCCAGCAGCCCCCCTGTGTCTTACACTGTCACTAATGATCCTCCTCACTGAGAGAAAGTAGGAGCTGCCATAGGCCATTGCTGGAGAGCGGATGTGCACAGACACGTTGTATATGGGGTAACAGTCTGTATAATGGATCTGTGGGGTAAAACAGTGTGTGATCAATTCAATATACTCCAGGTTCATGACCATCCACAGCTCTGCTGCCTGTAATGACTCTGATTGGTCTGAGAGATATAATAGAAAACTTGGACTTGGGCAGAGTCAGCAAAACCACTGCACTTATAGACTGTGTGATCTGAGACTCTATAACTGATATTTCCTAATCATTAGGGGAGCGGGAGGTTTGGGGTGAGTGTTTATTTGTACCCTAGAACTATAGCAGGGTGACTGTTACCCCAATGTTTCTATATATCTGTAACCCTGTTATGAGCTAAGGGGGTCCAGTCTGAAGGTCAGTTAGGGGGAGATTTGGGGTGAGTGCTTATTTGTACCCTGGGTACCCCTGGAACTATAGCAGGGTGACTGTTACCCCCAATGTTTCTATATATCTGTAACCTTGTTATGAGCTAAGGGGGCCCAGTCTGAAGGTCAGTTAGGGGGAGATTTGGGGTGAGTGCTTATTTGTACCCTGGGTACCCCTGGAACTATAGCAGGGTGACACCCCAATGTTTCTATATATCTGTAACCTTGTTATGAGCTAAGGGGGCCCAGTCTGAAGGCCAGTTAGGGGGAGATTTGGGGTGAGTGCTTATTTGTACCCTGGGTACCCCTGGAACTATAGCAGGGTGACACCCCAATGTTTCTATATATCTGTAACCTTGTTATGAGCTAAGGGGGCCCAGTCTGAAGGCCAGTTAGGGGGAGATTTGGGGTGAGTGCTTATTTGTGCCCTGTGTACCCCTGGAACTATAGCAGGGTGACTGTTACCCCAATGTTTCTATATATCTGTAACCTTATTATGAGCTAAGGGGGCCCAGTCTGAAGGCCAGTTAGGGGGAGATTTGGGGTGAGTGCTTATTTGTACCCTGGGTACCCCTGGAACTACAGCAGGGTGACTGTTACCCCAATGTTTCTATATATCTGTAACCTTGTTATGAGCTAAGGGGGCCCAGTCTGAAGGTCAGTTAGGGGGAGATTTGGGGTGAGTGTTTATTTGTACCCTGGGTACCCCTGGAACTATAGCAGGGTGACACCCCAATGTTTCTATATATCTGTAACCTTGTTATGAGCTAAGGGGACCCAGTCTGAAGGTCAGGGGGAGATTTGGGGTGAGTGCTTATTTGTACCCTGGGTACCCCTGGAACTATAGCAGGGTGACACCCCAATGTTTCTATATATCTGTAACCTTGTTATGAGCTAAGGGGGCCCAGTCTGAAGGTCAGTTAGGGGGAGATTTGGGGTGAGTGTTTATTTGTACCCTGGGTACCCCTGGAACTATAGCAGGGTGACTGTTACCCCAATGTTTCTATATATCTGTAACCTTGTTATGAGCTAAGGGGGCCCAGTCTGAAGGTCAGTTAGGGGGAGATTTGGGGTGAGTGATTATTTGTACCCTGGGTACCCCTGGAACTATAGCAGGGTGACACCCCAATGTTTCTATATATCTGTAACCTTGTTATGAGCTAAGGGGGCCCAGTCTGAAGGTCAGTTAGGGGGAGATTTGGGGTGAGTGATTATTTGTACCCTGGGTACCCCTGGAACTATAGCAGGGTGACACCCCAATGTTTCTATATATCTGTAACCTTGTTATGAGCTAAGGGGGCCCAGTCTGAAGGTCAGTTAGGGGGAGATTTGGGGTGAGTGTTTATTTGTACCCTGGGTACCCCTGGAACTATAGCAGGGTGACTGTTACCCCAATGTTTCTATATATCTGTAACCTTGTTATGAGCTAAGGGGGCCCAGTCTGAAGGTCAGTTAGGGGGAGATTTGGGGTGAGTGCATATTTGTACCCTGGGTACCCCTGGAACTATGTTATAGAATGGCCAGTTCTTAGCAACTTTTCAGTTGGTCTTATCTTTTTATTTTTCATTGATTCTTAATTATCTGCTTTCATTTGAATGCTCTGACTTTTCCCAGCATTCAAATGGGGGTCACTGACCTCAGCAGCCAAAAAATGATTGCTCTGTGAGGCTATAATTTTAATGTTATCGATGGTTTCCTTCTTATTAGTCCCAGTTCTGGTAATATATCTACTGATGCATGGGTCATTCAGGAGGAAATTTAAAAGAGACTAAAGCTCTGTGACTGGGTGGGATTCATCCCAGGCTATTAAACAAGCTGAGCTCTATGATCAATTGGTTATTAAATTAACCTTCAAGGGGTTGTCTTTATATTAACTTTTAGTATGATGCAGAGAATGCTATTCTGGGACAAATTGCAATTGGATTACATTTTTGTATTATTTGTGGCAGTTTAATTATTTAGCTTTTTGTTCAGCAGCTCTCCAGTTTGGAATTACAGCGATTACACTTTCTGGTTGCTAGGGACCGATTTAACCTAGCAACCAGGCAGTAGTTTGAAAGAGAGACAAGAATATAAAAAGAGGAGGGACCTAAATAGAAACATAAGTAAAAAAGTAACATTAGTTGGTTCGTCATTTGCGTGGACAGATTAAAAGTAACAGTTGAGAATCTCTGCTTTCTCTCTGTTTTCATCAATCAACCCCCCATTGATAATAATCAGCTTCATTTTTTTTATTAGTTACATATATTAAAAATATGCAGGGTCCTGAACGAGCTGGAATAAAAAGTTGTCATTCATCATATTTACAAACCTACTATCTTTTTCTGACTTGCAATCCCATTACCCTCGTCAATGTCTGGATAATTGAAGTCACCCATAATAACAACTGCCCCTTTAAGGCTTGGCTTAGTCCAGGCACACAAAGAGTAAATGTTGCACCTGCAGGGGCAGGGAGTTGCTCAATAATCATCTCTGTCAGGAGTCTGTTTGCAGAAAGAATTCCAGAGTATCACAAAGTTCACTGGGGGAATGTGCGGTTTCTCAGCTCCAAACGGGATGTGGATCAACAAACAGAGTCGCTCACAATCCTTTCCCCCATTAATATCACGTGATCCATCTGGGGGTTAGGGAAGGTGCATTCATCAAGCAATCTACAAGTATCTGTTATCAGCATTGCTATTTGAAGGGGATGGAGGAACCATAAAGTGGGTGTTAAGGGGGTATTCTAAGGCCAGAGTTTCTTAATTATACCCAATTCCTGAGCATGATCTTAGGAGAGGTGAATTTTAAGTTCATCTCCTGAACAGGGACCATAGCTGATACAATGTTATTATTTAAATATGTCTCCATCTTATCCTACTGTCTCCATCTTGGCCTACTTTCTCCATCTTGTCCTACTTTCTCCATCTTGGCCTACTTTTCTCCATCTTGTCCTACTGTCTCCATCTTGTCCTTCTGTCTCCATATTGTCCTACTGTCTCCATCTTGTCCTTCTGTTTTCATCTTGCCCTACTGTCTCCATCTTGCCCTACTGTCTCCATCTTGTCCTACTGTCTCCATCTTGCCCTACTGTCTCCATCTTGTCCTACTGTCTCCATCTTGTCCTACTGTCTCCATCTTGTCCTACTGTCTCCATCTTGCCCTACTGTCTCCATCTTGTCCTATTGTCTCCATCTTCCTCTACTGTCTCCATCTTGCTCTTCTTTCTCCATCTTGTCCTGCTGTCTCCATCTTGTCTTACTGTCACTATCTTGTCTTACTGTCTCCATCTTGTCCTACTGTCTCCATCTTCTCTTACTGTCACCATCTAGTCCTACTGTCTCCATCTTGCTCCAATGTCTCCATCTTGTCTTACTGTCTCCATCTTGTCCTACTGTCTCCATCTTGTCCTACTGTCTCCATCTTGTCCTACTGTCACCATCTAGTCCTACTGTCACCATCTAGTCCTACTGTCACCATCTTGCTCCAATGTCTCCATCTTGTCTTACTGTCTCCATCTTGTCCTACTGTCTCCATCTTGTCCTACTGTCTCCATCTTGCTCTACTTTCTCCATCTTGTTCTACTGTCTCCATCTTTTCCTACTGTCTCCATCTTGCCCTGTTGTCTCCATCTTGCTCTGCTGACTCTATTTTCTCTATTGGTCTCTGTCTTTGCTTACTGATTCCATCTTGCTGGTTACCTGCAGCCCCCTATTGCTCACTATGTACAGTACATACCCCAATTTTACCCCTACTGCCCCTCTCAGACAGCTCTGCTTGTGGTTCTGTTACATATTTTAGGCTTTATCTCAGGCTGAATCACTGTAACTCCCAAACATACAGTAAAAGAACCAACGTAACTGAAATGTTATCTCTTGTCTTCTCTTCTGTGTGTTGTAACATTGGGCGTCTGCCCTTCAGGAAAGTGTCTCTGGTCTGTAGGAAACAAGTGTATAATCAGTAAGGAATGTTGTATAAACACTTAGTGGATGTTTAGTGTCAGGTGTCTCTAGGTGTTGTGTTGTCCTATTCAAACAAAAAAATGTAACTTTTTCACTCGTCTGTTCAGCAGGTGCCACTCAGCATTTGTATGATGCCAACTGATGCCCATCTTGGTCAGTGCGTAACCATAGAGACGACAGACCCTGTGAGGGGCCCGGGGAGAACACAGTGACCTGTCATTTTGGGCATGAGTCGTATAACCCACACAACCCACGATTTTCCAAGAATTGCGAGTAATCCGTTATTTATTATGTGTAGGGGGGCCTAAAAATATTATTTTGCAGGGGGTCGGGCCCCATAAGTGTTGGTGGTTGGGCATCCAGTCACAGACCTGACAGGGAACTGCACCAGCTGGAGATGATCACTGGGGTGCACCAGTAATGGTCCCAATATTTTTATAATACAATCCGGGGGCAATGTGTCCTCTGTGTTGCACTTTGTGCTGCTTATTGTGCCCTGAACTCAACTCGGTTCCTTCAACAAATTTTGCAGTTTGCCCAATGTCAGACTAAGGGGTCCGGGCCCCCACCCACAGGGTTCTCAGCACAATTGTGAGGTCACAGATGTTACAATCCTTGTAGTCTTTATTGTTGCCCCAGTCTGCAGGGGTGATCTGGGTCCACGGCTCGCTGGGTTTTTCTCCCAATGTCCAGCCAGACTAGTCCAACACAACATTGCACTTATAAATGACCCTTGTAGTCACTTGTTGTGCTTGTATGGGGGAGTGTATTTCCTGGTACTCGTGTGACTGTCTCTACTTTCTTTGCACGGGGGAGTGTATTTCCTGGTACTCGTGTAACTGTCTCAAATTCCATTGAATGGGGGAGTGTATTTCCTGGTACTCATGTGACTGTCTCTACTTCCTTTGCACGGGGGAGTGTATTTCCTGGTACTCGTGTGACTGTCTACTTCCTTTGCATGGGGGAGTATATTTCCTGGTACTCATGTGACTGTCTCTACTTCCTTTGCACGGGGGAGTGTATTTCCTGGTACTCGTGTGACTGTCTACTTCCTTTGCATGGGGGAGTATATTTCCTGGTGCTCATGTGACTGTCTCTACCTCCTTTGCATGGGGGAGTGTATTTCCTGGTGCTCATGTGACTGTCTCTACTTTCTTTGCTTGGGGGAGTGTATTTCCTGCTACTCATGTGACTGTCTCTACTTCCTTTGCATGGGGGAGTGTATTTCCTGCTACTCGTGTGACTGTCTCTATTTCCTTTGCATGGGGGAGTGTATTTCCTGGTACTCATGTGACTGTCTACTTCCTTTGCACGGGGAGTGTATTTCCTGGTACTCGTGTGACTGTCTCTACTTCCTTTGCACGGGGGAGTGTATTTCCTGGTACTCATGTGACTGTGCTCGCTTCTTCTCTAGTCAAAAAAATGGCAGTCCTGCCTACTCATGTGACTGTCTCTACTTCCTTTGCACGGGGGAGTGTATTTCCTGGTACTCGTGTGACTGTCTACTTCCTTTGCATGGGGGAGTGTATTTCCTGGTGCTCATGTGACTGTCTCTACTTTCTTTGCTTGGGGGAGTGTATTTCCTGCTACTCATGTGACTGTCTACTTCCTTTGCATGGGGGAGTGTATTTCCTGCTTCTCGTGTGACTGTCTCTATTTCCTTTGCATGGGGGAGTGTATTTCCTGGTACTCATGTGACTGTCTACTTCCTTTGCATGGGGGAGTGTATTTCTTGGTACTCATGTGACTGTCTACTTCCTTTGCATGGGGGAGTGTATTTCCTGGTACTCATGTGAATGTCTCTACTTCCTTTGCATGCGGGAGTGTATTTCCTGGTACTCGTGTGATTGTCTCTATTTCCTTTGCATGGGGGAGTGTATTTCCTGGTACTCGTGTGACTGTCTCTATTTCCTTTGCATGGGGGAATGTATTTCCTGGTACTCGTGTGACTGTCTCTATTTCCTTTGCATGGGGGAGTGTATTTCCTGGTACTCGTGTGACTGTCTCTACTTCCTTTGCACGGGGGAGTGTATTTCCTGGTACTCATGTGACTGTCTCTACTTCCTTTGCACGGGGGAGTGTATTTCCTGGTACTCATGTGACTGTCTCTACTTCCTTTGTATGGGGAGTGTATTTCCTGGTACTCATGTGATTGTCTACTTCCTTTGCATGGGGGAGTGTATTTCCTGGTGCTCATGTGACTGTCTCTACTTTCTTTGCTTGGGGGAGTGTATTTCCTGCTACTCATGTGACTGTCTCTACTTCCTTTGCATGGGGGAGTGTATTTCCTGCTACTCGTGTGACTGTCTCTATTTCCTTTGCATGGGGGAGTGTATTTCCTGGTACTCATGTGACTGTCTACTTCCTTTGCACGGGAAGTGTATTTCCTGGTACTCGTGTGACTGTCTCTACTTCCTTTGCTCGGGGGAGTGTATTTCCTGCTACTCGTGTGACTGTCTCTATTTCCTTTGCATGGGGGAGTGTATTTCCTGGTACTCATGTGACGGTCTCTACTTCCTTTGCATGGGGGAGTGTATTTCCTGCTACTCGTGTGACTGTCTCTATTTCCTTTGCATGGGGGAGTGTATTTCCTGGTACTCATGTGACTGTCTACTTCCTTTGCACGGGGGAGTGTATTTCCTGGTACTCGTGTGACTGTCTCTATTTCCTTTGCATGGGGGAGTGTATTTCCTGGTACTCATGTGACTGTCTCTACTTCCTGTGCACGGGGGAGTGTATTTCCTGGTACTCGTGTGACTGTCTCTACTTCCTTTGCACGGGGGAGTGTATTTCCTGCTACTCGTGTGACTGTCTCTATTTCCTTTGCATGGGGGAGTGTATTTCCTGGTACTCATGTGACTGTCTCTACTTCCTTTGCATGGGGGAGTGTATTTCCTGCTACTCGTGTGACTGTCTCTACTTCCTTTGCACGGGGGAGTGTATTTCCTGGTACTCATGTGACTGTGCTCGCTTCTTCTCTAGTCAAAAAAATGCCTACTTGCCCTGCTTTATGGCAAGTAGAGAAACACTAGCATGGTGATCAGTAAGCGAGGGGTTAAAGAGACTGCCCCACAGGGAGGCAGTATAATCTGAACGCACCAGAACATGATAAAGGTGTTGGATGATGTCACAGAGAGAGTCGGTGAGAATATTTACACCTGTGAATGTGTTGGTTTCGTTGCACCCAGAGTATTATTTACTCAGAGAGATATCGGACGAGAAGCACAAAATATCCAATTGAGAAAAACATGCTAAAGGTCTGCTGATAACAGGAGCGTGTGCTCTTCAGCCAACAGTGCACTTCACAAAGCAAACACACAGAACAGGGTAAGTGCCCAGAGCATGACCTTCCTCCATTGTGACGTCAGCACGGGAGGATTCTTGACAGCTGATTAAAGGGGAAGGAAACAAGGTTCTGTTTGTGCTTGTCAAATATCACAGCTGGTCTACAGACAGGATCATGCAGAAAGGCGGCAGAAAGTTAATGTAACTGACAGAGAGGGGGAAGCAAACAAGCGGCAGAACGGGGAAAGCAGAAAGCCGAATTAAAGGGGAACCATTGGGCAGTGCTGGAACTATGGGGGTCTGGGCCCCTCAGCAATATATTTTTTACCTAGACCCCCACCCCCTGGGCCAAAATCACAGGTAACGAGCGGTGCATGAGAAATCAAGGGTAGAGGTGAGCAAATGTTTTCACCAGCCATGGATTCGAGGCGAAATTCCACACTTCGCCATCTTGCGAAACTACGGGGAAAAAAATCTGCCACGAAAAATATCGCTGTCACCAAAACAAAATTGTCACCGTAAGAAAAACAAAAATGCCCGTTGACTTTAAAGCATTTGGGGGGGAAAGTCGGTGAGACAAAAAAGTCGCCACAAGAAAAACGGCCATTGACTGTCGTACGCCTTAAAAAATTGTTGCGCATAAAAAAAATTTAACATCTGATAACTTCAGATAAGTGTTTTACTATTTTTTTTTTGATGTTTCCCAATTTTTTTTCGCAGGTTTGTGAATTTTTTTGCAAAACTGGACATTTTCGCTTATCAATAGTCAAGGGTCCACCGTGACACCATAACCATTGGGGAGAGGGAGCCTAAAGCAGTTGTGGGGGGGGGCAGGGCTTAGATTGAAAACAGTATAAAGCTCCACCGAAAAATGTTGTGTGTTGGAAGCCTAGGACTCAAGGGTGTAGACTCAGGGCATCATGGGGGGCTGAACCCCCATTGTGGGACCGTTTCATCAGCTTTTATCAGCCTCACGGATCTACATTCTGTTGCAGGTTCAGTAGCTGCTAACTCCATCAGATAAAAAGGGGAGGAGCAAATGACCAACATGGCAGCTACCATCCTATTTGCTGATAGTGATTAAAACATGTAATTTACTGGACAAAAACAAACTGCTGATGTATTTGCTTCTTCCTCCACCCTGCCTTGTCAACTCAGCACATGGACTCTGAGGGTTCCTAATCACTTTAACCTTATGGCCCGAAGACTTTTAGGCTCTTTGGCATCAGATCTGCATGTGCACCGTATAGCCGAAATAAAGAAAATACTCAGTACCATGTCACACATTGTTCCTGCTGTCTGCCTGGGAGTCGCAGCATGAGCAATCAGATTGCAGCAGGAAATAACGTCAGGATGTAGGAGCTGAGTCATAAAGCACAAATAAAAGGTCCTAATAAATTTTTCTTTTTTAATAAAAAAAATAAATACAAGTGGAAATGTTAAATGTAACAGGCTCATGAGTATATAAACCAGCTATACACATATCCTTTATATTAGGAGGCATAGACAGGACTGCAATTCCCAGCATCCCTTGATAGCCTCACATGTCCCAACCCTAACTGGGTTTCAGATTTAGGACTGGGAGGCCAGAACTATAACTCCCATTAACCTCAGCATCCAGTGCGCTGTAACCAATAATACTGTATATTCTCAGGGACTGGAGCTGCCATTTGGCCAAATAAACCCTAAAACAAAAGTGAGTATGAAATTCTCATTACATGAATGATTGACTGACAATATTGCGAAGTGCTCAGTGAATAGAAAATGTGAACTTAGCTTTAACCCATAAGGAATATTGTGTCCATTAAAGTAATTGGTGCAGAAGAACCCACCTGGGCTTGGCCAATCTCTTTAATCCTTGTAACTTGGAGCAACTCAAAGCAACAACATGAGGGAAGACTCTTACACCAGAGAGAAGACATCAGGCTCCATGTTTCCAGGTCTGGTGCAGGAGATCAGAAGTTACTTGAGATATCTCCATCAGCATAGGAAGGGTTTCATTATTGTAAGTGCAGTCAGGCTGCGGAATGATCCCACAAGATGAATAGGACCATAACATTATAATCCATATAAAATGGAAACTAATGTATAGTTTCATGCTCATGAGTCACCTCTGAAGCCCCATAAAGACAAGATACGCTTCAACAAGTTAAGGATCAGCTGCACGGTAGAGTCACCTTGCTGAGTTCTACAGATGGAGTCCCTGAGCCGAAAGCAACAGTTTCACTCACCACAGACAGGGACTCTTGGCTTGTAACAGGAGGGCTGACCTTACCCAAAATGCTCTTGAGCTGAATCCAAAAGAAATGCTGTCTGTTCTGCTCTGAAGGCCACTCAAGGTAGGTCTTGGTTCTCAGCATTTTCCTGAGCTTGTGAAACCTCTTCGGAAGGTCTTCCATAGTGACCTTCTCCTTGACCACCAAGATGACGTCCTCAAAAGCATGGCCAATGGCCCTCTGGTGGGCAAAGTACAGCTCATAATTGCACCACTCGCTGTTGACGAAGTTGTGGGAGAGAACAAAGATGATCTTGCGGCTGTTCTCGATGTTCTCGATGATGTTGTCAATGATCCATTTGCCCGGGAGGAAGTCTCTCTCGTGAATGCAGATTCGGTACGGGGGGCTACAGTTCTCCAGCCGATAAAGCAGCTCCGCTCTCACCCAGTCAGCATCAGAGTGGCTGTAGGAGATGAAGGCGTGATAGTTGTGTTCTCCTCCATCACGAAAACTCCTAGAACGGTATTTGGACTGCACTATGCTGCATGTTGTCCGGAGATACCATGGAATGTCAAACCTCCAGCACACTAGCATGCATAGAATAACCACCACAGCTGTAATAGATACTGAAATAGCCACCACCAGTCTCACATCACACTCTACTTGGCCAGGGGTGTAAAATTCCACTTTGGTGTCCAGAAGCTGTGGTGGGTGATAGCAATAATATGCTTGGGGCCAATCAGCAAGTATGATTCTACGCTCATTTAGAGTTTCTGTGAAAAATGCATAAAGGTCACAAGTGCAATGATAGGGATTATCTCCTGCCGTCAACCTTCTGAGCTCTGGCAGATCTTTAAAAGATCCTGTATCGATGACACCAAATGAGTTGCCTTCTAAGGCCAGCACCTGAAGGTTTGGGCACTTCCAGTCTCTAGATATAAATTTAAGCTTGTTTTGGCTGAGAATCAGTTCTTTGAGGTTTGTATTTCTGTTGAAATAATCCATGTCTAGTCGTTCCAACAGGGAGTTGGACAGGTCTAGATGTTCTACTGTCACGGGCAAGCATTTGAATACCTCCACTTTAAGCGTGTTGTCCTTTAAAATGAGTTTTGTTATCTTAGGAGTCCAAGTACAAATCTCATCGCGAGCTCCTAGGTAATTAGACGTCAGGTCAAGAGTGTCCAGCTTTGGCCAAGTTGATGTCAATAAAGAGATTGTATACAGGCTGCGCATGTTGTTGTTTGCAGCTATGAACGTATGGAGGTTGGGTAGTTCACTGTACTGGCACAAGAGATTGTAAAGGTTCGAAGCCAAAAGGCGGTTGCTGGATATATCCAACCTCTCAACACTGACCATCTGACTCCAGGCATCGCAGGGCACAAAATTAAAGTTGACGTTGATGATGTAGAGGTGGCTCACCCTACTGAACCAAGTAAATGTCCAGTCAAACCTCAAGATGTCAGGATTAGTCACATCTTTGATGACTAGATTTTGCAGACCAAGATCTTTAATTCTTACGCTTGTCCTGTTGGTGCTCAGAGAGCGAGCATAGTCAATAGACAACAGTAAAAGGTCTTGGACATTGGACTTCTCCACATTTTTTAAGGTCAGACGTAACAGGTTCTCATTAAATTTCCCACGGTAGAAGGTCAACTCCCCAATGAAAATGTCCGCAAGGCCAGAGAACACATCCATGGCGTCCATATAATAAGTAAACTCGAATAAGTTTCGGAAACGGAGGCTGTTAAATGATTTGCCTGCCAGGTCCTTTAAAATTAGAGGCAGAGCTTGTGGGTTTGTATCAAGGGCAATATCCAACCATAACGTTTGAGTGTTGAGAACTGAAAACGCCCCCTTTTCATAAAACCCAAGGCTGGACATGGTCTTCAATGAAAACTTCTGGAGGCTAATGTTCTTTATGGGGGCAAAGTCCCCTTTCAAGACCTTACTTACTAATGGGCCTCCAACAGACAAACTTTGTAGATTCTCCAACTTGCTGAATTCTGCCCCAAGAGTAGGGCAACTGTAGAAATTATTGGAAATGTCAAGAACCTGCAGGAACTGTAGAGGTTCAAACAAGGCTGAAGGCATCTCTGTTAAGCTGTTGTTGAACAGGGTGAGGTTGATCAGAAGAGTATTGGAGGCAAAAGAGCCATTTTCTATAAAGGAAATGTTGTTATAACTCAAATTTAAGGCACGTAAATTAGTGAAAGATGAAAAGTCATCTATTTTTATTTGGAAAAGCCTATTGTAGGACAGATCTAGTTCCTCAAGTGCAGTGGGAAGGTCCTTCGGGACTGCGGCAAGACTCCTCCCTTTGCAGTTGGCATAAAATCCATTGGTTTCACATGGGGTTTGGCACTGCGTCCCCTCCACAAGGCCGAGAACCAAGATACAAAACATCAGCAGTCTTTCATGGCGTGGAAGAGTCTCCATATTCTTCTCATCTTCTAAACCTAAAGGAGAACAAAGGAACGTCCCACATGAACTTGTTGACAATAACAGGGCTATGAAACTAATTGTCTATGAGATTTGATACACATTCTTTAACATCACTTACCCCCTGGGGGTACAATCTCTCATTATGATTCTGCCCTCCAGTTGAACATAAAGCCAGTGACTCAACCAACCGCACAACATGATGACACCAGTGGAATTAAAACAAGGCCAGTGATTCATGGTTCATTGGTGAGAAGTGTTGATACAAAAAAGTATCTCTAATTAGATCAATTTTATTAACTTTACGTCTCCTACATTCATTCTCAAACCACAAAAATTCATCGTGAATACATTAATAAGTTACATATAATTTTACCCATTTCATGATGAATCAATATAAATAAGTTAATTAATTTCATGAACCGGCAAAAGTGCAACTGTTTTTATGGTACTTTTATGGTACTTAAAACAGGCAAACCTTCCTTTGAAATAACTTAAGTTCATCGTGATTGTTTGAAACTATTAAAAACACTGGAGGTTAGGATGTGAACTACCAACTCCTAGAATAAATCCATTCCCACTTTAAATTGTACCGAATCCAAATTGGAAAACCCTACTCCTTTAGCTTGTGTAATGTTATATTGTTCAATTGATGAATAAGGCACTCAAAATGAGGAATAGTTGCCCCAATTTGTAATGTACAATTGCTGCACCCAATTTGGAGATTTCAAAAATATTGATGATAGCATATAGTTATAATTTCTTTTTATGAGAAGGTGAGCAGGGACCTTGATTCTGGGATGGCAGTGGATGTGATTTACTTAGACTTTGCTAAAGCATTTGATACTGTGTCACACAAAAGGTTACTGGTTAAATGAAGGAATGTTGGCCTGGAACATAGTATTTGTACCTGGATAGAGAACTGGCTAAAAGATAGACTACAAAGGGGCAAATTCACTAAGATTTGTAGTTGCGCCAGGTGCAACTTCGCCGCACTTCGCCAGGCGTAGTTTCGCCAGCGCTCTGCAAATTCACTAAAATCCGAAGTTGCGCACAGGGGTAGCGTAAGATTGCGAAGTTGCGCTAGCGTAAATTCGCTAAGCAAATCGAAGTTACGCTAGCGATGGTTAATTTGCATACGGCGCCAAATTCAAATTTCAATGGAGGAATACGTAGAATCACTACACAAGCCTGAGAAACCTTCAAAACATCTAATAAAAATGTTTATTTTGCCCTACACATGTGCCCACTGTATAGTTAAGTTGCCATGAGTCAGGAATTGTAGGGGGGAAGGACGGGAGCCCCAAAAAAAATTTCGATCTTTTTCAGCCTATCACCCATAATATAGAAAACACGCCAGCATTTTTTGGGACTTAGAAAAAATTTGACCTTTTTTTTTTTAAGCAATCCCTATCTACTCTATTGCGCTTCGTCTGGTCTGAGGTGGCGAAGGAAGTCTAGCGTAAAAGGTAGCGTTCAGTACACTGCGCGCGTTAGTGAATTTGCGTAGTTACGTCCGTAGCGAAAATTCGCCAGGCGTAAGGGTGCGAAGTAACACTAGCGAATTTACGCCAGCGTTCGTTAGTGAATTTGCGAAATAACGAAAATGACCAACGCTAGCGAATTGACGCTAGTGTTCGGCGCTTAGTGAATTTGCCCCAAAGAGTGGTGGTAAATGGAACATTTTCTAATTGGACCAGTGTTGTTAGTGGAGTACCGCAGGGCTCTGTACTAGGTCCCTTGCTTTTCAACTTGTTTATTAATGACCTGGAGGTGAGCATTGAAAATACTGTTTCTATTTGTGCAGATGAGACTAAATTGTGCAGAACTATAGGTTCCATGCAGGATGCTGACACTTTGCACAGTGATTTGTCTAAACTGGAAAACTGGGCAGCAAACTGGAAAATGAGGTTCAATGTTGATAAATGCAGGTTATGCACTTTGGCAAAAATAATATAAATGCAAGTTATACACTAAATGGCAGTGTGTTGGGAGTTTCCTTAACTGAGGGGATTTTTGTAGATAACAAGTTGTCTAATTCTAAGCAGTGTCATTCTGTTGTCAAGCCTGACGTGTTTCGTGCCAAAGGCGGGCACTTAGTCATGAGTAAGTGCCCACCTTTGGCACAAAACACGTCAGGCTTGAATATGTCCTAATAAAGATCTTCTACTTTTTATATCATCTGGGCTCCTTTTTCAACTAACAGTAAGTCTCCCCGGCTTGTGTTGTTTCTTGATTATATCTAATTACATGGCCCTTGGACTGGGGGTCTATTTGGGATCAGACTACTGTGAATGATTTTGACTTCATGGAATATGATTTTTTTTGGCATCGACTGTACATTGACTTTTGGACCATGCCCTATTAGTAGAGGTACACTACATAGCCTTATAGTTTATATGTAACTATCCCCAATGTTTGTGCATATCCCGGGGCATTTGTTTTTGGCACTAGGATCTCCGCGTGCCACAATTAACCGTGCCGTTTGGCGTTACGCAGATTAGTTCAAACGCGCTCCCTCTGGTCATGTGTAAAGCTCAATGATACATCCCCCATTCTTTACACTATATCTTCGCTTAACAAATGTTTCGACATTGAAGTGCAGAAAACATGGCGGGTTGCACCCGTTTGGTCCACTTTACAAATGACTCCTGATATGTGTCCAATGTTGTGTTCTTGCTCTTAGTATCTTAGCGACTCAGTCGAGAGCGTGAAGGTCCCATTGTTAAGTGTTACAAGTGTTTTTATTGAGATTTACTGCTGTCTTCTGACTGCTGAGAGAGAGTAGGAAACATTAGAGCGCTTCTTTCATCCTATTGTCTAACATTCTGGTTTCCAACAGCAAGTCAATCCCTTCTCCTGGGGCTGAATTTACAGCCTGCCAGCGACCCTCTCCCTGGGGTTTTCTGTTAATAATTGTACCTGTTTGTTCTCTGCATGGCTGGGTCTGACTTTCACTGCAATTTAGCACAAGGCAGCTGCTTAAAGAGATACTGTCATGATTTTTATGATGTAGTTTTTATTTCTAAATGACACTGTTTACAATACAAATAATTCACTGTACAATATAAAATGTCATTCCTGAAGCAGCAAGTGTATTTAGTTGTAATATTGGTGTGTAGGTGCATCTCAGCTCATTTTGCCTGGTCATGTGATTTCACAAAGAGCCAGCACTTTAGGATGGAACTGCTTTCTGGCAGGCTGTTGTTTCTCCTACTCAATGTAACTGAATGTGTCTCAGTGGGACCTGGATTTTACTATTGAGTGCTGTTCTTAGATCTACCAGGGAGCTGTTATCTTGTGTTAGGGAGCTGCTATCTGGTTACCTTCCCATTGTTCTGTTGTTAGGCTGCTGGAGGGGGAGATATCACTCCAACTTGCAGTACAGCAGTAAAGAGTGACTGAAGTTTATCAGAGCACAAGTCACATGATATGGGGCAGCTGGGAAACTGACAATATGTCTAGCCCCATGTCAGATTTCAAAATTAAATATAAAAAAATCTGTTTGCTCTTTTGAGAAATGGATTTCAGTGCAGAATTCTGCTGGAGCAGCACTATTAACTGATGCGTTTTGAAAAAAAAAAAAAACATTTTTATTCCCATGACAGTATCCCTTTAACAGGCCTGTGTTACATTGTTTCAACAGTCAGAACCAGGAGTGCAGAAAGGGACAAACAGATTGTGCTTGCAGATAACTGTTTGGATTTAGATGATTAAAGCCTTCCCTGACAGATGCCCGAAACGCTACAATTCGTTCCGTCAACAGTTAATATTTGGGAAGAAGAGAAAAGTTCCGCGCGACTGGTGGAAAGTCAAATATATAAATCAGCCAAAGTGACATGTTGTAAACAATGGACCAATCGAAAACTGCCGGTGCTTCTGGGTGAGTGGGTAACGGGGCATTGTGGGTAAATAAGAGACTTACCTAGCCGGGCAGCGTCTCCAACACAGTCAGAGCGTTAAGTGATGGGGGGCTGCTGTGTAGGGTTAGGGACCCCAAATTCATGTTGATCCAGGTCACTGCACCTACAGGAGAGAAACAAGAGGGTGTTGTGGGTCATGTGACTAATACAATACAGTTTCCTATTGAAAGGCCTTAGACTGGAGATGTTTAACCTGTGTGGGACTACAACTCCCAGCAGCCCATCTGATCTAGTGAAGGTACAGGAATCTGGGGTCTTAGATGGCTGATATGTACTAAATATATCCCAGAAGCCTCAGCCCCCCATTCTGCTAAAGATCAAGCCATATCTGTCCTGTAAAGCCGTATTTGCACCCAGTGGGTTATGCAGCCAATAAAAACTCAGAACTAGCGAATTAGTCTTATAATGGAGCTGCACCTCCACTTTCACCTTGACCTCCCCCCCTGGAAAGCAGTTCCATGTATCAACAACCTTTTTTTTAATGTGGAATTCATTGCTTTTTCACTTTTTTCCATTAATTATTCAGCTTGAACAACCCAAATATGCCCCAAAATCTGAGCAAGAGGCCCACGCTGAACTAATTATGCACAAACATTACGAGGGTGGAACTGACTAAAGCACAGAATTCCTCATATGTGTCCCCATTATTTCAGCACATAAATGCCTTTGCTTTACAGAAAGGGGGATAGATACAGGGAACAGACTCCCAGCAGGGGTGGTAGGACTAATACAGTAAAGGAATAGGAGGGAGAGTGAAAGGGGGATAGATACAGGGAACAGACTCCCAGCAGGGTTGGTAGGACTAATACAGTAAAGGAATAGGAGGGAGAGTGAAAGGGGGATAGATACAGGGAACAGACTCCCAGCAGGGGTGGTAGGACTAATACAGTAAAGGAATAGGAGGGAGAGTGAAAGGGGGGTAGATACAGGGAACATACTCCCAGCAGGGTTGGTAGGACTAATACAGTAAAGGAATAGGAGGGAGAGTGAAAGGGGGATAGATACAGGGAACAGACTCCCAGCAGGGGTGGTAGGACTAATACAGTAAAGGAATAGGAGGGAGAGTGAAAGGGGGGTAAATACAGGGAACATACTCCCAGCAGGGGTGGTAGGACTAATACAGTAAAGGAATAGGAGGGAGAGTGAAAGGGGGATAGATACAGGTAACAGACTCCCAGCAGGGTTGGTGGGACTAATACAGTAAAGGAATAGGAGGGAGAGTGAAAGGGGGATAGATACAGGGAACAGACTCCCAGCAGGGGTGGTAGGACTAATACAGTAAAGGAATAGGAGGGAGAGTGAAAGGGGGGTAGATACAGGGAACAGACTCCCAGCAGGGTTGGTAGGACTAATACAGTAAAGGAATAGGAGGGAGAGTGAAAGGGGGGTAGATACAGGGAACAGACTCCCAGCAGGGTTGGTAGGACTAATACAGTAAAGGAATAGGAGGGAGAGGGAAAGGGAATATAAGGAAGTGATACTTTACAGAAAGGGGGATAGATACAGGGAACAGACTCCCAGCAGGGGTGGTAGGACTAATACAGTAAAGGAATAGGAGGGAGAGTGAAAGGGGGGTAGATACAGGGAACATACTCCCAGCAGGGTTGGTAGGACTAATACAGTAAAGGAATAGGAGGGAGAGTGAAAGGGGGATAGATACAGGTAACAGACTCCCAGCAGGGTTGGTGGGACTAATACAGTAAAGGAATAGGAGGGAGAGTGGAAGGGGGATAGATACAGGGAACAGACTCCCAGCAGGGTTGGTAGGACTAATACAGTAAAGGAATAGGAGGGAGAGGGAAAGGGGGGTAGATACAGGGAACATACTCCCAGCAGGGTTGGTAGGACTAATACAGTAAAGGAATAGGAGGGAGAGTGAAAGGGGGATAGATACAGGGAACAGACTCCCAGCAGGGTTGGTAGGACTAATACAGTAAAGGAATAGGAGGGAGAGTGAAAGGGGGATAGATACAGGGAACAGACTCCCAGCAGGGGTGGTAGGACTAATACAGTAAAGGAATAGGAGGGAGAGTGAAAGGGGGGTAGATACAGGGAACAGACTCCCAGCAGGGGTTGGTAGGACTAATACAGTAAAGGAATAGGAGGGAGAGTGAAAGGGGGGTAGATACAGGGAACAGACTCCCAGCAGGGTTGGTAGGACTAATACAGTAAAGGAATAGGAGGGAGAGGGAAAGGGAATATAAGGAAGTGATACTTTACAGAAAGGGGGATAGATACAGGGAACAGACTCCCAGCAGGGGTGGTAGGACTAATACAGTAAAGGAATAGGAGGGAGAGTGAAAGGGGGATAGATACAGGGAACAGACTCCCAGCAGGGGTGGTAGGACTAATACAGTAAAGGAATAGGAGGGAGAGTGAAAGGGGGATAGATACAGGGAACAGACTCCCAGCAGGGGTGGTAGGACTAATACAGTAAAGGAATAGGAGGGAGAGTGAAAGGGGGGTAGATACAGGGAACAGACTCCCAGCAGGGTTGGTAGGACTAATACAGTAAAGGAATAGGAGGGAGAGTGAAAGGGGGGTAGATACAGGGAACAGACTCCCAGCAGGGGTGGTAGGACTAATACAGTAAAGGAATAGGAGGGAGAGTGAAAGGGGGATAGATACAGGGAACAGACTCCCAGCAGGGGTGGTAGGACTAATACAGTAAAAGGAATAGGAGGGAGAGTGAAAGGGGGATAGATACAGGGAACAGACTCCCAGCAGGGTTGGTAGGACTAATACAGTAAAGGAATAGGAGGGAGAGTGAAAGGGGGATAGATACAGGGAACAGACTCCCAGCAGGGGTGGTAGGACTAATACAGTAAAGGAATAGGAGGGAGAGGGAAAGGGAACATAAGGAAGTGATAATTTACAGAAAGGGGGATAGATACAGGGAACAGACTCCCAGCAGGGGTGGTGAGACTAATTATATACTGTGTAGAGTACAAGTATGTAATTTCCTAAAAATAATAAAGGAAGTGATGGAGGAAGGTAACACAACCCACACACACATGTATTATATATAAATACCCAGTGACATATGGAAGACATTACACATGAGTAGGGAAGGGATAAGTTGCTGATTCACAGATACGTGAGCACCAACATAAAGGCCATTTACCCAGATATAGGGACAACCAGTAGGAATCACCTCTCCCCCTGATTCTTGTCACATTTGGAGCTGCTCCAGAAATCAGAACCAGTACCAGTACTTACTGCCCCAGACACTACCTGTCTGACTGATTTGTTCCTCATAAATAGCGAGAGTTTTTGTAGCGTCACAATGCAGCGGCATTTATCTACAGACTGAACCCCAAGAGCACACAATCTACAATGAGCTCTCCCTCCCTGGCCATAAGAAAAGAGACAGGTACTTACAGTCTCACTCTGGTGCCAGTGTCTGGGGCCCGGGGAGTCCAGGCTCCAATCTCACTCCAGGACTTGCAATTCTGGAATCTGTGAGAGTTGCAGGTTTATGAGCCAGTGAGTCTCCTACACAAGCAGCTCAATGGGAGGGGGGGGGGGCTGGGGGTGTGGCCTGCTCAGTCCCAAATCTGACTTGTACTTTTTATTAACCCGTTTACAAGTCGGTGGCAGCTTTAAAGGGGGAACTCCACCCAAAAACTGTTTTTTTTTGTCAACTTTGCAAAATACATTCATTACTCATTTCCAATTTTGAATTTAACTGTAAATGTTACTGAAACAGCTTCCCCTTTAGGAAATCACAGAGAGAACAGGATTTCAGCACCCAAGTCTGGGGCAAGTTCTGGGTATTATACATGGAATTGGCACTGTATTTATCCTGCTGTGTGTTCTGGGTATTATACATGGAATTGGCACTGTATTTATCTGCTGTGTGTTCTGGGGTATTATACATGGAATTGGTCCTGTATTTATCTGCTGTGTGTTCTGGGGTATTATACATGGAATTGGCCCTTTATTTATCTGCTGTGTGTTCTGGGTATTATACATGGAATTGGCACTGTATTTATCTGCTGTGTGTTCTGGGGTATTATACATGGAATTGGCCCTGTATTTATCTGCTGTGTGTTCTGGGGTATTATACATGGAATTGGCCCTGTATTTATCCTGCTGTGTGTTCTGGGGTATTATACATGGAATTGGCCCTGTATTTATCCTGCTGTGTGTTCTGGGGTATTATACATTGAATTGGCCCTGTATTTATCTGCTGTGTGTTCTGGGGTATTATACATGGAATTGGCCCTGTATTTATCTGCTGTGTGTTCTGGGGTATTATACATGGAATTGGTACTGTATTTATCTGCTGTGTGTTCTGGGGTATTATACATGGAATTGGCCCTGTATTTATCTGCTGTGTGTTCTGGGGTATTATACATGGAATTGGCCCTGTATTTATCCTGCTGTGTGTTCTGGGTATTATACATGGAATTGGCCCTGTATTTATCTGCTGTGTGTTCTGGGGTATTATACATGGAATTGACACTGTATTTATCCTGCTGTGTGTTCTGGGGTATTATACATGGAATTGGCCCTGTATTTATCTGCTGTGTGTCTGGGGTATTATACATGGAATTGGCCCTGTATTATCTGCTCGTGTGTTCTGGGGTATTATACATGGAATTGGCCCTGTATTATCTGCTGTGTGTTCTGGGGTATTATACATGGAATTGGCACTGTATTTATCTGCTGTGTGTTCTGGGGTATTATACATGGAATTGGCCCTGTATTTATCTGCCTGTGTGTTCTGGGGGTATTATCACATGGAATTGGCCCATGTATTTATCTGCTGTGTGTTCTGGGTATTATACATGGAATTGGCCCTGTATTTATCCTGCTGTGTGTTCTGGGGTATTTATACATGGAATTGGCCCTGTATTTATCTGCTGTGTGTTCTGGGGTATTATACATGGAATTGGCACTGTATTTATCTGCTGTGTGTTCTGGGGTATTATACATGGAATTGGCCCTGTATTTATCTGCTGTGTGTTCTGGGTATTATACATGGAATTGGCCCTGTATTTATCTGCTGTGTGTTCTGGGGTATTATACATGGAATTGGCCCTGTATTTATCTGCTGTGTGTTCTGGGGTATTATACATGGAATTGGCCCTGTATTTATCTGCTGTGTGTTCTGGGGTATTATACATGGAATTGGCACTGTATTTATCTGCTGTGTGTTCTGGGGTATTATACATGGAATTGGCCCTGTATTTATCTGCTGTGTGTTCTGGGGTATTATACATGGAATTGGCCCTGTATTTATCTGCTGTGTGTTCTGGGGTATTATACATGGAATTGACACTGTATTTATCCTGCTGTGTGTTCTGGGGTATTATACATGGAATTGGCCCTGTATTTATCTGCTGTGTGTTCTGGGGTATTATACATGGAATTGGCCCTGTATTTATCTGCTGTGTGTTCTGGGTATTATACATGGAATTGGCACTGTATTTATCTGCTGTGTGTTCTGGGGTATTATACATGGAATTGGCACTGTATTTATCTGCTGTGTGTTCTGGGTATTATACATGGAATTGGCACTGTATTTATCTGCTGTGGGTTCTGGGGTATTATACATGGAATTGGCACTGTATTTATCCTGCTGTGTGTTCTGGGTATTATACATGGAATTAGTCCTGTATTTATCTGCTGTGTGTTCTGGGGTATTATACATGGAATTGGCCCTGTATTTATCTGCTGTGTGTTCTGGGGTATTATACATGGAATTGGCCCTGTATTTATCTGCTGTGTGTTCTGGGTATTATACATGGAATTGGCCCTGTATTTATCTGCTGTGTGTTCTGGGTATTATACATGGAATTGGCCCTGTATTTATCTGCTGTGTGTTCTGGGGTATTATACATGGAATGGGCCCTGTATTTATCTGCTGTGGTGTTTCGGGGTATTATAACATGGCAATTGGCACTGTATTTATCTGCTGTGTGTTCTGGGTATTATACATGGAATTGGCACTGTATTTATCTGCTGTGTGTTCTGGGGTATTATACATGGAATTGACACTGTATTTATCTGCTGTGTGTTCTGGGGTATTATACATGGAATTGACACTGTATTATCTGCTGTGTGTTCTGGGTATTATACATGGAATTGGCCCTGTATTTATCTGCTGTGGGTTCTGGGGTATTATACATGGAATTGGCCCTGTATTTATCTGCTGTGTGTTCTGGGTATTATACATGGAATTGGCCTGTATTATCTGCTGTGTGTTCTGGGGTATTATACATGGAATTGGCCCTGTATTTATCTGCTGTGTGTTCTGGGGTATTATACATGGAATTGGCCCTGTATTTATCTGCTGTGTGTTCTGGGGTATTATACATGGAATTGGCCTGTATTTATCTGCTGTGTGTTCTGGGGTATTTACATGGAATTGGCCCTGTATTTATCTGCTGTGTGTTCTGGGGTATTATACATGGAATTGGCCCTGTATTATCTGCTGTGTGTTCTGGGGTATTATACATGGAATTGGCCTGTATTTATCTGCTGTGTGTTCTGGGGTATTATACATGGGAATTGGCCCTGTATTTATCTGCTGTGGGTTCTGGGGTATTATACATGGAATTGGCCCTGTATTAATCTGCTGTGTGTTCTGGGGTATTATACATGGAATTGGCACTGTATTTATCTGCTTTGTGTTCTGGGGTATTATACATGGAATTGGCCCTGTATTTATCCTGCTGTGTGTTCTGGGGTATTATACATGGAATTGGCCCTGTATTTATCTGCTGTGTGTTCTGGGGTATTATACATGGAATTGGCCCTGTATTTATCTGCTGTGTGTTCTGGGGTATTATACATGGAATTGGCCCTGTATTTATCTGCTGTGTGTTCTGGGGTATTATACATGGAATTGGCCCTGTATTTATCTGCTGTGTGTTCTGGGGTATTATACATGGAATTGGCACTGTATTTATCCTGCTGTGTGTTCTGGGGTATTATACATGGAATTGGCCCTGTATTTATCTGCTGTGTGTTCTGGGGTATTATACATGGAATTGGCCCTGTATTTATCTGCTGTGTGTTCTGGGGTATTATACATGGAATTGGCACTGTATTTATCCTGCTGTGTGTTCTGGGGTATTATACATGGAATTGGCCCTGTATTTATCTGCTGTGGGTTCTGGGGTATTATACATGGAATTGACACTGTATTTATCCTGCTGTGTGTTCTGGGGTATTATACATGGAATTGGCCCTGTATTTATCCTGCTGTGTGTTCTGGGGTATTATACATGGAATTGACACTGTATTTATCTGCTGTGGGTTCTGGGTATTATACATGGAATTGGCCCTGTATTTATCCTGTCCTGTGTAACGAAGATACTGAGGTGAAAGTAATGCAGATAACTACTAAGCACAGGGCGCTGTTAATTGTGTGTAACTGAAGTACCTTCATGTGGCAGCACCTTGTTATGGAACTGGGGGACCCTTGTCATGTTAGTCTGTTCATGGCCATTCAGCCTCCCTAGTGGGCAAGGAGACTCACCCAGTGTGCCACGGGCCTATAGAACAATAATAAAAGCCAATCATCTGTGTAGGGCAGACAAGGTTATAGGAACTTGATCTTGAGTTATTATTAACTTTCCTCTGTGTGACCCCCAGCCAGATATCCTACAGGATAATGATCAGCAGCTCTCTGATTGGCTCTGAGCAGACAATGTGTATCTATGTCCAATGTGTATCTATGTCTAGCAGTCTAATTGCTTGTAATAAAAACAAGAGACTGGACAATACTGGGATGAGGGAACAAAGGGGGAAGTAAAGCAATAAAGGATCAGACACTGTGATGTAATGACAAATATTTGTCCCCCTGTTTAACCCCACACCCTTTATAATCCTCTCCAGAAACCTGGGGGAAGGGGGCCCAATATTAGTGAATAATCGTTGGAGCAGTCACTTATTGAGCATAAGGTTGGTGCATATAAAGATATTGAAAGGGAAAGTCACATACTGTACATATTCAGAGCTTTGAAGGCCAAACAGGTTGCGCACTAACCAGGCCCTTCCTGTTCAAAACCGATGGACTGATGGGAACTCTGACGTTCAGCTTCAGTAATGTTGAGTTGTGAAAGAATTTCTCATCCCCGGAGAATCAGGCCCTGGGGGGGGGGGGGGGGGAGCATTTAATTGGCTTTGTTTTTGTTGTCATTTTCTTTTTAAGTGGGTTGGGATGTAAAGCTTGAGGATCTAAACCCCACTATGCAACTATAGATAATGAATAAAACATATATTTGTGGGTGCAGACATACCTGTCAATATTCTTGAAACGGAAAGAGGGACAAATAGATTTTTGACCACACACCTTTTTTTACGACATCTTTGTTCCTCGGCTCAATTGGAGGTTACCGTATCCTCTATTACTGAGCACCAGGCTGTTATCTCCAGGAGGTTGCCGTGGGTGTACGCTTGCTCTACCTTGTTCCAGTACAGAGCTCCCCAACCCTCACAGATCTCTCCTTTATGGACACAGAGCTCCTCTACCCTCACAGGTCTCTCCTTCATGGACACAGAGTTCCCCAAACCCTCACAGGTCTCTCCTTCATGGGCACAGACTTTCCCAACCCTCACAGGTCTCTCCTTCATGGACACAGAGCTCCTGAACCCTCACAGGTCTCTCCTTCATGGGCACAGAGCTCCCCAACCCTCACAGGTCTCTCCTTCATGGGCGAAAAGCTCCCCAACCCTCACAGGTCTCTCCTTCATGGGCACAGAGCTCCTCAACCCTCACAGGTCTCTCCTTCATGGGTACAGAGCTCCTCAACCCTCACAGGTCTCTCCTTCATGGGCACAGAGCTCCCCAACCCTCACAGGTCTCTCCTTCATGGGCACAGAGCTCCTCAACCCTCACAAGTCTCTCCTTCATGGGCACAGAGCTCCTCAACCCTCACAGGTCTCTCCTTCATGGGCACAGAGCTCCTCAACCCTCACAAGTCTCTCCTTCATGGGCACAGAGCTCCTCAACCCTCACAAGTCTCTCCTTCATGGGCACAGAGCTCCTCTACCCTCACAGGTCTCTCCTTCATGGACACAGAGCTCCCATGATCTGTTGGGGTACTGAATGTATAATAGAAGAGACTGTTTCTTGTGGTACAAGTATTGCACAACCATTGAAAGCCCTGGGTCCTGGTCAGATATCCAAGAGGTTATGAAATAGAAAATTAGAGATTTATACGAGCTCGGAGTCATGCAGGGAGAGAGTAATATGCACAGCTGTCTCTGTTGGCCCACCAGCTTTATATAGGCCAAATATATTGATAGTAAATGTATAATTCTTAGAAAATATAAATAAAGGACACTGTATGAGTATTTTTTTTTTTGTCTTTAGTCCCCCCCTAATTAGAAACATAGACTGGGACCAGGTTAAACAGAGTCAGTTATTGCTACTTTTAACCATTGTGGGAAAAACTGTTCTCATGTTCCAGATCTTATCTAAATCCTTTAGAAATGGCACCAGATAGTGACTGAACTCTGTCCCTGGTGTAAAGGGAAAGTCACTGTTTGCCAATTTCTCTTTCACAGTCCATATCACCGGCTGCAAATGCTCCAATCTCAGCCATTAGTCATTGCCTCTACAGTCCATTGTGTAAATCACTTGCAGGGGTAGTACTCCCTTAAAGGCACAGTCAGCTCCCAGTAACAGAAACCAGAATCACTTTATTCTTCACTCACATCCAGGTTCTCACATACAGGATCAAACACATTCACTGATAGGCTTCCAGAACATTCCACTAGTGTATTCACATCCCCATGTACAATGGACATCCCTTTCTAGGACCTTACACCTCCTCCTGGTCCTCACACCCCTCAGCTACTCCAGGTAGGGAGAAATGTCCTCGTCCCGGATTCAGGCTGGTCCTACTGGTCCTTCAACTATCACTTCTGTCCTGTCTCTGGCTTAGCCACGACCTCTAGATCACTGTCTCCTCGTTGGGGTTTGGGCTACCAATGCTAGTATCCCTGTCTATCTGAAGTACCTAGTACTTACCTCTTAGTAGGAGTCTGGAGACCCTCTCTCTATCTGTACCTGTCCAGCCGATGTCCAGAAAACAAAGAGCCCCGTCCTGGGTCTGTCAGGAGAAAGAAAGAGGCTGATGTTCTTCTGCTTAGGAAAGATGTGAGAAAGGTTTCTAATTTTATTCCTAAGCAGAAGAACATCAGTCTCTTTCTTTCTCCTGACAACTTCCTTGACTACTTGCTGGTCAGACTGGTGGGAAACTGACCAGCAGGTGGCGCTGTTGGAACACAATTCATTCATATTAACAGCACATGTATCCCTTAATATCTTGGAATAAAAACAAAATAAATAATGAGTGTACATTGTAAAAGTGCTTAGAATAGACCCCTCATCAGTTTTATATTCACTTATTTTAAAGGTTTACTTATCCTTTAACCACAGATTTATAACATTAATAATTATTACATTGTATCCCGGTCCCTACCTCATTCCCATCAGCCCCTGCCCCAGGGAGCTTACAATCTAAGGTCCCTATCACATTCCCATCAGTCCCTGTCCCAGTGAGTTTACAATCTAATATCCCTATCACATTCCCATCATTCCCTGCCCCAGTGAGTTTACAATCTAAGGTCCCTATCACAGTCCCATCAACCCCTATCCCAGTGATCTTACAATCTAAGGTCCCTATCACATTCCTATCAGCCACTGCCCCAGTGAGTTTACAATCTAAAGTCCCTATCACATTCCTATCAGCCACTGCCCCAGTGAGCTTACAATCTAAAGTCCCTATTACATTCCTATCAGCCACTGCCCCAGTGAGTTTACAATCTAAAGTCCCTATCACATTCCTATCAGTCCCTGCCCCAGTGAGCTTACAATCTAAGGTCCCTATCACATTCCTATCAGCCACTGCCCCAGTGAGTTTACAATCTAAAGTCCCTATCACATTCCTATCAGCCACTGCCCCAGTGAGCTTACAATCTAAAGTCCCTATTACATTCCTATCAGCCACTGCCCCAGTGAGTTTACAATCTAAAGTCCCTATCACATTCCTATCAGTCCCTGCCCCAGTGAGTTTACAATCTAAAGTCCCTATCACATTCCTATCAGCCACTGCCCCAGTGAGCTTACAATCTAAAGTCCCTATCACATTGCTATCAGCCACTGCCCCAGTGAGGTTACAATCTAAAGTCCCTATCAGATTTCCATCAGCCCATTCCATTAATTTCTTTAAAGAAAAAACTGATCTCATCAGACAGAACATACGGTGCATTCAGAGAAGAATATCAGATGATCTTACAGTCCACTCACAACTCTAGATCAAGTTAACAAACGTCTAGTCTGCTCAAACCCCACAATCATGTACCTTAATTAATCAATCATCGCTGTATCGTTAATCTCAAAATTATATCTAAAATCCTTATGTCTCAGTTGTACCCTAACCTTTAGTTTGTAAACTCTCCTGTGTTGTGCCCTTTAATCCTATTATATCTGTAACCCCTTGTTTGTTATTTACCATTTGTTGCCTGTTCATTATAAACTAATGTAAAGCGCTGAGTAACTTGTTGGCACTATATAAATAAATGATGATGATGATGAAGAAGAAGATGGGAGTTTTGTGGCCCAATTCAATACATTTGCCTCTGGATTATTATTATTGTGTCGCCCCTTGTTGAACCCAAACTTATTTCCTCCTTATCGTGTTCCACTTCCTCTTCTTGGTACCGACCTTCCCAGTCTGGTTTATCCTGTTGCCTCATAAGCCTTTAATTTCCCTCTGAATTAGAAACATCCAGGGCCCTTCCCTTTCCTTCTCTGGTTCTTCTCATCAGATCAGAACAAGAAACAATGGCCCAGAGTCTCATTAGTCCAATAATCGGCCCAGTCTGTGATTCCCCTTCCTGAGCAAGTCAGTATGGGGGAGGGGGTTATTATCTAAGTTACTCATCACATTTATATACTGGGTCTGTACTACTGACAGGGCCCAATAAACTGCTGATAAAAATCTTCCTTCCCACTTTAGAATCAACGTCAGACACAGAGGGAACTGTACTGAGCGGTGCCTATTGGAGACGACTCCTGTGTAATGAGTTAACTCTAGAGCTGGCAGTTGCTGCTTAGGCCTTAGACTGGCAGTCATTTAGCCCCTCCCTCACCTTCTTCATCTTGAAGATATGGATTGTGCCATAACTATTCGTCGCTTGGTCTCCCCCATAGAGAGATCTTTGGAGGGGCTCACCACAACCCACTACCCACCTTCCTTTCCCCACTCACCCACTCGCTGTCAGGTAGAAGAACAATCAGGGATGGGGATCTCTACAGTTCTAGAAGAAACTCAGAACCTGCAGTCGGGGGACCCCCTGAACCCCATTACTTTCTCTATAGTTACATCACTGGTTGTGGAACGTGATGCTCCTCTGCTTTAGTGGGTGGAAGAAAGATTCTCTGGTCCCCATAGGGCCCACCAGAAACACTGCAATGGCAACACGAAGGCCGAATAGAAGAATGTGCCTGGCGAGTGTCCTGGGATTGGTGGGAGGGGGTCTGGGTGCTACCCCCCTACTTACACCACTGATTGGCAACATGAACCATATTCAACATGGGTGGAGAAATTTGTGAGAGCTCTGGATGAGAGAAGACTCACAGTAAAGGAAGTCTGAGGTATGGAGTGTACACTAATAAGAGAAGGGAGCACTTACTGAATGGTAGGTTCTTCCTTAGGCTTTGTTATGTAGCAATACTACTTTCCACCACTAGATGTCCCCATGTACACACATAGCTGTAAGGCCAGGGATGGAGCTCACACATTAAGCTGCAATACTACGTTCCACCACTAGATGCCCCAAGCATTTTTGAAGGGTGCTGATCCCTCTATCATTGTGCTCCAGGCGTCTGTAATTGTTGGGAAGTTAAGGGTGTGCTAGTGTCTCTTACTAATTTATTCTTTTAAGGGGAACTCACCCACAAGTAGGATCAGAATCAATCAGGGGGAATGGTGCTACTTAATAGTCTAGTGACAATATTCAGAAGGGACTGAACTGGAGAAGGGCCCCATGGTCAATACAGTGTCTCTCTGCTATAGACACATAAAGAACTATGGTTTGAGGACCATAAAATTGAAATTGTATTGGGGGAGGACTGGATTCACTTACCAGGGGGAGGTTCCTGTCTGACCATGGGAAAGAGAACAGCCCAGGAGCAGGAAGTACAGAGAATCAGAGCTCTGTACCAGGGTAAGTACTGGGGGAGATTGGATTCACTTACCCAGGGGGAGGTTCCTGTCTGACCATGGGAAGGAGAGCAGCCCAGGAGCAGGAAGTACAGAGAATCAGAGCTCTGTACCTGGGTAAGTACTGGGGGAGATTGGATTCACTTACCCAGGGGGAGTTTCCTGTCTGACCATGGGAAAGAGAACAGCCCAGGAGCAGGAAGTACAGAGAATCAGAGCTCTGTACCTGGGTAAGTACTGGGGGAGATTGGCTTCACTTACCCAGGGGGAGGTTCCTGTCTGACCATGGGAAAGAGAGCAGCCCAGGACATGCAGAGAATCAGAACTATGTGTCGGGGAAAGTAACTGGGAGAGATTGGAATCAGTTACCCAGGGGGAGGTTCCTGCCAGATCACAAGAAGTGAATATAATATGTTTCCATTTTTCAAAGGGGCGAGGTGACACATTGAGCAAATCTAGATGAAGTTTTTAGGGTGGGTAAATGTCCCCTTTAACTCATTATGACTGCCACCGGCTGGTTTCTAGGGTCGGTAAGCTTAGCAACTGTTAATACCAAACATGAAAGCTGCTGAGCAAACAAATACCTGTAAAACAAGAAATATTGCCCTGCCAGAAAATCAGCTGAATTCCTCTGAGAAGTGCAAACGTCAGCCGTTATTTACTGGGGGGCAGGGTTCACATTCTGCACTTTCACCTGTTTTTGTAGTTATTGTCACTGCACTCTATGGGGGAAATTTACTAAAGGGTGAAGTGGCTAACGCTAGCGAAAATTCGCCAGCGTGACGTCATTTTGACACTTCGCCGATTCACTAACAGGTACTGGCGTGAATTCGCTAGTGAAGTAGACATATTCTAGCGCTACTTCACTCCCTAACGCCAGGCGAAGGGACGTAACTACACTAATTCACTAATTTGTGGATTTTACTCTTGCGCCAGACTTGACTTCGCCAGCTCAGACCAGGCGAAGTGCAATAGAGTAGATAGGAGGATCTTCAAAAATAGTTAAAAAAATTTCTAAATCCCAAAAAACACTGGCGTCTTTTACATTTTCAGGGTGATGGATCGAAAATGTTCCCCCCTACATTTCCTAACATATGGCACCAAAACTATACAGTGGGCACATGCAGCACCGGATTTGTTTGCCGGCCGCCCCTAGGCGGCGGTCCGACCAGGCGGCCGCGTGGTCCTAGCGCCCGCCTACACTTCCCCTTCCCAGCGCGCCGGCGAAAAAGCGCAGGCGCTGCTGGTGTAATTGAATGGGGACGCACACGTCCCGATAATGCGGCTGGGCGGCATGCCGCCCCTATTTTTTGCCGCCCTAGGCCTGGGCCTATGTGGCCTCGCCACAAATCCGGGCCTGGGCACATGTATAGGGCAATATAAGTCTTCTATTTTATTTAATGAATATTTCCCAGTCTTGTGTAGTGTAATGTAGTTTATGCTGCATATACGTCCATTGTACTTTAACTTGGCGCCGTATGCAAATTAGGCATCGCTATCGTTACTTCGCTTTGCTTGACGAATTAACGCTAGCGCACCTTTGCTACCTTTCGCCTACCTGAATTTGTGCAGCCCTGGCAAAACTACACCTGGCGAAGTGCGGCGAAGCCGTCAAGCATTTTCGGCGCTTAGTGAATTTGCCCGTATGTCTTGTTCAGGGGTAGGACAGACACATGGCCGTCTCTAATGCGCAGCAGTGTAGCTACTGATAGACGCATGAGCTGCATTCCTGCCTCTGCGGGGGGGGGGGAAGCTGAATTCTGCATGCGCAACTGACATTCCAGTTTCACCGGGTCTCGGGTGTCAGAGCCGCAGCACCAACCCAACAAGAGATTCTTTTGTGCTTCTAATAAAGAGAATGTGGAAGGAACTGACCCTTTATGCAAAGACACTGGTACAGGTTTTGTTATAATAAGTAACATGTATTTCCATAGAGCTACATTAAAAGGGTGCAGACATCATATATACTGTACAAATACTGATGAGAACCCTGCATATTAGAGCTTGCAATCTAAAACTACTTCTCCAGTTCATGCCCATCAATATTCCATCTTAAAATATTCCCAGGCTTGTCTCCCACTGCAGGGGGTCAGACTTACAGGTCTGTCATTAGCAGACTTGATCCATTGCTTCTGCACAGTGAGATAGGAACCTCCTAGTGGCAGGAGGAACTTGACCCAACTATGGAGGCAATGTCATGTATAAACATGGGCACCAGTTCCACAGTCCAGTAACTCATAGCAACAGTTTGTGTTGGCTTTGAGATGAAGGGTGGTATCCCCTCTTTCCGAATGCCCAGGAAAGCACCATAATCAATACAAAGGTGTAATATCACTGTGGGATCAGTGCTTCGTAGAGTTCAGCATCTTCCTGGTATACTTCAGATGCAGGACCATCCGACGAAGCAGCACCTCCATTGGCCACCAACAAATCCTCTTGGTCTATAACAGAAGGGCTGACTTTGCCCAAAATGCTTTTGAGCTGGATCCAAAAGAAATGCTGCCGAGTGTGTTCCAAAGGCCACTCCAGGTAGGTTTTGGTTCTCAGCAGTTTCCTGAGCTTCTGAAACCTCTTGGGAAGGTCTTCCATAGTGACCTTCTCCTTGACCACCAAGATGATGTCCTCAAGTGCATGTCCTATGGCCCTCTGGTGGGCAAAGTACAGTTCATAATTGCACCACTCACTGTTGACGAAGTTGTGGGAGAGAACAAAGATGATCTTGCGGCTGTTCTCGATGTTCTCGATGATGTTGTCAATGATCCATTTGCCCGGGACGAAGTCTCTCTCATGAATGCAGACTCGGTACGGGGGGCTACAGCTCTCCAGCCGATGAAGCAGCTCCCCTCTCACCCAGTCGGCATCAGAGTGGCTGTAGGAGACAAAGGCGTGATAAAGATATTCCTTGATTTCACCCGTATTTTTAGAACGGTATCTGGACTGGACTATGGCAAATAGAGTTTGAACATACCAGGGAACATCAAACCTCCAGCAGAGTAACATGGTGATGATGACCACCACAGCTGTGGTTGACACTGATATAGCCACCACCAGTCTCACATCACACTGTACCCTCCCAGGGGTGTAAAATGCAACTTTGGTGTCAAGAAGCTCCGGCGGGTGATAGCAATAATACGCTTCTGGCCAATCAAAAAGCACGATTCTACTTTCCTCTTGGATGTCACTAAAAAATGCATAAAGGTCACAGGTGCAATGATATGGATTATCTCCAGCTGTCAAGTTTCTGAGCTTGGGCAGGTCTTTGAAAGACCCCTTATCTATCACCCCAAAAGAGTTGTCCTCCAGAGCAAGAACCTGAAGGTTTGGGCACTTCCAGTCACTGGATATGAATTTAATTTTGTTCTGGCTGAGAATCAGTTCCTTGAGGTTTGTAGCTTTGTTGAAGTAGTCCATGTCTAACCGTTCCAGCTGGGAATGGGATAAATCCAGGAACTCTACGGTGGTCGGCAAGCACTGGAACACATAGACGTTGAGAACATTGTCCTTCAGTATTACTGTTGTTATGCTAGGAGTCCATGTACATGTCTCATTATAGGATCCTAGGGAATTAGACCTAAGATCAAGAGTGGCCAACCTGGGCCACTTGGCTGTCAATAAAGAAAGCAAATGAAGGCTTTGAAGATTGTTATTTGCGAGTATGTAGGTTTCAATCTTGGGCAACACAACATTGTGACACTTTGGATTGTACAGATAGGCATCCACAAGTTTATCACATGACATGTCCAACTTTTTTAAATTGCACATTTCATCCCAGGCATCACAGGGGACAAAATTGAAGTTGACATTGATGATGCTCAGGTTGTTCACCTTACTGAACCAAGTAAACGTCCAATCAAATCTCAAGATATCAGGGTTTGTGACATCTTTCACTAAGAGGGTTCGCAAATAAAGGTCGTCGATGCTTACATTGGTCTTGTTGGCGCTCTGAGAACGAGAAAAGTCGACCGACAAAAGCGAGAGGTCTAGGATTCTCGACTTTTGAATATTCACCAAGATCAGCATCAACAAGTTCTCATTAAACTTCCCCCGGTAAAAGACTAACTCTGTAGTATTAATGTACGCAAGCCATGAGAATATATCCACTGCACCTGTGTAGTAATTGGTCTCGAACAAGTTACGGAACCGGAGGCTGGTGAATGATTTTCCTGCCAAGTCCTTTAACATCGGAGGAAGAGCTTGTGCGTTGTTATCCAGAGCAATATCAATCCATAAAACCCGGGTGTTGAGCAACGAAAATGCCCCCTCTTCATAAACCAAAAGGCTGGACATGGTCTTCAGTGCAAATTTTTGAAGGCTGATGTTCTGTAAAGGGACAAAGTCATCCTTTTGGACTTTACTTATTAGTGGGCCTCCAATGGACAATATTTGTAAATTGACCAACGTTTTGAAGACTTCCCCCAAAGTAGACTCATTATAGAAATTGTTGGACATGTCAAGGAACTCCAGGTGGAGCAATGGTTCCAACAAGGTTGAAGGCATCTCCATTAGGCTGTTGTTAAACAGGGTGAGAGACCTCAGACGAGTATTTGAGTTGAAAGAACTGTTTTCTATGCTGGATATTTCATTGTAGCTCAGATTTAAGGCTCGGAGGTTGGTAAAGGTGGAAAAATCAGCTGATTTTATCTGGAAAAGTCTATTGAAAGACAGATCCAGATCTTCAAGGGTGGTAGGAAGACTTTTTGGGATCTCAACAAGATTCAGGCCACTGCAAGAGACATACCGCTGGCTCTCATCCACCAGGCATGGGGTCTGGCACCAGCTCTCTCTTACTAACCCAAGCACCAGGAAACACCATAATGCCAGTATTCCATTCTGTTGAGCAGTGTTCATTTTTTAACAACTTTTAGTCCTAACAGAGAACAGAGAAGAAAGATAGAATCAATTAACCTTACTACTCTCACCAGTTAAACAGACGTCATATATTAGGCTTGACGTTCCATAACTGTGGGTTTCCCCCCCCCCCAGGGTTTACATGTTAAAGCCCTGAGTCAACAGATTCCCCTGATATGACCTGTAATGTGCAGAGAGATTCTATAAAACTATGGCAGCACAAGTATTGCACTGTTCTAAGAACAATTTGTGGGTATTTGTAAGGGCATTATAATGGGCTCCCGAGCCAGGACAGAACATTAAGTGAATGGTAGAGGCTGCCATGTGGACTCAATGTTGTCCTACTATCCTTGTTGTGCCCTACTGTCTCCATCTTGCCCTACTGTCCTCATCTTGTCCTACTGTCTCAATCTCACTCTGTCTCCATCTTGTCCAACTGTGTCAAGCAGGTCCTACTATCTTTCTCTTTTACTACTGTCATCATCTTGTCCTACTGTCTCCATCTTCCCTGCTGTCTCCAACTTGTCCTGCTGTCATGATCTTGTCCTACTGTCTCCATTTCCATTCTGTTCAATTGTCTCAATGTTGTTCTACTATCTTTGTTGTGCCCTACTGTCTCCTTCTTGTCCTATTCTCATAATCTTTCCCTACTGTCTCATCACTTGTGAGATGGCACTATCAAACTGATTTGATTCAATGGTTGTTGGTGTCCAGCTTCCAGCATATCTGGTAACATCTAAAGATCTGTACATTGGGCAATAATGAAGTATTAATATCTCCATCTTGCTCTTCTGTCTCCATCTTGTCCTACTGTCTCCATCTTGCCCTACTGTCTTCAGCTTGCCATACTGTTTCCTTCTTGCCCTACTGTCTACATCTTGCCCTACTGTTTCCATCTTGTCGTGCTGTCTACATCTTGTCCTAGTGTCTACATCTTCCCCTACTGTCTCCATCTTGTCCTACTGTCTCCAACTCACTCTACTGTCTCAAACTTGCTTTAATCTCCATTTCATCCAACTGTCTTGTCCTACTATTTTTGTCTTGCCCTACTGTCTACATCTTGCCCTACTGTCTCTATATTGTTCTACTGTCTCTATCGTGCCCTACTGTCTCCATCTTGCCCTACTGTCTACATCTTGCCCTACTCTCTCCATCTTGTCCTATTGTCTCAAACTTGCTTTACTATCTTTGTCTTACTTTCATCATCTTTACTGTCTCCAAATTGCTCTACTGTCTCCATCTTCTAAGATTTTAAGTTAAAGGGCACACATTGCTCCCAAAAATGACAGTGGAATGACATTCTATCATGGAATGCTGAGAGCTGTAGTTACGCAACAGCTGGAGGACATCTTACTGATTTGGTTACAATAGCTGGGGGTTAAAGGCTTTCATAGGATGATAGAAGTTGTAGTTCAACAACATGAGCTGCTGGTTACCTACGTGTGATTTATTTTGCACTTAATTGCCTACTCTGTGCTAACTATGACCTGTAGTTATTTGTATATATAACTTGGTCGGTACTACAGGAACCATGGTTCTGTCTCTTCATGTGGCCTATATAATGAGTGAAACTGATACTTTACAGTTTTTCTGACTCTAAACACTAAAGAGTCAAATGATACCATCTCCCTGGGGCAATAGTGTAAAAGGTGACACCCATCCCCGGCTCACTGGAACACAAAATCTCAGAATAAGGCAGGAGCAGCCAATTACCTTTCATACAGGGCAGGGGTATATTGTATTTTATACACAATGGGATATAACTAGGGATCCAATACAGTGTTGTTCATCATAACCTATAAAAATGGAAACAACCTATAGCACCAAGTGCCACAAAACCCTACAGAGTAACATATAAACGTGACACCAATGGAAATGAGTAAAGTAAGTAAAGGTACTCACAGGATCTTACAATCTAGAGTTCAGCCATTGAAGGATGGGTACTACCAGTCCCTGCATGGTGCGGCATCTCCATAATGGGTGCTCACTATAGTCTCATCCATGTAACTTCTGTAACGTCTCTGAGATCTCTAGTCATTATATAAAGGGAACCTGTACGGAGAGGTCGGGATATTTGGCAAGCCCCGCCCATTCCTAGCACATTCTAGCAGATTGGGGTGGAGCAGAAACTCCAGACAATGAAGCAAAAGAGTAAAGAAAAATTGTCTTGTCTTGGTGTTGAGAAGAGACAATGAATTGGAATGAAGTTATTTCTCACTGGAAAGTCCCCGAGTGCCTTTGCTGAAGCTCAGGGAGGGGCCCTACAAGGGCCACACACACGGCACCTTTTGTTTCCTCGGATACTAAGGTGTGGGTTAAATGTAAAAAAAAATTTTGTACGTTACCCATAGGCTAAAACTGAAATAAACAAGTGCCGCTTCTTTCTGCCGATCACATTGGACCCCAAGTCACCACCATAGAACCTTGAAGGAACCCAATTCACCACCATAGAACCTTGAAGGAACCCAAATACACCCCCATAGAACCTTGAAGGAACACAATTCACCACCATAGAACCTTGAAGTAACCCAATTCACCACCATAGAACCTTGAAGGAACCCAATTCACCACCATAGAACCTTGAAGGAACCCAAATTCACCACCATAGAACCTTGAAGGAACCCAATTCACCACCATAGAACCTTGAAAGAACCCAATTCACCACCATAGAACCTTGAAGGAACCCAATTCACCACCATAGAACCTTGAAGGAACCCAAATTTACCACCATAGAACCTTGAAGGAACCCAATTCACCACCATAGAACATTGAAAGAACCCAATTCACCACCTTAGTACCTTGAAGGAACCCAATTCACTACCATAGAACCTTGAAGAAACCCAATTCACCACCTTAGAACCTTGAAGGAACACATTTCACCACCTTAGAACCTTGAAGTAACCTGGCCTGCCATAAACCTGCACCCGACCTGCCAATCTCTCCGGTGTCATGAATTTCGGAACATTGCCAGAGGTGGTTGAGAGAGGGAGGGAAACCACTGAGGGGCTAGGTCTTGCACTCCTTCTGCCATTTTCAACAAGGGAAGAAGATATTTCCAACTGGGGGGAGAACTCATCCCTCAAACAGAGAAGCAGGGATGTCCCCCTATCTATGTTTTCCCAGAAGCAGCCCTAACTCCATGGTGAGTGTTAACACCAAGGACAGTGACACCTCAATTCCCATGGAATGTGTGTGATGGTGTTGGCATGTCACCCTTTATATCCCTTGTATGACTACTTGTGGGATTCAAAAGTCAAATTTTATTGGTTTGCACCGAAATGACAACAACCCCTTTAGTGAATCTTGCCCTCTTCTAATTGAGCAGATGCATTACAGCCACACTCTGGCATCTGCGGGTGACTTGGGGCCAGTGCCCTTGTATTTTCCAGCCAAGAGCAGTTCCCTCTATAGGACACCAGGGGGCAGGATGAACTCCCAGCAACAAAGGGATTAACTGATCTGCTGAGGGTCACAATGGGCAGCACCCTCCAGTGTCCGGACTGAAGAATTGTCACATGGAAGGTGAATTTGTTTGCTAAATAAACCTGCAAGCAATGGTGTGTGGCTCTGTCCTTAAATCAAAAAAGTTCAAAATGAAAAGAAAGAGAATTATAAATTATAAAATAGTCCCCCACCAGGACAACCCCCAGTCCAAGGGTTTCAATATGCAGGATTCAAAGTGAGGTGAGTCCCATTTACTAGTAAAGCAGTAGCTCAAGTCTTGATAAGTTAAAAAGACTTATTAGGACATTAGGACACAAGCCTAACGCGTTTCATGCCTGAATGGGCACTTACTCGTAGGCTGCAGGTCTCCCATTGGTACAATGCTTTTAAAGGGTTGTCGACCAATTAAAATGCATTACATCTCACAGAGTCTTAACCAATGAGTAAAGAGCTCAATACAAAGTGAAATAAGTTGCATAAACTACGTCATACAAAACTGTGTCCAATCAGAAGAAAGAGGAATGCCCAAAAGAAAATACATTATACAAAACGTATAGAAAAATATATATACAGAAAAATTGGAGAAATACATATTTCACATGGATTAAACCATTGAGAAGTTATAATAGACCAAATTTAGGTTTTAAATGTTGGGGAAATTGTACAGATTATAAACATTTGGTAGCTGGGCAATATTCCTTTGTACCAAATCTCCAACAGCGCCACCTGCTGGTCAGTTTCCCACCAGTCTGACCAGCAAGTAGTCAAGGAAGTTGTCAGGAGAGAGAAAGAGGCAGATGTTCTTCTGCTTAGGAAAGATGAGAGAAAGGTTTCTAATTTTATTCCTAAGCAGAAGAACAGCAGCCTCTTTCTTTCTCCTGACAACTTCCTTGACTACTTGCTGGTCAGACTGGTGGGAAACTGACCAGCAGGTGGCGCTGTTGTAACACAATTCATTCATATTAACAGTACATGTATCCCTTAATATCTTGGAATAAAACCAAAATAAATAATCAATGTTAATTACAAAAGTGCTTAGAATAGCCCCCTCATCAATTTTACATTCACTTATTTTAAAGGTTTACTTATCCTTTAAATATTTCTTTAGTTTATCAATGCCTTTAGCCCTTAATTTATGAATATCACCTCCATTGCACTGGTTACCACACTTGAATCAGGGCTTTTATTTTTTATATATCCCAAATATGTTCTCTTATTACATTTAGTGGTTTGGCCCATATATTGAATGTTACATTCCAAGAGATACACCACAAACGAAGTGTTAGGGTTGATAAAATGGTTAATAGTGTATCTCTTGTGTGTAAATGAGGACACAAAGCATTTCGTTTTTTGGACATGTTGGCATGTGAAGCATCGAGTTGCCCACACTTGAACACGCCTTGTGTGCTAAGCCATTTCCCTGTTCTGGGAACCTGTACGTAACTGGGTGCTAACGAATGGCCTATAGTGCGGCTACGTCTAGTTACTACTTTAAAGCCATAGTTCAGTATAGAGTCCAAAGATCAAATTCCTATTCAAAATTCTTTTGATTCCATGAATTTGGGGCTGTACCTAGTCACAAAAAGGCTGGTGAGTGGCTAATGCCACTTTGAATGGACATCTGAACCGCTGAGTCGGTCCCTAGTTCATGTAATTTGTTTTCTTTCTTGTTAGAGGGTGGATGGTTGTTAAAGGGGAACTCCACAAAACTTTTTGAAAAGTAAACATAATTTCAAGCAACTTTGCAATATACATCATTTAAAGAATATGCAGACTTTTCATGATTTTTAATGGTTTCTGACAGTTCCCTAAGCCTGCTGATCTGTCTGACTACTTTGCTGAGCTGCTTGACTACATGGCTGATCTGTCTGACTACTTGGCTGATCTGTCTGACTACTGTTACTTTGTATCAACAGCCATCTGTCCTCAGCCTGCATCCTCCAAACCCCACTCTGCACACGTGATTTCAATAAGGAAAGGAAGATCCCAGTGCAATGCATTGTGGGTTATGTAGTTCCTGCATGCTGTCTGTAAGCTGTGGAGAAGTTGTTACAATGTGTAACATCAGTGTTTAGTCCCTCCTTCCCTGCCAGGATTTCAAATGATGCAGAAAGAGAAGAACTGTTACACAGCTGGATTTCAGCATAGACAATGCCATTTATTCAGACTTTTTGAAGAAACAGGTAACTGTGATGCATATATCAGGGGTTTCTGTGTTATGTGGCCTCTTTATCAAATTTTGGTTTGGAAGCCAGGGTTCCCCTTTAAAGGCCTTATGAAAGGCGTTTTATGATACTGTAAGTTTCTGCAAACCCTCGATCTCTGAATCTTTGTTTAAGGATTTCTGATTGCTTAAGAAATTCACTGTATCATCTGTACATAAACAAAGAAGTCTCATAAATTGCCCAACGGGAATGGCTTTATAGGGATACTGTCATGGGAAAAAATGTTTTTTTTTCAAAACACATTAGTTAATAGTGCTGCTCCAGCAGAATTCTGCACTGAAATCCGTTTCTCAAAAGAGCAAACAATTTTTTTTATATTTAATTTTTAAATCTGACTAGACATATTGTCAGTTTCCCAGCTGCCCCCGTCATGTGACTTGTGCTCTGATAAACTTCAGTCACTCTTTACTGCTGTACTGCAAGTTGGAGTGATATCACCCCCTCCCTTTCCCCCCAGCAGCCTAACAACAGAACAATGGGAAGGTAACCAGATAACAGCTCCCTAACACAAGATAACAGCTGCCTGGTAGATCTAAGAACAGCACTCAATAGTAAAATCCAGGTCCCACTGAGACACATTCAGTTACATTGAGTAGGAGAAACAACAGGCTGCCAGAAAGCAGTTCCATCCTAAAGTGCTGGCTCTTTCTGAAATCACATGACCAGGCAAAATGACCTGAGATGCACCTACACACCAATATATGAGGTTGTGAGTTTAGCCCCCATTGCATTACCTTGTTTTTGTAAATAAAATTTGTTGTTGTACAGAAATTAATTGTGATATAGTAGAAACTCAGTGGCTTCCAGTAAAAAAGACTGTAGTTGTATTGAATATGTGCTATATTTTTGCAGATGGTATTTGATGGCTGTTAAGCCTGTGTGATGAGGAATGCTGATATATAATGAGGTAACATCTAGGGAGGCCCATGTATAATGATTTTTCCATTTAAGAGTAGATACATTATCTTTGCTGTGTTGGCTGTTCCTGATGTAATTGGGTAGTTGAGGGACTAAAGGCTGCAAATATGTGTCAATAAGCTGCACTAAGGGTTCCGGAAATTTTGGGGCATCCTAGTGGAGGGCAGGTTTCTTTGTGTACTTTTGGTAAATGATAAAAATTTGGTATAGTAGATTGTTCCACTTTTGGGAAATCAATTTGTCTATCATTAAAGGAGAAGGAAAGCTACAGAGGTAGTTTATTGCCAATAGATGAGCCACAATAGTACAAGCTACAACACAATATTTATTCTGCAGAATGCTTTACCATACCTGAGTAATCAGCTCTAGAAACTCTCTGTTTGTTTAAAATAGCAACTGCCATAATAGCTTGGTGTGACATCACTTCCTGCCTAAGTCTCTCCCTACTCACTCGTAGCTCTGGGCTCAGATTACAGCAGGAAGGGGAGGAGAGAGGAGCAAACTGAGCATGCTCAAGCCCTAGCCCTGGAGGTTTAGGCTGAAAACAGGAAGTCTGATACAGAAGCCCATGAGTACACAATAGAAGGAAAGAAATGTGATGTTTCTTTGTGGACTCATTACATTGAGGGGTTACTGGTGTATTTATATAGACCTTTCTGATAAAGCTTACTTACTTTTAGCCTTTCCTTCTCCTTTAAGTAAAAAAGAAGCTACATAGTGTATGTAGTTGCTTTTGAAAAAATGTTTGTAGGGTTAGATGACAAGATTTCATACAATATAGTGTCTGTGAGCTGACGTACGGCTTCCCCATGGTAGTCCTCAAACTCTAAAATGACCACCGTTCCTCCTTTGTCTGCAGATCTGCAGCACCAGTCAGCTCTCCTCCAGCCAAGGCCCCAAGTCCCATAGTTCCTTGCATGTGTCTTCACAGGCTTGACTTTGGCTACATTGTTTCAGGAGTCAGATCCAGCAGTGCAGAAAATAAAAAAGGATAGACAGGTACTACTTTCCATAAGAACTGTAGTTGTGTTAGCTTTGCTGAGGGTTCATTGGTCAGGAACAACTAAGATATGACAGGCCACACCCACAGCCACACCCCCAGGCTGCTGCAGCCTCAGACCTAAGCTGCCACGATCTTCTTGTAAGGAGCTGGATACCAGTCGTGAGAGTGAAAGAACTGGCATAGGCATGAACAGACCAGGCACCTGCAGCCAGGTAAGCTCTGTCCTTTTATTTAAAATATTGCTCCTGTAGGGGCCGTGTCCTCCCTTGTGCCATTTATGTCTCTTCAATGAATCCCAGGGTACAGTCCTACAGATCACTGCTCCCCATGCATCTCCCTGTCTCTCCCTGTCCATCTTCTGACAGATTCACATATTAATGCCGCTTATAGCACTATGGGCATTTCCAGGCCAGAAACGACCCAATTTGCACTCCATGTGTGGGGGGTCTTGGTAGGGAATCCCATAACCTGACTGCCCTTACAGTAAAGAACCCCTCCTATGCTGATGATGAGATCTCCTTTCCTCCCCACCAATGAATCACTCATTCCCCCTCTCTTGGTAGGGAATCCCATAAACTGACTGCCCTTACAGTAAAGAACCCCTCCTATGCTGATGGTGAGATCTCCTTTCCTCCCCACCAATGAATCACTCATTCCCCCTCTCTTGGTAGGGAATCCCATAACCTGACTGCCCTTACAGTAAAGAACCCCTCCTATGCTGATGGTGAGATCTCCTTTCCTCCCCACCAATGAATCACTCATTCCCCCTCTCTTGGTAGGGAATCCCATAACCTGACTGTCCTTACAGTAAAGAACCCCTTCCTATGCTGATGGTGAGATCTCCTTTCCTCCCCACCAATGAATCACTCATTCCCCTCTCTTGGTAGGGAATCCCATAACCTGACTGCCCTTACAGTAAAGAACCCCTCCTATGCTGATGATGAGATCTCCTTTCCTCCCCACCAATGAATCACTCATTCCCCCTCTCTTGGTAGGGAATCCCATAACCGGACTGTCCTTACAGTAAAGAACCCCTTCCTATGTTGATGGTGAGATGTCCTTTCCTCCCCACCAATGAATCACTCATTCCCCTCTCTTGGTAGGGAATCCCATGACCTGTCTGTCCTTACAGTAAAGAACCCCTTCCTATGCTGATGGTGAGATCTCCTTTCCTCCCCACCAATGAATCACTCATTCCCCTCTCTTGGTAGGGAATCCCATAACCTGACTGACCTTACAGTAAAGAACCCCTTCCTATGCTGATGATGAGATCTCCTTTCCTCCCCACCAATGAATCACTCATTCCCCCTCTCTTGGTAGGGAATCCCATAACCAGACTGTCCTTACAGTAAAGAACCCCTTCCTATGCTAATGGTGAAATCTCCTTTCCTCCCCACCAATGAATCACTCATTCTTCATCTCTTTGCAGGGAATCCATTAACCTGACTTCCCTTATAGTAAAGAACCCCTTCTTATGCTGATGGTGAGATCTCCTTTCCTCCCCACCAATGAATCACTCATTCTTCATCTCTTTGCAGGGAATCCCATAACTTGACTTCCCTTAAAGTAAAGAACCCCTTCTTATGCTGATGGTGAAAAACATTTAGGCACCTGCTCTGCTCATGTTTCCCTGTAATTTCTGCTGCAATTCAAATGCCATTAAGTGACTGGAGGCTTCTCAATGGGTAGATCCCTGCAACTGGCCACTGAGCAGGCAGCAGATGGTGGCACGTTGAGGGCTAAGGCACATGGGGTATTTCGAACAACACTGATGTCTGAATAAGCAAAGGGCAATACATGGCAAATGTTTGTTATGCAACCAGTCGATTGGAGAAATGTTTTTCTCAGTCTGACAATTACAGGCCAGTGAGTCTGATGCCTTTAGGGAATTCATTGAGGGTTTTGTATAGGGTATCTAAATCCAAATAGAAAAGGAATTCTAAATTGCTCTTTTGATAAAGTGTAATTTCCATGAAATTTCTATGTTTTGAGATCCTGGCCCTTTTTGACTGCTAATAGCGGGATTTCAGCCACATCCTTTCAGCGCTTCTGTGCTGATAGCTATAGGGTTAACTGCCTATACAAGCAATGTTGCCCTTAGGCTCCAATGTGGACAGTTCTCAGCAGAAGATATCTGTGCCACCTTAGTTGCCCCCTGTAGCTGCCCATCTTCTGCTTTCAACAGCAATTACATTCAGCAATAACGCAATATCTCCTGGTGCACAGCAGGGGGCACTTTAATGAGCTGGTAACAAAGTGACTGAGCAATGGGCTCCTCGGGATGTTTCTAGGTAATAAATAGGGCATGGGTGTTGGATCCACGTGGCAGAACCAACACTACAAGTTAATTACTCTTCTCTCTGCCTCTCAGTGACCCCTGGATGTGGGATAAACAGTGCTCAGGATCTCAATTCAGCCAAAGGATTCAATATATACGCACGTGCACCAAAGTGTAATGCAGTTTCCATTGCATTAAGGCGTGTTCATTTTAGGAGCTGAAAATCCTGCAGTCAGGTAAACAGATATAATGAAACCCATACTGACAGCCTCTTCTGTAGGTGCGGAGACCTGGAACCACATGGCTTTGTTGAATTTGGGGTCCCTAACAGCAGCCTCGTCTATCAATAAATGTCCTGACCCCGCATCAGAGATGATGTTGTGCTGATAATGCCCTCAGCCAGGTAAGTATATCTCATATGTACCCCCCTGTCACTGACTGGTAAGGTTAGTTAGGGTGCAGTGTGCCAAAGGGGCCAGTTATGCCACCGACTGCAGGGTTTTTTGGCTTGTGTAAATGACTGGGATGTCTTTCTGACTCTGAGAATGGCCGCAGGTCAAGGTGGTTGGAGACGTCTTTGTAATGAGTCCCTTTGACGTGTCACCATGTTGACTCTCTGTTTCGGACCACTTGAGCAGCATGAAGAGAAGGACTAGGATAGGGTCTTGCCAGGGGAGAAAGAACAAATGTATTTGCTGAAGCAATAGGCGTTCTATGTCTATTGTCTACCTACAATTGTTAAAAAACATCCGTCCTGTTTCCACTCCTCAAGGTGCGTACAGGTGCACCCACCTCTGTTTATCTTCTCCTTAACTTTCTCCTTCTTTGTTTGTTTTTGTTCTCGCTATTTGCTCAGCTTTCCGTGACAAGTTTTCAGTTATGCCATTTTTTTTACTGAATTTCATTCTTCTCTAACAGATGTGAAGACCATGGACATGTTTTAACCCAACAGAAGGTTACCATTTGCTTCTTGTTGTTGAACCTTGTGAAATGGATATCAGGTCAAAACCCCTGCCAAAATGACTCAACCAACAGATATGCCAACTGCCAAGGGCAGAACCTTGTTGAAGTCCCTAAGGACCTTCCCATCACAATAGAAAGGTTGGACCTGTCCTACAACAGGCTATTTCAAATCAAATTTGATGATTTTTCTGCTTACACCAACTTAAGAGCCTTGAATTTGAGTTTTAACAACATTTCCACCATAGAAAGAGGCTCTTTTGCCTCAAATGCTTTTCTGAGGAACATGACCTTGTTTAACAACAGTCTAACGGAGATACCATCAACATTGTTTGAACCTCTTCTGCTCTTGGAGTTTCTTGACTTGTCCAATAACTTGTACAACTACTCTACCCTTGGCAAAGTTTTCGAAACCTTGGTGAATCTACAATATTTGTCCATTGGAGGCCCATTAGTAAGCAAAGTCCTAAAAAATGACTTTGCCCCCATAAAGAACATAAGCCTCAAGAAATTTTCATTGAAGACCATGTCCAGTATCGGGTTTTATGAACCAGGGGCCTTTAAAGTTCTCAAAACAAGAATTTTATGGTTGGACATTGCTCTTGATGCAAACGTACAAGCTCTGCCACTGATGTTAAAGGACCTCGCAGGAAAATCGATCGACAGCCTCCGTTTCCGAAAGTTATTTGAGTTCACCCATAACACAGATGCGAGGGGTTTATTCTGTGGCTTTGCAGACATTAAAATTAGGGAACTGATTTTTTACAGGGGGACGTTTACTGAGAACCTCTTGCACCAGGCCTTGCACAGCATCCAGAAATCTGTCATCCAAGACCTGTTGCTTCTGTCTGTTAAATTTGATCGTTCCTTGAATACCAATAGAACACATATTCTATTTGACCACCTTTATCTGAACAGCCTGGTCCTTAAAGACATATCTGGCCCTCGTATCTTTAGATTTGACTGGACTTTCACTTGGTTCAGTAAAGTCAGAAACCTTCACATCAACAGTGTCAATTTTGAATATGTGCCCTGTAGCGCCTGGAGTCAAATGGGCAATCTAGAAAGACTGGATGTATCCAGCAACCAACTTCTGGGCACAAACCTTTACAATCCATTGTGCCGAGATGGTGGGTTACCCAAGCTTGATACATTCATAGCTAGAAGTAACAAGCTGCAAAGTCTACGATTAATATCTTTATTGACAGCAAACTGGCCCAGGCTGGCCAAACTTGATCTAACGTCTAATTACTTGGGAGCAATAAATGAGGTTTGTACATGGATTCCAAACATAACAACTCTCATTTTAAAGGACAACACCCTGAAAATGGGCATGTTCCAGTGTTTGCCCACTTCTGTAGAGCTCCTGGATCTGTCTAATTCCGAATTACAATGGTTAGACATGAGTTATTTCAACAGAGCAACCAACCTTAAAGAGCTGATTCTCAGCCAAAACAGACTAACCTTCATGTCAAGTGAATGGAGAAATCCAAACCTTCAGGTTCTGCACCTAGAAGGCAACTCAATAAGTCTTATCGACGAGGGTACTTTTAAGGACCTGCCCAGTCTGAGAAGGTTGACAGCAGGAGAAAATCCATATGATTGTACCTGTGACCTTTATGCGTTCTTCAGCTCATTGCAAAAAGACAATGAGATGCTGCTTGTCGATTGGCCACAGGGGTATCATTGCTTTCACCCTCAGAATCTTCGAGATATCAACATTCAGCATTACGCCCCAGGGAGGGTTGAGTGTGATGTGAGACTGGTGATTGCAATTTCAGTTTCAACTACTGCTGTCGTTATTATTTTCTTCATGTTTCTGTGCTGGAGGTTTGACGTTCCGTGGTACCTCCGAATGACATTGCGCATAGTAAAGTCCAAATATCGTTCTAAAAAACCCAATCATAGCAGAGACTACAACTATCACGCCTTTATCTCCTACAGCCATTCGGATGCCGACTGGGTGAGAGGGGAGCTGCTTTATCGGCTGGAGAGCTGTAGCCCCCCGTACCGAGTTTGCATTCACGAGAGAGACTTCCTCCCAGGGAGATGGATCATTGACAACATCATCGAGAACATCGAGAACAGCCGCAAGACCATCTTTGTTCTCTCCCACAACTTCGTCAACAGCGAGTGGTGTAATTATGAACTGTACTTTGCCCACCAGAGGGCTATTGGCCACTCATTTGAGGACGTCATCTTGGTGGTCAAAGAGAAGGTCACTATGGAAGACCTGCCCAAAAGGTTCCAAAAGCTCAGGAAGATGCTGAGAACCAAAACTTACCTTGAGTGGCCTTCAGAGCCCAGCAAGCAGCATTTCTTTTGGATCCAGCTCAAAAGCATTTTAGGGGAAACTAGCTTCACAGACCAGGAGGGATTGTCTGTGCTGAACGAAAATGTTGTTTGGAACCCATATTATGTCTCTATCAGCTATAGCAATGTGAATCTGCCGGGCATCTGATGGCTAATAATTCATAAATTTTTTTACTTATATTTATTACTTGCTTTGTGATACTCGACTGTTGCTTTTTATCATCACAGATCAAGCAAAGATCAAAGAATAAAGTTTTTGTAGCAGGAGAAGTGGGTAACTGTTAGAAGTTACACCCGTGCCGCCACTAAGTATCCAATGAGAATGTGTCTGGGAAGGTTTTCATTCATCCAGGTCATGATATATCTAGTAGAAATTCTAGTATTTCTAGAGCAACTTGACTTACTGAGTAATCATTGAAGATGTTCCATTACTCATCCAAGCAGCTTCTTCTGTTCAACTGAGCTGAAGAAGCTGCTCGGTTGAGTAGTGAAAGGTCTTCAATGATTACTCAGCAAGTCCAATTGTTCTTGATTTACTTCTTCTAGATCAGTGATCCCCAACCAGTAGCTCGTGAGCAACATGTTGCTCACCAACCCCTTGGATGTTGCTCTCAATGACCTCAAAGCAGGTGCTTATTTTTGAATTCCAGGATTGGAGGCAAGTTTTAATTGTATAAAGACTAAGTATAGTAAGAGTAAGTAGAGTCTTCTGTAGGCTGCCAGTACAAATAGAGGCTACCAAATGGCCAATCACAGCCCTTATTTGGCACCACAAGGGACTTTTTCATGCTTGTGTTGCTCCTCAACTCTTTTTACATTTGAATGTGGCTCACGGGTAAAAAAGGTTGGGGAACCCTGTTCTAGATATAAAGTGAGAAGCATATGTGAATTCAAATTACTGACTCCATTAAAAGTATAATATTAAAAACGTCCATAAAGAACAAAGGTAATCCAGTAGCCCCAAGGTTGATAGAGCTTTGGCTCCAATCCAGTCGTTCTTCTCCAGTCCAACTGCTGTAACTGTCGAGTGGAGTATAACTTAGACCATCCCATGCCTAAACTAATTAACTCAATGCTCCCAAGCAGTGGGGCCCCATATGTCTGGAGTGCCATGTCCCAGACCTTAATAAACTGGAACCTGATCCACCAAAAACCTTTTTTATGGCCTCCTACTTTGAAAGGACTCTGACAAGAACCCTGCCTCTCCCACCCTGATTGGGTCTAGTCTTAGACATCACATGTATTTATATCTCATTGTGTGGAAGAGGATCAAGGGTGATGGTCATGGCATCACTGGGCATGGTTAGGGTATAACTAGGAGAGTGTTGACATCTGTAACATAGTAAGTTAGGTTGAAAAAAGACACACGTCCATCAAGTTCAACCTTTTAACTTTTTTTTAACCTGCCTAACTGCCAGTTGATCCAGAGGAAGGCAAAAAATAAAAAACAACTGAAACCTCTCCAATTTGCCTCAGAGGGAGAAAAATTCCTTCCTGACTCCAAAATGGCAATTGGACTAGTCCCTGGGTCAACTTGTGAACTATATCTTTGTTAAAAAGCCCCTGAAGGTAAGAGATTTGGACTAGTAGCTACATGCTACAGTGTGGGCCAGTAGTAGACTAGAAATTCAACCTCATCTTCGGTGATACTTACTTGCACCCACAACTGCCAGTTTCACTTCACTCTGTGATCACTAGACAAGGGACTTCCTTACGGGATTTGAACATCCAGTTCTATCACCAGGCACTCAAGCTTTTATTTAAATAAAACATATTTTAGAACTCTTCGCGTTCTTTTTCAAAGCACAAAATAAGGGACTTGAGCAGATCTGAAATGTCAGCAAGAGATGAGAAATAAAATGTTTTCTATCAACAGTCAAGTGCCCTGGTGATTGGATTGGATCCTCTGTGATACCCGACACATAAGGGGATGTGGGATATTGTATTGGCGCAACTCTTATTTTAAACCCTTCAGCGTGTTCTTCATTAAACAGATGTTAGACAGGAGCTTACAAAAGGTTGAAGTTGACGGAGGTGTTTTTTTTTCATACTCAACTAGTATAAAACAATAAGTCAACAGTTGTAAACCTGTTATGTAAATGGTGCCATCTAGTGGATGAGATTATCACACTGCATGCGGTCAATAATAACAATAACATTTTTATGGTGATTTTCTCCTGTGGGACTCGAAGCACTTAGTTAAAAGGAACAACAGAATTACACATTAGCCTGCAGTCATATGCCTTTAAATGATCACTGCTAATATCCTTATCATTTAAAGTAGGGGGTACATAATCTCTTATAATACATGAGTGATACTCAGAGTTCCCTGTATAACTCAGCCTGCAGCCTTGTGCCTTTATATGGTCACAGAACAACCCCTCAGTGACTTCTAATATCCTTATCATTTACAGTAGGGGGTACATTATCCCTTATAATACATGAGTGATACTCAGAGTTCCCTGTATAACTCAGCCTGCAGCCTTGTGTCTTTATATGATCACAGAACAACCCCTCAGTGACTTCTAATATCCTTATCATTTACAGTAGGGGGTACATTATCCCTTATAATACATGAGTGATACTCAGAGTTCCCTGTATAACTGAACCTGCAGCCTTGTGCCTTTATATGGTCCCAGAGCCCCTCAGTGACTTCTAATATCCTTATCATTTACAGTAGGGGGTACATTATCCCTTATAATACATGAGTGATACTCAGAGTTCCCTGTATAACTCAGCCTTGTGCCTTGTGCCTTTATACAGTCACAGAACAACCCCTCAGTGACTTCTAATATCCTTATCATTTACAGTAGGGGGTACATTATCCCTTATAATAGATGAGTGATACTCAGAGTTCCTGTATAACTCAGCCTGCAGCCTTGTGCCTTTATATGGTCACAGAACAACCCTTCAGTGACTTCTAATATCCTTATCATTTACAGTAGGGGGTACATTATCCCTTATAATACATGAGTGATACTCAGAGTTCCCTGTATAAATCAGCCTGCAGCCTTGTGCCTTTATATGGTCACAGAACAACCCCTCAGTGACTTCTAATATCCTTATCATTTACAGTAGGGGGTAAATATACTACATATTGTGCATTTAGTACTGTGGTTCTACTCATGAAGGGGGTATTAATGTTACTCAAATTCTGCTGCAAGTAGCCTATAAAGTATTTATACCCTGTGTTCTGCTGTGAGTAACCTTGGAGTATTGATGTAACCCATGGGAACCCCTGTGGGAAGGGAGTGTGACTGTGGGATAGCAGGTATAGTAGGGAGAGATGGTGCCTATAGAAACAGTGGATAATAGTCTCTGGGAAGGGAGTGTGACTGTGGGATAGCAGGTATAGTAGGGAGAGATGGTGTCTATAGTAACAGTGGATAATAGTCTCTGGGAAGGGAGTGTGACTGTGGGATAGCAGGTATAGTAGGGAGAGATGGTGCCTATAGAAACAGTGGATAATAGTCTCTGGGAAGGGAGTGTGACTGTGGGATAGCAGGTATAGTAGGGAGAGATGGTGCCTATAGAAACAGTGGATAATAGTCTCTGGGAAGGGAGTGTGACTGTGGGATAGCAGGTATAGTAGGGAGAGATGGTGCCTATAGTAACAGTGGGATAATAGTCTCTGGGAAGGGAGTGTGACTGTGGGATAGCAGGTATAGTAGGGAGAGATGGTGTCTATAGTAACAGTGGATAATAGTCTCTAGGAAGGGAGTGTGACTGTGGGATAGCAGGTATAGTAGGGAGAGATGGTGTCTATAGTAACAGTGGATAATAGTCTCTGGGAAGGGAGTGTGACTGTGGGATAGCAGGTATAGTAGGGAGAGATGGTGTCTATAGTAACAGTGGATAATAGTCTCTGGGAAGGGAGTGTGACTGTGGGATAGCAGGTATAGTAGGGAGAGATGGTGCCTATAGTAACAGTGGGATAATAATAATTAGGGAAATATTTTGGTGCACAGCCCATCAGACGAGTTGGTGAGAATCCTGTTTCCTTTGCTATTACTAGGAGTAGTGCTGTCAGTTACTGCAACACAATATATTTTCTGTATCAATGTAAATAGTTGCCTAAAGTTACACAAATACAAAAACATTGGCTGGATTTCCGCTTTCGGCTGAAGGTGTCTCAGCATGCAGTGTCCTCTTCCCTAATGTTCCACCCTGTTGCCATAACTGACAATTAGTCCCTACCCATGATTGCCCAGGACAGTAATTACTTTGTGTTGCAGTAGGAGGAAGGCTCCAGGCGTGAGGCAGGTGAGATCTGACCCACACTGCCTCTGTACAGACATGTGCTCACTCACATCTCTGTTACAAGCTGCTCATTTGGCACACACAGCATAACGTACTTTCCCTGTTAGTAAACTAGGCTGAATTGCTGTGATGTGGTCACTTTAAGGGCTCCGATTTGTTTCCGCCGAGCACTCAAGACATGGCCCAATCATTCAAAACCATGTCTAACTGCTCTCCTCCCTGTGGTCATAAAGGAGGGTAGAGCTTGATCCTGAGTGAAAGTTTTGACTAAGTAGCAGCTTTCCGGCATTCTGATGTGACTGAACATGAACTCAATCAACCAGGAAGCTGGTGTCAAAATTCAAACCACCAATTTTTTGTTTATTTGAATATAAATATTGAACTGTCGATCTTTTATCAACACAACATGGCAGTTTAGTCAACAACAAACAGTTGCTATAAATACCTTATGTATAATTAACGTAAGAAGTTGCGGAGCAAGTAGTACGACAACTCCAAATTGTTCATCATGCCTATATCATGATATAACAGAAACTACTGTTCTATAATTAAACTCTTTGCCATTCAAGAATTTCCTCTTGGGATAAAACATAGGCCTCTTTGCTGTCAAATGGAACTTCCCCCTGGTACCTAACCTGGTGCAGAGCTCTAAATCTTTTTTGTGCTGCTCTCTTTCCCATCGTCAGTCAGGGCAAGAAACTTGGACTCAGAAATGAGAGAGATGGAAAAGGCTTCTCATTGTAACTGATATCTATGGGCAAGTAATATAAAACAGCTCCACAGATCAAGAGTTCACTGTACTTAGTAACTGCTTCATACTGCCCATCCCTGAATATAAAAGTAAGGGGAGCCCAACAGCAGAAACTCAGTACTGGGTAAGTACGACTGGGGTACTTAATCAAGCTAATGTAAATAGGCAGAGGATTATGCGTTTCCTAGGTCCTTAAGGGTGAAGACACACAGAGCTACTGGTAGCAGCTACTTGTCACGGCTACAAATTAGAGAATAGTGATAATTGGCTTTGCTAAGACACTGCGTGTGTTTTAGCAGAAGCCATCCTTGTCTATGGCATGGGTATTTTTAGGCATTGTGTATGCACAACAAGTAGCAGCTCCGTGTTTTTACCCTTATGGACCTCCAAAAGCTCCATCTAATCTTAGTTCAGTGACCACTGTTGTGTTTTGTGGTCTCGTGCTCATTAACCAACCAATCAGAAAACATATTTAAAACAAGCGTGTAACATTAGTTCCGAAAGAGAGGAGTAAGAAACATCCACAATGCACCTGAACCCTCCCTATGTTTCTAAACGTTTGTCCTAAAGGGGAATGAAAAACTGGAGTGGTGACCTGAGGCTGCTCCATTTCTTCTTTGTTTCAGTTTCCTCTGAGGGCCCCACGCCTTTAGCCCAAAGCGTCTGCTTTTGACTTTGAATCCTCCTTACGGGGTAAACCCAAATAAATCATCCTCTCCGGATCCACAAGAAACATGAAGCAGAGGTTACAAGCCAGCATGGATACCAAAGGTAGGAAGGCAAGACCGTAGCCAAATCCACGGAATGATCGGCCAACTGCAAAGGACAGCCAGTAGATCAGCCTGGAAAGAGATATAACAAAAAGATCTCAGTGTCTGAATCTATGGTGTATCATAGGTATCTGCAGTCTGAGAGTCAGAGGGCAGAACTGAGCTTCAATGGGTGGTGTGGAGGGAAGGTAGAAGCAGGAGGCTTATCATCATCATCATTTATTTATATAGCGCTGTCAAGATACGCAGTGCTTTACTTATGAGGGAGAGGTACAGTTATTCTAATGCAAGTGGTATGGAAACATTGGTAAGTTAGTTAGAGGAGGGACTAGAAGCTGAGAACAGTGTGGAAAGCACTGGGAATTCTGAGCTGTCAAGTTGTGGAGAAACATGGAGGGACCAAAAGAAGAAGAACATGATTGAAAAATTAAAAAATTATATAGAGACATACAAAATGGGTAGAAAGACTGATGAAGGCAAAGGGAAATCAGTGAACGAATGTGAAAACAGATGGATTAAAACAATACATGGAGAACATACAGTAGACCACAGGGCATGATAACAGGTAAGGAAATTATGGAGAAAGGGGTAGAAGGACTGATGAAGATGAAGAGAAGTCAGTGAAGGAAGTATTGGAGGAATACATGGAAAAATATAAGACATAGGGTGATGAAAGTTGAATTACAGATGAAATATGGGTTGTAAGAAAACTGCTGAAGGAGAAGGGAGAGTGATGGAAGAATTACAGAAATATAAAGGTAAATATAAGGCAGAGGCACTGATGGCTACAAAAGAAGATGGTACACCAAAAGATAAAAGGACTGCAAGGAAAAACATGACACAAAATAAAATTATGTTTAAACGATTGCTGGAATACAAGCAGAAACTTGAAATGCAGTAGGACTGACGATGGAAATGAGAGGTACACTGGGTAAGAAGACAGGCAAAAGTTTACAGGAATGCAAGGAGAAGCAAGACGTGTACAGGGACTGATTATGGAGAAGAGAGAGGGGTTGCGTAGGAACTTAGTACTTAGAGAGGCCGATGATGGAGGAGAGAGATGGATGGTTTACAAAAATTGGATGTAGAGAGGCTTCTGGTGGAGAAGAAAGATGGATGGGGTAGAAACTAAGGATGTAGAGAGCCTGATGATGTAGAAAAGAGATTGACTGGTCAGAAACTTGGGATGTAGAGAGGCTCTGATGGAGAAGAAAGATGGATGGGGTAGAAACTTGGGATGTAGATAGGCTGATGATGGAGAAGAGAGTTGGATGGGTTAAAATGTGGGATGTAGAGAGAGAGATGGATGGGGTAAAAACTATGGGTGGAGAGACTGATGATAGAGAAGAGAGTAGGCTGAGGATAGATTTGTGGGACATAGAAAGGCTGATGGAGGAGGTGTATATGAATGGTATAAATTAGCAGACAGAAAGGAAGCTGGATGAGGACCTTAGGAGAAGAATATGGATCATCTGGAATACCATACAGGAACACAAGGAGAGAGATAAGTAGCATTGAAACTTTTTTTCACTTAATTAAAAATGTAAATAAGTAATTATAGTTCAAATAAAGGGAAATGTCTCTGATATGCCCAGTAATAAGAATGACACTTGCCACTGTTTCCACATACAGTCAATTCCTATAACAGCCCATCCCCCGTGCATCAGACTTACTGGGATAGTGCAAAGAGGCAGGTGAGGAGAGGGATGAGCTTCAGGTAGTTCTGAGGCATGTAAGTCACCAGCACACACAAGTTAAAGAAATACAAAACAAACAGGAATGTGCTCTGCTTGACAAACCGCTGGTGAATGGTCACCTCCCGCACTTTGGGTTTAAAGGGGTCAAAGGAAGAGGCACAGAGCCGCGAGATCCCATGGATTATTACACCTGCGGAAAAATAGGGGAAAAATGTTTTCTACAGCATCACAAATTGTTTCACTAAGTGTGCAATTAACCTAATTACTTTTGTGTAGACAATAGTAATCAAAGTAGCTTTGCATTTCCGAGAATAATATTAACCTGGGATTCAAAGGTCTCTCTTGTTTCTTGAATGGGTGTCCCTAGCAACGAGCCAGCAGTTTACAAGGTTGGAGAGAAAGAAATAACACAATGTGTGAAACAAACAACAGCAGTACTGAGATCTATATAGTCTAGTACCCTTGGGTGTGGTCTCTACAGGTGGATATTTCTACTGCTGCTCTTAGCTTTTATATATACAGTATATATAACAAGGTATGGTTCTTACCAAGGATGGTGGGGAATGAGGCAAATGCCGCACACCGTAAGGTGTAAACAAGCCTGGTGGTGATATCTGGCATCAGCGGGGCATCAAAGGGCAGGAATGTGTAAGATAAACATAGGAAGGCTGGGAACACAAAAAGGGAGAGCAAGAAGGAGCCCACGACCTTGAGATAGTTTCTATCACACTGGCAGATTTGAGGCCCTCCTTGCATGGATTCCACATCTACTGATCTTGAACGATGAGAACGGAGTAGGGGTTCCACCTCTGCTTCTCTTTTATCAGAGTCCAAATGTTCACACATTTCAAGCTGCACTTTTTTGTGGCTACTTCCAGAAAAGCTTTCTTGCCTCTCATGTTGGATAAAAAAGGCAGGGATAACCTTTTGAGACTCGCAGTCCTCCTCTCCGGTTAGGTCTTCTGCCTCTCTCTTCTCAGCTTGATCTTCACAGGGCTCAAACAGTCCGGCATTGCTTAATCTTGTGATGTGGTCTGGTGGTTTGCTATAATCAGGGTAGGGCAGGGTAACTTGTGCATCTTCATATCTAGGGCCATAGTCATCCTCCTCTAATAAGACTAAGCTCCGGGACCTCTCAGAGCCACTTCTGCTCTTAACTAAGTTGGAGTCTAGTGACAAACTGTCTGCACACAGCAAATCCCCACCATCTTCCCCACCCTCCTCTACATGAGGTTCTTCTACACTTTCATTAAGGTTCAAATAGTTCTCCACACACTCTTTACACAGGCAAGTTGGGACACTGTGCTTTCGGCATTGTAAAGGCAGACCTGTGGTAATAGGAGAACTTTGATCTTTGCTCTCTGGTAAATCCATGGCTATGTCTTTGTCATTATTGAGACTTCCACTGTCCAATGATCGATCACAACTTTGGTCTTCTGAAGCACCATTTTGGAGAAGGGTTGTAGAAATGTCTACTTCACAAAACCCAACACTTTTTAACTTCTTCCGTTCTGGGCTGTCCTGTGGATCAAGGGTGGGCTTCCGATCAACATCCTCTCCATGATCAAGTGGCCTGTTGGATTTGATAGGCCTCGCTTGATCTACATTCATATTGGGTTGTGCCGTCACTTTTGGTAACTCCGCAGATTCACTTACAACTCCATTGTCCACATCTCTCTGCTTTTCAGGCGCTTCTGGAGCAACCATTGGACTTCTGTCGACAAATGCGATTTTTCCTTGTCTGGTTTAAGCTGAAGGTAGAGAAGGAGAACTCATTGTCTCATGTTCTGCCTCTTCCCATCGCACCTGGCAGTGAAACAAACAGAACAAGGGTTACCTTGTGTTAACAGAGGAAACAGGAGACAACAGTAGACTGAAGGAATTTGTTTTTGGATAAAATCCATGGCAGATCCAAGGAACTCGAGCCTTGTACAGACTGAAACCCTTGACTTTTTCAAGCAAGCAAAGGAATGCAAGTGAAGATAAGAGGCGTCTACTCCACCCTGTGTGGTTGCACCTCTATACTGAATGCTTTGATCACTCGGCTTGGGGCGGTTACACAGACCTAGTGCGGTTTCAGTTCTGCTGCTCCTTTTTTCTCCTATAAATGCTAAGTAAGGTATATTGTCATTAATAAATAATGTGGTCATCTGTGTGCTTATACATATCCTATTATATACAACTGCTGCAATTTAGGAGGGATCTCCAGGGCTATGTAGGTCAACATCCGCTACTATCTAAGACACACATCTGTAAAATAATGGCCTCTCGTGTCCAGACTTATTTCTCCACACCTCTTCAAAGCACCTCAATTACTGTATAAAAGCTGTTATATAAGCTCACTGTTCTCAAATTCATAATCTGCGAGTATTCCTGGGAATCCCCTTTACACCTATTGCCCAGTTTAGCAAGATGTTAGAAACAAAACTCAACTACATCATGTTCAGCCTTTCATCTTTGATTCGTGATCTCTACCATCTCTGCTGACAGGCAGTTGTATGTAACTACTTCCTACCTTTCTAAAATAGGGCCTCACTGTGCTGGTCTCCTTTTAGTCTTGAGGACAGAGTTCTTGGCTCCTGCTCTGCTGGGTAGTCTGAGGGCACAATTATGCCTCCTGCTAGCGGCTTTTTGTGGTTAAATGAAATCAAGCACAGGGTTTTGTTCCATGGCTATAATATTTCCATGAAGCAGAACTTCTAAATATTATCCCGCCCCCCTCCCTTGCTGATTTCAGGGCACAACCTTCTATTCTTATATCCTTCTTCCTTCCTGTATCTGGCAGAAAATTACCCACCACCCCCATACTCCTCCTTACTAGCTGAGTTCCAAGTGTTCATATCAGGAGTAACGCTGCTCCACGGCTGAGTGCTTTCTACTATAGCTGCTGCCTACACAAGTGACTTTGGCTTATGTATTAATGTGGACACATTCTGTCCTGTAACCCACAGCAACCAGCCTGCAGCTACTGGTATTGTGTGGTTAAAATAAAATACTGTTAAAGGACAAGGCTTCACATTCCCTGGGGGGATCTCTATTTTAGAGACTGCACAGGTTTCCCCCGGGGGTTAGTTATACTGAATTATTTTGGTAATGGGGTCGCAGAACTCTGAAGGTGGCCATACACTATTAGATCAGCACGTTTTAACCAATATGCCCAAAAAAAGCAGGTCGATATCAGGTTAATCCGATCTTTCGGCAATAAGCCAAACGATCGGGTTACAACGAAGGGAATAGGTGCATTAACTAGCCGATGCGGTCCTCGATCACACCAAAAGAAGAAAAATCAAACCTCCCAAATCTCTCCAAATATCGATCAGGAAGACCCGTTGGAACGCCCCCTACATGGGCAGATAAGCTGCCGAATCGGTCTAAAGGACCCATATCCGTAGCTTTAATCTACCCGTGTATGGCCACCTTCACACGCAGGAGTTGCACTATGCATGGGATTGGTAGGTTGGTAGGTGGGAAGTAGATGTTCATGATGTAGATCCAATTAGGTTGGTCCAATCTTATCCATGTGCCTTAGCTTTTATTCTGCCACCAGAGTGTTCAGCTAAAGGTGGCCATACACGGGCAATTTAAGATGGCGATTCAGGTCCTTTAAACTGATTCTGCTTGAGTAAGTGGCCCTCTGACTGGCCTCCCCGATCGATATATGCCCAAAAATCGCCCAGATCTCGATCAGACACGTTTGATTCCTCTGTCAGATTGAGGACCGCATTGGCTCATTGATGTGGTCCTCGTTTCGACTTTTAGTATCCCCTTTATATTGCGATCTTGGGAGACAAGCGAATCCTACAGTGTATGGCCACCTTAATTTTCTTTCGGATCAGGAACCACCTTGATGTTGTCCTCACTCTGACTTTTCTTATCCTCTTCATTGTAATGTAATCTTGTGAAACGAGTGAATCCTACATTGTATGGCCACCTTAAGTCGCTCCTACTTTTCGTTTCACCTTCATTGCAATGCAATCTTCCAAAACGAAAAATCCTATAGTGTATGGCCACCTATGGGCTGAAACCCTTATCTAGTGTGTCCAACCAGCCTAAAGCGTTGCTGTTTCAGCTCTACAAAAACAGGGATGACGGCAGCGGTGTGACTTGTTATACAGATGAACATGGGGACAGGAATGTACTAATGACACTCAGGGATGATGAATTAGATAGTCTTCTGCTTATAACCAATACATTACACACGGACACTAAAGGTGCCCATACATGGAGAGATCCGCTCGTTTGGCGATGTTGCCAAACGAGTGGATCTCCCTCCGATATGCCCACCTTGAGGTGGGCAATATCGGCTGATCCGATCGTGGGCCCTAGGGCCCAATGATCGGATCCTAACGATGCCCAAATGGGCGGTCGATCGCGGACCGGCATCAACGAATAGATGCCGGCCGCGATCCGACAGGATTTTCTGTCCCATCCGATCGAGATCTGGCCGACTTTCGGCCAGATCTCGATCGGTGAAGCCCGTCATGGGGCCCCATACACGGGCCAATAAGCTGCCGACACGGTCTGTCGGCAGCTTTTATCGGCCCGTGTATGGCCACCTTTAGAGGAGCAGGAATATCCCTATGCACAATAAGATTTACTCATATGGGATTGGCTGGACTTTCCTATATCAGATAAAAGAACAAAAGCCCCTCTGGGGGCCTGGAACCCACTTTTTGGACTAATATTCAAAATAGGCCCTGGGAACCAGAATCTAGAGATTGCCAGGCAAGAGAAGGGGCTATAAAACTAGGGCAGTGTGTATAATAAGGCAAGATGATATCAGGGGGAGAGGGAGGTAACTGTGATATACAAGCCGAAATGCTGCCTTGTCCTATGTGCCAGTGTGTATAGTAAGGCATGTGTCTGATTAACGGCTGTTACTGTAGGGAACTTTGTATGTGGCATCAGGAGACAGGGGTACAACTGTGTGTATAGTAAAGCAAGATGGTATAATGAGAACAGGATTAACTATGAAGCAATGTATATAGAAGAGCATGTTAACCATGAGACAGTGTGTATAGTAAGTCAAGTTGGTATCAAAGAAGGGGCTGTAATTGCCAGTTGGTGTGTATAGTAGTGTGAGAGGGTCAGTAAGACGGCATACTGTTGGTAAATGCTGGGAGTTGTAGTTTAAACAAAATGAAATAACAAGCCGAGTATTTGGCCCTGGCCACCCCTACACAAACGGTAATAAATAAACAAGGGAAAAGGCTAAAGTGCAGTTGCGAGTTGTACAGACCCTGCTGTTTATCCTACGTCTGACCGTAACCTCCAGCAGCGGAAATGGTGATACAGGGAATTCCTTCAGGGATCCACACTACACACTCAAGGTAGAAGAACGAGTCTTCTATTTACTTACCAGATCCTGGGGCTTCATATCTCCCTAGTGGGGGCCCGAGTCCATGGTGGGACTGACCTGCTTCCACCTCCCACTCTGTCCTGTGTATTTACCTGCTGAGAGAGAGAGATCAAACAGGTTAAACCTGCACCAGAGGGAGGGGCTTGTTCTCAGTTACACATTAAACCACACCCACTGAGATATCCACAACAGGCTGAAACAGAGTCATTTGATCACAGCAGTTATGGGATACTTTACCTTGGGACCTGGTGCTTTCTAGATAAGGGATCACTCTGTAATGCAGAGCAGCTATTAAATAACATGTAAACAAATAAAAACCCCAGTGGGATCGCGTTGCCACCAACATGGGCAGATAACTAACAAACAAACCTCGGACTTCTGCTACATTGCTTCAAGAGTGAGAACCAGACAAGAGGAAGGAATAAACAGTTTTTAAAATGGATCCTAGTGTGTCCACGTTAGATTGCAAGCTCTGCTGATTCAGGGGCTGATTTGTGAAGCTGAAGGTTTCATATTCACCCGTATGAACCCTGCTGGGCATGAAACTGCTCTGTCCTGTGACTCAGAAAATCCATGACTCTTGTTTGGGTTGGGCTCGGGTATAAAGGAGATGTATACAAGGAAACTGTGACTCTTCCTATTCATATGCATTGTGTTCAGCTGCGGGGGAGGGACATGACTCTGCCCCCCTTTTCTGCCTGTCACCAGCACATGGGGTTTCTCATGGATCCTTATGGGAAGCACCGAGGGGTGTGCCATGAGCTGCTGCCTGAATCCAGAAACTGGCACAAACAACTAAACAAGGAGCAACAGGCATCGCCATGATTCAGAGAAGGATCTTACAGCAAGCAGCATGGCAGCTTCCAAGTTATAAAAATACAACTTGTGTAGATAAGGCTCCCTCTAATAATGTTTGTGTAGTTCATTAGCATACACAAGTCAATGGGGGGCCGGGCAATGGCACATGCAGCACCCACTGGCAGGACCCTGACCTTGCAGAACACAATCGGCCTTATCTTTCTCTGGGTGTGTCCCTGTCCTGTGACAATAGGCAATCACGGGGCAACTAAGTGCTTTCCAATGGGGAATAGGAAATAACACAATGGCAAGTTAAACTGAGGATACACAAGGTGTTTGGAGAGCGGCTGAGATTGCACCTAGAGGCCCATATTTATCTGATGGCTGCCCCCAAGCACTCTTCTCCTGGCCCCCGAGCACTCTTCTCCTGGCCCCCGAGCACTCTTCTCCTGGCCCCCGAGCACTCTTCTCCTGGCCCCCGAGCACTCTTCTCCTGGCCCCAGAGCACTCTTCTCCTGGCCCCCGAGCACTCTTCTCCTGGCCCCCGAGCACTCTTCTCCTGGCCCCCAAGCACTCTTCTCCTGGCCCCCGAGCACTCTTCTCCTGGCCCCCGAGCACTCTTCTCCTGGCCCCGAGCACTCTTCTCCTGGCCCCGAGCACTCTTCTTTTGGCCTCCGGGCACTCTTCTCCTAGCCTCCGAGCACTCTTCTCCTGGCCCCCGAGCACTCTTCTCCTGGCCCCCGAGAACTCTTCTCCTGGCCCCCGAGCACTCTTCTCCTGGCGCTGAGCACTCTTCTCCTGGCTCCCAAGCACTCTTCTCCTGGCCCCAGAGCACTCTTCTCCTGGCCCCAGAGCACTCTTCTCCTGGCTCCCAAGCACTCTTCTCCTGGCTCCCAGAGCACTCTTCTCCTGGCTCCCAAGCACTCTTCTCCTGGCCCCAGAGCACTCTTCTCCTGGCTCCCAAGCACTCTTCTCCTGGCCCCAGAGCACTCTTCTCCTGGCTCCCAAGCACTCTTCTCCTGGCTCCCAAGCACTCTTCTCCTGGCTCCCAAGCACTCTTCTCCTGGCCCCAGAGCAATCTTCTCCTGGCTCCCAAGCACTCTTCTCCTGGCCCCAGAGCACTCTTCTCCTGGCTCCCAAGCACTCTTCTCCTGGCCCCAGAGCACTCTTCTCCTGGCTCCCAAGCACTCTTCTCCTGGCCCCATAGCAATCTTCTCCTGGCTCCCAAGCACTCTTCTCCTGGCCCCAGAGCACTCTTCTCCTGGCCCCAGAGCACTCTTCTCCTGGCCCCAGAGCCTCATCTCCTGGCCCTAGAGCACTCTTCTCCTGGCCCCAGAGCACTCTTCTCCTGGCCCCAGAGCCTCATCTCCTGGCCCTAGAGCACTCTTCTCCTGGCCCCCGAGCACTCTTCTCCTGGCCCCAGAGCAATCTTCTCCTGGCCCCAGAGCACTCTTCTCCTGGCCCTAGAGCACTCTTCTCCTGGCCCCCGAGCACTCTTCTCCTGGCCCCAGAGCACTCTTCTCCTGGCCCCAGAGCACTCTTCTCCTGGCCCCAGAGCAATCTTCTCCTGGCTCCCAAGCACTCTTCTCCTGGCCCCAGAGCACTCTTCTCCTGGCTCCCAAGCACTCTTCTCCTGGCTCCCAGAGCAATCTTCTCCTGGCTCCCAAGCACTCTTCTCCTGGCCCCAGAGCACTCTTCTCCTGGCCCCAGAGCACTCTTCTCCTGGCTCCCAAGCACTCTTCTCCTGGCCCCAGAGCACTCTTCTCCTGGCTCCCAAGCACTCTTCTCCTGGCCCCAGAGCACTCTTCTCCTGGCTCCCAAGCACTCTTCTCCTGGCCCAGCACACAATACAATGATAAGCACTGGGAGTCCATGCTAGGAGTATTCTATGGATTAATGCCCTGTAAGGAATTCTGGCTGCAGAGGTTACAGGGTGATGGTCCACCCCACTGTGCACCACCTGAACTGTGTGTTCCTCAGGCTGTGAGTATCACTGGCACATCTGGTGATTCCTGCCCATTACTCAGAGACTGGATTCCAGGCCTGTAGGACCTGGTTTAAGACTTCTGCAGAGGGCCCCATGGCACAAGACGAGAGGCCCCACGAGGAAGTTATATTGTATAACAGACCTTTATGTGTTGCAGGTGGACTGGCAGCTGTGGGCAGTAGTGATGAGTGGGGCGGGCCAATACCCGCGGGTCAGATCAAACCTTGCTGGTTGCGGGCGATTCGGTTGAGCTCTTCTGTTTGCCATAGACACTCGCTGTTTGGGTCTCGTACTTGTAAAGCCAGGGCCTATTTTAAACCCCAGTCCAGGCCTGGAGGTGGGTCCACCCTGTGGGTTTCAGGACATAATGAAATCCATCTCAGCAGCTTCATGGTATTTGGCCCCTCACCCAGTACCAAGTCACGTCGTAGTCAAGTCTCTGTAAGGCTACAAATGTATTGTTATTGCTACTTGTTATTCCTCTTTCTATTCAGGCCTCTTATTCATATTCCAGTCTCTTATTCAAATCAGTGCATGGTTGCTAGGGCAATCTGGACCCTAGCAACCAGACTGCTGAAATTACAAACTGGAGAGCTGCTGAATAAAAAGCTAAATAAGTCAAAAACCACAAATAATAAAACCCAATAGCAAATGGTCTCAGAATATCCCTGTGTATAACATACAGTAGAACCGCCATTTTACAGGGGACCAGAAAAAAAGATGTAAAATGAGGGAAATGTAATGTGTATAATATATAAACAAGAGATGCCTCAGTCACAGGCCCTGCATTCATTACTAACAGGAGAGGGTGTTGTACTGAGAGAGCCGTAAAGCAACACCGAGGTGCTGTGTTTGTTTTATTCTGACAGGAATCACTGCAGACAGTCACACACCACCCAGCCATAAACGAGGTAAAGGCGCCCAGCGTGTATATAAACGTACAGCAAATCCAGTCAGACTTTGCAAGGATTTCCCGCCGAATCCCCTGTCATATTTCCCTTCCAGAGTCACCGACTCCGCACGCACCTGTCACAGCAAACTCCGCCTCCACGCCGCGTCCCGCCCCAACCTCGAACGCCTCGCCTTCACTTTTAGCCACGCCCACTACCATCGTGCGCGTCAGCCACTGCAGGTACCGCTTGCTCTCGTTGCGCGCGCATTAGGCCCCGCTGCTCTCGCGAGATTTGGCGTCTGACAGACATGGCGGACTCGGCGAGTCTGTGGTGACGGAAACCATGAGCCAGGGAGCCGCCGAGAGCGAGCCCGAGGCCAAGGTGTTGCACACCAAAAGGCAGTACCGGTAAGTGAGGGTTATAGGGGCTGCTGTGTGTGAATAGTTTGGGAAGGAGAGGGAATGACGGAGGAGCACATACAGACGTGTCTCTGGGGATGATGGGACTTGTAGTTCCTCCACAGTTAATTGTACCAGGCTGGATTGGCTTTTGCTGGTATTGGAGAAGGAAGTCACTTTCATGGTATCAGGTTGCATTGGATTTGGAGGTACTGGGGTAGGAAGGTTTTGGGGAGTACTGGGGATTAAAGGGGCTGTTCTCTTTCCCATGGTCAGACAGGAACCTCCCCCTGGGTAAGTGAATCCAATCTCCCCCAGTACTTACCCAGGTACAGAGCTCTGATTCTCTGTACTTCCTGGGCTGTTCTCTTTCCCATGGTCAGACAGGAACCTCCCCCTGGGTAAGTGAATCCAATCTCCCCCAGTACTTACCCAGGTACAGAGCTCTGATTCTCTGTACTTCCTGGGCTGTTCTCTTTCCCCATGGTCAGACAGGAACCTCCCCCTGGGTAAGTGATCCAATCTCCCCCAGTACTTACCCAGGTACACAGCTCTGATTCTCTGTACTTCCTGGGCTGTTCTCTTTCCCATGGTCAGACAGGAACCTCCCCCTGGGTAAGTGAATCTAATCTCCCCCAGTACTTACCCAGGTACAGAGCTCTGATTCTCTGTACTTCCTGCTCCTGGGCTGTTCTCTTTCCCATGGTCAGACAGGAACCTCCCCCTGGGTAAGTGAATCCAATCTCCCCCAGTACTTACCCAGGTACAGAGCTCTGATTCTCTGTACTTCCTGCTCCTGGGCTGTTCTCTTTCCCATGGTCAGACAGGAACCTCCCCTGGGTAAGTGAATCCAATCTCCCCCAGTACTTACCCAGGTACAGAGCTCTGATTCTCTGTACTTCCTGCTCCTGGGCTGTTCTCTTTCCCATGGTCAGACAGGAACCTCCCCCTGGGTAAGTGAATCCAATCTCCCCCAGTACTTACCCAGGTACAGAGCTCTGATTCTCTGTACTTCCTGCTCCTGGGCTGTTCTCTTCCCATGGTCCAGACAGGAACCTCCCCCTGGGTAAGTGAATCCAATCTCCCCCAGTACTTACCCAGGTACAGAGCTCTGATTCTCTGTATTTCCTGCTCCTGGGCTGCTCTCTTTCCCATGGTCAGACAGGAACCTCCCCCTGGGTAAGTGAATCCAATCTCCCCCAGTACTTACCCAGGTACAGAGCTCTGATTCTCTGTACTTCCTGTCCTGGGCTGTTCTCTTTCCCATGGTCAGACAGGAACCTCCCCCTGGGTAAGTGAATCCAATCTCCCCCAGTACTTACCCAGGTACAGAGCTCTGATTCTCTGTACTTCCTGCTCCTGGGCTGTTCTCTTTCCCATGGTCAGACAGGAACCTCCCCCTGGGTAAGTGAATCCAATCTCCCCCAGTACTTACCCAGGTACAGAGCTCTGATTCTCTGTATTTCCTGCTCCTGGGCTGCTCTCTTTCCCATGGTCAGACAGGAACCTCCCCCTGGGTAAGTGAATCCAATCTCCCCCAGTACTTACCCAGGTACAGAGCTCTGATTCTCTGTACTTCCTGGGCTGTTCTCTTTCCCATGGTCAGACAGGAACCTCCCCCTGGGTAAGTGAATCTAATCTCCCCCAGTACTTACCCAGGTACAGAGCTCTGATTCTCTGTACTTCCTGCTCCTGGGCTGTTCTCTTTCCCATGGTCAGACAGGAACCTCCCCCTGGGTAAGTGAATCCAATCTCCCCCAGTACTTACCCAGGTACAGAGCTCTGATTCTCTGTACTTCCTGCTCCTGGGCTGTTCTCTTTCCCATGGTCAGACAGGAACCTCCCCCTGGGTAAGTGAATCCAATCTCCCCCAGTACTTACCCAGGTACAGAGCTCTGATTCTCTGTACTTCCTGCTCCTGGGCTGTTCTCTTTCCCATGGTCAGACAGGAACCTCCCCCTGGGTAAGTGAATCCAATCTCCCCCAGTACTTACCCAGGTACAGAGCTCTGATTCTCTGTATTTCCTGCTCCTGGGCTGCTCTCTTTCCCATGGTCAGACAGGAACCTCCCCCTGGGTAAGTGAATCCAATCTCCCCCAGTACTTACCCAGGTACAGAGCTCTGATTCTCTGTACTTCCTGCTCCTGGGCTGCTCTCTTTCCCATGGTCAGACAGGAACCTCCCCCTGGGTAAGTGAATCCAATCTCCCCCAGTACTTACCCAGGTACAGAGCTCTGATTCTCTGTACTTCCTGCTCCTGGGCTGTTCTCTTTCCCATGGTCAGACAGGAACCTCCCCTGGGTAAGTGAATCCAATCTCCCCCAGTACTTACCCAGGTACACAGCTCTGATTCTCTGTACTTCCTGGGCTGTTCTCTTTCCCATGGTCAGACAGGAACCTCCCCCTGGGTAAGTGAATCTAATCTCCCCCAGTACTTACCCAGGTACAGAGCTCTGATTCTCTGTACTTCCTGCTCCTGGGCTGTTCTCTTTCCCATGGTCAGACAGGAACCTCCCCCTGGGTAAGTGAATCCAATCTCCCCCAGTACTTACCCAGGTACAGAGCTCTGATTCTCTGTACTTCCTGCTCCTGGGCTGTTCTCTTTCCCATGGTCAGACAGGAACCTCCCCCTGGGTAAGTGAATCCAATCTCCCCCAGTACTTACCCAGGTACAGAGCTCTGATTCTCTGTACTTTCCTGCTCCTGGGCTGTTCTCTTTCCCATGGTCAGACAGGAACCTCCCCTGGGTAAGTGAATCCAATCTCCCCCAGTACTTACCCAGGTACAGAGCTCTGATTCTCTGTACTTCCTGCTCCTGGGCTGTTCTCTTTCCCATGGTCAGACAGGAACCTCCCCCTGGGTAAGTGAATCCAATCTCCCCCAGTACTTACCCAGGTACAGAGCTCTGATTCTCTGTATTTCCTGCTCCTGGGCTGCTCTCTTTCCCATGGTCAGACAGGAACCTCCCCCTGGGTAAGTGAATCCAATCTCCCCCAGTACTTACCCAGGTACAGAGCTCTGATTCTCTGTACTTCCTGGGCTGTTCTCTTTCCCATGGTCAGACAGGAACCTCCCCCTGGGTAAGTGAATCTAATCTCCCCCAGTACTTACCCAGGTACAGAGCTCTGATTCTCTGTACTTCCTGCTCCTGGGCTGTTCTCTTTCCCATGGTCAGACAGGAACCTCCCCCTGGGTAAGTGAATCCAATCTCCCCCAGTACTTACCCAGGTACAGAGCTCTGATTCTCTGTACTTCCTGCTCCTGGGCTGTTCTCTTTCCCATGGTCAGACAGGAACCTCCCCCTGGGTAAGTGAATCCAATCTCCCCCAGTACTTACCCAGGTACAGAGCTCTGATTCTCTGTACTTCCTGCTCCTGGGCTGTTCTCTTTCCCATGGTCAGACAGGAACCTCCCCCTGGGTAAGTGAATCCAATCTCCCCCAGTACTTACCCAGGTACAGAGCTCTGATTCTCTGTATTTCCTGCTCCTGGGCTGCTCTCTTTCCCATGGTCAGACAGGAACCTCCCCCTGGGTAAGTGAATCCAATCTCCCCCAGTACTTACCCAGGTACAGAGCTCTGATTCTCTGTACTTCCTGCTCCTGGGCTGCTCTCTTTCCCATGGTCAGACAGGAACCTCCCCCTGGGTAAGTGAATCCAATCTCCCCCAGTACTTACCCAGGTACAGAGCTCTGATTCTCTGTACTTCCTGCTCCTGGGCTGCTCTCTTTCCCATGGTCAGACAGGAACCTCCCCCTGGGTAAGTGAATCCAATCTCCCCCAGTACTTACCCAGGTATAGAGCTCTGATTCTCTGTACTTCCTGCTCCTGGGCTGTTCTCTTTCCCATGGTCAGACAGGAACCTCCCCCTGGGTAAGTGAATCCAATCTCCCCCAGTACTTATCCAGGTACAGAGCTCTGATTCTCTGTACTTCCTGCTCCTGGGCTGTTCTCTTTCCCATGGTCAGACAGGAACCTCCCCCTGGGTAAGTGAATCCAATCTCCCCCAGTACTTACCCAGGTACAGAGCTCTGATTCTCTGTACTTCCTGCTCCTGGGCTGTTCTCTTTCCCATGGTCAGACAGGAACCTCCCCCTGGGTAAGTGAATCCAATCTCCCCCAGTACTTACCCAGGTACAGAGATCTGATTCTCTGTACTTCCTGCTCCTCGGCTGTTCTCTTCCCCATGGCAAGACAGGAACCTCCCCCTGGGTAAGTGAATCCAATCTCCCCCAGTACTTACCCAGGTACAGAGCTCTGATTCTCTGTACTTCCTGCTCCTGGGCTGTTCTCTTTCCCATGGTCAGACAGGAACCTCCCCCTGGGTAAGTGAATCCAATCTCCCCCAGTACTTACCCAGGTACAGAGCTCTGATTCTCTGTACTTCCTGCTCCTGGGCTGTTCTCTTTCCCATGGTCAGAGAGGAACCTCCCCCTGGGTAAGTGAATCCTGCTCCTGAGGCAATTTTCAGGTATTTCACCATTCCGCTAATTTTGGGAAATCCTTGCGACTCACTAGTTTGGAGCAGAAAGTTATGGGTACCTATTTTAGATTTGGTAGAATGTGTACTTTCTGAAATATATGGTTTTGGGGGGTAAGCATATATTTCTGTGTTTTTACCCCACAAAAAATGCAGTCAATGTGTTGCTTATTCATTAGCTGGTGACCCACAGGATTATTTGAATGTGCTTACTTCATTTTGGGGTCACTAAATGGCAGATACTTTGGTAATCCTATGCCCAATGGGCATCAAACTGTTCAGTGGTCCCCTGACAATCATATTCAGGTGCTTTTTTTTTGGTACCTAATACAGTGTGGGATATGCAGAGCAGCAAAATAAAAACATTTGAAGTGATTTTTCAGAATTTTAATAATAATTTTTATAAAAACCGCTATGTTCAGACAAGCTTTGATGTCTGGTAGTTGAGTAGAGAGACACAGTTACCCATTTTGGAATCGGCAGAATGTGTACTTTTCACAAATATATGGTTTTCTGGGGTAAACCCACTGTTTTAGGATTTTTTGGCCTTGGAATCTAAAGTATCAGTGCTTTCAAAATTCTGTAATATACTGGCAGGAGTTTTTGCTGTACAGAAGTCCTAAATCTCCCCGAAACTATACATATCTGGTATTGGCACGTTCAAGAGGCATGAGGCTTTCCAAATCAGTTGGATTTCATGCATAAAATACAATATTGTTCTGCTATAAACTCATGTATTATGAAAAATAGGATTTTTTTTGGTATTTAGCGCTATAAATATTTTTGCAGAGGTGCAAATACATGATTTAGAAAGCTTGGGTTTTCTCGAAAAATAACAATGTGTAGTTTTCCTAGGTAAACAAAAGGCTTCCCCTTAGAAAATGTCCTTAAAGTGAGAGAGCACAAAATGTTTCAAAAACGTCTGGCATTTCGTACAACTGAAATGCAAAATTCTGCTGGCACTTAAAGGGTTAAAGGAACAGTTCAGTGTAAAAATAAAAACTGGGTAAATAGGCTGTGCAAAATAAATAATGTATCTAATATAGTTAGGCAAAAATGTAATGTATAAAGGCTGGAGTGAGTGGATGTGTAACATAATAGCCAGAACACTACTTCCTGCTTTTCAGCTCTCTTGCTTTTCACCGATTGGTTACCAGGTAGTAACCAATCAGTGACTTGAGGGAGGCCACATGGGACATAACTGTTCAGTGAGTTTGTAATTGATCCTCAGCATTCAGCTCAGATTCAAAAGCAACAGTAATGTCCCATGTGGCCCTCCCTCAAGTCTCTGGTTACTGCCTGGTAACCAATCGGTGGAAACCAAGAGAGCTGAAAAGCAGGAAGTAGTGTTCTGGCTATTATGTTACACATCCACTCACTCCAGCCTTTATACATTACATTTTTGCTAAATATATTAGATACATTTTTTATTTTGCACAGCCTATTTACCCAGTTTTTATTTCTATACTGAACAATTCCTTTAAAGGGGAACATAAGGATGGACTGAAGTGTAAATATGCAGGAGGTGCTCCCCTGAGCACAATGGCACTCTAATGTATACACAGCAGTCCATTTGTTATCCAGTTGCACTAACCCTTTTGCTCTCTGTCGGCAGGGCTGTAGTGGAGACGGTTCACCGGCTGGATCTGATCATTTCTAACAAATCTGCCTACCAGGAAGTTTTCAAGCCGGAGAATATCAGCCTCAGGAACAAGTAAGTACAGCCCAGTGCCTGAGTATGGGTGGCTAGGGTCCTGCTATGTCTGCGCCACTCTCATTAGCACCTGGGAGGGTCTCATAGCTGCTGGTATTGGACTGGCTGCTGATATAGGGCTAGAAATGGAAAGCCACAGTGTTTTCAGTAGAGATTGAAACCACCATCTGTAGGTGCGTTAAAGGGATATTGTCATAATATTTGTTATGAGCCTATTTCACTACAGCTCCCAGCATGCTCTAACCCATGATAATGATAAGGCATGCTGGGATTTGTAGTGCAGTAATCCACCTAAATCTGGCCAACGATGGATGTCCATCCCAGACCAATTTGATATCTTATTGGTTCAGGTATAGAGTCAAAACAACAGGCCTGACTGGTATTGGGTTGGGACTGGTGCTTGCTGGGTTGCTGCTTGTCTGTGAGGGCCAGGGCAGTAGCCTGCAACATGCTGGGAGTCTATTACTTTTCTGCAGCAACTGGAATCTCCCTGCCACCCCCGTCTCTCCAACTGACTCATTTAACCTTCCCCCTGAACTGGATCTCTCGCTAAATTGTATTTAATGGGGAAGTATTTTATGTATATTGTTAGTCGCGCCTCGAGGGCGTTCACAATAAAATGTTCTTTTTTCTCAATTTTTCACCTTTTAAAGCAGCTCTGGGATGAGGGGTCGCCGACCCTTTAACTGTTCTAAATGGATAGAGATTCTGCTCAGCAGGGACAAAGATAACAAATGGATGAACTAGATGTATCCATTTAGAACAGTTAAAGGGTCGGCGACCCCTCATCCCAGAGCTGCTTTAAAAAGTGAAAAATGACACTTTACACTTCAATATTAGAAAAACGGTCATACAAAGAAAATAGAAAGTAATTGGGAAAAGTTATTTCTGCCGATCTATCTGAAACCAACTAGTTGTTTGAAGGTGAACAACCCCTTTGAGGTTTTTACATTTCTTTGCATATCCCAGTGCAAGTCGTATAAAAGAATATACAAAGCACATATACACAATTAGAGGTCACGCTGATATGTAGATGCATTGTGTTGGCTGGCAGGAAGATGAAATGACATTGTGTGTCGTTACAGGTTACGGGAGTTGTGTGTGAAGCTTATGTTCTTACACCCCGTGGAATATGGGCGCAAAGCAGAGGAAGTTTTATGGAGGAAGGTTTACTATGAAGTCATTCAGCTTATCAAAACCAATAAGAAGGTAAATGTCTTTCTCACAATGGCCTTTTCCTATACTCGTACAATCCCACAATGCACTGTGTATTGCCCATTTTCCTGGATACAGACAGCCCTGAAATTCCCTGTCAATCCCATTGCCGACTTTACTGGGGATTATTGTTCCCTTTCCTATGCATAGTCTGCCCCACAATGCACCGCTTGTCCCATTTGTATCCTATATACTAGGGATGCACTGAAAACACGATTCGGTTCGGGATTCAGAAAGGATTCAACCTTTGTCAGCAGGATTCGGCCGTATCCTTGTGCCCGGCCAAAGCGAATCCTAATGTACACGTGTAAATTAGGGGCGGGAAGGAAAATTGAGCGACTTTTCATCACAAAACAAGGAAGTTAATAAAAAAACTTAAACATTTTACTTTTCTGTCCCTAATTTGCATATGTAAATTAGGGTCCGGAAGGAAAATTACGTGACTTCTAGGGATGCACCTAATCCAGGATTTGGTTCAGATTCGGCCAGGATGCGGCCTTTTTCAGCAGGATTCGGATTCTGCCGAACAGAATCTGAGTCCTTATTTGCATATGCAAATTAGGACTGGGGAGGGAAATTGCTTGGCTTTTTGTCACAAAACAAGGAAGTAAATTTCCCCCCCCTTCCCACCCCTAATTTGCATATGCAAATTAGAATTAGAATTCAGTTTGGTATACGGCCGAATCTTTTATGAAGGATTTGTGGGTTCGGCCTAGTCCAAAATAGTGGATTCGGTGCATCCCTAGTGACTTCATCACAAAACCAATAAGTAAAAAAATTTTTGCAATATGCAAATTAGGATTCTGTTCAATTCAGGGAAATCATCCATGAAGGATTCAGGGATTCAGCCTAATCCCAAATAGTATATACGGTAGAGATGCACCAAATCCAGGATTCTGCCTTTTTCCTGCAGGATTCTGATTCAGCCGAATCCTTCTGCCCGGCCGAACCGAATCCTAATTTGCATATGCAAATTTGGAGCAGATTGGGAAATTGAGTGACTTTTTGTCACAAAACAATAAAGTAAAAAATGTTTTCCCTTTCCACGGTATTCGGCCAACTCTTTTGCAAAGGATTCGGGGTTTCAGCCTAATCCAAAATAGTGGATTCAGTGCATCCCTAGTGACTTCATCACAAAACAAGGAAGTAAAAAAAAAATTAAATTCTTCCTTTCCAGACCCTAATTTGCATATGCAAATTAGGATTCGGTTCAGTATTTGGCAGAATCATCCATGAAGGATGCAGGGATTCAGCGTATCCCAAATAAGGTGTTCGGTATGTATGTACCGAATCCAGGATTCTGTTCGGGATTCGCCCTTTTTCAGCAGGATTTGGATTCAGCCGAATCCTTCTGCCCGGCCAATCTGAATCCTAATTTTCATATACAAATTAGGGGCAGGGAGGGAAATCGCGTGACTTTTTGTCACAAAGAAGGAAGTAAAATATGTTTCCCCCTTCCCACCCCTAATTTGCATATTAGGGGTCGGCTGAATCTTTCACAAAGGATTCGGGGTTCGGCCAAATCCAAAAGTGTATTCGGTGCATCCCTACTATAGACACATAGTCCTGTGATTCAGTCCCAGTGCTACAGACAGCCCTACAATGTATAATATGCCAATCGTATTTAATTTTCTATTGGAGATGGACAGATTTTTGGGTTTTTATGTGTATTCTGAGCTACAGCTCCCAATGTGCTGTTGTCTTTTTAAGCATGCTGGGAATTGTAGTTTAATAGTTGCTATTGCCCTGTAGCCTAATACTGTACTATACAAATATATTATGAAATCACGTCTCTTGACTCCACTTGCAGCACATACACAGCCGTAGTGCCTTGGAGTGTGCCTACCGCACTCACTTGATTGCTGGGGTTGGCTTTTACCAACATCTGCTGCTCTATATCCAGTCCCACTACCAGCTGGAGCTTCAGTGCTGCATCGACTGGACTCATGTCACTGACCCGCTCATCGGTAAGTGATCTCAGTATCCACTTCTCAAAACTGAGTTGCACTCTATTGTGATATCATTACATGCAGCTTGTATCCAGAGCTGTGTTGTGATATCACTGCATGCACTTTATGCCTGTAATGTATTACCCATAACAATCCTTATACCCAGCCCTACATTGTGATATCTCTGTCCATGCCTTGTACCCAGCCCTGTATTGTGATATCTCTGCCAGAACCTTGTACCCAGCCCTGTATTGTGATATCTCTGCTTGCCCTTTATATCCAGCTTGTGCAGTAATTGCTGTGCAGCATGCTCGTTTTAAAGGTAAAGTGACACCTTTTTCTGCATTTATGAAGAGCAGGTCACATTCCCTTTATTAAACTATCCGGCATCTTCCTAGCAGATCCCTGTTAAAACCTGTGAGGCGTTATGCGTAATCTTACTTTATTATAGAGAATATAATGCTAATTAATATTGGCTCATTTTATGCTAACAATCTAGATCTGGGATTTGCCAGGTAGGACTGTTAATGCAGCCTCCTGCAAATGACACGTTTCTTCTAATATACTGACTAATTGTCACTAATTGCCACACTGAGGAGGGAGATATTTATAATTACATTTTACTGACAGTCACCACCTGTTCTCAATGTAATTACATTGCACTAATTACATTACTATATCTGGTGCCACCAAGGGATCTATTGTGATACATATATCTCACTTTGTGCTGCTTTAACTATCATTAATCGACATGCCCAAGTCATTGCTGGTACCTTCCATTCTTGGCCATTTAGTAGCCATCAAAATGCTCCGTGTGCTCTATTCTTTTATACATAATGATATTGCTAGCAGCAGTAATCCTAATCCTGTATATATGTGTGTATGTAGGTTCCTGCTGAATTGTGCTTAGTACAGGGAATACCTATGCTGCCATAGTTTTATGGGATCTCTCTGTACAGACTATGAGCAAACTTAAGGACTGTTCCTGCTGAATTGTGCTTAGTACAGGGAATACCTATGCTGCTATAGTTTTAGGGATCTCTCTGTACAGACTATGAGCAAACTTAGGGACTGTTCCTGCTGAATTGTGCTTAGTACAGAGGAATACCTATGCTGCCATAGTTTTATGGGATCTCTCTGTACAGACTATGAGCAAACTTAGGGGACTGTTCCTGCTGAATTGTGCTTAGTACAGGGAATACCTATACTGCCATAGTTTTATGGGATCTCTCTGTACAGACTATGAGCAAACTTAGGGGACTGTTCCTGCTGAATTGTGCTTAGTACAGGGGAATACCTATACTGCCATAGTTTTATGGGATCTCTCTGTACAGACTATGAGCAAACTTAGGGACTGTTCCTGTTAAGCTGCTTTTATTTATGTTATATTATGTTCCTGTTACAGGGTTTAAAAAGCCAGTGTCGGCTTCCAGTAAGGAGATGGAGTGGGCGAGGATGGCATGTCACAGATGTCTGGTCTATCTTGGTGACCTGGGTAAGATGGATTCCTGTTAGTAGGCTGCATGTCAGTGCAGTCCTGTTTCCATCTTATTTCTTTTATCCCCAATACATACGTAAATACATCAGACTAATGCTCTCTTCTCTGCAGCTCGATACCAGAATGAACTGGCGGTTGTGGATACAGAGAAGTTAGCAGAAAGGTTTTACTACCAGGCTCTCACCGTCGATCCTCAAATAGGTGAGAATCGTGCATTTTCACTTTCACACATGCTGGGATTTGTAGTTCTGTTACAGCTGAAGGGCCGTCTTTTGGTTTAAATGGCCAGTAACACCAAGAACATTCTACCAGGAGTTGGTAGTTACAGTCCAGACGCAGCAGACGTACTAGATGCTAAGCACTTTTGTCATTTACATTCATTAATTATTTTCTGTTAATTCCAAGATATTAAAGGATCAGTAACGTCAAAAAATAAAAGTGTTTTAAAGTAATGAAAATATAATGCAGTGTTGCCCTGCACTGGTAAAACTGCTGTGTTTGCTTCAGAAACACTATTATTGTTTATAGAAATAAGCTGCTGTGTAGCAATGGGGGCAGCCATTCAAAGGAGAAAAGGCTCAGGTTACACAGCAGATAGCAGATAAGCTCTGTCTGTCTAATGGTGTTATCTGTTATCCATTAGTTAACCTGTGCCATTTAGCCGTTTTTCAATTTCCGCCATTGCTCCACAGCAGCTTGTTTATATGAACTATAGTAGTGTTTCTGAAGCAAACAGATCAATTTTACTCGTGCAGGGCAACACTACATGATATTTTCATTACTTTAAAACACTTACATTTTTTGGTGTTACTGTTCCTTTAAGGGATACATGTACTGTTAATATGAATGAATTGTGTTACAACAGCGCCACCTGCTGGTCAGTTTCCCACCAGTCTGACCAGCAAGTAGTCAAGGAAGTTGTCAGGAGAAAGAAAGAGGCTGATGTTCTTCTGCTTAGGAATAAAATTAGAAACCTTTCTCACGTCTTTCCTAAGCAGAAGAACAGTGTTCTGGCTATTATGTTACAGATCCACTCACTCCAGCCTTTATACATTACATTTTTGGCTAACTAACTATATTGAAAATATTTTTTATTTTGCACAGACCATCTATTTACCCAGTTTTTATTTTCTCACTGAACTGTTCCTTTAATATCTTGGAATAATGCATGTACATTGCAAAAGTACTTAAAATAGCCCCCTCATTTATTTTACATTCGCCTATTTTAAAGGTTTACTTCTCCTTTAAAGCCGTTATTAACCCCAATCTTCTTTTGTTACAGGGATGCCATTTAACCAGCTGGGCACATTGGCTGGCAGCCAGTACTACCATGTGGAAGCCACGTATTGCTACCTGCGCTGGTAAGTGCTGTATCTGTCGGTGGTATTATTATAGGGGCGTTAGGATTTCCATTCTGTGCAGCTAAATCAGCCGGCTATGTAGGTGCAGGTGATGATATTCTGTATGGCTCATATTCTTCATAAGTTATCCACTAATTACTAGGGATGAACTGAATCCAGGATTCGGTTCGGGATCTGACCTTTTAGAGCAGGATTCAGATTCGGCCGAACCAAATACTAATTTGCATATGGAAGGAAGGAAATGGCGTGAAGTAAAAAATGTTTTCCCCTTCCCACCCCCTAATTTGCATATGCAAATTATGTTTTGGTATTCGGCCGAATCCAAAATAGTGGATTCAGTGCATAAAATAATTAAATAATTGCCCAGCAACACATATAATCTCTTGACAGGGTCTACTAGGAAGGGTGATTTCATCATCAGCATAGGAAGGGGTTTTATTTTATAGGGCAGTCAGATTTCTGGATTACCTATAAAGAAAAGAGGGAATGAATGTTTCATATGTGAGGGATGATATTATGATCACTGCTGTGATATATTTTGGATTTGCTCCTACTGACCTCACTGCAAAAGTTCCACCTCCTTCTCTCCCAAGTATCCAGTCAGAAGTGTCATTTGAAGGTGCTTACGGCAACCTGAAGCGATTGTACGACAAATCAGCTAAAATGTACCACCAGCTTAAGAAAAGTGAGACGCGGAAGCTGTCCCCGAGCAAAAAGAGGTAAGATGAGAACGCCTGTGTGAGATGGGCGTCTTTAGTGAGAGAAAGTGGGTCAGTGCCACTGAACTGCACAATGAATCCCCCGTTCTGTCTCTTTAAGGTGTAAAGATATTAAAAGGTTGCTGGTGAGTTTCTTGTACCTGCAGAGCCTGATGCAGCCCAAGAGCAGGTAAGTACCAATTGCTGCCCCATGTCATTTTCTCTCATATTTCACTTTCTGCTTGCAACACTAAAAGGGAAGTATTGGATTTTCACACATATATTATAGATTGTAGTGATGCACCGAATCCAGGATTCGGTTCGGGATTCGGCCGAATCCTTCTGCCCGGCCTAACCAAATCCTAATTTGCATATGCACATTAGGGACGGGGAGGGAAATTGCGTGACTTTTTGTCACAAAACAAGGAAGTAAAAAATACCACTCCTAATCTGCATATGTAAATTAGGATTCGCCATCAGTTCGGTATTCTGGCAAAACTTTTTTGGAAGGATTTGGGGCTACGGCCAAATCCAAAACAGTAGATTCGGTGCATCCCTAATAGTTTGGGAATCTGTATTGAAATAACAGTGTTAGTAATAGAATAACTTCAGTGTTAATGGGTTTTTCTTCTTGGGATTAAATTCAGTTCCATTAGTTACTGGCTCTTTTAGGATCCTCCACTGGGTAAATCCAACGTCTCTTCTAGTAACCTGGCCAGGGCTCTGGATCTAAACTATAGAGAAACCGAGCTCTGAACCTGACCAAGATGTATTGAAGGTTTCTGTCTTACAATGGGAAAGAGAGCAATCCAGGGGCAGGAAGTACATGGAAGTACATGGAGTCAGTGTTATGTACAGAGCTAAATGCTTAGAGGAGATAAGAATTACTTAAGCAGGGGGATGGTTCCTGACTCACAATGGGAAAGAGAGCAGTCCAGGTGCAGGAAGTACATAGAATCGGAGCTCTGTACCTGGATTAGAACTGATGGGATCCACATACCCTATTGATTTAGTAAAGAGAGCAGACAAGGTGAGTCATTAAAAGTGCTGTGTGTCCAATTGAAATCTCTTCTCTGTTTCCAGCTCCATAGAGGCCGAGTTGACCTCCCTCTGCCAATCCGTTCTAGAGGACTTTAATCTGTGCATGTTCTACATGCCTACATCCCTCAACATGAGCTCGGCCAGCGAGGATGAGGAGGAATACGAGGGCGGCTATTCCTTCCTGCCCGACTTGATTGTCTTCAGGATGGTGGGGATCTGTCTGATGAGCGTCCACAGCCTGAAGCGGGCAGGTAACCTCGTGTGGACGTTACTTGGGTAATACAGACGAGAGCTCAGAACTGATTGTGTGGGTCTGTGTGTGGTCCTACATATATAAAAGGGAACTAAAAACTGTAAAATATTTGGTTACTAGGTTTGGTGTCCGTAGTATCCAGATAGTCTGGTGGTTTGGAGAATTTGTTTACATGCTACTAAGATGCCTTTATCCTTAATGAGATGAAATTGTCCTCTGTGGCGCAACCCTGTAATCTGTTTCAAAGTTAAAGGAAAACTATACCCCCAAAATGAACACAGAAGCAACAGATATTTTATATCATATTAAGTGACATATTAAAGAATCTTACCAAACTGGTATTTATATTTAAGTGAATATTGCCCTTTTACATCTCTTGCCTTGAACCACCATGTTGTGATGGTCTGTGTGCTGCCTCAGAGATCACCTGACTAGAAAAACTGCAGCTCTAATTGAAGAGGAAGACATCACCTGACCAGAAAAACTGCAGCTTTAACTGTAACAGGAAGAGATCGCCTGATCAGAAATACTGCAGCTCTAACTGTAACAGGAAAAGATCACCTGACCAGAAATACTGCAGCTCTAACTGTAACAGGAAGAGATCACCTGACCAGAAATACTGCAGCTCTAACTGTAACAGGAAGAGATCACCTGACCAGAAATACTGCAGCTCTAACTGTAACAGGAATAAGTGAGGAAGCAAAAGACAGAACTCTGTCTGTTAATTGGCTCATGTGAACTAACATGTATGGTTCATGTTCACCGTGACTCCTACGATCCCAGGGGGCGGCCCTTATTTTTTAAAATGGCAATTTTCTATTTGATTACCCAATAGCACATACTACTAGAAAAGTATATTATGAAAATAGTTAATTTACATGAAGCAGGGTTTTACATATTTGGGGGTATAGTTTTCCTTTAAGACTGTGGCCAATCATGGGAGCTCTGGGTGCTGTCACTATATAACTGCTCATTACAGCCTTGTGCTAAAGGGAAATGCACAACGATGCCAGTATTGTTTATCACTAGTATCCTCATTAATTCACCACTGCTTTTTCTTTTCAGATTCCAAACAGTACAGCGCTGCTATTGCTTTCACTCTGGCTCTCTTCTCTCACTTGGTCAACCATGTCAATATACGTCTGCAGGCCGAGCTGGAGGAGAGTCCCTTACCTGCCTTCAAGAATGACAGCCCAGGTGAGCTCCTCCTTCCCTTCTGCTCTCTGGCTCCATGTGTGGCTGTGGTATGATTGGATTAAATCATTGAATCTCTCTGTGCTGTCTGTGTATTTGGACATAGAGAATACATACATACATACATACATACATACATACATACATACATATTAGACAGTGGGCGGCCTCAAGAATAAAAGGACAGAGTTATTTAACACAGGTGTCTTTAAAGGGATACTGTCGTAAAAAATTTTTTTTTTCCAAACGTATATTTAATTTTGAAATCTGACATGGGGATAGACATATTGGCAGTTTCCCAGCAGCCCATGGTCATGTGACTTGCGCTCTGATAAACTTCAGTCACTCTTTACTGCTGTACTGCAAGTTGGAGGGATATCACCCCTTCCCCCCCCCCAGCAGCCTTTCAACAGATCAGTTACATATTGCGGCAGCACCCGGTGCCAGGATCTTTTGCTAGGTGAAGTTCCCATTTAATCTTCCACTCTTAATGATTCTTTTACATCCAATCTTTTTCCACCACCATATGGCTAAATTGCCTACTCACAAGATGATAATGCGATATAATACACAAAAGCCATGAATATTTTGTAAATTATATCCTTATAAACGGTGTCTAGTGATGTTGCCATAGGTGCTGATCCATTTATAATTTTTGGAGATTTTGACTGCAGCTGAGAGACTGTGCAAGGATCGGCAAGGGAAAGTTAATTTAAAAGACTGTTTTTTCTCCTATATTTTTTTTTGTATCTTTAACAGAACAATGGGAAGGTAACCAGATAGCAGCTCCCTAACACAAGATAACTGCCTGGTAGATCTAAGAACAACACTCAATAGTAAAATCCAGGTCCCACTGAGACACATTCAGTTACATTGAGTAGGGGAAACAACAGCCTGCCAGAAAGCAGTTCCATCCTATAATAATAGCTGTAGTGAGTACTAGGGATGCACCGAATCCAGGATTCGGTTGGGGATTCGGCCGAATCCTTCTGCCCGGCCAAACGGAAACCGGATCCTAATTTGCATATATAAATTAGGGGCGGGGAGGGAAATTGCGTGACTTTCTGTCACACAAGAGAAGTAGCTGAGAACTATAACTTGATTATAGACTGTTCTATAGATATCCATGCAGGTTTTCCTTCCACTACTCACCAGCTTTGCTTTGCAGATGACAATGACTCCAAAGATGTGTCGGAGGTGATTGGAAAAGACACTGACCCAGAGCCTGAGATGGGGGAAAACCAAACGAGGAAGCAGCAGGGGACAAAGTCCAACAGCAAAAAAAGCCACAAATACTCCCGTCTGTCCCGACTTAGGAGACGCCGTCACGCGCGGAAGTTGGACGAGAGCGACCTGAGTGAGGGTTTTGATTCGGACTCCAGTCACGGCTCAGTCAAGGGCAGTGATATTTCGGAGAGCGGTTCAGAAAAAAGCGACGATGAGGCAGCTTTCGACATGGAGACGGACTCCGACATGAACAGCCAGGAGTCTCGCTCAGACCTTGAGGACATGGAGGATGATCCATATGAACGCAAGGGAAAAAACTCCCTAAAAAACCCAACGGAGGAGCAGGATGCAAAGATGGCGGCTTCCACAAAGGCTGAATGCCAGGAACTCCCTGTTAATGGACCCTGCCCGGCCAGTGGTGAGGCCAGTATAGCCAGCAACCTCCAGGCTATGTCCACCCAAATGTTCCAGACCAAACGCTGTTTCCGCCTGGCACCTACATTCACCAACGTCTTAGTGAAACCTACTGTCAACCCCAGCTCTGAGGCACCAACACCACTGCTGAATGGAGATGTGGAGAAGCAAAACTCTGTGGAACAGGGTGAGTATTTCTTCATTCACTTGTGAATTGTGACTGGCAACTAGTTGCCGAATGGCTAATGAATGCTGCCTGCCTTTTCTCTGATTTGAATGCAGAAGACGGATCCGATTCAGAAGAGAGTATGTTAAGCGGCAAGTCTTTTCGCAATGAGAAAACTCTGCAGGAGCGGCTGGAGATCATCACAAGTGAAGGGCTACTGGTCACCGTCAAGATCTTTTTGGACTGGCTGAGGGCGAACACAGACATTGTGATCATGTGTGCTCAGGTACAGCTGCTCCGACAACTCAGGAGCCGTAAAAACATGTCATACACTTTGGGCTTAAGAGTGTTCACCGCATAAACGTGCATTTCTGAATATTTTCAGAGCTCTCAGAGTCTGTGGAACAGAATGTCGGTGCTTTTAAACCTGTTGCCATCTGCCCCCAAGATACAGGAGGCCGGTAAGGACATCGTTTTAAAGGGATACTGTCGTTGGAAAACATGTTTTTTTTTTTTTTATCAAAACGCATCAGTTAATAGTGCTGCTCCAGCAGAATTCTACATTTAAATCCATTTTTCAAAAGAGCAAACAGATTTTTTTTTTTCATATTCAATTTTGAAATCTGACACGGGGCTTGACATATTGTCTGTTTCCCAGCTGCCCCCAGTCATGTGACTTGTGCCTACAGTTTAGGATGAAACTGCTTTCTAGTAAGGCTGTTATTTCTCTTAATCAATGTAACTGAATGTGTCTCAGTGGGACCTGTATTTTTCTATTGAGTGCCGTTCTTAGATCTACCAAGCAGCTGTTATCTTATATTAAAGGTGGCCATACAAGGGCAGATTAAAGATGCCGATAACGGTCCTTTAGACTTATTCGGCATCTTATCTGCTCATGTGTAGGGGCTCCCGACTGGTCCTCCCGATCGATATCAGGCCAAAAATTGGACAGATATCGATCGGTCAAGTTTGATTTTTTTGTACAATCCAGGACCGCATTAGTTTGTTGACGCGGTCCTGCGACCCGTCGGAGCCCATTCGTAGTATTGTAATCCGATCGTTCGGCCCCAGGGCCAAACGTTCGAATTCATCCAGTATCGCCTAGCCGTTAGTGGGCATATCGGGTTAAGATCCACTCATTTGGCGACCTTGCCAAACGAGCGGATCTTATAGTGTATGGCCACCTTTAGGGAGCTGCTATCTGGTTACCTTCCCATTGTTCTGTTGTTAGGCTGCTGGGGGAAGAGAGGGGGTGAAATCACTCCAACTTGCAGTAAACTGTGACTGAAGTTTATCTGAGCACAAGTCACATGACTGGGGGCAGCTGGGAAACTGATAATATGTCTAGCCCCATGTCCGATTTAAAACTGATTATACAAAAAATGTGTTTTCTCTTTTGAGAAATGGATTTCAGTGCAGAATTCTGCTGGAACAGCCCAGCAGAATTATTGAAAAAAAAAAAACACGTTTTCCCATGACAGTATCCCTTAAAGTTTATTTTTATTTCGTATGTCACTCTTCGTTTTTGTTTGAATATTTGTGGACTAGATAGAGACAGGCTGTAGGGAGGTCCCCATATAGGGGCCAGTAATCTGTCGGCTCTGTGTGGATTGATCAGGTAATCGGAATGTGTGAAGATCCCCTTTCCATCATACTAATATGTGGCTGGATTATTCCAGACAATAAGACTCATGATGATTGTTCATTGTCAGGAATCCCTCTCTGCAATGAAGTGAAGAAGCTACTGATGGACTCTGAGCTTCCCGACATTAACAGTCACCTGCTGCTTCCAGAAGATGCCGCTCTAAGAAACCTGCCCCCGCTACGGCAAGCGCAGAGGAACATCAACTTTGAGCAGGAAAGGCCGCTGCTGACCGTGCTGGAGGAGGTAATATAAGCGTCCTGCACATCTGCCATCTTGCTGTTTTATGAACCTTCATATGTAGATTTGTTTGCTCTAGTAATGCACCAAATCCACTATTTGTGATTCGGCCGAATCCCTGAATCCTTTGTTAAAGAATCGGCCAAATAACAAACCAAATCTTAATTTGAATATGCAAATTAGGGGTGACAAAGCAAAAAGTGGGTGGAAAATCAAGTAATTTCCTTTCCTGGTCCTACTTTACATATGCAAATTAGGATTCAGTCCAGCCAGGCAAAAGGATTTGGCCAAATCTGAATTTTCTTAATTTGCTCATGAGTGCTGCTACAGGATCTGCTGGTATAATGTGGAGTCGTAGCACCCCTGTATAGATACTATTGACTTTACCCCTGTAGAGTCTTTGGTTTTACCCTGTAGAGTTTATATTGATTTTACCCCTGTAGAGATTATATTGACTTTACCCCTGTAGAGATTATATTGACTTTACCCCTGTAGAGATTATATTGACTTTACCCCTGTAGAGATTATTAATTATTGTATTTTTTTTTCCCTTCTCAGTCTGTCGCTCGCAGCTGCTACATTCGGAGCTTTGGCCACTTCTTGACTCGGTTACAGAGCAACGTCCTGCAGTTCAACACAGAGCTGGCAATCTTCACCAGCATCGCAGAGCCGGGACAGGACAACATCCTTCATCAGGCTCAAGCTCAGTTCCGCATGGTGAGTGGGATAACGCTCTGTCCTGCCCAAAATAAGCACCTCTTTTCTAGTCTCACAGAGAGGACATGCTGCCTTTTTATTGGATGTAATTAGCACACAGTACCTCGGGTTCTGGCAGCCAATCAGATGCTTGCTTTCTGTAATGTAGCTGCTGCTTGTTCTTGTTAGGAACTTAGGTGAAGTTTCCATAAGACTTTATCATTCTAGGACCTTTCAGAACGTCAGTGACAGGGTTAATACAGTGACAGGAGATCAGGCAGGGTCTATTCCTAGAAACAGTACTAACCTGTCCCTGTAATCCCGGTCAGACAAGGGGACATTAAGCCTTACATTACAGCGGCATGACGGCTCTTTTTAATATTGGTGAGTGAGAGACTGAGGCAGAGTGATGGCAGCAAGTGGAATGGTGAATAGCTCCGCTTACTTCCGCTGGGAAGTGGAACAAAATCACCTGGGTATTTATAAGCCTCACACTACCCCAAACCCCCCCCGCGCAATATTGGGACTGCCAATGTTCATCAAGATTTCTTGTCTCTTTTTCTCAGGCCCAGGAAGAGGCTCGACGGAACCGGCTCATGAGAGACATGGCACAGCTGAGACTGCAGGTATGTAAATTATTCCATGGCATGATGGGACTGCTGCCTATACTTAAAATTAGTGATGCACCGAATCCAGGATTCAGCAGGATTCGGATTCAGCTGAATCCTTCTGCCTGGCTGAACTGAATCCTAATTTGCATATGCAAATTAGGGATGGGGAGGGAAATTGTGTGACTTTTGTCACAAAACAAGGAAATAACATATGTTTTCTCCTTCTCACCTCTTAATTTGCATATCCAAAATAGTGGATTCGGTGCATCTCTACTTATAATACACTTAAAGTGGTTGTTCACCTTCCAACACTTTTTTCAGTTCAGTTGGTTTCAGACAGTTCACCAGAAATAAAGATCGTCTCTAGGGATGCAACGAACCCAGGATTCGGCCTTTTTCAGCAGGATTCGGCTGAATCCTTCTGCCCGGCTGAGCCAAAATCCTAATTGGCATATGCAAATTAGGGTCAGGGAGGGAAATCGCGTGACTTTTTGTCACAAAACAAGGAAGTAAAAAATGTTTTCCCCTTCCCTAATATGCAAATTCGGGTTCGGTATTCGGACAAATCTTTCGCGAAGGATTTGGGGGTTCGGCTGAATCCGAAATAGTGGATTGGGTGCATCCCTTATTTTCTCCAATTACTTTCTATTTGTCACCATTTTTCTAATATTGAAGTGTAAAGTCTGATTTTTCACTTTCTAAAGCTGCTCTGGGAGGAGGGGGGTCACCGACCCTCTAAACTGATCTAAATTGAAACATTTAGTTGACAGATTTTGTCTGTGTCGCTGCGGAGCAGAGTTTCATTACAGGCAGCTGTTAGACTTGATTCAATAGTTGCTAATACTCCAGAGATGCTGCTGAGAAATGGATCAACTAATTGTTGCAACATTTTAACAATTTGGAGTCTGCGCCTGAAGTACTGAGCTGCCAGACTCACACCAGAGACAGGGACATTCAACTTTACACTTAGATTTTGGAAAAATTGTAAAAACTAAAAAATGGAAAGCAATTGTAAAAAAGTCTTTATTACGATAATCTCAATTGAAACCGTTTTTGGAAGGTGAACAGCCCCTTTAATAAGTGGAATAACTGACCTGTGTAATTTTCTGCCACCAGCTGGAGGTGTCACAGCTAGAGGGCACCCTGCAGCAGCCCAAGTCTCAGTCAGCCATGTCACCTTACCTTGTTCCTGACACCCAAGCGCTCTGCCAACACCTGGGCATCATCAGGCAGCTAGCCACCAGCGGGCGCTTCATTCTTATTATACCTCGCGCAGGTAATGATGCCTGCATTTCACTGCTTCCTCAACTGCAAAATCTATAAAATACTCTCATGCTTATCTGTAACGAGAATAGTCAATAATAAGGATCAGATTGTCTGACTGACTTTCCTCGTAACAACTGACATTCTTCCTGTCCTCCCCCCAGTTATAGATGGTCTGGACTTTCTAAAAAAGGAAAATGCAGGTGCCAGGGACGGAATCCGTTACTTGGAGGCGGAATTTAAGAAAGGAAACCGGTATGTTTCTGCTGCAACCATAACAAAAATTATACTGTAAATGATAAGGATATTAGAAGTCACTGAGGGGTTGTTCTGTGACCATATAAAGGCACGAGGCTGCAGGCTGAGTTATACAGGGAACTCTGAGTATCACTCATGTATTATAAGGGTTAATGTACCCCCTACTGTAAATGATAAGGATATTAGAAGTCACTGAGGGGTTGTTCTGTGACCATATAAAGACACAAGGCTGCAGGCTGAGTTATACAGGGAACTCTGAGTATCACTCATGTATTATAAGGGATAATGTACCCCCTACTGTAAATGATAAGGATATTAGAAGTCACTGAGGGGTTGTTCTGTGACCATATAAAGACACAAGGCTGCAGGCTGAGTTATACAGGGAACTCTGAGTATCACTCATGTATTATAAGGGATAATGTACCCCCTACTGTAAATGATAAGGATATTAGAAGTCACTGAGGGGTTGTTCTGTGACCATATAAAGACACAAGGCTGCAGGCTGAGTTATACAGGGAACTCTGAGTATCACTCATGTATTATTAGGGATAATGTACCCCCTACTGTAAATGATAAGGATATTAGAAGTCACTGAGGGGTTGTTCTGTGACCATATAAAGGCACAAGGCTGCAGGCTGAGTTATACAGGGAACTCTGAGTATCACTCATGTATTATAAGGGATAATGTACCCCCTACTGTAAATGATAAGGATATTAGAAGTCACTGAGGGGTTGTTCTGTGACCATATAAAGGCACGAGGCTGCAGGCTGAGTTATACAGGGAACTCTGAGTATCACTCATGTATTATAAGGGATAATGTACCCCCTACTGTAAATTATAAGGATATTAGAAGTCATTGAGGGGTTGTTCTGTGACCATATAAAGGCACAAGGCTGCAGGCTGAGTTATACAGGGAACTCTGAGTATCACTCATGTATTATAAGGGATAATGTACCCCCTACTGTAAATGATAAGGATATTAGAAGTCACTGAGGGGTTGTTCTGTGACCATATAAAGGCACAAGGCTGCAGGCTGAGTTATACAGGGAACTCTGAGTATCACCCATGTATTATAAGGGATAATGTACCCCCTACTGTAAATGATTTCCGGATAATCTTATTTGTGCTCCAGGTATATCCGCTGCCAGAGAGAAACTGGAAAGAGCTACGAGAAGAACAAGCTAAAGAGGCAGGACACCGATGCTTGGTAAGGGATTGGTTAGGGATCGGTAAGGGATTGGCTTGCTTTATGGCAATAAAATAAATATAATAGCGCTGTACTTGGGAAAATTGCATTCATTATCAGGGGGGATTCAATCACATAAAAACACTACACCTAAGGCAATTGGACTTCAATACAAGCCCAAAACCCTTTTGGAGGCACAGATCTTCTCTATTAAATATTCCCCAAATAGCTGCCCATCTTTTCTGATGATTCCCAGCACATACTCTGGGCTGCATTCACTTAACTGAGCTTAGGGACGGAAGCACAATATGCAGTGTGTATCCAATATAACTGACACAATACAAGGCTGGTTATTTAGTTTTTATTCCAAGATATTAAGGGATACATATACTGTTAATATGAATGAATTTGTTACAACAGCGCCACCTGCTGGTCAGTTTCCCACCAGTCTGACCAGCAAGTAGTCAAGGAAGTTGTCAGGAGAGAGAAAGAGGCTGATGTTCTTCTGCTTAGGAATAAAATTAGAAACCTTTCTCACATCTTTCCTAAGCAGAAGAACACCAGTCTCTTTCTTTCTCCTGACAACTTCCTTGACTACTTGCTGGTCAGACTGGTGGGAAACTGACCAGCAGGTGGCGCTGTTATAACAAAATTCATTCATATTAACAGCACATGTAACCCCGAGCATTCTGGATAACCGGTCCCATAGCTGTACAAGTTTAAATGGCAGATTTGACCTCACTTGATCATTTCCCATGACCCCTAAGCTCTTGGCTTCTCAACAGCTGCCCAGAGCCCACTGAGCATGTGCAGTGCCCACATCCAATATACTGTGCTGTATATAAATCCTTCCTAAACACTGACAAAACATTCCATGATCTGTGTGTGTATTGCTCTGACTTCTACATCTGCACATTCACAAATGTTACTGCTCTGCCTATTAATGTCCTTACTCGCCCCTGATTGGGCTGCTCCTGTCTCCCACAGGCACCTCTATAAGATCTTGGACAGCTGCAAACAGCTCACTGTATCCCAGGGGAACAATGACGAGGATACAGCAGGAATGGTCACCATCATAACTGGCTTCCACCTTAATGACCCCCACAGCTTCTCCCCCGCAATGCAGGTCACTAACATGTCTGTCTGTTTTTGTCTGATACGAGAGGGAAGCTAAAAGGGAACATAAGGAAGTGATACTTTACAGAAAGGGGGATAGATACAGGGAACTGACTCCCAGCAGGGGTGGTAGGACTAATACAGTAAAGGAATAGGAGGGAGAGTGAAAGGGGGATAGATACAGGGAACAGACTCCCAGCAGAGATGAATTGCTAGAGTATCTATTATCTATTACAGACATTACATAAGTTGCTGTTGTACAAATAAAATGTTGTGTCCTTACAGACGGCTCTGCAGACAGCTTCCAGCTCTAACATAGAGATAAAGAACGTGCTGGAGTTCTACAAGCAGTGGAAGGAGATGGGCTGAGTGTGGGAAGTCACATGTGCTGGAGAAGCTTCCGCTCCCTCTCTCACCCATTGTGGCCTCCGAAATCTAAAACGGCGACTCCTGGGAATCAAACAAAACACACAATATTGGTGGCAGCAACCAATCGAAACCAGCGAGCCAAAAAAAAAATGTAAAAACATATGTTCTCTGTCTCTCTTGCACAAACGCGCTGCTTCCCCACCCGAAACGGCGTGGGCTGTGAAGTCGGAGGAAAGGAGGAGGAGCCTGCCACCGGGGCTGGAGGGATGGTCTTGGCATTCATCTACTACTGTATGACCCTAGTGTGTGACCACTAGCCTAGGACCATCCATCTTCCAGTTCCCCCTCGGCTGATTGGACCGGACCATGAATTATCTTTCCTTTTGTGTCAAGTGTGGTGACAGGAAAGAGTAACCCCCCCCCTTACCCCTTTGTTTCCCCCCAGTACCTGCTTCATTTCCCCTTTGTGCTCCAAATATTGCCTAATCTGCCCCTAACCACGCTGCACCCTATCCCAACCTTCTTTTCATTACCCCCTGTTTTCTTTTGTTAGATTCTTGTCAAAGGGTATTCGGTGATACCAGAGTGGAACTGCGAGGAGAGCGAGAATAAAGAAAACAGTGCTGTTTTATTCACCGCCTTTGTCTTTCTTTCATTTTGCCTTTGGAATACTAGAGAAAAGGCAATTAATATGGGGGTCAAATGAGGAGGCTGATGGTTATGGCGGCCTAGAGATTCGGAGGCTGATGGTTATGGCGGCAGAGAGTTGCGGAGACTGATATGGCGGCAGAGAGTTGCGGAGACTGGTGGATATGGCCACAAATAGTTGCAGATCCTGATGGATATGGCAGCAGAGACTGATGGATATGACAGGAGAGAGATGTGGAAGCTGATGGCGGGATAGGGATGCGGAGGCTGATGGATATGGCGAGAGAGAGATGTGGAGTCTGATGGATATGGTGAGAGAAAGATGCGGAGGCTGATGGATATGGTGGGAATAAGATGCGTTGGCTGATGGATATGGTTGGAGAAAGATGCGTAAGCTGATAGATATGGCAGTAGAAAGATGCGTAGGCTGACGGATATGGTGGGAGAAAGATGCGGAGGCTGATGGATATGGTGGGGTTAAGATGCAGAGGCTGATGGATATGGTGGGAGAAAAATACGTAGGCTGATGGATATGGTGGGGGAGAGATGCGGAGGCTGATAGATATGGCGGGAGAAAGATGCGTAGGCTGATGGATATGGCGGTAGAAAGATGCGGAGGCTGATGGATACGGTGGGGGAGAGATGCGGAGGCTGATGAATTTACTGATGAATAGAGGTTGAAGTTGAGGCATTGGAGGGTTTCAGGGAGTGATGCAAAGACGAATGTGTTAATGTAGAAGGTTATGGCGAGTGATGGAGACAGTGGAGAGAGATACAAAACCCTGGATGCTCTTATGTGACTCTTCTGAATAGTCTTCTGGGTACAGATGGGTATTCTGAGCGCCACCTACTGGCTGTGTCGGGGCTCTGAGGTACCAGAGGGTTTAATGGTGAAACATATTCACATGGAGCTTCTCATGGACGACTTATGTGCCACCCTCCCTGGTGCAGCAGCCAATCCCCGGGTGTGGTGCATGTGAGGTGCGGGATGGCACTTTGCAGCATTGCTCCTCCCAAACTGATTTATTTGTTTTATATTTCCCCAGTGTTGCCTATATGGAAGTTTAGCACTTACCCTTCAGCTTCTGTTGCCCTTTATATCTCTACTCAATCTCCAGCAATGGGGCATTTGCACTGGAGGTCAGCATGTAGCAGTAAAGGTCTGTCCCCTCCATCTTTCTGGTTGGCACAGTCTCTGGCATTGTCATGGAAAGAGTGAGCACAAGTTTACTTCCAACATATGGTTAATTTAAAGCTATACTACCCCTTTAGGAAAGTATTCAGTGCAACAAATTGTTCCCCGTGAATGTGCCAAGTGCCCGACTGATGAACTATAAATATTTCGGTGTATAACGCCGGTGCGTGTCGATAACATCCAGCTGGGTTAGATGAATCCCCTGCACCTGCTGGGAAGCAGAGCTCGCGCCCCCTGAGAGTCTTCCAGCAGCTGAGAGTGGGTGCAGGGTAGGAGGTTACACCCAGAACATTTGGGTGGCATTGGATTTAAAAGTTTATTTAATCCTGTTGATGTTGCCAGGCTATGTATACACTTCCAATTAAATTGTGTGAATCACCCGGCCCTAAATGTTCATTTTAATGTCCCGACATCCAGTGTATTGTTTCATCTGTACTCTGATTCCCAGAACTGACTGTACCCTGGCACCCTCTGCCCCATTCAGCTTTTTCTTTGTACTGCTCAGCACTAACAGCCTCTGCATTGTGCCACTTAATACTACCCAAACCAATTCATTCTGCCCCTCTAAACACTTCTATCTGCTCAAAGTAGAAAAGCTTCTGAGCCGAACTCGGCACTGGGATTTCCCTGAAATGTGCCCTGCCATGGTTACTGGGGTATTATACATGGAATTGGCCCTGTATTTATCTGCTGTGTGTTCTGGGGTATTATACATGGAATTGGCCCTGTATTTATCTGCTGTGTGTTCTGGGTATTATACATGGAATTGGCATGTATTATCTGCTGTGTCTGGGTATTATACATGGAATTGGCACTGTATTTATCTGCTGTGTGTTCTGGGGTATTATACATGGAATTGGCACTGTATTTATCTGCTGTGTGTTCTGGGGTATTATACATGGAATTGGCACTGTATTTATCTGCTGTGTGTTCTGGGGTATTATACATGGAATTGGCACTGTATTTATCCTGCTGTGTGTTCTGGGGTATTATACATGGAATTGGCCCTGTATTTATCTGCTGTGTGTTCTGGGGTATTATACATGGAATTGACACTGTATTTATCTGCTGTGTGTTCTGGGTATTATATATGGAATTGGCACTGTATTTATCTGCTGTGTGTTCTGGGGTATTATACATGGAATTGGCAATGTATTTATCTGCTGTGTGTTCTGGGGTATTATACATGGAATGGGCACTGTATTTATCTGCTGTGTGTTCTGGGGTATTATACATGGAATTGGCACTGTATTTATCTGCTGTGGGTTCTGGGTATTATACATGGAATTGGCTCTGTATTTATCTGCTGTGAGTTCTGGGGTATTATACATGGAATTGACACTGTATTTATCTGCTGTGTGTTCTGGGTATTATACATGGAATTGGCCCTGTATTTATCTGCTGTGTGTTCTGGGGTATTATACATGGAATTGGCCCTGTATTTATCTGCTGTGGGTTCTGGAGTATTATACATGGAATTGGCACTGTATTTATCTGCTGTGTGTTCTGGGTATTATATATGGAATTGGCACTGTATTTATCTGCTGTGTGTTCTGGGGTATTATACATGGAATTGGCACTGTATTTATCTGCTGTGGGTTCTGGGTATTATACATGGAATTGGCTCTGTATTTATCTGCTGTGAGTTCTGGGGTATTATACATGGAATTGACACTGTATTTATCTGCTGTGTGTTCTGGGTATTATACATGGAATTGGCCCTGTATTTATCTGCTGTGTGTTCTGGGGTATTATACATGGAATTGGCCCTGTATTTATCTGCTGTGTGTTCTGGGGTATTATACATGGAATTAGCACTGTATTTATCTGCTGTGTGTTCTGGGTATTATACATGGAATTGGCACTGTATTTATCTGCTGTGTGTTCTGGGGTATTATACATGGAATTGGCCCTGTATTTATCCTGCTGTGTGTTCTGGGGTATTATACATGGAATTGGCCCTGTATTTATCCTGCTGTGTGTTCTGGGTATTATACATGGAATTGGCCCTGTATTTATCTGCTGTGTGTTCTGGGGTATTATACATGGAATTAGCACTGTATTTATCTGCTGTGTGTTCTGGGGTATTATACATGGAATTGGCACTGTATTTATCCTGTTGTGTGTTCTGGGTATTATACATGGAATTGGCACTGTATTTATCTGCTGTGTGTTCTGGGTATTATACATGGAATTGGCCCTGTATTTATCTGCTGTGTGTTCTGGGGTATTATACATGGAATTGGCCCTGTATTTATCTGCTGTGTGTTCTGGGGTATTATACATGGAATTGGCCCTGTATTTATCTGCTGTGTGTTCTGGGGTATTATACATGGAATTGGCCCTGTATTTATCTGCTGTGGGTTCTGGGGTATTATACATGGAATTGGCACTGTATTTATCCTGCTGTGGGTTCTGGGGTATTATACATGGAATTGGCAGCCCTTTATATCTTGTCTCTCAAGGTTCTGGAGATAACTGTTCTGTTTCCTATAAGAGAGAGATTGATTTCATCCCTGGAAATCCCTGAATACACATTTTAGATTGTTAGCCCCAGGATAATGTTTCAGAATGTTGTGCCTTGTAAAATCCATCCCCCACCAGTTTTTGTGTTGGGGAGAAGGGAAATCTCTGAGTTGGTTCCCTGTGTAAGTGATTTACAAGCAGGCGCAGATTGGGCCGGGTTCCCTTGGCAATGAGGTTAAGCAGGGGGAAAGCTGAATGTTAATGAGGTTTGGGCTGGGAGAGAGGGGCTATTGTTTGCTGGAACACTCGCCTACTGAAAGGGGACCCAGTGTGACCCTCTCCCGCCGCTGAAGATTCTGTAACTCTCAGTGCCGGGGGCTAAGCAATATTTACATTTTGTCTTCACAGTAATAATGATAATCTTGGCTGAAAACTAATGTTATAGGAGTAGTTATTTCTACTGAGGTATTTCCCATGGTCACACAGGAACCTCCCCAAGGTGAGTGAATTTAATCTCCCCGGTAGTTACTGAGATACAGAGCTCTGATTCTCTACACTTTCTGCCCCAGGGCTGTTCTCTTTCCCATGGTCAGACAGGAACCAAGTTAAGTGAATCCAATCTCCCCCAGTTCTAGTGTTCAGAATAATAGCAGTGTGTTTAAAAAGTGAATAAAGCTTAAAATCCTTATAATAGGTTTTAAATCCATCCAGGCAAATGCATTGGGCAGTGGCGTAACTCCCGGGGGAGCAGGGGGTGCGATTGGGCCAGGGCCCCCCGGCAGCTCGCGCGCCACTCTGTTCTAGACTGCTTTCATCAGTCCCCAAAATGTTGTGCCATTTCTTGTTAGACAAGTCAATGTGTTCTTTGGCTAATTGTAAGCTCTTGAGCCCACGTCTTTTTTTCAATAATGGGACTTTGCGGGGGCTTCTTGCCGATAGTTTGGCTTCACATAGTCACTTCTAATTGTAACAGTATCACAGGGAACTTTACTCCTTCTTTACTCATCTTCCTGGTGCTGATCATTGGCTGATACTTTGCCATTTTGGATATTCTTCTCTCCATTCCATTGGTCCTTTTCTTACACGGCTTTCAGCCTTTCTGCACTTCTTTCTCTGTTCTCCTCTCTCCAATCAACTTTTGTATCAGTCTGCTGTTCTTCTGAACAATGTGATGAAGGAGCCATTTGAGTGAGAGCTTCAGAGTGAAATGCAGCACAACATTTTTTCTTTCTTCCTTAAAGGAGAAGGAAAGGCTAAAAGTAAGTAATCTTTATCAGAAAGGTCTATATAAATACACCAGTAACCCCTCAAAGTAATGCTGCTCTGAGTCCTCTGTCAAAAGAAACATCACATTTCTTTCCTTCTATTGTGTACTCATGGGCTTCTGTATCAGACTAACTGTTTTCAGCTTAAACCTCCAGGGCTTGGGCTTGAGCATGCTCAGTTTGTTCCTCTCTCCCCTCCCTGCTGTAATCTGAGCCCAGAGCTATGAGTGAGCAGGGAGAGACTCAGGCAGGAAGTGATGTCACACCAAGCTAATATGGCAGCTGCTATCCTAAACAAACAGAGAGCTTCTAGAGTTTACTCAGGAATGGTAAAGCATTCTGCAGAATAAATAATGTTATAGCCCCACTATTATGGCTAATCTATTAGCAATAAACTGCTTTGCTAGCTTTCCTTCTCCTTTAAATAAGGGCCCAAATTCATTCTTGTTTTTGCCCAGAATGAATGAGGTCACTAATTGAACTGGAGTCCAGCGCGGGTCCATTTTCTTTTTAAACCCGAACCCGCGATTTGACCTACATGTTCCCGCTACCCGACCCACAATAGGCCAACTAACCCTCCGACCCTCCGAGGACAGGAGAAACTGGAAGTGATGTCACATTTGCTTGGCAGTGACGTCACTCCTGTGCCGAATCTTCCCAACAAAAAATAAAAACTTGGAAGACCCACATTTCAAGCTCGGTTGCCCACAAACTGCCCGCACGGCCAAGGACCACTTTGCAGGACTAAATTGATCCCCACACTGCTATTATTTGGAACAAACTATTACCGGTATGGGATCAGTTATCCAGAAAGCTCAGAATTACGGAAAGGCTGACTCCTTTCTATCCATATTATTACAAATGATTTCCTTTTTCTGTGTAATAATAAAACAGTCGCTTGTACTTGATCCCAACTAAGATATAATTAATCCTTATTGGAAGCAAAACCAGCCTATTGGCTTTATTTCATGTTTAAATGATTTTCTATGGAGATCCAAATTACAGAAAGATCTGTTATCCAGAAAGCTCCAGGCCCCGATTATTCTGGATAACAGGTCCCATAACTATTATTGCAAGCTATTATGTGGATCAGTGCCATTATTTGGAACAATGAATGAGTCAATGACACAGAATGAGCAGTGTGATTTCTATTCTCCACTACAACTTCTAGTAAATGATTTGCCGTATGATCAGGTTAGTGATGTCGCGCTGCTATTATTCTGAACACAACTGTAAGCGATTCCCGTCTTTCCCTGGTCGTTCCAGAGCACTGGTTCTTTGTCATGGACCCTGCATTGGGTTTTTAAACGTAATTCATGTGTCTGTTTTGTACTGCGAGTTCTGACTCCTGAACTAGAAGAACTGACTGCTACATTGTTACAAGAGTCGGAACCACAGGAAAGAAAGAAGGAAGAAATAAAGCTGATGATTAAAGGGTAAGCGATCTCTTGCTAGCGGAGACCTCGCCCTTGCTCCCATCTACCGGTACAACAGGGGAACTTAACCCTTTGCAGCACCTGTCCCGGGTTAGTAAGTGGGGGGAGCTACTGTTGCATGGGATACAGATGTAGGGGTGCTGCTGTTGCATGGGATACAGATGTAGGGGTGCTGCTGTTGCATGGGATACAGATGCAAGGGTGCTGCTGTTGCATGGGATACAGATGTAGGGGTGCTGCTGTTGCATGGGATACAGATGTAGGGGAGCTGCTGTTGCATGGGATACAGATGTAGGGGTGCTGCTGTTGCATGGGATACAGATGTAGGGGAGCTGCTGTTGCATGGGATACAGATGTAGGGGAGCTGCTGTTGCATGGGATACAGATGTAGGGGAGCTGCTGTTGCATGGGATACAGATGTAGGGGTGCTGCTGTTGCATGGGATACAGATGTAGGGGAGCTGCTGTTGCATGGGATACAGATGTAGGGGTGCTGCTGTTGCATGGGATACAGATGTAGGGGAGCTGCTGTTGCATGGGATACAGATGTAGGGGAGCTGCTGTTGCATGGGATACAGATGTAGGGGTGCTGCCGTTGCATGGGATACAGACGTAGGGGTGCTGCCGTTGCATGGGATACAGACGTAGGGGTGCTGCCGTTTCATGGGATACAGATGTAGGGGTGCTGCGGTTGCATGGGATGCAGATGTAGGGGTGCTGCAGCAGTTGTTGCTCGCAATGGAGGGTGGGGACAGAGAAAGGGAAATGTAAGACGGGGGCCCCTTTTCAGAAGAGCACAAAGCTCTTATAGACCCGGATCTCCTGATTGAATGGAGGCGCCCAATGGGAGGCGGGGGGTAGGGGGATTGGCTCTATCCCAAGATCCCCAGCCAAGGAATGTGCAGAGAAAGGCAGTTCTGCAGCCGAGTTTCCCTGCCAGGAGTTAGCCCTGCTCCCATCCTACAAGCCTCAAGATTACAACTAACAGGGACCCATGAGAGGACAAACTCCCAGGAGCAGGTCAGTGTGGGGGCAGGGGCTCCTGGGGGCTCGGGAAGCTCTGGGCCTTCATGGCTCTGAGATAATCTGTGTGTCTGACAGTTGCTGGTTGGGATCCTGTAGCTCAGAGAGAGAATTCAGAGATGCCCCTAATAACCCTTTCACTGCAGTCATATTGTGTGTTTTAGGGTTAAACCATCAGCCCTCCTGGTGTAGTTCAACTACAGCTCCCCAGCCAGTGACAAGTGGAAGTCCACATGTTTTTAACTCTTTCACTGCCGGCCATTATTAACTCTTTGTTGTGGGTAGGGCTTATTGTGTTCTTTGATAGAGGGGAGTTCAATATCATTTCCCTTTGTCAGACTGACTGTGGGGATTGTTTACCCTTCACCATCTATCTCTTTGTCCTGTTGGATTCAAACCAAGGCCCATTTGTTTTAATCCCACTCGGAACCTGCCCAGTGCAAGTACTACAGTCATAGGAAAAAGTGTGGGAACCCCTCTCAGCCTGCATAATAATTTACTCCAATTTCAATTAAAAATATAACAGTGGTATGTCTTTCATTTCCCAGGAACATCTGAGGACTGGGCTGTTTTCTGAACAAAGAGTTTTAGTGAAGCAGTATTCAGTTGTCAATACTCCCAACTGTCCCTTTTTCAGAGGGACAGTCCCTCTTTTGACAGCTCAACCCGCAGTCCCTCATTTGTACTGGAAAGTCCCTCTTTTCTCTGCACTGAACAGCCAGAAAAAGAAACAGTTTCTCACTTAATTGGCTTTTAGCAGAGAGCCCAGAACAGCTAACACGTGCAAATAAGATACTTTGTAACAATTTTGAGACACAAAAACACAGTTTAGATAAGGAGAAATATTTTCAAACTTTCATAACCTGCCAAATTTTTGTAAATGAACATGGTAATTAGGGTGTGGTCAAAAAATTGCTGCGCTACGTGCGGAAAAAAATTTTTTGTCCCTCTTTTTACTTCCAAAATGTTGGGAGGTATGAGTTGTATGAAATTAAATCAAATGTTGAAAAACTGGCTGTGCAAAAATGTGTGAACCCTTGTAATTTGGCTAATTTGAATGCATGTAATTGCTCAATACTGATTACTGACAACACCAAATTGGTTGGATTAGCTCGTTAAGCCTTGAACTTCATAGGCAGGTGGGTCCAATCATGAGAAAAGGTATTTAAGGTGACCAATTGCAAGTTGTGCTTCTGTTTGACTCTCCTCTGAAGAGTGACAGCATGGGATCCTCAAAGCAACTCTCAAAAAAGATCTGAAAACAAAGATTGTTCAGTATCAGGGTTTAGGGGAAGGCTACAAAAAGCATCTCAGAGGTTTATTAAACTGTCAGTTCCAACTGTAAGGAATGGAATGAGGAAATGGAAGGCCACAGGCACAGTTGCTGTAAAACCCAGGTCTGACAGGCCAAGAAAAATACAGGAGCGACATATGCGGAGGATTGTGAGAATGTTACAGACAAGCCAAAGATCATCTCCAAAGACCTGCAAGAAGATCCTGCTGCAGATGCAGGTGTATCTGTACATCGTTCTACAATTCAGCACAATTTGCACAAAGAACATGTGTATGGCAGGGGGATGAGAAGCCCTTTCTGCACTCACACAAACACACTCGCTTGTTCTATGGAAAAGATCATTTACACAACACACAGGCATTTTGGAACAAAGAGCTTTGGACTGAGGAGACACAAATTGAGTTATTTGTTCATAACAAAAAGCGATTTACATGGCGGGAGAAGAACACGACATTCCTAGAAAAACACCTGCTACCGACTGTCACATTTGGTGGAGGTCCCATCATGCTGTGGGGCTGTGTGGCTAGTTCAGGGACTGTGTGACTAGTTCAGGGGCTGTGTGGCTAGTTCAGGGGCTGTGTGGCTAGTTCAGGGGCTGTGTGACTAGTTCAGGGGCTGTGTGGCTAGTTCAGGGGCTGTGTGGCTAGTTCAGGGGCTGTGTGACTAGTTCAGGGGCTGTGTGGCTAGTTCAGGGACTACTGGGGCCCTTGTTAAAGTCCAGGGTCGGATGAATTCAACCCAATATCAACAAATTCTTCAGGATAATGTTCAAGCATCAGTCACAAAGTTGAAGTTACGCTGCAGGGGTCGGATATTCCAACAAGACAATGACAAAAAAAACAAAACTCCAAACAATTAAGAGGGGTTCCCAAACTTTTTATTTTTCTTTTTTTCATATGACTGTTTATGAGAAACAGACCGTAGGGCTTTGGGGCGCATGCTGAGAGAGGAGGTCTTTTAAGAATCTATCTGAATAGGGAATCCAATCTCCCCCAGTACTTACCCAGGTACAGAGCTCTGATTCTCTGTACTTCCTGCTCCTGGGCTGTTCTCTTTCCCATGGTCAGACAGGAACATCCCCCTGGGAAAGTAAATCCAATCTCCCCCAGTACTTACCCAGGTACAGAGCTCTGATTCTCTGTACTTCCTGCTCCTGGGCTGCTCTCTTTCCCATGGTCAGACAGGAACCTCCCCCTGGGTAAGTGAATCCAATCTCCCCCAGTACTTACCCAGGTACAGAGCTCTGATTCTCTGTACTTCCTGCTCCTGGGCTGTTCTCTTTCCCATGGTCAGACAGGAACCTCCCCCTGGGTAAGTGAATCCAATCTCCCCCAGTACTTACCCAGGTACAGAGCTCTGATTCTCTGTACTTCCTGCTCCTGGGCTGTTCTCTTTCCCATGGTCAGACAGGAACCTCCCCCTGGGTAAGTGAATCCAATCTCCCCCAGTACTTACCCAGGTACAGAGCTCTGATTCTCTGTACTTCCTGCTCCTGGGCTGTTCTCTTTCCCATGGTCAGACAGGAACCTCCCCCTGGGTAAGTGAATCCAATCTCCCCCAGTACTTACCCAGGTACAGAGCTCTGATTCTCTGTACTTCCTGCTCCTGGGCTGTTCTCTTTCCCATGGTCAGACAGGAACCTCCCCCTGGGTAAGTGAATCCAATCTCCCCCAGTACTTACCCAGGTACAGAGCTCTGATTCTCTGTACTTCCTGCTCCTGGGCTGTTCTCTTTCCCATGGTCAGACAGGAACCTCCCCCTGGGTAAGTGAATCTCCCCCAGTACTTACCCAGGTACAGAGCTCTGATTCTCTGTACTTCCTGCTCCTGGGCTGTTCTCTTTCCCATGGTCAGACAGGAACCTCCCCCTGGGTAAGTGAATCCAATCTCCCCCAGTATTTACCCAGGTACAGAGCTCTGATTCTCTGTACTTCCTGCTCCTGGGCTGTTCTCTTTCCCATGGTCAGACAGGAACCTCCCCCTGGGTAAGTGAATCCAATCTCCCCCAGTACTTACCCAGGTACAGAGCTCTGATTCTCTGTACTTCCTGCTCCTGGGCTGTTCTCTTTCCCATGGTCAGACAGGAACCTCCCCCTGGGTAAGTGAATCCAATCTCCCCCAGTACTTACCCAGGTACAGAGCTCTGATTCTCTGTACTTCCTGCTCCTGGGCTGTTCTCTTTCCCATGGTCAGACAGGAACCTCCCCCTGGGTAAGTGAATCCAATCTCCCCCAGTACTTACCCAGGTACAGAGCTCTGATTCTCTGTACTTCCTGCTCCTGGGCTGTTCTCTTTCCCATGGTCAGACAGGAACCTCCCCCTGGGTAAGTGAATCCAATCTCTCCCAGTACTTACCCAGGTACAGAGTTCTGATTCTCTGTACTTCCTGCTCCTGGGCTGTTCTCTTTCCCATGGTCAGACAGGAACCTCCCCCTGGGTAAGTGAATCCAATCTCCCCCAGTACTTACCCAGGTACAGAGCTCTGATTCTCTGTACTTCCTGCTCCTGGGCTGTTCTCTTTCCCATGGTCAGACAGGAACCTCCCCCTGGGTAAGTGAATCTCCCCCAGTACTTACCCAGGTACAGAGCTCTGATTCTCTGTACTTCCTGCTCCTGGGCTGTTCTCTTTCCCATGGTCAGACAGGAACCTCCCCCTGGGTAAGTGAATATAGTCTCACCCCAGTTCCTGCCCTGGGTCAGAGCTTTGAACTTCCTTCTGGAGACAAGTTAGGGCCTGGGCAGGCAAAGGAGCCACTGTAGCTAATTTTAATGGGGAAGTTAAACTAAATTTAAAAACTGACATGAGTCGCACGCTAACTTCCAGTATCCCTTGTTATCTCCAGTTAGACAAGTTAGTTAGAGCTGCTCGCGTGGTGGTGCGAGGTTGAACACCTTGATAAATGCATTGGTTGGTTTTAAATTTCACCTTTTTCTTGTTGCCTTGCTCCTCGCTTGGGATGAAATGTCTGGCTGAGCAGCAGTGGGACTGATTGGAAAGATAATCTAGCCTGACTAGTTGTTTGGTTGCTAAGTCACCTAGCCCTAGTTACCAGGTACAGTTTAAAAATCCGGGTTTGAAAACGTGCACATTCCAAGGCAAAGTAAGAAAATTATATTTTTATATGGTTATCTGCAGGACATTAGCAGTTACAGACTCTTCTCTCCCTGCAGGTGTGTCACTTCATCAACTGTTTTATTGCAGGATTTAAAGTGATTCCGCATGTTTTTCACCAGCAGAGTTATCATTTGCCCCAGGCACAAATCATTGTGTGTCCCACTGCCCCAACAGCAGAACAAATACAGGACCAACTCCATGTATTATACCCAGGCCTGGACTGAAATTCAAAATAGCCCTGGCATTTCACGTACACAGCAGCCCAAACAGCCTCCCACCAGCCCAATATATAGTGATTGTCTATGGCAACTTACAGCAGCCCCTCTGGCATTTGCCCAAACCCACAGATTGCCAGTCTGGGCCTGATTATACCCCAGAACCCTCAGCAGGATAAATACAGGGCCAATTCCATGTATAATACCCCAGAACACACAGCAGATAAATACAGTGCCAATTCCATGTATAATACTCCAGAACACACAGCAGATAAATACAGTGCCAATTCCATGTATAATACCCCAGAACACACAGCAGATAAATACAGTGCCAATTTCATGTATAATACCCCAGAACCCACAGCAGATAAATACAGTGCCAATTCCATGTATAATACTCCAGAACACACAGCAGATAAATACAGTGCCAATTCCATGTATAATACCCCAGAACACACAGCAGATAAATACAGTGCCAATTTCATGTATAATACCCCAGAACCCACAGCAGATAAATACAGGACCAATTCCATGTATAATACCCCAGAACCCACAGCAGGATAAATACAGTGCCAAGTCCATGTATAATACCCCAGAACACACAGCAGATAAATACAGGACCAATTCCATGTATAATACCCCAGAACACACAGCAGGATAAATACAGGCCCAATTCCATGTATAATACCCCAGAACCCACAGCAGATAAATACAGGACCAATTCCATGTATAATACCCCAGAACCCACAGCAGATAAATACAGGACCAATTCCATGTATAATACCCCAGAACCCACAGCAGAATAAATACAGGACCAATTCCATATATAAATACCCCAGAACACACAGCAGATAAATACAGGACCAATTCCATGTATAATACCCCAGAACCCACAGCAGATAAATACAGGACCAATTCCATGTATAATACCCCAGAACCCACAGCAGATAAATACAGGACCAATTCCATGTATAATACCCCAGAACACACAGCAGATAAATACAGGACCAATTCCATGTATAATACCCCAGAACCCACAGCAGATAAATACAGGACCAATTCCATGTATAATACCCCAGAACCCACAGCAGATAAATACAGTGCCAATTCCATGTATAATACCCCAGAACACACAGCAGGATAAATACAGGACCAATTCCATGTATAATACCCCAGAACACACAGCAGATAAATACAGTGCCAATTCCATGTATAATACCCCAGAACCCACAGCAGATAAATACAGTGCCAATTCCATGTATAATACCCCAGAACCCACAGCAGGATAAATACAGGGCCAATTCCATGTATAATACCCCAGAACACACAGCAGATAAATACAGTGCCAATTCCATGTATAATACCCCAGAACACACAGCAGAAAAATACAGGGCCAATTCCATGTATAATACCCCAGAACACACAGCAGGATAAATACAGTGTCAATTCCATGTATAATACCCCAGAACACACAGCAGAAAAATACAGTGCCAATTCCATGTATAATACCCCAGAACACACAGCAGATAAATACAGGGCCAATTCCATGTATAATACCCCAGAACCCACAGCAGATAAATACAGTGCCAATTCCATGTATAATACCCCAGAACACACAGCAGATAAATACAGTGCCAATTCCATGTATAATACCCCAGAACCCACAGCAGGATAAATACAGGGCCAATTCCATGTATAATACCCCAGAACACACAGCAGATAAATACAGTGCCAATTCCGTGTATAATACCCCAGAACACACAGCAGATAAATACAGGGCCAATTCCGTGTATAATACCCCAGAACACACAGCAGATAAATACAGTGCCAATTCCATGTATAATACCCCAGAACCCACAGCAGATAAATACAGGGCCAATTCCGTGTATAATACCCCAGAACACACAGCAGGATAAATACAGTGCCAAGTCCATGTATAATACCCCAGAATACACAGCAGGATAAATACAGTGCCAAGTCCATGTATAATACCCCAGAACACACAGCAGGATAAATACAGTGCCAATTCCATGTATAATACCCCAGAACACACAGCAGGATAAATACAGTGCCAATTCCATGTATAATACCCCAGAACACACAGCAGATAAATACAGGACCAATTCCATGTATAATACCCCAGAACACACAGCAGGATAAATACAGTGCCAATTCCATGTATAATACCCCAGAACACACAGCAGATAAATACAGGACCAATTCCATGTATAATACCCCAGAACACACAGCAGGATAAATACAGGCCCAATTCCATGTATAATACCCCAGAACCCACAGCAGATAAATACAGGACCAATTCCATTTATAATACCCAGAACACACAGCAGATAAATACAGGACCAATTCCATGTATAATACCCCAGAACACACAGCAGGATAAATACAGGCCCAATTCCATGTATAATACCCCAGAACCCACAGCAGATAAATACAGGCCCAATTCCATGTATAATACCAGAAACACGCAGATAATACAGGGCAATTCCATTATAATACCAGAACACACAGCAGGATAAATACAGGGCCAATTCCATGTATATACCCAGAACACACAGCAGATAAATACAGGGCCAATTCATGTATAATCCCCAGAACACACAGCAGATAAATCGTGCAATTCCATGTATATTATACACCCAGAACCCACGCAGGATAATACAGGGCCATTCATGTATAATACCCAGAACCACACTGATAATACAGGGCAATTCCATGTATATACCCAGAACCACAGCGATAAATACAGGGCCAATTCCATGTATAATACCCAGAACACACAGCAGGATAAATACAGGGCCAATTCATGTATAATACCAGAACACACAGCAGATAAATACAGTGCCAATCCATGTATAATACCAGAACACACAGCAATAAATACAGGACCAATTCCATGTATAATACCCAGAACCCACAGCAGATAATACAGTGCCCTAATAATACCCAGAACACACAGCAGATAAATACAGGGCAATTCCGTGTATAATACCCAGAACACAGCAGATAATACGTGCAATTCCATGATAATACCCCAGAACCACAGCAGATAAATACAGGCCAATTCCGTGTATAATACCCACAACACACAGCAGGATAAATACAGTGCCAAGTCCATGTATAATACCCCAGAATACACAGCAGGATAAATACAGTGCCAAGTCCATGTATAATACCCCAGAAACACACAGCAGGATAATACAGTGCCAATTCCATGTATAATACCCAGAACACACAGCAGATAAATACAGGGCCAATTCCATGTATAATACCCAGAACACACAGGCAGATAAATACCAGTGTCAATTCCATGTATAATACCCAGAAACACAGCAGAAAAATACAGGGCCAATTCCATGCTATAATAAACCCAGAACACACAGCAGGATAAATACAGGCAATTCCATGTATAATACCCAGAACACACAGCAGAAAATACAGTGCCAATTCCATGTATAATACCCCAGAACACCCAGCAGATAAATACAGGGCCAATTCCATGTATAATACCCAGAACCCACAGCAGATAAATACAGTGCCAATTCCATGTATAATACCCAGAACACACAGCGATAATACAGGCCAATTCCATGTATAATACCCCAGAACCCACAGCAGGATAAATACAGGGCCAATTCCATGTATAATACCCCAGAACACACAGCAGATAAATACAGTGCCAATTCCATGTAATAATACCCAGAACACACAGCAGATAAATACAGGGCCAATTCCTGTATAATACCCCAGAAACACAGCAGATAAATACAGTGCCAATTCCATGTATAATACCCAGAACAACAGCAGATAAATACAGGCCAATTCCATGTATAATACCCCAGAACCACAGCAGATAAATACAGGGCCAATTCCGTGTATAATACCCAGAACAACAGCAGGATAAATACAGTGCCAAGTCCATGTATAATACCCCAGAATACACAGCAGATAAATACAGTGCCAAGTCCATGTATAATACCCCAGAACACACAGCAGGATAAATACAGTGCCAATTCCATGTATAATACCCCAGAACACACAAGCAGGATAAATACAGTGCAATTCCATGATATAATAACCCCAGAACACACAGCAGATAAATACAGGACCAATTCCATGTATAATACCCCAGAACACACAGCAGGATAAATAAGGGCCAATTCCATGTATAATACCCCAGAACACACAGCAGATAAATACAGGCCCAATTCCATGTATAATACCCCAGAACCCACAGCTGGATAAATACAGGGCCAATTCCATGTATAATACCCAGAACACACAGCAGATAAATACAGGGCCAATTCCATGTATAATACCCCAGAACCCACAGCAGATAAATACAGTGCCAATTCCATGTATAATACCCAGAACACACAGCAGATAAATACAGTGCCAATTCCATGTATAATACCCCAGAACCCACAGCAGGATAAATACAGGCCAATTCCATGTATAATACCCAGAACACACAGCAGGATAAATACAGTGTCAATTCCATGTATAATACCCCAGAACACACAGCAGAAAATACAGGCCAATTCCATGTATAATACCCCAGAACACACAGCAGGATAAATACAGTGTCAATCCATGTATAATACCCCAGAACACACAGCAGAAAATACAGTGCCAATTCCATGTATAATACCCCAGAACACACAGCAGATAAATACAGGCCAATTCCATGTATAATACCCCAGAACACACAGCAGATAAATACAGTGCCAATTCCATGTATAATACCCCAGAACCACAGCAGATAAATACAGGGCCAATTCCATGTATAATACCCAGAACACACAGCAGATAAATACAGTGCCAATTCCATGTATAATACCCAGAACACACAGCAATAAATACAGGCCAATTCCTGTATAATACCCCAGAACACACAGCAGATAAATACAGTGCCAATTCCATGTATAATACCCAGAACACACAGCAGATAAATACAGGGCCAATTCCATGTATAATACCCAGAACCACAGCAGATAAATACAGGCCAATTCCGTGTATAATACCCCAGAACACACAGCAGATAAATACAGTGCCAAGTCATGTATAATACCCAGAAACACAGCGGGAAAATACAGCCAATCCATGTATAATACCCAGAACAACAGCAGGATAAATACAGGCCAATTCCATGTATAATACCCCAGAACACACAGCAGATAAATACAGTGCCAATTCCATGTAAAATACCCAGAACACACAGCAGATAAATACAGCCAATTCCATGTATAATACCCAGAACACACAGCAGAAAATATAGGCCAATTCCATGTATAATACCCCAGAACACACAGCAGATAAATACAGACCAATTCCATGTATATACCCAGAACACACAGCAGATAAATACAGGCCAATTCCATGTATAATACCCCAGAACCACAGCAGATAAATACAGGCCAATTCCATGTATAATACCCAGAACACACAGCAGATAAATACAGGCCAATTCCATGTATAATACCCCAGAACACACAGCAGGATAAATACAGGCCAATTCCATGTATAATACCCCAGAACCCACAGCAGAAAATACAGCCAATTCCATGTATAATACCCAGAACACACAGCAGAAAATACAGGCCAATTCCATGTATAATACCCAGAACACACAGCAGGATAAATACAGGCAATTCCATGTATAATACCCAGAACACACAGCAGAAAATACAGGGCCAATTCCATGTATAATACCCAGAACACACAGCAGATAAATACAGGGCCAATTCCATGTATAATACCCAGAACACACAGCAGATAAATACAGCCAATTCCATGTATAATACCCCAGAACCCACAGCGGATAAATACAGGGCCAATTCCATGTATAATACCCCAGAACACACAGCAGATAAATACAGGCCAATTCCATGTATAATACCCAGAACACACAGCAGATAAATACAGGCCAATTCCTGTATAATACCCCAGAACACACAGCAGATAAATACAGGCCAATTCCATGTATAATACCCAGAACACACAGCAGATAAATACAGGGCCAATTCCATGTATAATACCCAGAACCACAGCAGATAAATACAGGGCAATTCCATGTATAATACCCCAGAACACACAGCAGATAAATACAGGCCAATCCATGTATAATACCCCAGAACACACAGCAGAAAATACAGGCCAATTCCATGTATAATACCCCAGAACACACAGCAGATAAATACAGTGCAATTCCATGTATAATACCCAGAACACACAGCAGATAAATACAGTGCCAATTCCATGTATAATACCCAGAACACACAGCGATAAATACAGGCCAATTCCATGTATAATACCCAGAACACACAGCAGATAAATACAGGCCAATTCATGTATAATACCCCAGAACACACAACAGATAAATACAGGCCAATTCCATGTATAATACCCAGAACACACAGCGGATAAATACAGGCCAATTCCATGTATAATACCCAGAACCACAGCAGATAAATACAGGCCAATTCCATGTATAATACCCCAGAACACACAGCAGATAAAAAATACAGTGTCAATTCCATGTATAATACCCCAGAACCCACAGCAGATAAATACAGTTCAATTCCATGTATAATACCCAGAACACACAGCAGATAAATACAGTGCAATTCCATGTATAATACCCAGAACACACAGCAGATAAATACAGGGCCAATTCCATGTATAATACCCAGAACACACAGCAGATAAATACAGGGCCAATTCCATGTATAATACCCCAGAACACACAGCAGGATAAATACAGGCCAATTCCATGTATAATACCCAGAACACACAGCAGATAAATACAGGCCAATTCCATGTATAATACCCCAGAACCCACAGCTGATAAATACAGGGCCAATTCCCATGTATAATACCCAGACACACACAGCAGATAAATACAGGCCAATTCCATGTATAATACCAGAACACACAGCAGGATAAATACAGGGCCAATTCCATGTATAATACCCCAGAACACACAGCAGATAAATACAGGCCAATTCCATGTATAATACCCAGAACACACAGCAGATAAATACAGGGCCAATTCCATGTATAATACCCAGAACACACAGCAGATAAATACAGGGCCAATTCCATGTATAATACCCCAGAACACACAGCAGATAAATACAGGGCCAATTCCATGTATAATACCCCAGAACACACAGCAGATAAATACAGGGCCAATTCCATGTATAATACCCCAGAACACACAGCAGATAAATACAGTGTCAATTCCATGTATAATACCCAGAACACACAGCAGATAAATACAGTGCCAATTCCATGTATAATACCCCAGAACACACAGCTGGATAAATACAGGGCCAATTCCATGTATAATACCCAGAACACACAGCAGATAAATACAGGGCCAATTCCATGTATAATACCCCAGAACACACAACAGATAAATACAGGGCCAATTCCATGTATAATACCCAGAACACACAGCTGGATAAATACAGGGCCAATTCCATGTATAATACCCCAGAACACACAGCAGATAAATACAGTGCCAATTCCATGTATAATACCCCAGAACACACAGCAGATAAATACAGTGTCAATTCCATGTATAATACCCCAGAACCCACAGCAGATAAATACAGTGTCAATTCCATGTATAATACCCCAGAACACACAGCAGATAAATACAGTGTCAATTCCATGTATAATACCCCAGAACACACAGCAGATAAATACAGTGTCAATTCCATGTATAATACCCCAGAACCCACAGCAGATAAATACAGTGTCAATTCCATGTATAATACCCAGAACACACAGCAGATAAATACAGGGCCAATTCCATGTCTAAAATAGCTTTGAAATTGAGACTGTGCTGGAAAGGGGCGTAACCTTCAACAGTGGGCGGAGTTTTAAAACAACATGGCACCCACCATAATTGTTATTTCTTACTCTTTTGCATATAATCTTTAAACTGCGTGGGCTTCCAACTGGCTGGTGCCTTGTACAAAATAATTGCTTTGACACCACTTCAACTAAATACACTGCGAGGTGGGCGTGGCTTTAAACTTTAAAGGGCTGGTTCACCTTGAAGGAAACTTTTATTTTGTTATAGAACGGCCAATTCTAAGCAACATTTAAACTGCCTTTCATTATATAATTTTTTTTATAGATTTATAGTTATTCAACTTTTTCTTCTGACTCTTTTTCAGTTTTTAAATGGGGGGGGGTCACTGACTCTGTCTATAAAAACAAATACTCTGTAAGGCTACAAATGTGTTGTTGTTACTTTTTATTCCTCCTCTTTCTATTCAGGCCTCTCCTATTCATATTCCAGTTTATTATTCAAATCAGTGCATGGTTGCTAGGGGAATTTAGACCCTAGCAACCAGACGGCTGAAATTACAAATTGGAGAGCTGCTGAATAAAAAGCTAAATAAGTCAAAAACCACAAAAAATGAAAACCAATTGCAAAGTGTCTCAGAATCTCCCTCTCTACAGCATACTAACAGTTAATTTAAAGGTAAACAACCCCTTAAAGTTCAATATTGCGGCTGTTAAGGACAAATATGTGGTATTATTTTCTTGATACATCTTTTTACAAAATAAAAACCAGTTTATACAACGTGAACTTTCCATTTTCCTACTGTTTCCCATGTGTCTTTGAAAGGCGCCGCTCAATAGGGTACAGCTCGGCTTCCGTAGCCAGCAAACGCGGGTCAACGTCTCCCGTAGCAACAAGGAGCTCTGCGAAAACTGCCCGGCTTCCGTAGCATTCCCGCCAGCCATGGGATCTGCGCGGTTCCCCTAACAACAGAGTTGCTTGTGCCGTCCTCTCGGCTTCCGTAGCTGTCCCAATGAACTTTGAGTTTTCACTTTCGCTTTCCCCCGCCTTGAAGTTGTCAGTCACGAGACTTACAGAAATAGTCGGACACCTCTCATGAAAGTAACTGGAGGCGGCTGCGTGTACAAGGAATAGTGGGAAAGTGAGTGGAGACTGAGGATTGGAGGAATGGCGGGAAAACGCTCTGAGGGAGAGTTGAGGAGAAGGAGCGAGGCTTTTGAGGATATACTGGAGGGACGACGACAGTCTAGTGACCTAAGATTTGCAATGAGGAGCTACACACCTGTCCTTTACAAGAACCTGACCCCCTGCCCACCCAGTGCCTTAAAGGCTAAAGTTCTCCAGTCCTCAGAGCTGCAATATGTCCTTGGTCAAATCTCCTCAGAAACTGGGCAGCCCCTGGAATCCCTCCAGCAACAGGCGACAGACATTCTAGATGAAATGGGTCACGGTCTGCGGATGGGCGCTGTCCGATTCTTTGCTCTCACTTTAAGTAAGATCTTCAAGCGCCTTTTCCAGAAAGTGCTCGTCAACGAGGAAGGAATCCGGATGCTGACGGAAACCATTCGAGAGCACCCAGTCGTGCTCATTCCCAACCACCAGAGCTACATTGACTTTTTGATGCTGTCCTACCTACTGTACACGTACGACCTGCCGATTCCCGTCATCGCCTCAGGAATAGCCCTCACCGGCATGACATTTGTAGGAGAGCTGCTGCGCATGGCCGGCGCCTTCTATATAAGACGAGGAATCCGAGGGAACAAGCTCTATTGGGCGGTCTTTGCCGAATATGTAAAGACCTTAGTGCGGAATGGTTACGCTCCAGTGGAATTCTTTATTGAAGGTTGGAGGAGCAGAACAGGCAAGATGTTAAATCCAAAGTTTGGCATGTTAACTGTCATCATGGAGCCATTTTTTAAAGGTGAAGTGTCTGACACCTACATTGTTCCAATCAGTATTACTTATGAAAGGGTTCTGGAAGAATCTCTCCTCGCGTATGAACTTCTTGGTGTGCCGAAACCCAAAGAGTCTACGTTGGGTATGATAAAAGCGAGGGGCATTCTCAATGAGAACTTCGGAACCATTCATATTTACTTCGGAGAACCTTTATCATTACGGTCTCTGTCTTCTGGGAAATTAGATCTGTCACAGTATAATCTACAGCCCAGACATCTTCCCCAGGAACCCTCTGAAGACGTGCGCCTATTTGTCTGTGACGTGGCTTACAATGTGGAACTTACCCAAATTACAAATATGGTTCTTAGCCCTGGAGTCTTGGTGGCAACCATTTTGCTGCAGAATTTACCAGAGATGGACTTTAATGTCTTGGTTGAAAAGATTATTTGGCTGAAAGATTTGGTAGAAGCCTTTGGAGGGTTTCTAGAGTGGCCCAATAACTTGTCAGCCAGCAGAGTGGTTCAGTCCATCATTGATCTCCATTCACATACTCTCAGTCTCATCGATGGTCACGTGGCTTTATTTGAGAAGCACACAGGTTCACTGACGGAGGATGTTGTCTTTAAACAAGCAGTTTCTATACTTACATGTGCATTATATCGGAACCATATGATCAATGTGTGTGTACGCCCTGCACTGGTGGTTCTGGCTTGTGAAATGGCACAGACCTCCAGGAAAGAAGACATTGTTAAGTCATTTAACTTCTTGAGGGACATCTTTTCCAAAGAGTTCATCTTCTTACCCAGGTCTGAAGAGAAGGATTTTGATGAAGGCTGCATCATGTTGGCCAAATGTGAGATCATTCATGTCACTCCTAATGAAATTGAATTAACGGACAACGGGGCAATTGCTGTTTTGTTTTTATCAAAGATGTTTCAACCATTTGTTGAAGGGTATAAGTTGGCCATCATGTATCTGTCGAGGGAATTTACTGATGCCTTCACAGAAATAGAGTATGTGTCTGGAATGAGGAGTTTTATTTCTCAACTGATTGCATCTGGAGCCAGTCAGTGCTTTGAAGCTTTATCTTCTGATATGCAAAAAAATACACTGTCCTCCTTTGTACAACTTGGGGTTTTAACGAAATTGAAATCGGCCAATGAGGTAGCCTTTTGTATAGAGATGAAGTTGCTGAAGGAAACAGCGGAAAAGCTTGGACTGCAACTGTGTCCAGAAAAGCTACCGTCATCCTGACTTTGAGGATTATTTCCTTTTGCTGAATATTGTTGGGCAGTATATATCTACCCCCCCTCCAAAAAATAAAATGTAATTTGATCAAATAGTAATAAGGAACTCAGTTTAAAACTGCAGCCTATTATGATAAGAAACATCTCATTATACAGCAGGACTTTCTGTTGCCTCGTTATTTTGTTTTAGTAATTTCTCCTACACACTCAGCAACTCGACAGAACCAGGAAGGGGTTTCACTTTCACATTAACCATGTAATTCAATTACAGTAATACTTGGAGTGTTTGTAAAATAACTGGTTTTTATAGGGAAAGATTGAACAGGGATCAATACAATTGGGATAACTACTGCTACATTTAAGATTAGAGAGAAAGGAGGTCCCTGCCCTGTAGAGCTTACAGTCCAAGTGGGTGGGTAACTGTGATTTCCTGTGGTTGAGGAAAAACCTTATAAGGACTAAGAGTGCAAGGGTGTTTCATTTTGAAGAGACAGAGGGAAGATTCTATAAGATGAAATTAAGGCATGGAATGCTAAGAAGCAGCCAAACTTAAGTGGGTCATACACAATAAGATCATCCTCACCAAACAAGCAGATCTTTCCCTAATATGCCCACTAACGGCAGGGCGATATCAGGTTAATACGAACGTTCCAGCCTTGGCCCGAAGGAAATGGGCACCGATGGGTCGTTGGACCGCATCAACTAGCCGATACTCGCAAGAAAAATCAAACCTGCCCGATTAGCCAGATTTTTGTCCTGATATCGATCGGGAGGACTTGTCAGAAGCCCTCACACACGGGCAAATAAGCTGCCGAATCGATCAAAGGATTATAGGTTTATGGTCGGAAATGATAGTGGGGGTGACCAGGTGTTACAATATGCAAATGATTTGTTAAAACCTTTGTAAATGTAAGAAAAAAATAAACCAATGATTTTACAAGCCAAGAATCCTGTCAGTCTGAGAAAACAAAAATCCTTTATCCATATTAGTGGCAGCTCAATCCGTTTGCCTTCCTTTTCTGCCTCCCAACTTTCAACTGTCAGTTATCAGGCCTTTCCTATTCATCTTCCAGTCTCGCATTCAAATCTATGCCTGGTTGCTAGGGTAAACGGAAGCTATCAACTGGATAGCTGCTTAATTTCCCAAATTGAATAAGCCTTAATAATTCAAAAACCATAGAAAATGAAGACCAACTGCAAAATTTTAGAATGACACTGTCTGTATTGTACTGCAAGTTGAGAAGTCTGCCGCCCCCTTTTTAAGGAGATCTGGTGGGTCCCTGGGGCTGTGATATGTAACCCTGAGTAAATTCCAGAAGCACCAGGATAACATCTGGAACCCATAAGTCAGTGACAGGACACTAAGGGGGGTAGTAGAGGAAAATATTACATATTACAGGGGCTCCTGTAAGGTTGAGTTGGCAGTTAGCCCAGTGGCTGCTCTGTTTGCCCTCTTGTGGAGGAGTTTGGGGAGAGCTTTGAGAAGGTTGAACCGTGGATCTTTTCTCATCTTGACTTGCTATGAGCATTTGGCTGGAGTCCCTCTCTCACATCTGGGTTTGGCTTCCTGATGTTCCCTTCTCTCTCCCTCCTGCTGAGACTCCGCCGGGGCCCGAGTGTTGCCTGACTTCCTCTAATCTAACCTGTCTCCTAGTGCGGATGTTTGGTCGGGGACAGCAGCCTTGTACGGGGGTCTTAACCAGCAACTTTGTCCGGCTAAAGAGAAGGAAAGACCTCGTGGGGGCTCGAGATGCTGACGATAAAACTACCGCAGCTCTTCAGCGTCCATCAGATGCCTCGGGTAAGTGCCTCTACCTTTTATAACCATCAAGTTCTCCGGTCTGGGAGGCTGTGTCGTTGGCATACATTCGGTGTAATATAGTGCTAGTATAGTGCCTCTGAATTCTTCTCTTACCCTCCTGCCTCCCAGAGTGCAGCTCTGTATCCCAGCTGCCTGCCAGCAACCTCGCCTCCGCTGCTGCCCGGAGAGGCCTTAGAAAATGAAAAAGGGGAACTATCGCGAAAATAAAAATGTAAAGTATGCTTCATCATACTGAAATAAGAAACTTTCTAAATGCAATCGATTAAATGTTCTGCATCGTTTCTGAAATAATCACTATATCTTCACTATCCCTCTCTCAGCATCTGTTTCTCTTCATTCTGTCTTCATGCAGCAGTTGGGTGTCAGATATTCATTGACAGTTAGATCCAATATATCTTATAGGGGGGCTCCTTTCCTAGCAGATGTATTAGAGCTCACTCAAATAACTGATTCCAGTACAAACAAAATGTAACAAAATAACTGCCTTTTGCACAAATCCTGCATGTAGAGAGACATGATGTCTGTGATTTTAATAGAGTGAGCTCTAATACATCGTCTAGGCCCGTGTATTAGATATAAGATATATTGGATCTAACTGTCAATGACTATCTGACACCCAACTGCTGCATGAAGAGAGAATGAAGAGAAACAGATGCTGAGAGAGGAATAGTGAACATAAACTTGATTATTTCAGAAATAATGCAGAATATTTAATTGATTGTATTTAGAAAACTTCTTATTTCAGTATGAGGAAGCTTATATAAAATTTTAATTTTCGCTATAGTTCCCCTTTAAGAAAAGAAAGCAAAGCCCAAGCAGAGAAAACAAAACCAAGCTTATATTAGATACAGTTATACTCTCACGGGAGACTACACCAGGGTGCGGTACCAATAATAATAAGGAGAAAGCAGCACTAAATACACCCAGGGAAGGAACACTGGAGTGTGGGTAATTATATATTACATATAATATGGGACTAACTGGGGGAGAAGTTCAGATCATGTGCAGATCATGAGATGTTCTTGGTCATATCCCTGTTGTCATCATTCATATGGCTGTCCATATGTACTCAACCAAAAAAAATGCCCCTTTTAGGTCTATGAAAATCCTCACCGAGTCCATATGATGTAGAGTCAGATTAAGTGAGTGCCTGTAGAACAGACTTGGTGGATTTGGGATAAGTCAGGGTGTCAGACGTTCCTGGAATTACCGAGCGCTGGAATGTTGATCCAGGGAGAAGTGTGACCGAGCTTTAGGGGCCCCAAAGGAATTGATGTCCTATTTCTTTGCTGGGGAAGAATATATTAATTAATATATATCATTAGGCTAACGATGTATAAAGATCTGAATATCTAAACAAGTCTACTGTACAGCTGTCCAACTTCAAGCTGCTCTTGTACTGCAACTCCCAGAATCCTACGCCAACCTTCTAGTGGCTTCAGAAATGCAAATAAGATGCTAGAGGTTCTTAAGTCCCGATCTACTAAATAATAAGAATGGCTGTGCTGGGATAAGACAGTTTAGGTGCACATAGACCAATCGCAGGTATTAGATATTATGTTAAAGGGTTAAAATAATCTGGGATTAAACTGCTGAACGGTGATGGGCTGCTCTTTTTCTCATGGTCGAGCAGGAACCTCCCCCTGTGTAAGTGAATCAATTCCTTCCAACAGCACTTACTCATGGAGGGCTTAGATTCTATGTACTTCCAACTCTTGGGCTGCTCTCTTTCCCATGGTCAGGCCTTAGTCTCACTTCACGGTTGATTCTTTGTACAGAGATTTCATTTGGCTACTTTATTTCTCATGGTCAGGTAGGAACCTCCCACCGTGTAAGTGAATAAAGTCTTCCTCCGGTAATTACTGTTGATTATTGTACTTCCTGGTTCTGGACTGCACTCTTCCCCATGGCCAGGCCTTAGTCTTAGGGCTGATTTTACTTATCCAGGTACAGATATTTACTTTTCCCTTTACTTTGTTATTCGGTTTGCTCTCTTCCCCATGTTCATGCTGGGGGCAGGGCTTGGTTCTGATTAAAGGGATACTGTCGTTATTTTTATGGTGCAGTTTTTATTTCTAAATTATACTGCAAACAATTCACTTTACTGTGTAAAATTGAATTCCTAACACAACAAGTGTATTTAGTTGTAATATTGGTGTGTAGGTGCATCTCAGGTCATTTTGCCTGGTCATGTGCTTTCAGAAAGAGCCAGCACTTTAGGATGGAACTGCTTTCTGGCAGGCTGTTGTTTCTCCTACTCAATGTAACTGAATGTGTCTCAGTGGGACCTGGATTTTACTATTGAGTGTTGTTCTTAGATCTACCAGGCAGCTGTTATCTTGTGTTAAGGAGCTGCTATCTGGTTACCTTCCCATTGTTCTGTTGTTAGGCTGCTGGGGGGGGGGAGGAAGGGGGGTGATATCACTCCAACTTGCAGTACAGCAGTAAAGAGTGACTAAAGTTTATCAGAGCACAAGTCACGTGACTGGAGGCATCTGGGAAACTGACAATATGTCTAGCCCTATGTCAGGTTTTAAAATTAAATATAAAAAAATCTGTTTGCTCTTTTGCGAAACTGATTTCAGTTCATAATTCTGCTGGAGCAGCACTATTAACTGAGGTATTTTGAAAAATACAGTATCCCTTTAAGAAACTATTTGGTTTTTTTCCAGTGTAAAGCAGAGGGATAAACACTAGAGGGAGCTCTCTCATGTACCTCTACCCAAACCTGTGAAGTGAAACTGAGACTGTGTTTGTGTTCCCCCTTGCAAGGTATTCTGGGAAGATGGGATCATATCTGGGTACCGGCACCCCAAGAGTTCCGCCCTGGACTGCCTGCTCAGTTCCTTCCAAATGACCAATGAAACTGTGAATATCTGGACCCACTTCCTGCCCACCTGGTGAGTGGAGAAGACCAGCGGTGACTGTGGTAACATTCGCCCCGAGTGGAATCACGAGGTGGCAGGTACCACTTTGCCTATGGCTTCTGGTGGGCGGGGCAAGTTATAACTGACAGGTGTTGGGTTTAGTCTAATACCCCTATAAGATTCTGGATACCCCTGTCTGTTGACCTCAAGGGATCACTAGGGGTCACCAGTGCTTATTTGTGTCTTCCCAGGTATTTCATTTGGAGGTTCCTGCTTCTCTCCTACACCCTGGACTTTTGGGGTCACTCCTATAACTGGCCCCTTCTGGTTTACCTGATGCTCATCTGCCTGTACCCCTTCACTTCCAGCTTTGCCCACACCTTCAGCAGCATGTCCGCCCACGCCCGCCATATTTGCTACTTCCTGGACTACGGAGCGCTGAGCCTTTATAGCCTGGGTGGGTTCCTTGTATCTGGGGGTCTGATTCTGTTATAATCCGTTTTATTGGTCAGTTTATGACTCCTCGATTTGCCCCCACAGGCTCCGCCTTCACGTACAGCGCATACATCATGCCTGACCGATGGATCAACAGCGCCCTCCACCGATACTTTGTGCCCATTGCAGCCTTCAACACCTTCATCTGCACAGGACTATCATGCTACTCCCGGTAAGTAGCTGAGGATGCTGGGAGATGTAGTCCTCTGGTTCTGTTTACCTGCTCTATATATACAACTTCTTATGTGCAGGTTCCTGGAAGTGGATCGGCCGCAACTCAGCAAAGTCCTGCGCACAGTGGCGTTTGTGCACCCCTTCGTGTTCGACAATATCCCGCTGTTTTTCAGGGTGAGCCAGTATGGGGTGTCTGGGACTGTATTCCTGCAACACTGAAATGGAATAGTAGTGGATACAATGTTTGGCCTCCTGGAAGAGGAGGCAGGATATTATAGAATATGAGAATGCCCCTTTCCCAATATACCATTGCCAAAACCCCTACAGAGAAGCTGCCATATTGTTTGTCCATTTTTCAGTTACTAGTCTTTATTTTTACCAGTAGAGGGAGCTCCTCTTCCTCAAAGCTTTATCAGATTATTATGTGATCCTTTAAAAAGATGGGGTGTATTAACACCCACTGATCTGTAGTCACCTGACACTCTCTCTCTCAGCTGAGGTCTGGCAGGAATAATGCAGCAAAATGCTGAAATATGACTCTCGCCCAATCTTCACAATGATTTTGGGCTTCAGTTGTTCTTAAATCAATAGTCTTCCCCAGTTACAGAACTCTGAATCTCTGTACTTCCTGCTCCTGGGCTGCTCTCTTTCCCATGGTCAGACAGGAACCTCCCCCTGGGTAAGTGAATCCAATCTCCCCCAGTACTTACCCAGGTACAGAGCTCTGATTCTCTGTACTTCCTGCTCCTGGGCTGCTCTCTTTCCCATGGTCAGACAGGAACCTCCCCCTGGGTAAGTGAATCCAATCTCCCCCAGTACTTACCCAGGTACAGAGCTCTGATTCTCTGTACTTCCTGCTCCTGGGCTGCTCTCTTTCCCATGGTCAGACAGGAACCTCCCCCTGGGTAAGTGAATCCAATCTCCCCCAGTACTTACCCAGGTACAGAGCTCTGATTCTCTGTACTTCCTGCTCCTGGGCTGTTCTCTTTCCCATGGTCAGACAGGAACCTCCCCCTGGGTAAGTGAATCCAATCTCCCCCAGTACTTACCCAGGTACAGAGCTCTGATTCTCTGTACTTCCTGCTCCTGGGCTGCTCTCTTTCCCATGGTCAGACAGGAACCTCCCCCTGGGTAAGTGAATCCAATCTCCCCCAGTACTTACCCAGGTACAGAGCTCTGATTCTCTGTACTTCCTGCTCCGGGGCTGCTCTCTTTCCCATGGTCAGACAGGAACCTCCCCCTGGGTAAGTGAATCCAATCTCCCCCAGTACTTACCCAGGTACAGAGCTCTGATTCTCTGTACTTCCTGCTCCTGGGCTGTTCTCTTTCCCATGGTCAGACAGGAACCTCCCCCTGGGTAAGTGAATCCAATCTCCCCCAGTACTTACCCAGGTACAGAGCTCTGATTCTCTGTACTTCCTGCTCCTGGGCTGTTCTCTTTCCCATGGTCAGACAGGAACCTCCCCCTGGGTAAGTGAATCCAATCTCCCCCAGTACTTACCCAGGTACAGAGCTCTGATTCTCTGTACTTCCTGCTCCGGGGCTGCTCTCTTTCCCATGGGCAGGAAGGGGACTTTCTCTGAGCAGATGGATCCAGGGTGTGGGTGGGGCAGCGCAGGTGGGGCAAGAGGCGGAGCAAGAGGCGGAGCGGGTGGAACAAGAGGCGGAGCCGGGCAACCAGGCAGAGGTCAGGAGTGGTGGTGGGGGAGGAGGTCTCACTCTGTGGAACAGGTCTGGGCTGGTGGGTCCCACTTGGGTTGGGATCCACTGGGTTTTTTCCTGGCATCCCGTCTTCCCAGTCAGACGCTGTACAGAGCTCACCTGTCTACTTCTAGTCCTGCGCTGCTCTCTTTCCTATGGTCGGACAATAAACTCTCATACAGTAGGTGTATATAGTTATCCCCCAGTACATACCCCAGGTACCGAGCTCATCTGTCTACTTCTAGTCCTGGGCTGCTCTCTTTCCTATGGTCGGACTAGAAACTCTCATACAGTCGGTGTATATAGTTATCCCCCAGTACATACCCCAGGTACCGAGCTCATCTGTCTACTTCTAGTCCTGGGCTGCTCTCTTTCCCACGGACAGGTTGATTATGTGGGTGTGACCTGCTTGCGTGCTCCATACATGTCCAACATACGTGTCCCTGCCTTGCAGCTGATATTTTGCTTTGGAGAAGACTGTAACTGGAACGAGGCGATCCCCCTGCACTTCTACCACCTGACCTTGGCTTTTCTCACTGGTTTCCTCTTCGCCTCCCATTTGCCTGAACGCCTGGCGCCCGGACGCTTCGACTACTTTGGTAAGAGTTGCCATTGGCCCGTAGCCCTCATGGGGCCCAGAAATCTGTCATCACAGGTCATTTAAAGGGTAAGTCCACTTAGGATGAAACTTGTAATAGTTACCATTAGGATCTTAAAACAATATCAAATTACCCCTAGTACTTATCGGCACTTTTGGGCTGCTCTCTTTCCCATGGTCAGACAGGAACCTCCAATAGATAAGTGAATATAAACGTCCCTCAGTACTTACCTATGTACAGAGTTCTGGTTCTTTGTACTTCTGTGCTGGACTTTTTAACAGCTTCCCATACCCACTGCACATACTGCTCTTTGGCTGTTCTCTTTCCCATGGTCAGACAGGCTCCTCCTCCTGGCTAATATATAGTCAGTTTTCCTCCTAGTACCTACATATGCTTCTTTCTTTCCTATGGTCACGCAGGAACCTGTCTGTGCTTAAATAAGTCTTAACTCAAGGAACAGGAAGTGGTACTGGTTAGATTAAAGTAAGTTCCTGTCTGACCATGGGAAAGAGAGCAGCCCAGAAGCCACTGAAAATAATGCTCATGACACCACTTTTCATCTTATGTTGTCTTATCCTTTAACACTTAAGTGAAAGAGAAATATATGGTTACGGGGGAGGGGTGTATGTAGGTAAGTAAGGAGGTAAGTGACAACATAAGAAAATGCACTGACTAGCCACATTCTGTCACCTCCAGGCCACAGCCACCAACTATTCCACGTCTGCGCTGTGCTGGGCACTCACTTCCAGCTGGAGGCTGTGCTGTGTGACCGAGCCACTCGGGAGGCCTGGCTAGCCGTGCACTCAGAAGGGGACTCTCTGGCCTGTACCCTGGGGGTCGTGGCCACTGCCCTGGTGGGGAACCTCATCCTTATCTGTTTCTTCACTGCCACACTGATGTGGTCTCCACGTGCCAACTCCATTCTCCACAATCACAACCCTGGTGATGCCAAACTGAAGGAATGCTGATGCCTCGCCCTGACATGTCGCCGTTTAGGTGATCGTGCCCCATGGCCAGTGTCAGTCTGTACGGCTCTAGCCATAAAGTGGAGCCTCTTATAGTGAGAGGAGGTCCCTCTGTCCGGCCAACGTTCTTGGGGAACAGGCCGAGCCTGGCAAACTATAGCACTTATCTTGTTTATAGTAGTACTGAGTATGTTCCACTGTGAGCCCAAAGCAATCTCCCCCAGTACTTTCCCAGGTACAGAGCTCTGATATTCTCTACTTCCTGCTCTTGGTCTGCTCTCCTTCCCATGGTCAGACAGGAACATCCCCCTGGGAAAGTGAATCCAATCTCCCCCAGTACTTACCCAGGTACAGAGCTCTGATTCTCTGCACTTCCTGCTCCTGGGCTGCTCTCTTTCCCATGGTCAGACAGGAACCTCCCCCTGGGTAAGTGAATCCAATCTCCCCCAGTACTTACCCAGGTACAGAGCTCTGATTCTCTGCACTTCCTGCTCCTGGGCTGTTCTCTTTCCCATGGTCAGACAGGAACCTCCCCCTGGGTAAGTGAATCCAATCTCCCCCAGTACTTACCCAGGTACAGAGCTCTGATTCTCTGTACTTCCTGCTCCTGGGCTGTTCTCTTTCCCATGGTCAGACAGGAACCTCCCCCTGGGTAAGTGAATCCAATCTCCCCCAGTACTTACCCAGGTACAGAGCTCTGATTCTCTGTACTTCCTGCTCCTGGGCTGTTCTCTTTCCCACAGGCAGGGGCGGGGCTTCGACTTAAAGGGTTTGAATCCCTTTAGAATCAGAGTAGAGCTCATTGTTTGGGCAAGCTCTTTCTGTTGGGAGAAGCCCTATCTCCTTGGCCAATAGCGTTCAGTGCAATGGGAAAACCATCTGACCAAGATCACTTAGGAGAAAACTCCGCCCTATTTCCTTCCCAGGGGAAAGAGAGCAGCCCAGAATCAAGAAGAAGCAGAGCTATGTGTCTGGGTATTTCCCAGGGTGGAGTTGAAGTGTCTAGAGCAGATTGAGAGTCTCCTAGTACTTGATGGGCCCTAATGTGTAGTAGATACGTGGAACGGAGCAGGTGGTCTGTATTAAGGATTGAACTGGGGGTCGCACCATTTTTCAGCAATGATCCATTGGATTGCAGAGCTTTTCTGCTGCAGCTGCTCCCATGATTGGCTGGGCCCGTGCCCCGAGCACCCGAAGAATTAGGGCGTTCCGCCCCGTCAGCTGAATTACAGGAATGTTCCAAGAAAGTGACAATAATGGAGCCCTTGTTTGTGTGCAGCTTCTAGTGGGCCGGCCCAAACGTGGGCTACTGTACGTGTTGGACTCTTCCCTACTATATAATGCATCACTGGCCCCCCATGTGTGGCTGGGGAGGGGTGTAATTACGGGAGTGGAAATAATTAAAGGGGAAATTGGCATGTGACTAATAGGGTGAGATTTTATACAAGAATCCTTGTGCTGTTGCTTCTGCTGTTAAACACTTCACTCTGGGTTTATATATATGTATCTACTTACCTGCTAAGGGTGACCATGGCTAGTAAAGGCTCTCCAGTGGCAACTCACTGCTCCTATTTTGTGTTTGCCTTAAAGGGGTGGTTCACCTTTAAGACACCTTTTATTGTGTCATAGAATGGCTAATGCTAAGCAACTTTTCAATTGGTCTTCATTTTTTATTATAGTTTTTTTAAAAATATTTGCCTTCTGCGTCTTTCCAGCTTTCAAATGGGGGTCACTGACCCCATCTAAAAAAACAAATTCTCTGTAAGGCTACAAGTGTATTGTTATTGCTACTTTTTATTCCTCATCTTTCTGTTCAGGCCTCCCCTATTCATATTCCAGTCTCTTATTCAAATCAATGCATGGTTGCTAGGGTAATGTGGACCCTAGCAACCAGACTGATGAAAGTGCAAACTGGAGAGCTGCGGAATAAAAAGCGAAATAAGTCAAAAAACACAAATAATAAAAAGTGAAAACCAACTACAAATTGTCTCAGAATATCCCTCTCTATATCATACTAACAGTTAATTTAAAGGTGAACACCCCCTTTAACGGACCACTTTGGATTTTAAAAGCTGAATTATTTGTTTGTGCTGCGCTTCCCTCTAGTGTTCAAGGGTCGGTACTGCAAGTTGATGTTCATGTCTGGACATAGAGTTTATACACTGAGAGCTCTTGTGAATGGGCTGCACTTCCAGTCTACCATACTCAGTACTACTATATCCCAACTGTCATGTATTCAGGGGGCAGTGCAAATGGGACCACGTTGCACCCACAATGAACTTGCCCTTTGCAGAGCCGCTGCTGAATGTATCGTTACTGTTACTAATAGGAGTATTTTAGCGTGGAATTATATATATTATATATAACAGAACTAACTGCACTTTTTCTATGAGAGGCCCCTGAATCCAATACATTCCCATGCACCGTCTGTTACGACTACTGAGGAGCACACTGACATCTCATTCCTTTCCTGACTTTGTTCTTGTATAGATGGAGCACATGAGCAGCACCCAGCAGTGGAGAGGGGGTGTGGCCTCATGCCAAGGTCAGCTCCATCTCTCCTGTGTAACCCCTGACTTGCTGCTAATTCCTCGGCCATATTGTCTCTTAAGCCGTCACCCGTTTATACACGCAGGTTTAAAGGGATGCTTCACCTTTAAGTTAACTTTTAGTATGTTGTAGAATGGCTAATTCTAAGCACATTTTCAATTGCTCTTGATTATTTATTTTTTATAGTTTTTGATTTATTTTGCCTTCTGTTGTCTGACTCTTTCCAGCCTTCAAATGGGGGGTCACTGACCCCATCTAAAAACAAATGCTCTGTAAGGCTACAAATGTATTGTTATTGCTACTTTTTATTCCTCCTCTTTCTATTCAGGCCTCTCCTATTCATATCCCAGTCTCTTATTCAAATCAATGGATGGTTGTTAGGGGAATTTGGAACCTAGCAACAAAATTGCTGAAACTGGAGAGCTGCTGAATAAAAAGCTAAATAAGTCAAAAACCAGAAATAATAAAAAATGAAAACCAATTGCAAATTGTCTCAGAATATCACTCTCTACATCATACTAACAGTTAATTTAAAGGTGAACGACCCCTTTAACTGCGCCAGCACTGGGGTATCTGCCACTTAATACTGGGGCCAAGGGGAAGCTCATTTTGAGTCAAACGAGAGGTGCCCTAAAGCTTAGCCCTGGGACCACAGATGTTACTGTGCTACAACCTCCCCCCTTTATTATATGTCAAGGAATGCTGGGAGTTGTAGTGCAGCAACATCGGTGACCCAACGTTAAGAAACAGGGGTACTGCTGATTTCCCAGAATTCCCTATATGTAACCTCATGACGCTGATATCAGGCATTAGACTACCTTTCCCTGTTAACCCTTGCAGAGTCGAGTGGAATCCCTTTAATGTAACCCTAATTCTAATAATTGTGTTTTATTACAAGGTTTGTATTGGAATCATTAGATGTAACTGTAGATAGGAAGCCGCTGAGACGACTCAAATAAACTTGTTAGCACTACAGCACCATTGCACTTGTTAGTTTGGAACCAACTGGGAAGGGGTGTGGCAAGAAATAAGCTGTAACCAATCAGAGCAGGGGAACTTTCTTTGTACCAGATCAACTTTCAGCCTATTAGAACACTGACAAGGCTTGACCAACCTGTAGCCAATCAGAGCACAAGAAAAACATAGGGTAGACCAACGTGTAGCCAATCAGAGCATGAGAATATATATAGGTTAAAGCAACCTGTAGCCAATCCGAGCATGAGGAATAGGTTAGACTAACCTGTAACCAATCAGAGCATGAGAATATATATAGGTTAAAGCAACCTGTAGCCAATCAGAGCATGAGAACAGAAATAGGGTAGACTAACCTGTAGCCAATCAGAGCATGATAACATACAGTATATAGGTTAAAGCAACCTGTAGCCAATCAGCATGAGAAATAGGGTAGACTAACATGGAGCCAATCGGAGCATGAGAACATATATAGGTTAAAGCAACCTGTAGCCAATCAGAGCATGAGTACATATATAGGTCACTTACTCTTGGTTACCTGCAGTCAGCTGAAAATAAACTCCTCTCTGATTGGTTGCTATGGGTTACTGCTCAGGTGCAAATGTGCCCAGTGTTGATAAATGAACCCCAGTAAATCTCATTACACCCCCAGTCTGACAAACATCACAAAGAGAGACTGAAATTGGAGTAAATAAAGTTGTTTTATTGGCAGGTAGCGAAGCAGCCGGACAGTGTAAAATAAGCAGCTTCCCATTGGCTTCTTGTTATAAGCACCTTATTAAAGGGGAAGTTCACCTTATAATGTACTGATGTCACAATCAAGTCAATGATGATGTGAGATTTCTGCCTCTTTAGTAATAATTTCCTTTTCTAGTTCCTTCTCTCCTGCCAGAAATTCATTGGTTTCCCTGTCTGTCATTCCAATCACTGTACGGTTGTTAGGGCCAGTGAGCATAGCAACCACAAAGCAGTCAGAATTCCCAGAATAACGCGGCGTGACTCAGTTTACATGCAGGCGAGTAACCCTATAAAGTATTGGCTAGTTTTTCTGGTTTACGGGAAGGCGCTGGTTCCTATTTCCCATAGTGCATCATGGTATTTCCATTAGCGCTGTCAGAACTCAGTAGAGTAGAGGGAATGCAGTTGCCCATTCAGCAGGTAGGGGGCGCTACACCTATGAAGCTTGGCTTGTTTGTATATTCATGGCAGGCAAAGCTTTATTGCTATATTAGCACAGGGGCCCTTTAAATGAACATACTCTATAAAGAACATATGAGTAGGAGCTGCCATGTCGCTTGCCTCAGCTGAGGTCAATCTGGGTCCCCCCATAGGAAGTAACTGCAATATCACCACTGGGGGGTCAGCTCTTTATCTCTGGAGGCTTTTCAAGTTTAGGTCTGCTGAGGCAAGCAGTATGGCAGCAAGGGGTGCTGGGAGTTGCAGACAGACACTGTGGGTGTAGGGAGTGACGATACTTTCTCATTATGTTCCCTGTTGTTAAATTCTATTAGTGGCCCCTGGGTGTCTGCATTAAGGGCCACTAGTAAGGGGTGCAACTGAGACCCTATTCATCTGATACAAAGTGTTACCCCCCTATTGGTGGAAAACCTTTCCCTATAAGCCAATAGCATCTCAGGAAACATATAGACCAATCAGAGAGGACGTGGGTTTGGGGAGCCAGGAGGAGATTCCCAAATGGGGTGTAGCAGTTGGGGGAATGTACCAAGCAGTCGAGGGGGGGAGAAGGGGAGCAATTAGACCGGTCCGTAAAAGCGTCTGTAGGCCTCTTGGAATCCGATGTGGTCTGCAAGTTCATCACAGTCGGGGTTCAGCTCACACACCTCTCGCTGGGACTCCAGGGGGGACCCCACGGCTGCACCTTGGCCTCTACAGGACACAACACACATTAACATATCACTAGTATTACTCTACATCCAGCCCTATGTCATGTCTGGCTGAGGATGCTGGGAAATATAGTTCCGCTTGAAATTCCCTATTTAAAGGACAAGGAAAGTTAAACTAAAAAGTAGGTAGAAATGTTGTACATGATGTTTTGTGCTTCTGTACCAGCCCAAGGCAACCACAGCCCTTGAGCAGTAAAGATCTGTGTCTCCAAAGATGCCCCAGTAGCTCCCCATCTTCTTTTCTGCTGATTCACTGATTCACATGCTCTGTGCTGCTGTCACTTACTGAGCTTAGGGACCCACTCACAATATACAGTACACATAGAATAGAAATGTCACAATATAAGGCTGATTAGTAATTAATACACATAATTACTACATGGCAGCACAGAAACCAGTGCAATTAGCATCAGAATTGAATAATCAGCAAACCTGTAGCATCAGCTTATATTACAGCCAGGGAAGCTCATTTTCTGCTGGATAATTAGTGACGAGCCCTAAGCTTAGCTTCTCAACAGCCAATCAGAGCCCACTGAGCATGTGAGTGTCACAGACACTTTCCAAGATGGTGACCCCCTGTGACAAGTTTGAAGTCCTGGATCATTGCTGCTATTGACAAGCTCAAACTTTAGCCTCGTGCAATAAGTTCACTATATAAAATAGGACATTTGTAGCCACATTCATTTTTAGGGTTTAGTTCTCCTTTAAAAGGTAAGGTGATTTGGCCAATTTACATTAGTCCCACTGTAAACTTTCTCCTGGGTTTGGAAGTCCAATGTCTCCAATGCCTGATTCTCTGTACATCCTGCTCCTGGGCTGCTCTCTTTCCCATGGTCAGGTGTGGGGGTTGGACTTGGTTCTGATTGAAAACCTGACCAGAGGAATTAGCCATTGCATTGATAGTGTAAATGACTGTACAGTTCACATTCATTCTACTGATCGTGTTTAGCAGCAAAACACGGCAAAACAAAACCCCTGACTGTCCACAGGGAAGAGAGCAGCCCAAGTAGAAGTACAGCAAAGCAGAACTGGGGAAGTACTAAGAGTTATTTTTCCCCTGTGTAAATGTAGCCTTTAACCTGCATTAACTCCACCCCCCACAGAAAGGCCACAGAATTCTGGGTAATATTACAGAGCATGAGACTTACACATTATTCCCGTAACTGCGCTTGAGTCTCGCAAAACTGGCAGATTCTTGTCTGGAGATAAAAGCTGTATCACATGAGAGAAGAGCAGCAATGAGAATGATATCACTCATGTATTATAAGGGATAATGTACCCCCTACTGTAAATGATAAGGATATTAGAAGTCACTGAGGGGTTGTTCTGTGACCATATAAAGGCACAAGGCTGCAGGCTGAGTTATACAGGGAACTCTGAGTATCACTCATGTATTATAAGGGATCATGTACCCCCTACTGTAAATGATAAGGATATTAGAAGTCACTGAGGGGTTGTTCTGTGACCATATAAAGGCACAAGGCTGCAGGCTGAGTTATACAGGGAACTCTGAGTATCACTCATGTATTATAAGGGATAATGTACCCCTACTGTAAATGATAAGGATATTAGAAGTCACTGAGGGGTTGTTCTGTGACCATATAAAGTCACAAGGCTGCAGGCTGAGTTATACAGGGAACTCTGAGTATCACTCATGTATTATAAGGGATAATGTACCCCCTACTGTAAATGATAAGGATATTAGAAGTCACTGAGGGGTTGTTCTGTGACCATATAAAGGCACAAGGCTGCAGGCTGAGTTATACAGGGAACTCTGAGTATCACTCATGTATTATAAGGGATAATGTACCCCCTACTGTAAATGATAAGGATATTAGAAGTCACTGAGGGGTTGTTCTGTGACCATATAAAGACACAAGGCTGTAGGCTGAGTTATACAGGGAACTCTGAGTATCACTCATGTATTATAAGGGATAATGTACCCCCTACTGTAAATGATAAGGATATTAGAAGTCACTGAGGGGTTGTGTAGGAAGAGAACAGAGTGAGTTCAGATAAAGTAAAAGACATCACTAACCTTCGGAGCTGTGAGACTCCCCCACACTGTTAGAATGATCGACATCTAGAGACATAAAGGAGATAAAGTCAGAGATGATGGAACTAAATTGACCAAAGTAAAAGCAAGAGAAGGTGCAACTGCTGAACCCCCCGTACAAAACCCACTGTCACCCCCAGGCAGATCCTTACAAGTAACGCAGGCAATAGACATGTGTATATATGTGCAGCCAATCAGCAGCCAGCTTAGGTCAGAATAATGAAGGAAAACATTTGATTGGCTGCTTTTTATTGCCCAATTAATAATATATTTACTATAATATCCTTCAGCTGACTGAGCCCCCAATACAAGCAGTTACCTTTGCTGCCCAGACACAGCACTGCCGCCCCCAGTAGTAGGACAGTAAGGATTGCTAGCTTCATGGCTCACTGCTGCTCCCACAAGTAACGCTCTTGCCTGGGTACAACAGTGACAGTATATATATATATATATATACCCCCGAGTCTTGGCTTAGAGGGGCAGTTGGCTCATTTCCCCCCCTGAGGAAGGAACAGGCCTAAATAATATATATCCATCTCTCCAACCCTATAATAGAACCCCCCCATATTAACCCCTGCCAGCCCAGCACGCTGCACAATAGATCAGCAGCCACTTCATGTGTAACTGGCACCCTTGTCCTTACCCCGGAGATGTATAAGTGAGATCTATAGGGGTATCCTCCCTATATACTGTATATATATATATAGATATATTAGACATCAGTAATTGCTACTGAGAGAAACGTTTCTTTATCCCTTTCTGGTTTGGTTTTAGGTCCGACTCTTGAAACAATGTAGCGCAGGGAAGGGGTTAACGTGGAAGCCGTGCCCTGGGTGTTGTGGCTGTATAATGGCAGGGTGTCCCGTAGCTCTGGGCTCACTTCTCCCTCTTGTTCTTCCGCTCCCTCGGCCCCTGTATCATTAGCCAGCGGATCTGTGGCCCCCAGCGGTCTGAGCGGTTCTGGAAGGGCCCGTTGGTTCCGGAGTGAGGGAGATGCTGAGCCACGTCTGCTCCAGACCTTGCTGACAATGACTTGGATGGTGTTTAGCAAGTGAGGGAATACAGGGATATGGGAGTAGCTCATAGTACAAGTTAGGGAGATGCACTGAATCCAGGATTCAGCCTTTTTCAGCAGGATTCAGATTTGGCTAAATCCTTTTGCCCGGCCGAACCGAATCCAGATTTGCATATGCAAATTAGGGCGGGGAGGGAAGTCTCGTGACATTTTGTCACAAAGCAAAGAAGTAAAAACTGTTTTCTCCTTCCCACCCATATGCAAATTAGGAATCGGGTTCGGTATTCGGCCCAATATTTTGCGAAGGATTCTGGGGTTCGGCCGAATCCGAAAAAGTGGAGTCGGTGTATCCCTAGTACAAGTTGATCCAGGGACTGGTTCCAATGTATCTTGGAGTCAGGAAGGAATTGGAGTAGGGTCAGGAGGGTTTTTCGCCTTCCTCTGGATCAACTGGCAGTTAGGCAGGTTACAGTATATATAGACTTAAAGGGATACTGTCATGGGAAAAAAAAATTTTTTCCAAAATGAATCAGTTAATAGTGCTGCTCCAGCAGAATTCTGCACTGAAATCCATTTCTCAAAAGAGCAAACAGATTTTTTTATATTCAATTTTGAAATCTGACATGGGGCTAGACATATTGTCAATTTGCCAGCTGCCCCCAGTCATGTGACTTGTGCTCTGATAAACTTCAGTCACTCTTTACTGCTGTACTGCAAGTTGGACTGATATCACCCCCTCCCTTTCCCCCCAGCAGCCAAACAACAGAACAATGGGAAGGTAACCAGATAACAGCTCCCTAACACAAGATAACAGCTGCCTGGTAGATCTAAGAACAGCACTCAATAGTAAAATCCAGGTCCCACTGAGACACATTCAGTTACATTGAGAAGGAAAAAGAGCAGCCTGCCAGAAAGCATTTCTCTCCTAAAGTGTAGGCACAAGTCACATGACTGGGGGCAGCTGGGAAATTGACAATATGTCTAGCCCCATGTCAGATTTCAAAATTGAATATAAAAAAATCTGTTTGCTCTTTTGAGAAATGGATTTCAGTGCAGAATTCTGCTGGAGTAGCACTATTAAAGGATTCATTTTGAAAAAAACATGTTTTCTGATGACAGGATCCCTTTAAAGGAGAACTAAACCTTAAAGTTAAAAATCCCCTACCCTCTACTCTACATAGACCCCCTCCCCCCAACCTGTGTTACCTGGGCAAATGCCCCTAATGTTTTACTTACCCCATGGCGCAGATTCAGGCATCAGAGTTCACGGGCGCCATCTTCAGCCGCTTCGGTAATCTTCGGAATGAGACCGGCGCTTCTGAATTTTTTGTGAGTTTCGGGGCATGTGCAGCTGTCGGGGAACAGTAACGCGTTCCAACTGCGCATGCGCCGCCACGCCGGTCTCAGTCCGAAGATTTACAAAGAGAAGAACATGGCGCCCGTGAACTCTGATGCCTAAATCTGCGCCAAGGGGTAAGTAAAACGTTAGGGGCATTTTTCCCGGGGTAACACTTAAATTGGGGGGAGGGGGGTAGGAATTTTATAACGTTAGGGTTAAATTCTCCTTTAAGGTTGGACATGATGGACGTGTCTTTTTTACACTTTACTTGTTTCTGATCCGTAACATTGGGCCCCGGGGCCCGTTATAGGTCCCATGATGTAAACACACTGCAGTTCTCCAGCTGTTATTAAAGTGATTCCCAGAATCCCTCACAGCTGAATTATGAGAATCCCAATCCAATAACAGAGCTGGAGGCTGCTGGTTGGACAAGAGGATGACATAAGCAGGTGACATCATCAAGCCTCACTATCAGAAACCAATGGGATTGCTCTCTGTGCTGACAGCTCACTGCTGCTTAAAGTGCCGACAGTTCATCTATTTAGCACCAAACCACATGCCTTTTTGGCTTGATAATAAGTGTTTGAGGCAGAGGGAGGAAGCCTGGGGTTCACTTGGCCCCAATTCCCAACCACAAGCCCCAGCCTGGTTTCTGCTCCGTGTCCGAGTCTCACCAACGTGCGCTGGAGCAGAATGAACTGCATTCCCCCTGCTGAACTCCATCACCTCTCTCCTTCTCTACTGCTGTGCCTTAGGGAAAGCGCGAAGATTCTAGGAGGGATGGCGCTTCGTTTTCCGAAGTTGCTTCACAAGAAAACTTCGGGCGACTACGGAAAACTAAGCGATTTCAGTCCCAGCCTGCCGGCAATTTACATTCTAGGCAGTTAGGAGAGATTAGTCGCCCGGAAGAAGAGGCGATTTATTGCCAGGCGACGAAGTCTCCCCGAATCTGAGCGGGTGCCCTTACCCTTAAAGCCTCATTAGAACTACGATACAGAACCCGTTAAAGGGAAACTGCTACATGAAAACAAGTGCTTGTAAAGTAGGATTGATTTGCAAAAATGTGTTTTATTCACCCAGCGACAAATCGCTTCTTTTTCGGGCAACTAATCTCCCCAAACTGCCTCCCCGTCGGTCGTCGAATCTAAATCGCCCGAAGGATGGCACTCTGAGCGCTTCGGTTTCCAAAGTCCCCCCGGTAGCTTTGTGTGCCCCTGCCCTTAAAAAAATGAATCAGTTAATAGTGCTGCTCCAGCAGAATTCTGAACTGAAATCCATTTCTCAAAAGAGCAAACAGATTTTTTTTTATATTCAATTTTGAAATCTGACATGGGGCTAGACTGTCAATTTCCCAGCTGCCCCCAGTCATGTGACTTGTGCTCTGATAAACTTCAATCACTCTTTACTGCTGTACTGCAAGTTGGAGTGATATCACCCCCCTCCCTTTTCCCCCCCAGCAGCCAAACAAAAGAACAATGGGAAGGTAACCAGATAGCAGCTCCCTAACACAAGATAACAGCTGCCTGGTAGATCTAAGAACAACACACAATAGTAAAATCCAGGTCCCACTGAGACACATTCAGTTACATTGAGAAGGAAAAACAGCAGCCTGCCAGAAAGCATTTCTCTCCTAAAGTGCAGGCACAAGTCACATGACCAGGGGCAGCTGGGAAATTGACAATATGTCTAGCCCCATGTCAGATTTCAAAATTGAATATAAACAAATCTGTTTGCTCTTTTGAGAATTGGATTTCAGTGCAGAATTCTGCTGGAGTAGCTCTATTAACTGATGATTTTGAAACAAAACATTTTCCAATGACAGGATCTTCTTTAACGTTGCAAAAGAACCCTGCCCCCAATCCCAGTAGCCCACAGCCAATAAAGATAGTCTCAGGCACAATATCAGATGGTCCACAGTGAGGAAAGTATTTATTGTAGGCAATAAAACTTGGGTTAAACCATTAGCAGAACCCGATTGACAGCCCCTGGGCCCGGGAACGAACTAACAATTAAATTCATTTGGGACAGTCCGGTCAGGTCCAGTGACCACAAAACCATTAGCCAAGTACATATTATACAGTCACAGTTAATATTATCAGTGTTTCATATTCCTTTTTAAAAAGTTTAAATATATACATACACATAAAAATCTGCAATATAACCTGAAGTTTATAAACAAAGACCCCCCCTCCCCATAGGTTTAGAATTAATTTAGTAACAGAAGCCACTGGACTTACCCCGAATAATAACGAGCCCCCCTCTAATCTATCCACCCGTATGGAACGTTCCAATCACTGGGGGATGGACTTTTAGTATAATGAGGAACAAACCGACTCTGCCTTCTCTTCTAGGTTGCTATGGGGTATTCCTCAGTCTTTTTGGAATTTACACCTGGTTGCTAGGCTTTCTCACCTTAGCTACCATAGATTTGTCTACATTCAGGATTAATAGGTCAATTAATTTTATATTTAGTCTACGGTTTGGCGAAGTGTTAACATGCCTAGTGCCTTAACTGCCGGATACAATTTTAAAAGGAAAGTGTACACTATTTTTTATTTAAAGGATAAGTAAACCTTAAAAATAAGTGAATGTAAAACCGATGAGGGGGCTATTCTAAGCACTTTAGTGATTTACATTCATGATTTATTTTGTTTTCCAAGATATTAAGGGATACATGTACTGTTAATATGAATGAATTGTGTTACAACAGCGCCACCTGCTGGTCAGTTTCCCACCAGTCTGACCAGCAAGTAGTCAAGGAAGTTGTCAGGAGAAAGAAAGAGGCTGATGTTCTTCTGCTTAGGAATAAAATTAGAAACATTTCTCACATCTTTCCTAAGCAGAAGAACATCAGCCTCTTTCTTTCTCCTGACAACTTCCTTGACTACTTGCTGGTCAGACTGGTGGGAAACTGACCAGCAGGTGGCGCTGTTGTAACACAATTCATTCATATTAACAGTACATGTATCCCTTAATATCTTGGAATTAAAACAAAATAAATAATGAATGTAAATCACTAAAGCTTCATCAGTTTTACATTCACTTATTTTTAAGGTTTACTTATCCTTTAAACATCCCTGGCCATTCCCATGACTTTTTATTTTAAAATACCCTATTTTTGGCACCACAAAAGGCTGAAATTCCTCCCCCGGTGCAATAAGGACTGCTATAGGAGATTCCATTGGGAAAATCAGGCAGCAACTCAACTGCCTACTTTTCTCTTAGAAACTAAAGCTGAGCAGCTCCGACTTACACCGTGTCAATATTCCTTTAAGTCTGAGTCTGGCAAGAGACTGTAGAAGATTAGGAAAACAAAACTTTAAAAATAAATGTATAATAAAGATCTCTAATAAGTTGCTCAGAATATTCCACCTTCAGTCTACTTGAAGAGATGCAAAACATAGGCATACTTCCCCTTTAAAAATAAACAAGTAGCACTATTATCTGTTATTGCCTTGCAGGGCGGTGCAAAGGAAAGGTTTGGGGTATGTTTTATACCAAACAAAACCAACTTTAAGCAGAGGGCACGAAGAGTTTCCCCCGTGGACCTTATATTGCCTATTCTGTAAGCCCTGGGCAACCTATTTGGCAATTAGATTTAATAAAAGGGATGGGGTGTAAAAATCTAGACGTCTTTATAAAAAAAAAAAAAAAGGGGGAGAATACCCTGTGTTTTTAAAACTGAACAATAAGAGGAAAAGGCAGATACAATGTTGAAAAGGAGAGGCCACGGGGAATACCCCTTTGTATGACACACGCGTGTGAGGGACACGGAGAAGGAAGGACGTATACACAGGTTGTTTTGGGAGAGTCTTGTGCTTCTCAGGGTCTGGTCGCCCCAATTCAGTCCAGCAGCAGAGGATCACAGAAGAACCAAGTAAGGAGATAGACCAATGATGTTCCAGCACGTTCTCCTGATGTGTCTCGTGAGATGGACAAGATAGAGTCCACAAGCTCTACCATCACCAATGTCTCATGAGATGGACAAGATAGAGCCAAAATGCTCTACCATCACCAATGTCTCATGAGATGGACAAGATAGAGCCAACAAGCTCTACCATCACCAGTGTCTCATGAGATGGACAAGATAGAGTCCACAAGCTCTACCATCACCAATGTCTCGTGGGATGGACAAGATTAAGTCCACAAACTCTACCATCACCAATGTCTCATGAGATGGACAAGATAGAGTTCACAAGCTCTACCATCACCAATGTCTCGAGTCCACGAGTTCCGGTCGTAAACTGAGCTTCTTCAGCGTCTCATATCCCACAACGATGACTATGGTGGATGGCGTGGCGGAAATAATACGGGCGGAAAGGCCTTTGGTCAACCCCCATGGACCTTCTTCTGCCATTAGCTGCCTGAAGGTGTTGATGATGGAGCTCTTACCTTCCACCTGAAAAGTATAAGGCAGTTAGTTAGACACAAAGACACACATAGTGGTGTTTGGATACAATTCATAATTCCATCAGTCCTGCTGGATCTGCAACTCCATCTTCAAGGCTTGTAGAGTATTCTGACATTTGCACAGCAGAACAACCCTCCCTTCAACCCCAACTAAGAGCTGACAGTTTTTACCTGCACACGTGCCCTTATCACATCCATGGGGTTGGTGATGGTAGAAGCGGTGGCAGCTGCTAGTGGCCCGGCTATAGCCTGAAGCACGAGGTGAGGACAGTCATCGGGGCTCAGGCGTGACAGTTGCTCTAAGAGAAAACAGACAGTTACAGTTGAGACTCCTCCCAATGGCCAGCCAAGGAAACCACAACTCCAGAAGGCACATTTATCAAGGGTTGAATTTATGTGAGTTTTTTTTTTTTTTTTTTTTAAACTCCCACGAACTCGAAATTCGACCAATCAAAATTTATCAATAAAAAATAATTTTTCAAAGTCGGGTGAATAGAATCGACCCGAAAACTCTCATCGAATTAGTTTCGAATTTCAAAAACTCGATTCGATGTCAGGCAGGCAGCAAACCACTCCAAATTGATCCCTGGACGTTTCTTAAACAGAAATTTGGCAGGGTTTAGGCAGCGAATAGTCAGATTCGAGTTCTTAAAGGGCCAGAGTATGAAAAATCTTGAAAATCAAATTTTTATTTTATTTTATAAAACTCTATTCAAATTTGACAGTTTTGACCATAAAAAACTCAATTTTGAATTTTCAATTCCATCCTTGATAAATCTGCCCCCTAAAGTTTCCCTGGGGAGCTAAACCCTAGTCATCAGTAGATTCCCTTTTGGAACACATGTAAGAGACCAAATATTAAATATTAGTTAATACTAGTAAACAATATATTAACTAGTAATGGCAGATATATTAGATTTAGACAAAATAAAAATGGGAGATAAAATTGTCGGATTTCCCACCAAATTCACAGACCTCGATCTCCACTTTTGTGAATTTGCAGTTCAGATTTTCTTTCACACGACATTTTAGGGTCAGTTCACACGAGGAGATTCGGGGAGATTTTGTCGCCTGGCGACTAATCAACGCGTCTTCTGAGCGACAATCTCCCCGAACTGCCTCAGTGCGTTTTCCCATAGGCTAAAATGAAAAGTCGCCTGCGCTAAAGCACATGCGGCAATGCGTTTTCCATAGTCGCCCGAAGTTGCCTCCGTGAGGCAGAAGACGAGGCGATTAGTCGCCAGGCGACAAAATCTACCATCTCCTTGTGTGAACTAACCCTTAAGAACATTTGTTTTTCTGAATTTGTCTTTGTCTTACTACACCGGTCAGTCAGACATTCAATTTGGAATTTCCAGGGGAGGGAGTTTATTTTATCTGGGAAAATTATATATCATTTTTTTTTGCGTGACGTTTGTGTAATTCCACTTCAGTAACAAGATATAAGGGTCTAAATACCAAAAAATACTATTTTGCATAATATAGGGATTTGTTTAAAAAGTATATTTTATTATTTTAGGTCAAGTGCTGCTAAAACTAAAAAAATGACTGGGAGACTTTGCTTTTCCTTTAGATTTTTATAATATATTTACTAATAATAATAATATAATATTTGCTAATAATTCCTCATTCATTAAGCTACAACTAGTAAAATAACTCAACTGTAAGTTAAAATGATACACTTTTTTGTTTAATCAGTGTTTTACTTGTTTTGTTAAAGGATAAGTAAACCTTTAAAATAAATGAATGTAAAATTGACGGGGGGGGGCTATTCTTAGCACTTTTGTCATTTAAACTCATTATTTATTTTGTTTTTATTCCAAGATATTAAGGGATACATGTGCTGTTAATATGAATGAATTTTGTTCCAACAGCGCCACCTGCTGGTCAGTTTCCCACCAGTCTGACCAGCAAGTAGTCAAGGAAGTTGTCAGGAGAAAGAAAGAGGCTGATGTTCTTCTGCTTAGGAAAGATGTGAGAAAGGTTTCTAATTTTATTCCTAAGCAGAAGAACATCAGTCTCTTTCTATCTCCTGACAACTTCCTATCTGATCCCAATTGTAAGCAGCAGTCCTGTTCTGCTTTATGGCAGCTGAGATTCTAGCTATCTGTATAACAGAACATTCTGTCCCAGTGGCTGCACAGATCCTATCTGATCCCCATTGTAAGCAGCAGTCCTGTTCTGCTTTATGGCAGCTGAGATTCTAGCTATCTGTATAACAGAACATTCTGTCCCAGTGGCTGCACAGATCCTATCTGATCCCCATTGTAAGCAACAGTCCTGTCCTGCTTTATGGCAGCTGAGATTCTAGCTATCTGTATAACAGAGCATTCTGTCCCAGTGGCTGCACAGATCCTATCTGATCCCCATTGTAAGCAGCAGTCCTGTCCTGCTTTATGGCAGCTGAGATTCTAGCTATCTGTATAACAGAACATTCTGTCCCAGTGGCTGCACAGATCCTATCTGATCCCTATTGTAAGCAGCAGTCCTGTCCTGCTTTATGGCAGCTGAGATTCTAGCTATCTGTATAACAGAACATTCTGTCCCAGTGGCTGCACAGATCCTATCTGATCCCCATTGTAAGCAGCAGTCCTGTCCTGCTTTATGGCAGCTGAGATTCTAGCTATCTGTATAACAGAACATTCTGTCCCAGTGGCTGCACAGATCCTATCTGATCCCCATTGTAAGCAACAGTCCTGTCCTGCTTTATGGCTGAGATTCTTGCTATATTTATTACAGAAAAGATATAGTCCCGGGTGGTATTTCAACTCCACGGTGTGACTCAGTACTTTGTATTGGTGCCAGTGATGAGAGAAGAACACGCTGTGGAACGTACCTGCGTAGAAGTGGTAGAATGGCCACCAGACCGCACTATTAGGGATGTAGGTGAGCAGGGAAGCCACGTAACCCCTGTAGAAACCTCGGAAACCGTCAGCACGACATATCTGCAGGATTATGTCTTTGGTCTGGCCGAACACCACAGGCTGCTTCCCGTCTGGGTTATGCACCCGGAACCTCCCCATACTCTCTCCTTTGCGCTGCATCATAAGGTGCTGGGAGACCACATCTATAGGCACCGTGATGCTCTGGGCAACCAGGGAGGCGGAGCCCCCGGCAACCAATGACTTGACGGTGTTGCTGCTGCTGTACTGCGACACGTACTTGCGGGTCAGCTCATAGGTGGTCACGTAGCACTGGCCGGAAATCAGTGTAAACGTATTGACCAGGAACCCCCTGTAAAATCCAGCCGCCCCTTCTGTCCGTAAGATCTTCACGAAAGCATCAAACGTCCCGTTGTACAGACTCTTGCCCTTCTGCACTTGCAGCCGCGTCCGGATGAGGGTGAAGGGGTAAACGCTCACCCGAATCATCATGGTCATGCACACCCCAAAAACATAGAACTTCTTCTTGTCCAGGTGCTCCCACTCGATGATCTGGATGTTCCGCTTGTCCTCCATGTCTGCACCGATAGTGTCCCGCCTGCAGCACAACAACTAGAGTTAGAGAAAAGGTTCAAACTAGTTCCTTCCTTTATACAGGAACCTCTTGTTCTAACTGTACCCCAATATACAGGACATTGAAGGGACAGGGTCATGGGAAAACACATTTTTTTTAAAAACACATCAGTTAATAGAGCTGCTCCAGCAGAATTCTGCACTGAAATCCATTTCTCAAAAGAGCAAACAGATTTATTTTATATTTAATTTTGAAATCTGACATGGGGCTAGACATATTGTCAGTTTCCCAGCTGCCCCAGTCATGTGACTTGTGCTCTGATAAACTTCAGTCACTCTTTACTGCTGTACTGCAAGTTGGAGTGATATCACCCCCTCCCTTCCCCCAGCAGCCAAACAACAGAACAATGGGAAGGTAACCAGATAGCAGCTCCCTAACACAAGATAACAACTGCCTGGTAGATCTAAGAACAGCACTCAATAGTAAAATCCAGGTCCCACTGAGACACATTCAGTTACATTGAGTAGGAGAAACAATAGCCTGCCAGAAAGAAGTTCATCCTAAAGTGCTGGCTCTTTCTGAAATCACATGACCAGGCAAAATGAGCTGAGATGCACCTACACACCAATATTACAACTAAATACACTTGCTGCTTCAGGAATGACATTTTATATTGTACAGTCAATTATTTGCAGTAAAACCTGCCAAATTGCTGTTTAAGTGAATGGGAGACGCCCAGGGATCAATTTGGAGTTGTTTGCTGCCTTCCTGACATTCAAGTTTTTTTCTGAGAAAAAAAAAAAAAAAAAAAACGAAATCGAGTTTTTAAAATTAGATTCGTTTTCAGGTCGATCCTATTCACCCAAGTTTAAAAAAAAAGAAATAGTTTTTTATAATAAATTTCCTTGGTCGAAACTTCAAGTTTATGGGAGTTTTAAAAAACTCCCATGAATTCAAAATCGACCCTTGATAAATGTGCCTGTAACCGTACCAAGTAAATGGTTGCAGAAAATGCAGTTTTCAGCCTTAAATCTGCCAGGGGTGAGTTTGTGAAGATTCTCATTCATCCAGGTCATGGTGTATCTATAGAAATAAGTCAAATCAACTGGACTTGCTGTGTTTTTTTTTTCCCTTGAAGACGATTGGCTTTCCCAATTCAGAATAACTGGTAAAATCTTCCCTGGAAGGTTTAATAATACATCAAAGCTCCAATCTTGCTAATCAACACCTGACTTAAAGGATAAGTAAACCTTTTGAGTAATTGAATGTAAAATTGACGAGGGGGCTATTTTAAGCACTTTAGCAATGTACATTCATTATTTAATTAGTTTTTATTCCAAGATATTAAGGGATACATGTACTGTTAATATGAATGAATTTTGTTACAACAGCGCCACCTGCTGGTCAGTTTCCCACCAGTCTGACCAGCAAGTAGTCAAGGAAGTTGTCAGGAGAAAGAAAGAGGCTGATGTTCTTCTGTTTAGGAAAGATGTGAGAAAGGTTTCTAATTTTATTCCTAAGCAGAAGAACATCAGCCTCTTTCTTTCTCCTGACAACTTCCTTGACTACTTGCTGGTCAGACTGGTGGGAAACTGACCAGCAGGTGGCGCTGTTGTAACAAAATTCATTCATATTAACAGTACATGTATCCCTTAATATCTTGGAATAAAAACTAAATAAATAATGAATGTAAATGACACAAGTGCTTAGAATAGCCCCCTCATCCGTTTTACATTCACTTATTTTTCAGGTTTACTTATCGTTTAATGACATCATTGTTGATTATGATAAACAGATTATGCTGATTGGAGCAACATTTCAGAGGATATATAGCAAAGCAAGATCCTATGTACAAGTTATTCTGAATTGGGAAAGCCAGTTGGATGACTGGTGAATTGTCTTCAAGGAAAAAAACACAGCAAGTCCAGTTGATTTGACTTATTTCTATAGATCTGCCAGGGGTGAGTCATACATAGTAGTGATGTGCGGTTTCCCTGACCCGCACCCGACCCTAACCCGCCCTGCTAATACCCACACACGCTTCCGGGGGTCCTTTTATAGACCCACGCCGACCTGCCGATCACGAAGGGGCGGGGCGAGCAGACGCAACACTATAAAACTGGAACCCGGAAGTCGGATGCGTGCTAGGAGCACTCAAGCTCGGCCCGAACCCGCCCGACCCGCGGGTATCGGGTCGGCCCGCACATCACTAATACATAGTAACATAATAAATCAGTTTGAAAAAAAGACACAAGCCCATCAAGTTCAACCTTTTAACTCTATTTTAACCTGCCTAACTGCCAGTTGATCCAGAGGAAGGCGAAAAAGTCTGCCCTGCAACTCAAGTCCTACAGGCTGACACAGAAGCGAGAAAAAAAAAAAAAAAGTCATAAATCCTGCGTCTACGAAGCTTGTGGGACCAGTCACATTTCTTTGAGAGCTGAAAAACCAGTTGAGTTAAAAGCAGCTGCTAATGAAACATGACAATGCAGTGAAGGCAAGGTTCAGCTCCCCAGAGTAGGTGGCCCAAACAATTCATTACCACAGCACCCAGCCTGCTCTTACCTATTAAGAGTATCACTCAGCAATGAGCTACACGACTATGGAAAGTTTACTTGCCCTTTAAAATAACTTCTTATGGAACCTATCAACTTGAAGGTTAGTGCTGTGCAGGCATGGGCTCAGTGAGTAACTAGTAGGGGAATGACCTCCCTCCCCTTCCTAAAATCATAAATCAAAATCTTGACCATCAATTGGGGTGAGCGACACTGAAAACTGTACAAACTTTACCCTTAGTTATTAGGGGAACATGAGATTCCTCCTTGGAATGTTGCAACGGCGTTTGCGTGTTTCAAGGGGAACATTCGTAAAAATTAAAGTTTAATATAAGCTTCCTCATACTGAAGTAAGAAACTTTCTAAATACAATCAATTAAATATTCTGTATTATTTCTGAAATAATCAAGTTTATGTTCACTATTCCTCTCTCAACATCTGTTTCTCTTCATTCTCTCTTCATGCAGCAGTTGGGTGTCAGATATTCACTGACAGTTACATCCAATATATCTTCTAGGGGGGCTCCTTTCCTAGCAGATGTATTAGAGCTCACTCAAATAACTGATTCCAGTACAAACAAAATCTAACAAAATAACTGCCTTTTGCACAAATCCTGCATGTAGAGAGACATGATGTCTGGTGAGTTTAATAGAGTGAGCTCTAATACATCTTCTAGGCAAAAGGAGCCCCCCTATAAGATATATTGGATCTAACTGTCAGTGAATATCTGACACCCAACTGCTGAATGAAGACAGAATGAAGAGAAACAGATGCTGAGAGAGGAATAGTGAAGATAAACTTGATTATTTCAGAATTTTTAATTGATTTTATTTAGAAAGTTTCTTATTTCAGTATGCTGAAGCTAATATTTTTATTACTATATTAATTTTCGCGATAGTTGCCCTTTAAATGGGAATTCTCCTTATCTCCCTGCCCATATTGAGCCTGGGAGTGTGTTGTGCTTCTGAGCAGCAGGTTTGTGTTCTAGGAATGGGTGTTGGTGCTGTTGCCTCAGAGCCTTGGGATGCTGGGAGTTGTAGTTTAGCAGAATCTGGAGCTATAACGAGTCAACCATAACTATAGCAGGAGCTGCCATGTGTCGCCTGTTATAGTGGACGAATCTAAATCTACACAGTTTTTCTACTGGCTAAATTTCTGCGTAATATGCATTTTCCCCGATTTTTCGTTACTAATTTTTATAAGTTTTTGTATAATGTGCTTTCTCTCATTGGACTTTCTTTTTGATTGGATATTTGTTTTCATTGGATATGGCTCAGTATGATGCAGTATGTGTAACATTTCTATTGGTCATTGATTTAGTAACGAGTTTTTCTCTGATTGGTTAAGGATCAGTGTGATGTAATATAGGTCCATTTTGATTTGGTCAGCACTCCTTTAAAAGGGGAGACCACCAGCCTATAAGTAAGTGCCCACTTTAGGCACGCGTTAGGCTTATGTATGTCCTAATAAAGTATTTTTAAATATATATATATATATATATATATATATATATATATATATATATATATATATATATATATATATACACATACATACATACATACATACATACACACACACACACACTTGGGCTACTGCTTTACTAGTAGTTGGTCTTTTCCTATATTTTGAGTTTTCGGCAATCTAAATCTTCCCTCTCGTTCCACTCACCTATCAAGTTCCTGAACTCCTGCATCAGGCCTTTGTCTCATTGCCGGGGTACAGTAGCCCCCCACGAGTCGTGGAACTGAGCCATGATTTTCAGGAGCTAAAAAAGTAAACAATGGAGAGAAAGGTTATGTACCGCTGCAAAGTGTTTCCAACCAACACACACACAACATGGATCTATAAGGCCCTTCTGTGGCTCTTTACACTGTGTGATACGGGGGAGGGTGATGATCAGCTGATGAACAGCTTGTCCCCCCTCCATAGGGAATAACTGGAACGTCCATTCTCTGTGCCAGGGGTTACCTACAGGGATCATACACCCCATAATATTACAATGGCTTCAAGGAGGAACGGAGCCCTTACTGGGGTCCCCACTCTCCCCAATGTCATTACTTGCAGGACTCACAATCCAATACTCATGTATTATGGTAATATTTAAGTTTGGGGTAAATCAGCCCTTTCTGGTATAACTTCTGGGCCCCAGCCCCCCATAGGAATCAATTACAATATCCCAACATAAGGTAACTGGGTCATTACTGGGGAATCTCTGTTACAGGCCCAGTCCCTATAATAAAGTATTATAATAACCAACATAAGGTAACTGGGTCATTACTGGGGAATCTCTGTTACAGGCCCAGTCCCTATAATAAAGTATTATAATAACCCAGTAGAAGGTAAGTGCGCGGGGGTCCAGCCTAGTGTTGAGCTCAGTCATCCCTCATGGGGTATTGGTATTGAGTGAGCCTCTGCCCTGACTTCTGCACCCGACCCCGACCCTCACCTGCACGGTACAGTCACTCCTCACAGCTCTGTCCGTAGGCCTCAGCCCAGCTCTGTCCTGTCCTGTCCCCCGAGGGGTGGAACCACCTTCTCTCTCTTCCTTTTACCCACCAACACCTGCCTTTGCTGCTACCGGAAGTCTGGAGCCTGTCCCCGCTCTTCCAATGGCAGCACGGAGTTTCGCCATGGTGGGCGTGACCTCCCTTAAAGTAACATAGCTCGTCAATGACTTACAAAAAAGGGTCAAATGACGTCACCAGCCCGGCGACCAATGGCTGAGGAAAGAATCTGCTTCTCTTGCTGCGAGCCAGCTCCAGCTTCAACTCATATTTTGTTTCATCGACATTCCATGCCCTTTTTTTGCAGGCTACGAGCGTTGCTATGGTAGCGACTGCCCTTTTCACCAATGGCGGCGCGGCGGAAGCGTCTGACGTCACGCTGGAATGATTTTTATTTTGCCCGCACTTACGATGGCCGCCCGCTTCCGCTTATGACCGAGTGTGAGTGTGAGTGGATTTCTGTCAGAGCCACGACGAAACTGGCGCCTCAGGGATAGATATAACAAACCACTTGTTTCCTGGGTTTCATGTTTCATTTAAAAAGGATAACTGAGAGATTTCAGTCACTGGCAAAGCATTCTGGGATTATTATTGTTTTACATGATTTTTTACTTGGTAAACTGGGCCAATAATAAAGGATGAATAGAAGCCACTGCCTGCAGTTACTAGCCCAGGCTAATGGCACAGACATGCCCAGCCAGAAGAGCTGACAATCTAGTCTTATCCCTGTGTGAGTAAAATAATGAGGGGCAGTGAGTGAAATAAAGATTCTCTGTGTCACGTGTCTCTGTGTTTCCCTGTACAGGTGGGACGACTCCATCATTAAATCGCTTGTGGGAAATATGGCTTCTCTGCAGCGACTTGTCCCGGAGTTATCCATCAGCGTTATCCCTAGAGCTGGAGAATAGAACAGTCTCTGACCCACAACAACCCTGATTTTTTTCCCCACCGCCCAGGGTCAGCGCTGTGACTGAGGCAGGATGGGTAATATTGTTGCTATGGCCGCCTTTCCGGCGTATTGGACAGCGCACAAAAAAAGCGTCACCTTGCCCAACCCGGGGAGCTTTGATGAGCTGCACAAAAGCTGCAAAGGTGAGTATCGGCCATTGTTATTATTATTATTATTATTAACATGTATTTATATAGCGCCAGCCTATTTCGCAGCGCTGTAACGTAAATGTGATTATACAACTAAATCACATACATAGAACATATGGAGTTACATACATCACAACCAATACTGGTACAAAAGGTGAGGAAGGCCCCGTGCAAAAGAGCTTACACTCTAAAGGGAAGGGAATAAGACACAAGGTGTGGGAGTGGGCAAGATCAGAATTAAGTGGGTGAGAAATGTGGTATTGTATGTGGTGTTGCGTTTGGTATTTAAGAGGGAGGGGAGGCTTTTAAGTGCGTTTTAAGAGATCTTTTGAAAGCAGAAAGGTTGGGAGAAAGTCGGACAGACCGTGGGAGAGAGTTCCAGAGGAGGGGTGCAGCCCTTGCAAAGTCTTGAATGGGAGCATGTGAGGAGGTAATGAGAGAAGAGTTGAGGAGCAGGTCAGTAGAGGAGCATAGTAAGCGGTTGGGTGAGTATATAGAGATGAGTTCAGAGATGTAGGGTGGGGCAGAGTTATGAAGTGCTTTGAAGGTCAGGATCATTAATTTGAATTTAATTCTGAAAGGTAACGGAGGCCAGTGCAGGGATTGACAGAATGGTGAGGCAGAGGAGGAGCGGTTGCTGAGGTGTATGAGCCTCGCAGCAGTGTTCATTATGGACTGGAGAGCTGACAGTCTCTGGAGGGGGAGGCCAATTAAAAGAGAGTTGCAGTAGTCTAGACGCGATATGATGAGAGAGTGAATAAGAATTTTGGCAGCATCTTGGGTGATAAATGATGGTATTTTGGATATGTTCCTTAGGTGGAAGTGACATGATTTAATAAGTGACTGGATATGAGGAGTGAATGACAGGGCAGAATCTAGGATAACCCCAAGGCACCGGGCCTGGGGAGAGGGGGTGATAGTGGAATTGTTAACTATGATGGATACTTCCGGGATGTTACTGGTGTTAGTTGGAGGAAAGAGAACCATTTCAGTTTTAGAGAGGTTTAATTTAAGGTAGCGTTGCGACATCCAGGTAGAGATAGCGGACAGGCAGGAGGAGACCCTATTTAGGAGTTCTGGGTTGAGATCAGGAGAGGAGAGATAGATCAGCATAGAGGTAGTAGTGGAAACCATATGAGTTGATGAGTTTGCCGAGGGAGGACATATAGAAGGAGAATAATAAGGGGCCCAGGACAGAGCCTTGAGGAACCCCAACAGAAAGGGGAGAAGATGGATTTTGCTATATTGGATTTTATATTGTACTCCCCTTACTGGTGGGTGACTCGGTGTAGCTGCCAGGAGGGGACACCCAATCGCCTAATGAAATAAAATATAATTCTAAACAACTTTGAGCTGTACATTCATTTCAGATGCTCAGTGGTTTGAATGTCAGGTGTAAATGAAAACATTCTTAGTAGTGATGTGGAGGCCGGCCCTAACCCAACAGGACCAGCAGGTGGGGGGTTTTGGACGACTTCCACACAAGATTTCCTCTCCCCACAAATGGCCAAACCCAGAGTAAACTGAAAAAAGTCAGACATCAGCAATGGGTGGGTCGGGAGTAGGTCTATAAACAGATGGGACTTGCTAGGCTGGGAGCGGGAGGGTTAGGGTCGGGACATTTGTCAACTCCCACATCGCTAATTCTCTGCCCTGTTGATTCTGACGGCTCAAGAAGAAGTCAACTGATTAACCGGCCTGGAAAGGTATGGTCTTCTGCTACATTGTTTCCAAAGTCAGAACCAGATACAAGAAAGGGTAATAACACATAGTAATGAAGTTCTCATTTCCAAATGAATCTGCTTTCCAGCTACAATTTCAATAAGTTGCTAAGACGGCAAAGGATAAGATGTACCTCCTTTTTGGGATTTATTCCTAAAAACTGCTAGTTACATAGCAAAATTTTTGCTTTCAGACGTGTTCCCACAGCAGATGGAAGGTGTGAAGCTAATAATCAACAAGCCCCTTAGTAGTCACTTACAGGTAAGACACCTTTGGTGATGTCTAGCAAGCAATATGGCAGCTACTGTCTATAGATACAAATATATAGAAAGGGAATGTTGTAGGCACACAATAAGCTATACCCCTTAATACTGTACTGTCTAAGGGAATCAATATGGCACCTCCTCCCATATGTATAAATACAAATATACAGAGAAGGAATGTTCTTGGCACACAATAAGCCATACCCTCATACTGTACTGTCTAAGGGAATCAATATGGCACCTCCTCCCATATGTATAAATACAAATATACAGAGAAGGAATGTTCTGGGCACACAATAAGTTATACCCTCATACTGTACTGTCTAAGGCAGTGATCCCCAACCAGTAGCTCGCGAGCAACATGTTGCTCTCCAACCCCTTGAATGTTGCTCTCTGTGTCCTCAGAGCAGATGCTTATTTTTGAATTCCAGGATTGGAAGCAAGTTTTAATTGCATAAAAACTAAGTATAGTACCAAGTAGAGCCTCTTGTAGGCTTCCTGTCCACATAGGGGCAACCAAATGGCCAATCACAGCCCTTATTTGGCACCCCATGGGACTATTTTATGCTTGTGTTGCTCTCCATCTCTTTTTACATTTGAATGTGGCTCACGGGTAAAAAAAGGTTGGGGACCCCTGGTCTAAGGGAATCAATATGGCACCTCCTCCCATATGTATAAATACAAATATACAGAGAAGGAATGTTCTGGGCACACAATAAGCTATACCCTCATACTGTACTGTCTAAGGGAATCAATATGGCACCTCCTCCTCCCATATGTATAAATACAAATATACAGAGAAGGAATGTTCTGGGCACACAATAAGCTATACCCTCATACTGTACTGTCTAAGGGAATCAATATGGCACCTCCTCCTCCCATATGTATAAATACAAATATACAGAGAAGGAATGTTCTGGGCACACAATAAGATTTACATTAATATTTGACTGTAACTGTTAAAGGAAAACAATCACTGCCCGTGTATAGGGTTTATATCTGCTGCTTGTACAGCACATGAGTTCTAATGGTATAATTGTGTGTTCTGTTCCTATTTCCCAGGTCAGTCACTCGATTCACATGAGCACAGTGGGCCAGTCTAATTACCACTTCAATGCAAAGTATGTGGGAGATTATCAGCCCAGCCCTGCAGAGGTAGAGTTTTATTTGTCACAGTACAGTATACGTCTCCTTCGTAGATGTTTCTATTAGTAATGGGATGGGTAGTAGACGCATGGCATATACTTACAGTGGGGATGGGATACAATGTATGATCTTTCTTGCCTCTTGTTCTGCTCTAGACTTTCCCTATGATGTCTGGAGATGTGGATAACGCCGGGAGCCTTAATGCTCAGATGATATATCTGCTGGCTGATCAGATCCGATCCAAAGCCGTGTTCCAGGTATTAGCGAGTCCCGTATTGCTTAGTAGCCATGCATTGTGGATGCAGGGAGGGAGGCTGATCTGATTTCAGGCCTAATCACTCTCTTTCTTTTCTCTCTCTCTATTAGACCTATCGCTCTAAATTCCTTACCTGGCAGATTGACGGGGAATACAGAGGGGATGATTGCACAGTGACCATGACCTTGGGGAATCCTGATATCCTCAATGAATCCGGTAAAGAGACTACCTAGAACAGCCACTCAGGGCCACATACTGTGGCAGTTTGCTGGATTTTGATACTAGGGGTACTGGACTATTTACTTTCTGCATGGAAGTTGTAATGCACAGCTGAAAGAGTTCAAAGGAAGCCAATAGCAGGGTTCATCCTTTAGGAAACTTAAATTATAGTCTTCCTTCAAACCAATGAAAGCATTTTCATTGGTTTGAGGAATCTAGAATGGCAGATTCCACTGTCAGATGGATCTTGAATATCAAATTTCCTTTTTAGAAGAACCTAGAGTTATAAATTACATTATTAGATGACCCTAGTGGTTTCTGTTATAGGAACCCAAAACGTTAATGTTTCCCTTATAAACAAACCTAGAAGACCAATTCAAATTTCCTGGAATATCTGATGTTCCTTTTAGAGGAACCTAGAACCACAGATTCTATTATTAGAGGAATATAGAGTGAGAGTTTTTTTTATCAGAGGATCCTGGAATATCTGATGTACCGTATATAGGAACTATATGACAGCATTACAGATTGTTCTGTAGGAGGAGCTGAGAATATTGGATGTCCCTTTTATAGGAACTTAGTGTGGCTTAATTCTTCTGTAAGAGGAACCAGGGATATTTTACGTCCTTTTTAGAGGAAACCAGAATGACCGATTCTTCTATTATAGAGACCTAGAATGTTAAAAATCCTTTCTATCAGACATTTAGGTTTGGCTACTTTTACAAAAAAAACTATAGTATCAGATGTCCATATTCTAGGAATTCAGAATGATAGATTCTTGTAATATATCAATCTAGAATGAGAGGCTTCCCTAGAATAGAAACTATCGGACTTGTCTGTTTGCTTTGAACCTTGCTCTGGTCTGACCCCGTGTTAAAGATCATATTTCCTGCCCTGATACTCCAGTGCAGTTATCCTAGTCAATTGCCTTTATGTGTATAGTAAGGGAATTAGTTAACCAGATAGTCCTAGTTTATTCTCTACACATGGCTGATCTTTTGTCTCCATCAATTCAAGGGATTAGAAGACCCCACAATCCTTATTCATCTCCCTTTCCGCTTCATTTCACAGCAATCCTGGTGACCCATTTCCTACAGAGCATCACTTCCCGGCTGGTCTTGGGAGGAGAACTGGTCTATCATCAACGAATGGGAGAAGAAGGAGCCATCTTTACCATGGCAGGGAAATATAGCGGTAAGTTTCACTGATCACTGCAGAGGACTGTGCATTATGGTTGGCTGAATGTGAGCGGCTGCTCACTTGTATCTTGCATGTGTATCCGTGCTGTGTGCAGTAATGACTGGTATTGTGTTGTTTGTTCAACTTCCAGCTCCCAATTGGGTGGCAACTGTAAATATTGGCTACGGGGGTGCTCACGCCAGCTACTATCACAAAGCCAATGAGCAGGTGAGTGTATTTAAAGATGGAGTCTTTTCCTTGCCCCAAAACTGTACAAGGAGCAATGGGCATGGTAGTTTTAGCTGCTCATACAATTTACCTCTAATTCCCATAATCCCATTTCCAGGGTCATAAAAAGCCATTCACTTTCTCCTGTCAGTCCAGATTATTGGCGGATGAGAAATGATAAATTAAAAAAATACAAAGTCCCGAACCAAGTATGGTCCCCAGTTCAGTAATGTGTAGGTTCTCCTCCAAGAGAAATCAGATGTTCCAAAAGGTGTAACTGATCGTACCTCAAAAAAAGGAAATGGAGAAAAAACAAGAAAAAATATATAGTGTAGGGTTCTTTGTAAAATTCACACCTCAGTGTAATTGCATTCACACACTATCAGTGTTGTGTTCCCCACTTAAAGGGGAACTATCATGAAAATGTAATATAAGCTTATTTCACTGCATACAGTCAGGTTTCTTAATTAAAGTATATTGGTTTCTTTCTTATTAAAGAAAGTAAAAATTGGATTTCATTGTTTTGGCTTTACATGCCCTTTGAGTGGGGAAATATCAAGAAAATAAAAATGTAATATAAGCTTCAGCATACTGAAATAAGAAAGTTTCTAAATACAATCAATTAAATATTCTGCATCGTTTCTGAAATAATCAAGTTTATGTTCACTATTCCTCTCTCAGCATCTGTTTCTCTTCATTCTCTCTTCATGCAGCAGTTAGGTGTCAGATATTCAGTTAGATCCAATATATCTTATAGAGGGGTTCCTTTTGCCTAGAAGATGTACCGTATATACTTGAGTATAAGCCGTCCCGAGTATAAGCCGAGGTACCTAATTTTACCTCCAAAAACTGGGAAAGCTTATTGACTCGAGTATAAGCCTAGGGTGAGAAATGCAGCAGCTTCTGGTAAGTTTCAATCAAAAAATTGAGGGTTTCTACTCCCATTGGAGGTGCCGGCGTCTTGTTTTTGGATGCCGGCGACCATTCTTGGACACCGGCGAATATTCTTGTAGACTATTCTTGGACGCCGGCGACTATTCTTGGACGCCGGCGACTATTCTTGGACGCCGGCGACTATTCTTAGACGCCGGCGACCGTTTTTGCACTTTACCCAAGTATAAGCCGAGCTAGAGTTTTTCAGCATATTTTAGGGGCTGAAAAACTCGGCTTATACTCGAGTATATATGGTGTTAGAGGTCACTCTATTAAACTCACCAGACATCATGTCTCTCTACATGCAGGATTTGTGCAAAAAGGCAGTTATTTTGTTAGATTTTGTTTGTTCTTTAATCAGTTATTTGAGAATGTCCGTAATCTGCCACATTTTTTACTGCCATATTCATTTCTGTCGCAGCAGATCCAAATTGGGGCTGAGTTTGAAGCCAACACGAGGCTCCAGGAGACATCCTTTGCGTTTGGCTACCACCTGGACATTCCCAAAGCCAACGTGGTTTTTAAAGGCTCAGTGGACAGTTCTTGGGGTGTAGGGGGCGTCCTGGAGAAAAAGCTGCCCCCGCTGCCTGTTACACTGGCGCTCGGGGCTTTTATGAACCACTGGAAGAACAAGTTTCACTGTGGCTTTAATATCATGGTGGGATGATACCGACCCCGGCTCTTGGTGCGGAAGTAACTTGTCTCACAATACTGGAGACCCAGTGTCCTAAATATACATTCACAGACTGCACCCCTCCCCCGATTTGAGGAGCCGAGGCAGAATTTGTCCCACGCTAAAAACAAAAAGGGTTTAGGGCACTCTAGGAATCCACGTATAGATCAGACCAAAAGTCAATTAGTTAAAAAGTAGAAAAAAATCTTTATTTAAACAATCATCTCGAGCCGAACGCGTTTCGTGTTACTGTGACACTTAAATCATAGGCTTTGCATTAGTCCAATGGCCACTAGACCTGGAACCTGTTTTGTTTTGACCAAAAGGCAGCTCCACACATGGCCTATGGACTGAAGCTTCATTCCTAGTACAGGTATGGGACCTGTTATCCAGAATGCTTGGGACTTGGGGTTTTCCAGATAACAGATCTTTCCATAATTTGGATCTTCATACCTTAAGTCTACTAGAAAATCATATAAACATTAAATAAAGCCAATAAGATGGTTTTGCCTCCAATTAGGATTAATTTTATTTTAGTTGGGATCAAGTACAAGCGACTGTTTTATTATTACAAGAGAAAAAAGAAATAGTTTATACAAATTTGGATTATTTGGATAAAACGGAGTCTATGGGAGACAGCCTTTCGGTAATTCTGAGCTTTCTGGATAACGGGTTTCCGGATAACGGATCCCATACCTGTAATGGTGAATTGTGGCAGAAGTTTGTGTGTCAGAACCAATACCTGTGTCTTAATCCATACGAGCCAGGGCCTAGCTTTGTACCCCAAATTGGCACCAAATATTGGTTTTATATTATTTATACTCCCTTAAACCTGTACAGCATGAGGTTATGCTAAGTGTTTCTCAGTTTCTTTGTATTTATACCAATAGGTCGAATCTGTCATAATGTCTCAGTGTGCCCATTCCTTCCCTGAATATTTGTATTTATATTTATGGACTGAAGCTGCCATAGTGTTACTCTTTGACAGTACAGTATAAGGCTTTAGGCTATTGTGTGCCCAGAACATTCCTTCTCTGTATATTTGTATTTATACATATGGGAGGAGGGAGGTGCCATATTGATTCCCTTAGACAGTATAGTATGAGGGTATAGCTTATTGTGTGCCCAGAACATTCCTTCTCTGTATATTTGTATTTATACATATGGGAGGAGGAGGTGCCATATTGATTCCCTTAGACAGTACAGTATGAGGGTATAGCTTATTGTGTGCCCAGAACATTCCTTCTCTGTATATTTGTATTTATACATATGGGAGGAGGAGGTGCCATATTGATTCCCTTAGACAGTACAGTATGAGGGTATAGCTTATTGTGCGCCCAGAACATTCCTTCTCTGTATATTTGTATTTATACATATGGGAGGAGGGAGTTGCCATATTGATTCCCTTAGACAGTACAGTATGAGGGTATAGCTTATTGTGTGCCCAGAACATTCCTTCTCTGTATATTTGTATTTATACATATGGGAGGAGGAGGTGCCATATTGATTCCATTAGACAGTACAGTATGAGGGTATAGCTTATTGTGTGCCCAGAACATTCCTTCTCTGTATATTTGTATTTATACATATGGGAGGAGGGAGGTGCCATATTGATTCCCTTAGACAGTACAGTATGAGGGTATAGCTTATTGTGTGCCCAGAACATTCCTTCTCTGTATATTTGTATTTATACATATGGGAGGAGGAGGTGCCATATTGATTCCCTTAGACAGTACAGTATGAGGGTATAGCTTATTGTGTGCCCAGAACATTCCTTCTCTGTATATTTGTATTTATACATATGGGAGGAGGAGGTGCCATATTGATTCCCTTAGACAGTACAGTATGAGGGTATAGCTTATTGTGTGCCCAGAGCATTCCTTCTCTGTATATTTGTATTTATACATATAGGAGGAGGTGCCATATTGGTTCCCTTAGACAGTACAGTATGAGGGTATAGCTTATTGTGTGCCCAGAACATTCCTTCTCTGTATATTTGTATTTATACATATGGGAGGAGGGAGGTGCCATATTGATTCCCTTAGACAGTACAGTATGAGGGTATAGCTTATTGTGTGCCCAGAACATTCCAACTATGTGTATATATATTGACACATATTGCAGGAGATTAGTATCTATTACAGTCCAGTAGATGTGCTTTCCTGTTTACAAGCTGCAGAGGCAAGCATTATGACAGCTCCTGCTTATACATGGGGAGAAGAAGCAAAAGTATGAGTTTTATATTAGGTGTACCCTCAGATGAAATAAAAGATGCCCTTGAGGAGTGGCCCCCTAGTGGTGGTGTTGATAATCACGCAGCAGCATTTAGTCTTTCTGCAGTGCAATACGTTACTGACATTACAGGGATATTAAAGCTACAGTGACCTTTGTTGATCTCAGGGACCCTTCCGAGTCATCCCCGGGGATATATCTGCTATCAGTTTCACTGAGTTGTGATTACGCATTGGGGTAAAGGCTTCTGTTATTGAGAGCGGCGAGTGAATGAACAAGTTTACTCCTCTTTCACCACCACTAGGAGGCGCTGCAGCCTTGCACTTACTCCATTGTTACGTCACTGCTGATCTCTAACTCTTGAGCTTTACTCACTAACGCCTGCGGGTGGTGCTGTTTGTAAAAATAATATTCTTTCCCTTACTCTCTGTCTCTCTGCATTTCTTTCCCTTCATTTCTATTCTTGGTTCATAATCTGATCTATTTAATTGTTGACGGGCCGACTTGAGATCTAGTGCTGCTAAACTACAATTCCCAAACCTTGTTGTCTATACTAATATAACCCAGGGAACATGAAGTGCTTTATAGGTATATACTAACTCCTTCAAATATGACAGCACAATTCAGCAGGAACAGTCCCTAAGTTTGCTCATAGTCTGTACAGAGAGATCCCATAAAACTATGGCAGTATAGGTATTCCCTGTACTAAGCACAATTCAGCAGGAACAGTCCCTAAGTTTGCTCATAGTCTGTACAGAGAGATCCCATAAAACTATGGCAGCATAGGTATTCCCTGTACTAAGCACAATTCAGCAGGAACAGTCCCTAAGTTTGCTCATAGTCTGTACAGAGAGATCCCATAAAACTATGGCAGCATAGGTATTCCCTGTACTAAGCACAATTCAGCAGGAACAGTCCCTAAGTTTGCTCATAGTCTGTACAGAGAGATCCCATAAAACTATGGCAGCATAGGTATTCCCTGTACTAAGCACAATTCAGCAGGAACAGTCCCTAAGTTTGCTTATAGTCTGTACAGAGGGATCCCATAAAACTATGATAGCATAGGTATTCCTCTGTACTAAGCACAATTCAGCAGGAACAGTCCCTAAGTTTGCTCATAGTCTGTACAGAGAGATCCCATAAAACTATGATAGCATAGGTATTCCCTGTACTAAGCACAATTCAGCAGGAACAGTCCCTAAGTTTGCTTATAGTCTGTACAGAGGGATCCCATAAAACTATGGCAGCATAGGTATTCCCTGTACTAAGCACAATTCAGCAGGAACAGTCCCTAAGTTTGCTTATAGTCTGTACAGAGGGATCCCATAAAACTATGGCAGCATAGGTATTCCCTGTACTAAGCACAATTCAGCAGGAACAGTCCCTAAGTTTGCTCATAGTCTGTACAGAGAGATCCCATAAAACTATGATAGCATAGGTATTCCCTGTACTAAGCACAATTCAGCAGGAACAGTCCCCTAAGTTTGCTCATAGTCAGTACAGAGAGATCCCATAAAACTATGGCAGCATAGGTATTCCCAGTACTAAGCACAATTCAGCAGGAACAGTCCCTAAGTTTGCTCATAGTCAGTACAGAGAGATCCCATAAAACTATGGCAGCATAGGTATTCCCCTGTACTAAGCACAATTCAGCAGGAACAGTCCCCTAAGTTTGTTCATAGTCTGTACAGAGAGATCCCATAAAACTATGATAGCATAGGTATTCCCTGTACTAAGCACAATTCAGCAGGAACAGTCCCCTAAGTTTGCTCATAGTCAGTACAGAGAGATCCCATAAAACTATGGCAGCATAGGTATTCCCTGTACTAAGCACAATTCAGCAGGAACAGTCCCTAAATTTGCTCATAGTCAGTACAGAGAGATCCCATAAAACTATGACAGCATAGGTATTCCCTGTACTAAGCACAATTCAGCAGGAACAGTCCCCTAAGTTTGCTCATAGTCTATACAGAGAGATCCCATAAAACTATGGCAGCATAGGTATTCCCCTGTACTAAGCACAATTCAGCAGGAACAGTCCCTAAGTTTGCTCATAGTCTGTACAGAGAGATCCCATAAAACGATGGCAGCATAGGACTGAGCAGGGGTGTGGCCTAAACCAGTCAGATGTTTAGACAAAACAAAAATTATTTTGTTTGCCAGTAATTATGTGTAAATGATGAATAAACCAGGCTTATGTAATAACAATCTAACTGACTAAACCATACACTCAGTATTTCAGGGGTGTGTCATAAAGTTCTACGTATAAATCTGATTATCAATGCAGTGGGGACATGTGACACTGTGCCTTTAAGAGAAATACTGAATTAACTCCATCTCTAAAGTAATTAAAGTAAATTAAAGCTGCTGATTTCCATGAGTCATTCTGATGCCACAGGAGCATTGAGTATTCTACTCCTCCTCTGGAACCAAACCAGAGCTTTATTGGAAACCTCCTTCTAATCTGCTGTCAGTGGCATAACTAGAAATGACTGAGCCCCGGCTCTGGAAGGATGTGATTCCTAAACGTCATTTTAATTCGCACATTTCATTGTGACTGTGGGATAGCAGGTATAGTAGGGAGAGATGGTGTCTATAGTAACAGTGGGATAATAGTCTCTGGGAAGGGAGTGTGACTGTGGGATAGCAGGTATAGTAGGGAGAGATGGTGTCTATAGTAACAGTGGATAATAGTCTCTGGGAAGGGAGTGTGACTGTGGGATAGCAGGTATAGTAGGGAGAGATGGTGTCTATAGTAACAGTGGATAATAGTCTGTGGGAAGGGAGTGTGACTGTGGGATAGCAGGTATAGTAGGGAGAGATGGTGTCTATAGTAACAGTGGATAATAGTCTCTGGGAAGGGAGTGTGACTGTGGGATAGCAGGTATAGTAGGGAGAGATGGTGCCTATAGTAACAGTGGATAATAGTCTCTGGGAAGGGAGTGTGACTGTGGGATAGCAGGTATAGTAGGGAGAGATGGTGCCTATAGTAACAGTGGGTAATAGTCTCTGGGAAGGGAGTGTGACTGTGGGATAGCAGGTATAGTAGGGAGAGATGGTGTCTATAGTAACAGTGGATAATAGTCTCTGGGAAGGGAGTATGACTGTGAGATAGCAGGTATAGTAGGGAGAGATGGTGTCTATAGTAACAGTGGATAATAGTCTCTGGGAAGGGAGTATGACTGTGAGATAGCAGGTATAGTAGGGAGAGATGGTGTCTATAGTAACAGTGGGATAATAGTCTCTGCGAAGGGAGTGTGACTGTGGGATAGCAGGTGTAGTAGGGAGAGATGGTGTCTATAGTAACAGTGGGATAATAGTCTCTGGGAAGGGAGTGTGACTGTGGGATAGCAGGTATAGTAGGGAGAGATGGTGTCTATAGTAACAGTGGATAATAGTCTCTGGGAAGGGAGTATGACTGTGAGATAGCAGGTATAGTAGGGAGAGATGGTGTCTATAGTAACAGTGGATAATAGTCTCTGGGAAGGGAGTGTGACTGTGGGATAGCAGGTATAGTAGGGAGAGATGGTGTCTATAGTAACAGTGGATAATAGTCTCTGGGAAGGGAGTATGACTGTGAGATAGCAGGTATAGTAGGGAGAGATGGTGTCTATAGTAACAGTGGGATAATAGTCTCTGCGAAGGGAGTGTGACTGTGGGATAGCAGGTATAGTAGGGAGAGATGGTGTCTATAGTAACAGTGGGATAATAGTCTCTGGGAAGGGAGTGTGACTGTGGGATAGCAGGTATAGTAGGGAGAGATGGTGTCTATAGTAACAGTGGATAATAGTCTCTGGGAAGGGAGTATGACTGTGAGATAGCAGGTATAGTAGGGAGAGATGGTGTCTATAGTAACAGTGGATAATAGTCTCTGGGAAGGGAGTATGACTGTGAGATAGCAGGTATAGTAGGGAGAGATGGTATCTATAGTAACAGTGGGATAATAGTCTCTGCGAAGGGAGTGTGACTGTGGGATAGCAGGTATAGTAGGGAGAGATGGTGTCTATAGTAACAGTGGGATAATAGTCTCTGGGAAGGGAGTGTGACTGTGGGATAGCAGGTATAGTAGGGAGAGATGGTGTCTATAGTAACAGTGGATAATAGTCTCTGGGAAGGGAGTGTGACTGTGGGATAACAGGTATAGTAGGGAGAGATGGTGCCTATAGTAACAGTGGGATAATAGTCTCTGGGAAGGGAGTGTGACTGTGGGATAGAAGGTATAGTAGGGAGAGATGGTGTCTATAGTAACAGTGGGATAATAGTCTCTGGGAAGGGAGTATGACTGTGGGATAGCAGGTAAAGTAGGGAGAGATGGTGCCTATAGTAACAGTGGATAATAGTCTCTGGGAAGGTAGTGTGACTGTGGGATAGCAGGTATAGTAGGGAGAGATGGTGCCTATAGTAACAGTGGATAATAGTCTTTGGGAAGGTAGTGTGACTGTGGGATAGCAGGTATAGTAGGGAGAGATGGTGTCTATAGTAACAGTGGATAATAGTCTCTGGGAAGGGAGTGTGACTGTGGGATAGCAGGTATAGTAGGGAGAGATGGTGCCTATAGTAACAGTGGATAATAGTCTCTGGGAAGGGAGTGTGACTGTGGGATAGCAGGTGTAGTAGGGAGAGATGGTGCCTATAGTAACAGTGGATAATAGTCTCTGGGAAGGGAGTGTGACTGTGGGATAGCAGGTATAGTAGGGAGAGATGGTGCCTATAGTAACAGTGGATAATAGTCTCTGGGAAGGGAGTGTGACTGTGGGATAGCAGGTATAGTAGGGAGAGATGGTGTCTATAGTAACAGTGGATAATAGTCTCTGGGAAGGGAGTATGACTGTGAGATAGCAGGTATAGTAGGGAGAGATGGTGTCTATAGTAACAGTGGATAATAGTCTCTGGGAAGGGAGTATGACTGTGAGATAGCAGGTATAGTAGGGAGAGATGGTATCTATAGTAACAGTGGGATAATAGTCTCTGCGAAGGGAGTGTGACTGTGGGATAGCAGGTATAGTAGGGAGAGATGGTGCCTATAGTAACAGTGGATAATAGTCTCTGGGAAGGGAGTGTGACTGTGGGATAGCAGGTATAGTAGGGAGAGATGGTGTCTATAGTAACAGTGGATAATAGTCTCTGGGAAGGTAGTGTGTATCTGAATGACTATTGCTGCTCACTTCCCATCATGCCCATTACAACACATATTAGACAATGGGTGGCAGATTTAGAGCTGTCAGTGCCTGCTGGTGTCTGACGTATGGACGTAGATGTGCCTGGGCGAGATAGAGAAATCTACAATTCAGTTGTACCAGGTCCAGATGAACCAGTATTAAAACAAGATCAATTAGAGAACAATGGCAATTAACTTGGTTTTATTAAGAGTCATTGGGGTCATAGGTGTGCCTTTTATTCCAAAATGATGTTCTGTTGGTCACCAGGAGTAAAGACATCAGTGAGAGACAGTGTGATGTCCCTGAGTATATTCATTCCTTGGTGGGATCCCCTCGGCACAGTAGTAGTTAAAACCCTGCCTAGAGTTCCAATCCAGTTCATTGGGCATTGCTTTGTCAGCATCTCCCTTGCACGAAGCAACTGCTTTATTTTCCTTCTAAAACCATCTCATTTGCTTTGGATCAGCAGCTTCATGCTTCAGTTCTGCTGCAATTGCCTCATAAATTCTCAAAGTGCTGAGGCCAAGATGGAAACAGCCTCAAGCATGTGATATACTATATCTCTCTGGCTATATATACAGACAGATGTCTGATACACCAACTTCAAACAGATTGGATGGGAGTAGGATCTGATGTAGCTACTCCTTAAGGTAGACTTATAGGTGTAGATGGTTACAGATTAAGGTCAAAATTGAATTAACCTCCCAAAGCAGAAGTGTATGGTCACCTTGAGGCTCATGCAAGTGCTCACCTCTAGGGCCAATGAGAGGAACTCGTGGTGTTTTCACACACCCAAAACCCATAGTCTCTCTGTTGACTCAAGAAAGGCTACATTAGCAGCACCAAAACCAGGTTCATATGAACCCAGATCTCCTGGAATATCCATATTTTTGTAGACCTTCGTTCCAGAAGATTGGAGCTTACCGAACTTTGTGGTCAGTGTCCAAAACTTCAAACAAATTGGATGGGAGTAGGATCTGATGTAGCTACACCTTAAGGTAGACTTATAGGTGTAGATGGTTACAGAATAAGGTCAAAATTGACTAAACCTCCCGAAGGAGAAGTGTATGGTCACCTTGAGGCTCATGCAAGTGCTCACCTCTAGGGCCAATGAGAGGAACTCATGGTGTTTTCACACACCCAAAACCCATAGTCTCTCTGTTGACTCAAGAAAGGCTACATTAGCAGCACCAAAACCAGGTTCATATGAACCCAGATCTCCTGGAATATCCATATTTTTGTAGACCTTCGTTCCAGAAGATTGGAGCTTACCTAACTTTGTGGTCAGTGTCCAAAACTTCAAACAAATTGGATGGGAGTAGGATCTGATGTAGCTACACCTTAAGGTAGACTTATAGGTGTAGATGGTTACAGAATAAGGTCAAAATTGACTAAACCTCCCGAAGGAGAAGTGTATGGTCACCTTGAGGCTCATGCAAGTGCTCACCTCTAGGGCCAATGAGAGGAACTCATGGTGTTTTCACACACCCAAAACCCATAGTCTCTCTGTTGACTCAAGAAAGGCTACATTAGCAGCACCAAAACCAGGTTCATATGAACCCAGATCTCCTGGAATATCCATATTTTTGTAGACCTTCGTTCCAGAACATTGGAGCTTGCCTAACTTTGTGGTCAGTGTCCAAAACCAATACTCTGGCCCCACTTTGGCATGGAATAGACTCCAAGCAGCTAAACTCTAAATATGGTGATGTTTATGCTCTGTGAACATGATTGGAGGATCATCCTCCCCATCATCTAATTCTCCATAAAGATCTACAGCAATTCCTACATAAAAAGGAACTCTCGGGAGATGCTGAGAAATGCAAAGTGTACAGTAGATACTGAGTAATTACTAGTCACAAGATGAGAGTAAAACACTCTACTCTATGAGCCCATTATTCAAGTGGCTGAAGGATAATGGGAACCATGCCCAGCTCAAAGAATGAAAGGCCAGAGGAGCCAAGCTATTAGCAGATGCTTAAAGGCAACATAGACAATATGTACTTTTATGGCTGACTCAGCAAATGTATTTTCTTGCTACTTAAGCCTTACTCTATGCTGGTATTAGCAGTGTTCTTTTGCTTTCAAGAAGAATCATCATGTATTCCACCTTGATTGTGCAACCTAGTCTGCAGCTCCCCATTGCCAAAGTTCAGTAGGTTTTATTTCCAGCTGGAAAAGCCAAGGTTTTTATTCTTAGGACATTCAGGTTCATGCAAGTGCTCACTGTTAGGGCCAATGAGAGGAACTCTTGGTGTTCTCAGACACCCAAATCCCATAGTCTCTTTGTTCACTCAAGAAAGGCTAAATTAGCAGCACTAAAACCTGATATACTGTAGATGAATCCAGATCTCCTGGAATATCCAAATGTTTGTAGGCCTTTTTTCTAGACAATTGGAGCTTACCAAACTCTGTGGTCAGTGTCCAAAACCAGTACTCTGACCCCACCTTGGCATAAAATAGACTCCAGGCAGCCATGGTGACATTTATGCCCAGTGAACATTGTAGGAGGACCATCTTTCTCATCAGCTAATTCTCCATAAAGATCTACAGAAATTCCTTCATTAAAAGGAACTCTCTGGAGATGCTGTGAAATGCAAAGTGTTCAGTAGATACTGAGTAATTACTAGTCACAAGTGGCTGAAGGATAATGGGAACCATGCCCAGCTCAATAAATGAAAGGCCAAGCTATTAGAAGATGCTTAAAGGCTACATAGACATTACTTATTCCAAGAACATTTTTATTATTAAGTACTTTCATGGCTGACTCAGCAAAGGTATTTTCTTGCTACTTAAGGCTTACTCTATGCTGGTCTTAGCAGGGTTCTTCTGCTTTCGAGATGAACCATCAAGCATTCCACCTTGATCATGTAACCTAGTCTGCAGCTCCCCATTGCAGAAGTTCAGTAGGTTTGATTTCCAGGTGGACAAGCCAAGGTTTTTATTTTTGGGATCTTGGTTAAAAATGTTATATGAAGATAATAGTCCACCATGGTGGGCCATCACCCCGTTTTTATCTACATCGAAAACATCCTGAAGAACGTATTTTCTATTAAAGTGGCACTGCAGTAAAAAAAATCATACAAAAATAGTTGGGTGACCATAATTGGTGCAGACATTACCAAATAAGGCTGATCTGGACTTCATAAGGGTGAAAACTTAAGGCAACATGAACACATTAGTTTATATTCTGGCAATGTTGCACAGTCTCTGGTTGTTGGGTAAGGAGAAACAGCATCAGCTTTTGAGTAGGCTTCCTTACAGGTTATTGGCTGCTATTGAGTCACATTAAAGTGACACTGGGGTTTAGCATGTTGGATCCCATAAGAGAGCTCCTTCATTGATATTGTGTAGTAGTGGTGATGAATATAAAAGAAGATGGCAAGCCATGGAGGGCCATGGAAGGCTTAGTAAGTGCAAAGTAAAGGTCCACTTGGAATCACCATTCACAGGTCCTTTACGAGGATACGGGATTGAGTAGGACCAGTGCTTCAAATAAAGCCTCAATGTTGATTATCCAGCTTTAACGGGATCCACCACTTCTTGTGCGTCTGTAGACATCTTGTACGTCTGTAGAGACTATTTCCCCCCCACACACACACAGTCTCATGATTGTTAAAGTTACCTCCCAATCGTGTTTATTGGTTGGGAGGCTGCAAATTTTAGAATAAAATCTCTTTCATCAGAGGGGTGACGTTTTCAGAAGATATATCCTGAATGTGAAGGATCTGACGCGTGTACTCCTCATTTAAAGTGCGAAGTTCAGTCAACAAGGAGAGGAGTTTAGGGTAGAGGAACCTGTCCAAAGTCACATAGGCCACAGGTCAATGATAGACACAAGGATAAATAATCACCAATGTAAGCACAGGTAACTAAATACAAGTTGTTTTTACTATATTGAGAAACATCAGCTAAGCATACAAATGTTCTGTGGCAGGACTTTCCCTAACTTCTATAAAAGTGTTTACAAACCATAGCCATTGTCTTTCACGGAGGATAATTGTCCAAAGCAGCAACAAAAATAGTTTGCTCGATATTCAGTAACAGAAATCTACCTATGGAAGACAGCTCTGGGTTTATAGTGCTACTAAAAAGTGGGTGATCTCTTCCTTACCTGCCCTCTGGAGGTGGGTGGTGGAGATCCATGTAGCATTTCAACGTTAAAGCCAAGTTCTCCTGCATCTCGTCAATAATATCATGTTCAACCACACCTGGCCGGTCTATGAGAATGGAAAACTGTGAGTTGCTAGACAGACACTTCAGGGCAAGATGGAGACAGGAGGACAAGAACGAGACTGTAGGACAAGTAGAAGGACAAGATGAAGAAAGTAGGGGCAGATGAAAGTATGATACAACAAAGTAGGACAAGATAGAGACAGCAAGGAAATATGGTGGCAGTAGGACAAGATGAAGGCAGTAACACAATTTAGAGACAGTATGACAATATGGAGACAGCAGTGAAATATATTGACAGCATGCCAAGCTTGTGACAGTAAGGGCAATATGGAGACAACTAATCAGGACCTTTCCAGATAAAGACGCCTTACAGTCGCAGTAAGGCAAAATGAAATAATTATAACAAGATACAAGAAGATTACAACAAAATAGTAGGAGAGGATGGTGACAGTAGTAAAAAATTAAAATATTAGGAGAAGATGGTGACAGTAGGGCAAGAAGGAGGCAAAAGGGCAAGATGGAGACAGTGGGGCAAGATGGAGACAGTAGGAAAAAATCTAAATAGTAGGAGAGGGTAGTGACAGTAGGGCAAGAGGGAGACAACAAGGCAAGATGGAGAAAATAAGGCAATAGGGAGACAGTAGGCCACGATGGTGACAATGGAAGAAGAGGTTGCCCATCCAGCAGAAGGTCAATACCCACTGATAGCTAATGGGCTTATGGGATGTGCTTACCAGGAGCAAAGAGGCAAAGGGCTTCTATCAAGGCATATTCGGCCTCATGAAGATTCAGTTTCTTCAACATGAGTTGAAATTTCATCATCGGTTCCAGGTACATCTCTTGGAATCCGGCTGAATTGGGGAAAAACATAAAGATTGTGACAACCAGAAGATACCCATGTCACCTACTTCACGGTACCAATCATGTTTGGTCGCTGGGGCAAAGATAACAAAAAGTGTACCAATATCTAGGGCAAAGATACCAAAAAATAAGTGAACCTCCCCTTTGTATTTATATTCTATCTGTCTCTCTGTACGTCCTACTTCTGGGCTACTCTCTTTCCCATGGTCAGAGACAACTCTCCTCACAGTACATACTCAGGCTCAGATCTTTGATTTATTTACTTCCAGTTCCTGGTACAGTGGATCTCTTTACCTAGTGGAGAGGTTCCTTTCAGGTCTCTCGAGGTCCATCCATTACAATAGTCTTGCTAAAATGTTGGTCATGAGGTGGCAATATTGTACATTTGGTCTACTGACTCCAGTTAGAGGCGAATACTCACTTATAACACCATCCCTTATGCTGAATTTATGTTTTCCACACTCAAAGAGATTGGTCTCTGTGTTGTAGACCCGGTTGAACTGAACATGGGCGACCTCCATGGACGATCCTTTAAGAAGTGAGATCTGATCCTCGATAGGAAGTGCCCTGGTGGGTGACAAGGGTCAGGAACGGTCACTGGAAAACACTTCTTGAGCTGTAGCCTCTTTCCTTCCCTTACATTCCCCATAGCATATTGGCCTCTCTATGTTATTCCAGTCATGTGACTGTAGCTCATAGATACACAGGTGGAAGGAAGTAGATAGGCCCACCAATAGCAACTGCCAGATCATATACTTTATGGTTTAAAACCTTAACACCTAATAAGACCGATAACAATAAAAGCCTTGGATTAGGTGGCAGCAGGAATATGGAAGTCTCACCGGAAAGCTGGAATCTCCTTGGCAAACTGGATGACCTGCTGGATCATGTACGTGCTGAGATCAGCAAAATGGGGCAAATCGCCGTCCGTAGAACTGCTGAAGATCAGCTGGGGATCAGCCAAGTCTTTGTGATTGGATTCCGCAAGACTCAGATCAGAGAAGAGGCCGTCTGTAGGAAACCCAGTTGGGCTGGGGATGGTGTAATTGTTGTATACGAACATGTGCACCCTGGGCTGAGGCTGCAGAACAACAGAGATGGGGGTTTCAGAAAATGAGGTAGTAGCTTATGTGTGCCCAGAACATTCCTACTCTGTATATTTGTATTTATACATATGGGAGGAGGAGGTGCCATATTGATTCCCTTAGACAGTACAGTATGAGGGTATAGCTTATGTGTGCCCAGAACATTCCTACTCTGTATATTTGTATTTATACATATGGGAGGAGGGGGTGCCATATTGATTCCCTTAGACAGTACAGTATGAGGGTATAGCTTATTGTGTGCCCAGAACATTCCTTCTCTGTATATTTGTATTTATACATATGGGAGGAGGAGGTGCCATATTGATTCCCTTAGACAGTACAGTATGAGGGTATAGCTTATTGTGTGCCCAGAACATTCCTTCTCTGTATATTTGTATTTATACATATGGGAGGAGGAGGTGCCATATTGATTCCCTTAGACAGGACAGTATGAGGGTATAGCTTATTGTGTGCCCAGAACATTCCTTCTCTGTATATTTGTATTTATACATATGGGAGGAGGTGCCATATTGATTCCCTTAGACAGTACAGTATGAGTGTATAGCTTATTGTGTGCCCAGAACATTCCTTCTCTGTATATTTGTATTTATACATATGGGAGGAGGTGCCATATTGATTCCCTTAGACAGTACAGTATGAGGGTATAGCTTATTGTGTGCCCAGAACATTCCTTCTCTGTATATTTGTATTTATACATATGGGAGGAGGGAGGTGCCATATTGATTCCCTTAGACAGTACAGTATGAGGGTATAGCTTATTGTATGCCCAGAACATTTCTTCTCTGTATATTTGTATTTATACATATGGGAGGAGGGAGGTGCCATATTGATTCCCTTAGACAGTACAGTATGAGGGTATAGCTTATTGTGTGCCCATAACATTCCTTCTCTGTACAGTTGGATGGGAATGTTTCAGAGGTTTGTAAGGACAATAAGATGTGGGCACGTGCCAGTGGGTAGTACAAAGGACACACTGTAGCTAATGTGTAACCAGAGCAGCACATGGGATGACAAGTTATTAGGTTGGAGGTTCCTGATGGAGGAACTCTCTGTGCTGACCCAGTGTATTTTCCCTTCTCTATGGGGCAGGACTTTGGGTCACTGTATGAGAGTCCATGACAAAATAAAGGAAAAGCCCCAAATGGCCTATAAAGACATGGCCTATTGAGTGTAGGAGTTTGGTTTAGCTCCCATTGATTTCCCTGTACTTGTCACTAGCTTATTGGGGTTCAGTGGATGAGCTCACCCGGTAATGCTTGAACTTGGAGAGAGTGGGGTCGAAGTGTTTGAGGTGCGTCTCAGTGAGGAGGGAGACCAACTTCATCTGCTCCTCCGTCAGTGACCCCATGACTGGCTCCGGCTCCCTCCTGCTCTGTCTCTCATGTTTCTTCCTGCTCCTCAGGGCCCGGCGCTCGGCTAGTGCTCGCTCACTCATTATCACTAGGGACACAAACAATGGGGTTACCATGATGTATTACTGCCAACGCTGAGTGTTCCTTGTTCCAATGGTCAGATACGTGCCCAGGCCTGGACTGACAGTTTGTGGGTTCAGGCAACTCACTCACACTCACTGTACACCAGTCTCACTCACACTCACTGTACACCAGTCTCACTCACACTCACTGTACACCAGTCTCACACTCACTGTACACCAGTCTCACACTCACTGTACACCAGTCTCACTTACTCACTGTACACCAGTCTCATTCATTGTACACCAGTCTCACTCACACTCACGGTACACCAGTCTCACTCACACTCACTGTACACCAGTCTCACTCACTGTACACCAGTCTCACTCACACTCACTGTACACCAGTCTCACTCACACTCATGGTACACCAGTCTTACACTCACTGTACACCAGTCTCACTCACACTCACTGTACACCAGTCTCACTCACTGTACACCAGTCTCACTCACACTCACTGTACACCAGTCTCACTCTCACTCACTGTACACCAGTCTCACTCACACTCACTGTACACCAGTCTCACTCACACTCATGGTACACCAGTCTTACACTCACTGTACACCAGTCTCACTCACACTCACTGTACACCAGTCTCACTCACTGTACACCAGTCTCACTCACACTCACTGTACACCAGTCTCACTCACACTCGCTGTACACCAGTCTCACTCACACTCACTGTACACCAGTCTCACTCACACTCACTGTACACCAGTCTCACACTCACTGTACACCAGTCTCACACTCACTGTACACCAGTCTCACACTCACTGTACACCAGTCTCACACTCACTGTACACCAGTCTCACACTCACTGTACTCCAGTCTCACTCACACTCTCTGTACACCAGTCTCACTCACACTCACTGTACACCAGTCTTACTCACACTCTCTGTACACCAGTCTCACTCACACTCACTGTACACCAGTCTCACTCACACTCACTGTACACCAGTCTCACTCACACTCACTGTACACCAGTCTCACTCACACTCACTGTACACCAGTCTCACTCACACTCACTGTACACCAGTCTCACTCACACTCACTGTACACCAGTCTCACTCACACTCGCTGTACACCAGTCTCACTCACACTCACTGTACACCAGTCTCACTCACACTCACTGTACACCAGTCTCACTCACACTCACTGTACACCAGTCTCACTCACACTCGCTGTACACCAGTCTCACTCACACTCACTGTACACCAGTCTCACTCACACTCACTGTACACCAGTCTCACACTCACTGTACACCAGTCTCACACTCACTGTACACCAGTCTCACACTCACTGTACACCAGTCTCACTCACACTCACTGTACACCAGTCTCACTCACACTCTCTGTACACCAGTCTCACTCACACTCACTGTACACCAGTCTCACTCACACTCACTGTACACCAGTCTCACTCACACTCACTGTACACCAGTCTCACTCACACTCACTGTACACCAGTCTGACTCACACTCACTGTACACCAGTCTGACTCACACTCACTGTACACCAGTCTCACTCACACTCACTGTACACCAGTCTCACTCACACTCACTGTACACCAGTCTCACTCACACTCACTGTACACCAGTCTCACTCACACTCACTGTACACCAGTCTCACTCACACTCACTGTACACATCTCTGTGCTCCACATCCGTCACATTTAATTTATCGCTACGGTGGCTGAGGGGTATAGCGAGTGCATCAAATCGGTGTAAACATCAATGGGGAGGGGGGGCGAGGAAGAGTTTGGTTTGGAGGATGATAATGGTTGAGATTTTTTATAGATTTATTTCAGCATCTTTGAGCATTAAAGAGACAATATGTTACACCAGGGCTGGAATACAGACTCCAAATGTGGCCCTATGTAAGATTTATAGGGCCCCCAGACTAGAGCTCCTCTTCGTCTGACACCACAATTGAGTATAAACTGACCCTGGAGCACAGAATATACTATATAAGTGCCCCCCGCTGTATGGAAACCCTTGGTTTGGCCGAAGCCTCGCAGCAAAGGCTTGTGGGAGCCTCACTCACTTTGTGCAACGGATTCCTGACTTTAATGGACTTGTGCAGCGAGGCTGCGGGAGAATCAGGTCTATTGGGTTGAAGGTTCTCTGGGAGAAGCTCCATTTCCCCATTTGTTGCCTGAGAGTGAACTTACTGTCTTTCCTCATCCCCACGGAGAAGCATTTGTGTAGCCTGCAGGCCTGGCAGCGCCTCCGCTTGGCTTTGGTAACGGGGCAAGTCCGGGTGAAGGGGCAAGTGAAGTGTAACCCTTTGCTGACCGAACGCCTGCAGAGAACATGAGAGGCATTATATTATATATTATATATCAGATTATTACTATATATTATACTGTACATTATATATCAGATTATTACTATATATTATACATTATATATCAGATTATTACTATATATTATATATCAGATTATTACTATATATTACATATTATATATCAGATTATTACTATATATTATATATCAGATTATTACTATATATTATACTGTACATTATATATCAGATTATTACTATATATTATACATTATATATCAGATTATTACTATATATTATATATCAGATTATTACTATATATTACATATTATATATCAGATTATTACTATATATTATATATCAGATTATTACTATATATTACATATTATATATCAGATTATTACTATATATCATATTGGGATAGGGGGCAGAGCTGTCAAGTAGTTGTTGAACTACACTTTCCAGCTGGAAGGTTCATTCCCCAATAACTAGAGGGCGGCCGGGTGAATATCCCTGCTCTCTCTTTCTATAGAGTTGTCCTCATGTCCTTCATTCCCAAAAGTGGCCTATCGAGTGAAGGAAATGAAACAGCGCCACCTGCTGGTGACAAATTGTATCTGTCTCATTCCAGAAGGCCAGATAAATGGGTTGGAGGGGAGGACTCAGCTCCTTTACAATAGTATTTACTGGATAGACCTTTGTTAGTAGCATCACAGGGAGTGACAGTGAAGAACTGCTCCTTCTTACTGTCCCTTCACTGTCTCACTTATTGTCTCTTTTCTTTCTGGGAATCTCATTTCTCTTACATCGACCCCCACATTGCATGGTACAGTCAGTCGGTCTATCCTTAGCTGCACTCTGCCCCCTCTGGCTGTGAGTGGTACTGCCCCTGGTGTAACAGTTGTGCCCCCTCTGGCTGTGAGTGGTACTGCCCCTGGTGTAACAGTTGTGCCCCCTCTGGCTGTGAGTGGTACTGCCCCTGGTGTAACAGTTGTGCCCCCTCTGGCTGTGAGTGGTACTGTCCCTGGTGTAACAGTAGTGCCCCCTCTGGCTGTGAGTGGTACTGCCCCTGGTGTAACAGTTGTGCCCCCTCTGGCTGTGAGTGGTACTGCCCCTGGTGTAGCAGTTGTGCCCCGTCTGGCTGTGAGTGGTACTGCCCTGCTCATATAAGCATTGTGTCCTCTGTGGTGGAAAGTGGTACTGCAACTCTCAGTTGGAAGAGGCGCCCTCTGTGGCTATAGGGGGTACTGCAGGCCGTATATCAAGGAGATGATCCACAACCCAAGCCAAGTTCTCACCTGAAAAACCCTTTGCAGCCTTCACAGGTGAGGACGTGGAAGTGGTAGCCATTGGCCTTGTCCCCGCACACAGAGCACAACTTCTCCTCTCCATCGGGGTCGTTGTCCTCACTCTCGCTGACCTTTAAGCTTAATGTTGGGGTGCTGGATGACCCCGTGCTGCTGCTGCTGTCGTCTTCATACAAAGAGAACATGGTGGGAGTCCAGTCCGGCTGGGTGATGTGCAGGTCTAAATCCACCACATTCATCTGGCCAATGAGAGATCAGAATAAGTTAGGGAATCGGGAACAAATTTCATAGTCAGTGGTCTGGGAATCCTGGCCACTGCTGGAATCCAAGATTGTTCTTAAGTTAATGTAAAGATGAACTTCCCCTTTAACTAAGTGTTAGTATGTTATAGATGGACCTATTTAAAGGGTAAGTAAACCTGAAAAATTAGGGAATGTCAAACGGACGAGGACGCTATTCTAAGCGCTTTCATCAATTACACTCATTATTTAATTTTTTTTAATTCCAAGATATTAAGGGATACATGTACTGTTAATATGAATGAATTTTGTTACAACAGCGCCACCTGCTGGTCATTTTCCCACCAGTCTGACCAGCAAGTAGTCAAGGAAGTTGTCAGGAGAAAGAAAGAGGCTGATGTTCTTCTGCTTAGGAATAAAATTAGAAACCTTTCTCACATCTTTCCTAAGCAGAAGAACATCAGCCTCTTTCTTTCTCCTGACAACTTCCTTGACTACTTGCTGGTCAGACTGGTGGGAAACTGACCAGCAGGTGGCGCTGTTGTAACAAATTCATTCATATTAACAGCACATGTATCCCTTAATATCTTGGAATAAAAACAAATTAAATAATGAATGTACTTTGCAAAAGTGCTTAAAATAGCCCCCTCGTCAATTTTACATTCAATTACTCAAAAGGTTTACTTATCCTTTAAGCGACTTTTCACTTGGTCTTACATAATTTTGTATAATGCTTACATTCTTTTCATTTATTTTCTGCCTCTTTCCCACCTACAGCTGAACATTCTTGTTGTCAGGGTCACCGACCCCAAGATATTACAGGATACATGTACTGTTAATATAGAATTGTGCCAGTGCTTGTAAAGGGGATTTTTAGTGCAATCAAAGGGAACCGCTTTAGCACCAAATTTTTAGTCTTATTAAAAATGCCGTTCTCAGTGTCCGAACCCTTAAGAACTGTTTTTCATTGGGTTTGCAACATTGACAAATTACAAAATATTTAAAATAAAAAATAAAATAAATCATTTAAGACCTTTCCCGTTATTTGTCCTTTAGAGGGGTTGTTCCCCTTTAAATAAACTTTTAGTAAGACGTAGAAAGTGATATCCTGAGACAATTTACAATTGCCTTCTATTTGGTATTATTTGTGTTTTTTGAGTTATTTAGCTTTTTATTCAGCAGCTCTCCAGCTTGCAAGATCTGCAATCTAGTTGCTAGGGTCCAAATTACCATAGCAGCAGCCATTGCTTTTGGAATATGAACAGGAGAGATCTAAATAGAAAGAAGAGTAAGTAGTAATAGTTTAAGCAGCAATAACAGTAATATTGTAGCCTTAGAAAGAGTTTTGGTTTTCAGATGGGGTCAGCGACCCCCCCATTGGAAAGCTGTAAAGAGTCAAATAATTGAAAAACTAGAAAGAATGAAGGCCAATTGAAACGTTGCTTAGAATTTGCTGTGCTTATAACATACTAAAAGTTAACGTAATGGTGAACCGTCATTTTCTATAAATAAATAATATATATATTGGGTGATTTTTAGTGAAATCTATGGGAGCCGCTTTGTGGAACATTAATTTGGGTTTGTAGCTGGCAGTGGAAGGTGACAGTTAGTTGGCTGAAGTCCACTGACTCAGGGAATATATAAGGCGACAGTTATAGGAGTTATTGAGCTGGCGGCGTGACAGTTGGGGAATTAAAGAGACGCGCAGCTTTATTGGCCGACCTGCCGGCTACACAAGCAATCGATCGGCAGTCAGTATAAACATTTTATGAGTTGTGTTATTTTATTTATAGACTGCGTCAATCTAACGGCGAGATGTGGATACGACATTGCTCATATCATCAAGGTGTCGGTGACCCTAGCAACCAGGCCCCATGGAAATGACAACAAAACACACGTTCCTTCTATTTCCCAATGGCTTTATGTCTGTCTCTGCTTTATAATTGGTAAATACAGCAACTTGCTGATTGACTGAATCTGGTTCAACTCGTCTTCCCTGAAACCTCTGCTCTACTGACCAACTTCTCAATCACCTGCGGGATTTTCTCACCTGGTAACGAGATAAGCCGCGAGCTCCGGCACATATGTACCTAAATACAAGGCTGGAATGTTCTGTGTGTACAGTAAGCTCCACCCCTGTACTGTCTATGGCTCCTCCTCCCATATGTATAAATACAAATATACAGAGAAGGAATGTTCTGGGCACACAATAAGCTATACCCTCATACTGTACTGTCTAAGGGAATCAATATGGCACCTCCCTCCTCCCATATGTATAAATACAAATATACAGAGAAGGAATGTTCTGGGCACACAATAAGCTATACCCTCATACTGTACTGTCTAAGGGAATCAATATGGCACCTCCTCCTCCCATATGTATAAATACAAATATACAGAGAAGGAATGTTCTGGGCACACAATAAGCTATACCCTCATACTGTACTGTCTAAGGGAATCAATATGGCACCTCCTCCTCCCATATGTATAAATACAAATATACAGAGAAGGAATGTTCTGGGCACACAATAAGCTATACCCTCATACTGTACTGTCTATGGGGCAGGGGGTTAAAGGGCAAATAAGATGTTCTAGGACAGCTAATGCCTGACATTTCCAGTTCTGTCTATAAAGCCGGTGTCCCAGGGAGAAATATGTCAATTATTTACAGTAGATGTGTTACTGTGTGTATGTGTTAGTGTGTGTGTTAGTGTGTGTGTTAGTGTGTGTGTTAGTGTGTGTTAGTGTATGTGTTAGTGTGTGTGTTAGTGTGTGTGTTAGTGTATGTGTTAGTGTGTGTGTTAGTGTGTGTGTTAGTGTGTGTGAGTGCAGCCGAGCGAGATCAGATAAAGTGGTGTTTCCGTGTGACACCCCTTGCGGGATTTTGTTGTTTGTTTGAGGAACAGCCTGTGCTGTTTGCTGGACTGTGACGGGGCCCCTATCAAGGGATCTATAAGGCATTTGTATCATAGGAACACATTGTACAGATTATAGCAGGGCCCAGGCTTAGGTAACACAACCCCCAGCCAAACTCTACAAGGATATCATGGAGCAGACGGCGCTTCATGGGAGCAAAAGTAACACCGTAGTTGTGCTTGGAAACAAGAATCTTGTGTATCAGGTTCAACCCTTCACTAAATCATTCCTAGAGATCAGACCATCCAGGGCTTAAAGGGGATATAAACCCACAACTTCCTAAAATAGAATGTCCCACCCTAAATACAAATATATGGAGAAGGGTCGGTGTAGCAAAGGGGAAGCTAAACCCTCGTTATCTTATATTTCTAGAAGTCGTTTATTTATATCGATGTCTTTTTTGTGTTATTGTCCCCGAAGTTCAATGTGAAACAGACAGACGTCCTGGTTTGTGCCCAACAACATGTTGGGGCAAATTTACTTATGGTCGAATATCGAGGGTTAATTAACCCTCGATATTCGTCTGCCGAATTGAAATCCTTCGAATATCGAAGTCGAAGGATTTACCGCAATTCGTCCGATCGAACGAAAAATCGTCCGATCGAACGATTAAATCCTTTGAATCGAACGATTCGAAGGATTTTAATCCATCGATCGAACGATTTTTCTTCGACCTAAAAATTGTTCAAAAGCCTATGGGGACCTTCCCCATTGACTAACATTGATTTCGGTAGGTTTTAGGTGGCGAACTAGGGGGTTGAAGTTTTTTTTTAAAGAGACAGTACTTCGACTATCGAATGGTCGAACAGTCGAACGATTTTTAGTTTGAATCGTTCGATTCGAAGTCGAAGGTCGAAGTAGCCCATTCGAAGGTCGAAGTAGCCAAAAAAATAATTCGAAATTCAAAGTTTTTTTTATTCTATTCCATCACTCGAGTTTAGTAAATGGGCCCCGTTGTGTGATTAATGCTGGCCGGGCGCCCAAACAATAAATCTATTATTTTCCTTCCCCAGTGTCCATGTCCTGCCATGCTGCTTTCTTATTCCACCTGGTGTATATAGATTTATATAGATTTATATAGATTTATATAGATTTATATAGATTTATACATTCTGTGTGTTCTTCTCACTCCTGATACCCTGACTGCTCCAGTTTTAGTTCATCTTTCCTCCCAACGTCCAACCTCAAAGCTTCTCACAGGGCAGTGATGTCTCTGATGGACTCGAGTAACAACTGTGTGTGGGGTCAGGACCTACTTACTCAACAACTGTCTCTATGTAATGTCCAAAGGTGTCTGTATTGGGGTGATAACCCTGAGCCCTAAAATGTATCTTACCCTGTAGAGCTGAAGGGGCGAGAGACAGAAGGAGAGAAGGGAAAGGGGGTTCAGGAGTAGAGAGACAAATGGGGGAGAGGAGAAATATAGAAGGGGAGATAAATACTTTCTTGAAAACACTTCTGGGAAGTTGAATGAATCAGTGCAGAATAAAGATATGTGTTTGATTTAATTACTGTTTGTACTGAATATTATATAACCTCCCTGTGTATTGTAATCATTAACTGCCGCCCTGACTGACACCAATTAGAGTTATTGTATATAGCAACAGCCCTGCCCACAATAAGCTATACCCTCATACTGTACTGTCTAAGGGAATCAATATGGCACCTCCTCCTCCCATATGTATAAATACAAATATACAGAGAAGGAATGTTCTGGGCACACAATAAGCTATACCCTCATACTGTACTGTCTAAGGGAATCAATATGGCACCTCCTCCTCCCATATGTATAAATACAAATATACAGAGAAGGAATGTTCTGGACACACAATAAGTTATACCCTCATACTGTACTGTCTAAGGGAATCAATATGGCACCTCCCTCCTCCCATATGTATAAATACAAATATACAGAGAAGGAATGTTCTGGACACACAATAAGTTATACCCTCATACTATACAGTGTAAGACAGGGATCCTCAACCTTTTTTACCCGTGAGTCACATTCAAA